>NC_092875.1:142316355-142981855 GCF_028372415.1 Notamacropus eugenii | reverse complement strand
GATTGACTCCTTTTGGCAAAGAAGCTTACTCTGTGTCCACTGCCCCTGCCTGGTAAGGTAACTCATAGAAAACATACATATTGATCTCAGGGGTACTTCTGCATTACCTGTATGACACGGGACAAGTCAGGTAATCTCTTCAGACCTAGGTTCCTCATCTATAAAGTGGGGGACTAGCGAAGATAATCTGTAAAGTCTCTTCCAGTTCCACATCTACCATACTATGATAATACAACTCACACTTGATGTACAGCTCCCTTTACAAAAGACCAAACATTTGCTTGGAGACTAGTGAAGGGGAATCCAGTTTTCTTAGGGACAGAGCAAAGAATTAGGGAGGGAGCAGTTTGGGATCTTAGGGAGTTTTTCCTTTTATCAAGTCTAAACATACTTATCTAAAACTTCTACCTGGTGCTCTTAGCTTTGCCTTCTGGGGTCAAGCAGAAATTTAATTCACCTTCCACCTGCCAGCCTGTAGGGACTTCAGTAACCTCTCCTACCAGTTAAATGAAGAAGCTCCTGGGAAGCTCAAATCTCCTGAGTCACCCTGTCAAAGTAAGACTTGTAATAAAGAGGAAAGCCACCTTCCTTCCCCAAGGAGTTTGAATATCAATTGGCCACCAACTACCCAGGTGTTCCACTTTGACACCCTACCCCCTCAGCCCAATTCAGCACCATTCTGTGTACCTTGACCTGTACAGCAGTCCAGACTACTGGCCCCTTTTTTTCTGGTCTTGCTTGATCCAGATAAGAGTCCCATAAAAACTCACTGTGGTTTATTGATTTTCAAAACCATTCTATCAGAGTCTCAGTGGACCTGACCTATCCCAACCTCCCTGACTTCCCATTCTTCTTGTGAGCATTTTCCATCAATGAAGTGTGCTTGTTTTTCTTTCTCTCTAACATCTTGTGCGGTATCCTGTCTCAGTCACTAAATTTCTCCTTGAAAGTATCAGTCCTTGGCCAGGGGTTGGATCAATGCTCTTGGTAGTTGTCTGTACTTTACCAAGCAACACTGGCATTCCATGTCTCTGTCATCCCTCCTTGTCTCTGACACCAGGGTTGTAACTAGGTCTTTGACCCAACTATGTGTCCCTAAGACTCCTTTCCTTGGCAACTTAAGTGGTATGTAAGAGAGATTGCCCTCTTTTAAGTATCATACTTTGGAATCTTGAACCTTTCTCAAACATACTTAGGTAGCTAGCACATCTTCCTCCAGTTTTTCTCTTTTTCAGGTTATATAAAGAAGTGGCATTTGTAAAGAAATGGTGACTAAGTAAACTCTTCCAAATTGTGGTTAAATTAATTTGTTTACAATTGTAGATTATAGAACTAGAAGATCACAGGTTGAGAGCTGAGAGAATGGAGATCCTCTGGTTGAGTCTTTTCATTTTAAAGATCTCTCTGCTGTCCTTCCTACCTAGAACACTCTCCCTCCTCCATTCTACCAATAGATTTCTATGGTTTCCTTTAAGTCCCAATTAAAATTCCATCTTTTACTGAAAGCCTTCCTCAACTCCTTTTATTTCTAGTACTTTCCCACTGTTCATTATTTCTTATTTATCCTGTATATAGCTTACTTTGTATAGATTTGTTTGAATGTTGTCTCCCCCACTAGATTGAAAGATCCTTGAGGGTAGGGATTATTTTTTGCCTCTTTTTGTATCCCTGGCACTTAGCACTCTGTACTTGGTACATAGTAGGTGCTTGATAAATGTTTATGATTAATTTATTGATTGATGAGGAAATCAAGGTCCAGAGAAAAGAATTGTTTTCTCCAATGCCACATGGGCAATACGTATCAGGACTAGGATTTGAAGGCCCAAAGGAGGTGTTACTAAATGATTAATCAAGGTCCTATAGAGAATCAGCCAACCAGCTGCAAATCCAGATCATGTGACTCAAAATCTAGAGTTTCCATGGTTAAAGAAGGGAAAGAAAATGAAATTCCATCCTTTTGATATGTATTCATCATTGTGATATTAAGAGAAGGCTTCTAGTCCTTTAATTTGATCCCCTATGGAGGATTTCTGGGGAAATAGAAAAAAAAAAGAGATGTAAATGTGTGATATAGGTGGTGGGGAATATCCAACCAAACAGATTTTATACCATATCCACTTTCCTCCAGAAGAAATTCTGAATCTTTCATAGTACTCAAGAAAAGTTTTCATGCAAATACGCCCTGGTAGAATGTCAGAAATTTTTAAATTAGAGAATCTCTGCCCATTTAGCTAAGCTCTATTCTTATTAAACTTCTAAATATATACTTTGCAAAAAGAGATGCTTGAGCTAGATCCTGGTCAAAATCCCTTCCACCATTAACTGAATTCTAGGATTATTTTGAATCCTAAGGTAGTTTCTCAAAGATGATCTAGATACTAACCAGGATGTTGTGCCAGAATGACTTTGACCTTCTAAATGTTAAATAGAAATTTCATTGTTCTCAGAGCAATGAAGTTTTATTTCCTTGAGCCATGGTACCATCAGTCCAGAGTGTTTGGAAACCATGGAAAGAAATCTTTAAAACATCCTGTCTCTGCAAAGTGGCGTATCAAATAGAATATTAATCCTGAGACTGCAGCTGACATTTATGGATGTATAAACTGGACATTTTTTCAGCTTGTCAAAAACATAAATACCTGCTAATTGAGGAGTAGAAAGGACATTGTTTAGTGCTTTGTTTAAAAAAAATAGGCTTTTCTTCTGAAAGTACTGCCCCAATTAAAGTCACCTTTGGTATCAGTTTCATCCCATTTTCATTTTATCGTGCTGTCATAGAATACTTCCTGAAAGGATCAAACTGCTCTCCAGAGTCAGTTTCCACCAAGACAATTAGGTGGTTTGCAACTTTTGAAGTTAGAACAATGGGGCATTATACTATATTAGAGTTAAAACACTGACTCCCTTGCTCAAAATATGGTAATGGCTCTGAATTATTTGTTGGGGTGAAGCCTTGCCTTCACCACTCACCCTGGCATTTAGAGGCCTCTGCCATCTCTCCCCCCTTTACTTAAGCAGAATCATTGCTGGTCTCCAATAAGATCTTTTAGTTCAGCTAAACTGATTTGAGGATTGATGAAAAAAAAGCACCCAATTTATAGTCATAAAACCTACTCTTGAATCCCATCTCAATTTGTTTTCACTGTATAACCACAGATAGGTTACATGCCTTTTGGGGCTTGAGTTTGCTCATCTGTAAAATTAGGGGATTGAAATAATTTAAGGGTTCATAAGACTGAGTCCACAGGTCTCCAAGGAGTCAGTGGATAGATTTTAGAGGGGTCTTTGAAATTGTATAGGAAAGAAGTTACATTTTATTTCAATATAATTGATCTTTTGGGAAATCTTACATCTTTTATTTTATGCATTTAAAAATATTATTCTGAGAAGGGGTCCATCAGCTTTCCTGGACTACCAAAGGGATCTGTGACACAAAAAAGTTAAGAACCTTTAAAATAGATAGTCTTTAAAATCTCATTCATTTATAAAATTCTCTGTTTTCTTGATTTTATTGTAATGAGGGAGCAGCTAAGTGGTGCAATGCTGGCCTTGGTGTCAGGAAGACCTGAGTTCAGATATGATTTCAGACACTTACAAGCTATGTGACCTTGGGCAAGTGACTTAACTCTGTTTGCTTCAATCTCTCATCTGTAAAATGAGTTGGAGAAAAAAATGACAAACCACTCCAGTATCTTTGCCAACAAAACTCCCAATGTGGTCACAGAGAATTGGACATGACTGAAACAACTCAGCAACAGAAGTTGTAATAAAGATAATCAAAGAAACCCTAGGATTTACACCTCTTTCTGAGCTAGATTTCATGGGGATATGTGATGTTGTGGCTCTTAGGTAATGGGCATGAGCAATCAGGAGATTCTGGTTGATCTTTGAGTGATCTTGTGGATTGGATTGAAGATGATTGGTGAATGAGGCTGGGGGTTGTGCTGAGGACAATTGGTGAATGATCCAGGAAGGATCAGTAGGTCATAAGAACTCAGGAAAAAAAAATTCTATTTCTTCACTTGGGATCCTTCTGGTTTGGAACTTAGCTTTTCCTGAGATTTTCAGTGAAACAAAGAAGGGATTTCTCTTTCCTCTACCCTTCCTCTCTTTAGCCCAGGGGGAGGGAACCTTCTGCCTTGAGGCCACATGTGGCCCTCTAGGTCCTCAAATGTGGCCCCTTGACTGAATCTAAATTTCACAGAACAAATTCCCTTAATAAAAGAATTTGTTCTGTACAACTTGGACTCAGTCAGAAGGCTTCACCCAAGGACCTAGAAGACCACATGTGACCTTGAAGTTGCAGGTTCCCCACCCCTGCCTTAGCCCAATAGCTATGGTGGCCAGAGCCATATCCACATGGCATATGCTTGCCTAGTGGAGTTGGAGGCTGGAGGAACTCAAGTCACTTTTTTTCTGATTTGTTTATTCTTTTGAGCACAGATGAACAAGTATTAATTCTAAGAGATGTATATTTCTAACCTTGGCAGAAGCTTTGTGAGTTTCAGAGGTCAGGAATTCCTTAAGACCTGATGCTGTGGACCATCAGGAGGCAGTTTCTGTAGTAGCTTCATAGAGTAAGAGAGAATCATAACACAGCAGGAAAATTCTGCACCTGAAGGGCTAAAACTAAAATCATGTCTGAATGGCTGTGAGAGCTGGATTGGTGAGGTGCTTATTCAGTACAGATCTAAATTGAAAGTGAAATATTTGTGCTAAAGTCCTACAAAATTATCTTTTCCTCCCAGGAGATTATAATAATGAGTTATTGTTTCATGTCTTAAATATTTGTACTTGGGAGTCTCATATTTCTTGGGTGGAGGAGGAAGTAAATGTCTTATAGATAATATCTACTTTGTATACTGAGTGCCTCTTTTGAAGGGCTGTTGCTAATCTAATAATAAGTTGTATAGAAGCTTTATTTAAGAGGTCCCTCCTTCCCTTCCCAGAACTCTCAGGTGGGATTAGTGAGTCAGAGGGAGGGGAAAAAAGCCTATTTTCCCTCTCTTCTGGGTCAGAGTCCTCTAGAACTCTACCTGATCACAAAAGTTCAGCTATACAGCCCCCCTTTTGTGGAAAAGGGCTCTTCCTGCTTTGCGGATGACAATACAAAATCAGAAGAAGCTAAGCTGGGGAGGAAGATAATGAGTTTGGTGTTAGATCTACTAATTTTGAGGTTTTAATCCTGCCTTTCTAATTGGTGGGAGACATTCAGGTGAAAATATTTGACAGGAATGAGGGAAAAGATGATAAGCTTTGGTGACTAGGTGCTCATTGTTGGGAATAGATTCCAAATGTTGAGGGAAGATTGCTTAAAAGGAAAGGGCTAAATAGGTCCATAGGCTCATAGGTTAGAGATATCAGAGGACATTTTGAGGCTAAGCCCTTCATTTTATGGTATTGCTCAGAGTCACCAAGTTTCTAAGTGTCTGAGGCAGGATTTGAACACAGATCTCTCAGTCTAGTGCCCTATCATGTTGCCTCTAATCTATTATATTTAAGCTCCTTAAAAGCTTTAAAGTTTCATACTTGTGTCATCTACATAGGCTCCATATATGATTTGCACATAGTAAGTGTTCAGAATGAGGGAGGTAATTGTCCCATCACTGCACTGGACAGATTCCGTTTAGTCCTGCTACCATATTTTAAAAGAACATGGAAAAGATAGAGAGCATACAGAAGAAAGCAATAAGAAACCAGTGTTATATCAGAAGTCGGGGAGAAGAGAGAAGACTTGGAATCACGGGAGCACAGAATGTCAAAAATTAGAATAAACTGCAATCAAATTTGTTTACAAAACCATATCATCTTTTTCTATGTCTTAACATATGTTAAGCACACAGTACCTAGTCAATATTTGCTGTCCTGAAGATATTAACATCATTCTATTTTCCCTGCACGTTCAGTGAAACCCAGTTTTTTTCACTGTTCTACTTTGCCTGTGGCAAACACTTGGTAAGGAATTGATTTGTTTCTGAATGTAATTGCAACCCCAGGTTGTGTTTGACCTTTTTTGCCCCTCCACTTAGTAGTAATTTTTTTTTCCAATTACGTGTAAAGATAGTTCTCAACATTCACTTTTATAAGATTTTGAATTTCAATTTTTCTCCTCTTCCCTTCCCCCTCCCCAAGACGGCAAGTAATCTGATATAAGCTATACCTGTACAACCATATTAATCATATTTCCACATTAGTCATATTGTGAAAAAAGAATCAGAACAAAAGGGAAAATCATGGGAAAGAAAAAACAAAAAAAAAGAGAGCAAATAGTATGCTTCGATCTGCATTTAATTCAAACTCCATAGTTCTTTCTCTGGATGTGGATAGTATTTTCCATCAAGAGTCTTCTGAAATTGTCTTAGATCATTTTTTTGCTGAGAAGAGCTAAGTCCATCAGAGATGATCATCATACAATGTTGCTGTTATTGTGTGTAATGTTCTCCTGGTTCTGCTCATTTCACTCAGCATCAGTTCATTTAAATCTAAGTTTTTCTGAAAATGGTTGAACTTTTTTCAAGAACTAAATCTAACCCATATTTAGTTTATATTTTGTGGTCTCTTCCATTGTTACCTGCTCTAATTCTGCAGGTGGTAGTCTCTAGTCTTTCTAGGCCATAAGTTTCTAGAGATCCAGGTTTTGCCATTGCAACTCCAGAATAGGTCAAGTCCTTTATCATCCTTAAATACAAAGCTAAATTTTGATGATGTGACTCCTAAGGAAACCTTCATCTGTCTAACAAATAATACTGAAAGTGGGATGATATAAAAGAGGCAAAAACATTCTTCTCAGAAGATACAGCTAATACTTTCCTACATTGTTAGAGTTGGTCACTTTGATGTAGTCCCATTTGTCACCAGCTGGGTGTCACCAGCATCTCATGTTTAGAGGAAGAACAAAAAAAATCTATCCTCTTTTTTTGAGGAAATCACTTCTTTTTTTTTTTAAATTAATTTATTTGTTTTCAGTTTTCTATAATCACTTCCATAAGTCTTAGATTTTCTCCCTCTCCCGCCCCAAGATGGCATGCAATCTTATATAGGTTCTACACATATATTCTTATTAACCACATTTTCACATGTCATGTTGCATAGAAGAATTAAAACAAATGGGAGAAATCATGAGAAAAAAACAAACCAAAACAAAACATAACACAAGAGAAAATAGTCTGCTTCACTCTGTGTTCCAATTCTATAGTTCTTTCTCTGGATGTGGATGGCATTTTTTGTCATAAGTCCTTCGGGAATATTTTAGGTCCTTGCATTTCCATGAAGTGCTAAGTCTATCAGAAACAGTCTTCACACGCTGTGGCTGTCACTGTGTACAATGTTCTCCAGTTTCTATGCATTTCACTCAGCATCAGTTCATATAAGTCCTTCCAGGCCTCTCTGAAGTCTTCCTGTTCAACATTTCTTATGGCACATAGTATTCCATTACATTCATATACCACAACTTGTTCAGCCATTCCCCTGTTAATGGGCATCCTCTCAATTTCCAGTTCTTGGCCACCACAAAGAGAGCTGCTATAAATATCTTTGTACATGTGGGTCCTTTTCCCATTTTTATGATCTCTTTGGGATACAGACCTAGAAGCGATATTGCTGGATCAAAGGCTATGCACATTTTTGTAGCCCTTTGGGCATAGTTCCAAATTGCTCTACAGAATGGTTGGATTAGCTCACAGCTCCACTAACAATGAACTAGTGTTTCAACTCTCTTGCATCTTCTCCAACATTTGTCATCTTCCTGTTTTGTCATGTCAGTCAATCTGATAGGTGTGATGTAGTACCTCAGAGTTGTTTTGATTTGCATTTCTCTAATAATAGTGATTTAGAGCATTTTTTACATGACTATAAATATCTTTAATTTCTTCCTCTGAAAACTGCTTTATCATATCCTTTGACCATTTATCAATTGGAGAATGACTTGTATTCTTATAAATTTGACTCAGTTCTCTATATATTTTAGAAATGAGGCCTTTATCACAGACAGTAGTTGCAAAAATTCTTTCCCAGTTTTCTGCTTCCCTCCTAATCTTGGTTGCATTGGGCTTGTTTGTGCAAAAACGTTTCAATTTAATGTAATCAAAATTATCCATTTTGTACTTCATAATGTTCTCTATCTCTTGTTTGGTCATAAATTTCTCTGTTCTCCATAAATCTGACAAATACACTATTCCTTTCTCCCCTAATTTGTTTATAGTATCAGCCTTTAAGCATTATATGCAATGGGGATAAGTTAGATGCATTTCCAATAAGATTGGGGTGAAACAAGGATGTCTATTATCACCACTGTTACTCAATACGGTACTAGAAATGTTAACTTTAGCAATAAGAGAGGAAAAAGAAATTGAAGGAATTAGAATAGGCAAAGAAGAAACTAAGTTATCACTCTTTGCAGATGATGTGATGATAGAGAATCCTAGAGAATCAAGTAAAGAACTACTTGAATTAATAAACAACTTTGGCAAAGTTGCAGATTACAAAATAAGCCCTCATAAATCATCTGCATTTCTATATATTACTAACAAAGCCCAACAGCAAGAGACAGAAAGAGAAATTCCATTTAAAGCTATGGTAGACACTATAAAATATCTGGGAGTCTATCTGCCAAAACAAAGCCTGGGACTATATGAACACAATTACAAAACACTTTTCACACAAATAAAGTCAGATCTAAGTAATTGGAAAAACATCAGATGCTTGTGAGTACGCTGAGCTAATGTAATAAAAATGGACAATTCTACCTAAATTAATTTACTTATCCAGTGCCATACCAATCAAACTACCAGAATAGTATTTCCTGGAGCTAGGAAAAATAATATTAAAATTCATCTGGAAGAATAAAAAACCCAGAATATAAGGGAATTAATGAAAAGAAATCCTAGGAAAGGTGGCCTAGCCCTACCAGATCTCAAATTGTATTATAAATCAGCAATCATCAAAACCACTAAGAAATAGAGGGGTAGATTAGTGGAATAGGTTAGCTACTGAAGACACAGTAGTCAATGAATATAGTAGTCTACTGTTTAATAAACCCAAGCACCCCAACTTCTGGAATATGAACTCACTGTTTGACATGAACTGTTGGGAAAACTGTATAACAGTGTGGTAGAAACTGGGCATAGACCAAAGCCTGACACTACACAAGAATAAAGTCAAAATCTATCTTTTCATCAGACCTTTTGAGCATTTCCCCTTTCAATGCATGCATCTAATTGATCCCTCCTATTAGACTTATAGGACAATACATTTCTCAAACCAAATTAAATGTGTGGAAATGATGTGGATAGAAGCAGCACCCTAAGAGTTAAAAATAATATTAAGGATTGACCTTATGAAGCCCCTGGTTTATTTTCTAACCTGAAGGTGCCCTAAAGTCTCCCCTTACCACAAAACTATCCCTTACCCTGGGGAGACTGTAAAATTCCTTGTCCCCACTCCATCCTGGGGAATGGGATTTCCTTATCTCCCTTATCTTATGTCATTCATAGTTTTCATCCTGTGTCTTTATCTTGTAAGACTTACTCTAGATCTCCAACCCCCAAAAGAAAACCTTAAAATCACCCTATATAAGTTTGATCCTTTCCCTATATCACTGTCTTTGTTTAGCTCCTTGCTAAATCTCAGGCCTGCTGCTTTTGCATCAGTAAATCCCCCAGTGGCTACAGAGAAGGTTTAAGTGAATTCATTCACATTTTGAAATAGCTCTCCCATCTCACTCTTCAACAGAAAGACAATCTTCATGTATGCAAAATAAATTTGAAATAAAAATCACAGCATGGCTGATGAGTGAAAGAAAAATGGAATGGGCCTTAGAACCCTTAGATATACCAAATGCAATTCCCTGCCCCCTTCCCCCCTTCTTTCTTCTCCTACCCCTGAGCAATAGGGAAAATAAGGAACCTGATTCTGGAATCTTCAAACTGTATTAGCATCTAAAAAATTTACAGTAATTTGAGTCTTCTTCCTTCCAAGAAGTTGTTTCCCTTCTACTGTGTTAATGAGTGACACTCCGTGGGGCAGTTTGGGTGGAGTTTGGGTGGAGCCATCAAAGAAATGACTTTTCTCATGGTCCTTCGAACTTATGGAAGCCACCAAAGTAGAGTGATACAATGTCAGTCAGTAATTCTTAAGCTGTTACTAGTCATTTCCACCACATTTTCAACTGCTGAAGGATGTATTAAGAAAATAGGGGTCAAAAGGGAAACACTTGTATGTTTTTAAAACCTACAAAATTAAAACTTGGCAATCCTATTATAATGCCATTAGAATTCATCAGGGCAATTTTATTGCTCCATTAATTTTTGCCATGGGTGGGTGAGCTTACTGTTGCAATCCCCAAGTTGACTTGCCCTGATGGGCCTTAATGGCATAATAATATTCTTTGAAATTTATGAGAGACCAACTTGAGACTTCTCCAGATGTTTCCTGCTTTCATTCTCCAGTTTTTCCTTATAAAATGCAAAGTAAATAAAAAGGACTTGGCTTTAATTCGGTGGTTGGGGCACCTTACTCACACAATTTAGCTGTGAATTAAATCAAGCCACATTACTGACCCACTAGGAATCAAGTTGGCAAAGATGCTCTCCAATTTGCACTTTGTTTCTTTTCATGTCTTTTACCACCAATATCATGTCTCAAATGATCTGTCTTATGAGTGGCATGGCAATACAGTCACAGCTAGACTCTTGGATCTCCTATCTGCCCCACTAATCCCTTTTTCACAGCTACTACTCTAAGTAGGCACCAAAGTCTACCCAAAGAGAAGGGTAGAGTATAATAGTTGGTTTTTCAAGTGAAATAGGAGTTTAAATATGGAAATGGCGGGAAGAAAAATATTTTTTTTGATTTCTCTCTCAAAATTTCTGTGAATAAAATATTTAAAGTTAGGGGAAAGGCTGAGTAGCTGCTATGTCATATCATGTATCAAAAATTAAAAAATTCTAATTCCTTGATATTTTCTAGCTTATTCTGATAATAAATGAATATCAGACACATATGTATATAGATCCATGTGTATTATAGCGCATTCTATGAAAATTAAATTATTAATTATAATATATAATATGTTACATATATAATATAAATTTAAGTATTGAAATTAAATTAAAAGCAATTCTATCTACACCACTGTCTGCCTTCTTATCACCTTTTTTATTGTTTCCTTTGCATAGCCCTAAGAACTGATATAAGGTGGTTTCTAATTTGTCAGAGTAAGATTATTGCAAGCTGTAATAAAATTCAAGTGTGTATCAAATATTGGTCAGTTTGATGTTCACATAGCTCATACAAAATATGTAATGTGATTCATTAAAATGACTAAGAAAACATTTTCTCTAGGTTCAATCAATGTATCTCATGTGAACATGTATTTGTTGTTGGTGAGTCATTTCAATCATGTCTGACTTTGTGACTCCATTTGAGGTTTTCTTGGCAAAGATACTAGAATGGTTTGTCTTTTCCTTCTTTGGCTCATTTTACAGAAGAGGAAATCAAGGCAAACATGGTTAAGTGACTTGCCCAGGATTGCACATCTATTAATCTGAGAGTCTGAGTCTGGATTTGAACTCAGGTCTTCCTGATTCCAGATCTGTCTCTGTAAAAAAATGTTCAAAATGGGTCCTTATATTTGGAAGATTGGGATTGGAGATCACTGGCCTATTTCAGAGATGATAACTTTTGGAATATGCTAGAACATCCACCATTTCCTGAAATAATATAAAATCCTAGAGACGAAGAATGAATTGTCTATTATAGAAAAAAACATAAAAACCTACATCTGCATAACACACTGACAGCTCATCTAATCCTGCATTGTTCTTGTAATTGGAGAAAGGAGGAATGTCATGGCAAGACAACAGAAAGGTACTTATTGACATGCATCTCAAAGAACAGGTGGTAATAAAAAGGTGGTAAGAAATCAAATTTCATTTATTAGTCTTTTATTTTGATATAATTTGAAATTTTATCTAAGTCCATTTGACACCCTACTTATATTATTTTTCTTTCTGTGTCACCTTTAGCAATGCTTCTGTGAATTAGTTATTTGCTCTTATTGTACTAAATTAGTGTTGCTTAGATTTAAAAGCTTTCATGGCTTCTTATTCAACTATTTGGATGTTTGATGATGTAAAAGCAAACACCCTGACACATCCCGGAGGACTTGCTATGACAGGTTCTTAAATCTGCATTTCTAAAAGGAAAGCAACTTTTGAGGGGTCAACAATCACTTTAATCAAGCTCATATGTATCAATTCATTTAGTTCAGGGGAAAAAGTCAGCACCCTGAATTTCAGAGAAAATGTAGAGAAATAAAGATCAACAGACAGGGCTTCTAGCTGCCTGATGATAAGCAATACATGCATAACAGATAAACAGACAGATCCAGCTGTCTGTCCATTACATGCATATATAGTTACCAGAGAGAGAAGCACCAACATCTGAGTTTTCAAAGCCAGGGGCTGCTTAGTGGTTTCTCAGAGTCTCATCTGGTACACAAACCTTCTTCCAAAAACTAAGCCCCAAAGTAAAACCTCACCTCAGAGTATTCATACATTTTTCAGAGTTAGAGGGCATGACTATGCTTGAGAATCAGTGCCTCATTAACAAAAGGTGAGGGCCTTCCTACAAATCTCTCCTAATCAAACCTCCTTAATGGGCTGGCCTATTAATGGGTGGGGAAAATCTTTAATCTCATTCGTATTACAGATGACTAGCTTTATGTCCATCTTATCCATACCACTCATTCCTCAATTAAACATGTATCTTCCCCCCCTACCCTCAGCAATTGTCATTCTAGGCTGGAGAGCCTTAATCATTTTAGTTTAGCTTTATTACTCTTATTTTACCCCTAACTCTCACTGCTTCCTTCCTCACTCCTCCCCCTCTCTTCATTTTCCATCCAGCTCTTGTTAGGTGTTTTTCTCTGGAATTTTTCCATTTTGTGATCTAAATACTTAGGATTATTTGGAATGATTTCAGTTTTAGAAGAGTGACATCTAATCACACCAGTTTGCTTTTATTTGGTGTAAAACTCCAGGTGTCCAGTCAACTCAACTAATCAAATTTTGGCATTTGAACTTCTAGCACATCATCTGCATATAAAATATGTGACATTTTTCCATTAGGAGTAAGTCTCTATGCAAGGATCCAGGCCACTGGAAAGAACTGCTCCCAAATTATGTGCTTAGCTCTTCTCACTTTCCAAAGAGTGTAGTCACTAGAGCCAACTAATTTTTTGCCAAGAGAAGGCAATTATTTCTATGGCAAAACTATTTTTCTTCCTTGGAATTTAAGTCACTTTCTCCCCCCAAAGGTTAAATATCTTTAGTTCTATTTAGAAGTGTGTGCATGCATGCTTGCATGTGTGTGTGTACATGTATCTTTCTCTCTGTCTCTCTCTCTCTTACATAATTTGAGATCACCTTGTTGCTAATCAGTGGCTGCAGTCGGAAAAAGAACAGGATGAGATCATCCAACACTGTCCTGCCTTATATATTGAGTGTTTCTCCTCCTTCTCCAGGCTCTTCTTTCCTTCTTTATTCTCATTCTTCCCAATCTCCTTTTCTCCTTTCTCATTCTCTTTCCTTTCTTTTTTCTTTTTACCCTTTCTATTGATTATCTCTCTTTGCACCCTCTTCACTTCTGACTTCAGCCATTCTCCCTTTTCTCATCTATCTTCATGCCTCCTCTTTTTCTCTCTTTAATTTTCTCATCTTGTCTCTCTTTTGTTATCTTTTTCCTTCCCTCACCTCTATTCTCTCTATTGATTTTTATTGCTACTTGTCTCTGGTTTCCAAGGAAAGAAGGCAGAAAACTTGATAAATTATAAAATGTACAATCCTAACATCTTAGTATTAATAGGAAAGATGTTTAGGACCCCCTTTTGAGGTACCTATGTCACAAAATTGTCTTATTTTGTACTTTCAGTGTCCAAGATTTTTTTAATATTAATCTTTTCTCAGTATATGGCATTCTCAGTGATTCTCAGACACAGGCAAGTCTCCATTTCTGTCATAGTATTGTTCCTGAGATGCTGTCCAATCACATTAAGACATGCTTTGAAAGCCCAGGTATGACACAATTAAGTGTATTTGTGATTTATTAAATCAATAGATCTGAGGGAATCTGGATACATATACAATCCCCATAACTCCAACTCCTTTTTCATATGAACTACTTTAAACCACGTTTCTTTCATCCTAAGCTTTGCAACTGAATTTTGGAATCTCAATGTAAGACTTTATTTTTTTCCCATTAAATTTAATCTTGTTAGCATCAACTCACCATTCTAACATAATTCTATAAGCCTATATTAGTTTTCTCTCTCAGTTTTTTGTCATCAACATATTTGATGAGTATGTCATTTATGCCTTCTTCCAAATCACTGATAAAAATTCAGGATATGAGGAAAGAATCCTATTATATTTCAGTTCTAGTAATAATAGAACACCTTTTTTATAGCTCCTACAAATCACTCTTCTTACAGCAATCCTGTGAGGTGGTCAGTACAGGTTGTAATGTGCCAATTTTACATATGAGGAAGCCAGAGCTCAGAGAAGTTAAATTATTCTTTGGGATATTTAAAGAAGAAGAAAAGTAACTATTAGGGCTAGAATAATTAATTAGGCTGGTCTACTTTTACATGTTTAAATTGGTTAAGTTGTCTGGAGAGGGAGAACAAACACAGGTGAACATCTAAGGCATTGGAAGAGCACTCTCATTAAATGCTGAAAAACAGAATGAAGTAGTGGAAAGATGGCTGAGTTTGAAATCAGATGACCTGGATTTGCATCGAGGCTCTTTTACTCATTACTTGCGTGACTTTGGTCAAAACACTTGACTGTGTTGCAGTTTTCTCATTGTAAACTAAGGGAGTTGCACTAGATGAGCTTTAAAGTACCTTCCATCTCTGTATGTATGATCCTAAAGTCACACAGCTAATAAGATGTAGACCTGTGACTTGAAATCAGATATTCTAGCTCTCTCTGCTTCACTACAGTATAGACACATCCTCCCCCCAACTCTGGGTCAACATTAATCCATTTATTAATAATTTTTCTAGTGTTTTAACTAGTTTTTTTCAGTCATTTTCAGTCATACCTGATGCTTCAAGACCCCATTTGGTGTTTTCTTGGCACAGATACTGGAGTGGTTTGTCATTTCATTTTTCAGCTCATTTTACAGATAAGGAAATAGAGGCAAACATGATTAAGTGACTTAATCAGGGTCACAAAGCTAGTAAGTATATAAGGCAAGATTTGAACACAGGAAGATGTCTTCCTGGTAGGTCTGGTACTTTATCTACTGCATCACTTAGCTACCCCTAATTAGTTTTAAATATGTTCAAATATATTAGCATCTATCCTGGTACTTTTGGGTTCTCAACTATACCCTTTGGATAATGAAGGTGCAGTATTATAGCTAGCAACGTATGAGAAATGTCATCACAATTATTTCTGAAAGGTCTGCTCATCACAGATTTGGTCTGTCCTTGAACCTTTACTCTGGCATGGTGCCAAGTGCTGTCAAAACATAGCGGGCAAAAATGAAAGAGGATACAGAGAGACAGCCTCTGGACCAATTGTTTATTGGTAAGTTCATTGGGGAAGAGAGTCAGAAATCATCTATGTGAAGGATGTGTCTCCTCAAGAAACCCAGACAATTGTAACCCTTTCCATGTCCAGAAAACAAGGCTTTGTTGGACCCAGCTCCATTTGGCTAATGAGAGTCAAGTATTAAATTTTCAGTGTCTTTGGAAATTGGGAAAACTTACAAATCAGGATTTGATTTATTGTTTTATTGATTATGATGGAGAAAATGTTAGTAATGCAGACTAAACTTAAAAAGGTGCTAGATGTACCTTTTCCCTCTCCTGTAGAGCTGGTTGTTAAACATTTACTAGCATAATCCTGCCTGAACATTCACTTGGTTCTTAAGTTCCCTTCATGAAACCCATCTAACTGCAAAAACTGGCCAGTTTCATTAATCACATTGGACCTAGAAAATGACTTCTCTTTGAATATTCCCCAAAGTCCTGGTGCTTTATGCTGCAGTAAAGATTGTGGAATGTTTCTAATAAGCTATTGGTATGGTGCTGTCCACTAATTCAGTGCTGAACCACCTGCTAACTGCCATAGCTGATGATTGTAGGCCTGCCTGTTTCTCTGATAGAGTTGCAACATCTTTCTAAACCTTCTTCTCCATTGTCTCCTCCTTGAGAGGCATGTGCACTAGGTCTCTTTTCTTTTAAACAGCCAAACTAGGAAAAGTTGTCTATTCTCATTTTCTCACCTCACTCAGTTTTCAACATCTTGTGATATGACCTCCAACTTCATAATGTGACTGAAACTTTCTCTCTGGGTTTACCAGTATTATTAATTAATGTTCAAACCCATTGACCTTTTATTAGTGGTTATCATTCTTGATCTTTCTGCAGCATTTGCTCTTTTGGATCACAGCTTTCTCCTAAATAATATCATCTTCTTCCTGGCTTATTATGACCCATTCTTTTCCAATTCTACCCTTACCTACTTACCAGTTCCTCTGTCTCTTCTTTTTGATAATCATTCTTGTACCATCCTTGTCCTATATGTGATTATATTTCAGGACTTTTTTTGTTCCATCTTCTTTGGTTACCCTCACTCTTGATGATTTAATCAAACTCCATGCCTTTAATTATCACCTCTGTGCAGATAGTTCAAATAACATTCTTGTCTTTGCCTGAAGTTCAATTCCATATCAGTAAGAATCTATTGAATATCCCATATGCATCTCAAGCACAGCATGCCCCAAAGACATATCCCTTCTGACAAAATCCTTCATGTATCTTAACATCTCTAGATCTGTTGAGGACAACATGATTCTTTTAGTCACCCATATTCACAACTTTGGGATAATCATCAATTCTTCCTCATATCCAATAAATTGCCAATTGGTCTTCTTATTTGCAGTCTCTCTACTCTCCAATGCATTCCTTATATAGTTGTTAAACTGATATTTTCAAAGCACAAGTTTGCTCAAAAAATTCAGTTGTTCTCTTTTGTCTTTAGTCTTTCCTCTCTGACATTTAAAGCCCTTCACAAAATGCTTCTAGCCTGCCTTTCTAGGTTTAATGTATATTACTCTATATTCACTCTACACTCTAGCCAAACTATCTCGCTTTTTCTCTGCACACCATTTCACCCCTGTGTCTTTGTGTAAGCTGTACCCAATGATTGGAATGTACTTTTTCATTTCACTTTATAGAATCTCTAGCTTCATTAAAAACTTTGTTCAAGTTTGTCCTTCTATGGGAAACCTTTCTTAAACTATTCAGTTGTTAGTGTCCTCCTCCTGGAAATTACTTTGTATATATTTTGTGCAACTCAAGATTCAAGCCAGGACATTTGCATAATATCCTACTCATTGATGGAAAGAATGTAACTCAACACTGCATAAGGGAAGAGTGCTTGGGAGAGTAGAGACATTGTTTTTTTCTTTGAGAGAGGAGACATGTGGTTCCAGATTTTCTTTGAAACAAACTTTGAAGAGAAATAGAAAAGACTTTGGAAAGCAAGACTATATTAAGGGATTTTATATATATTATTGTATCAGTAAGCACCCCAACATTCACAGGGGGCCATACTATCACAGGTTCTTAGATCTGCATTTATGAAAGGAAAGACAACTTTTAAGGGGTTAACAATCACTTTAATGAAGCACATATATCATTCCTTTAATCAAGCACATATATCATTCATCTAGTTCAGGGGGTAAGCACCCTGAACTTCAAAGAAAAGACAGAGAAATAAAAGATCAACAAACATGGCTTCCTCTGCCTGACCATAATCAGTACATACATCACAATTCAACAAACAGGTCCAACTGTCTGATTACAGTTACCAGAGAGGGAAGCACCAACATCTGTGTTTTCAAAGCCATGGGGCTCCTTAGCGGCTGCCCAGAGTCCCTGGACAAATAAACACTTCCAGTCAGTAAGCCCCAAAGTAAAACCTTACCTCAGAGTCTTTATACACTTTTTAGAGTCAGAGGGTATGCCATCCCTTAAGAATCAGTGCCTCATTAGCAAAGGTGTGGACCTTCCTACAAATCTTCCCAGGTCTGACAATGGATGGGAAAGATCCTCCTTAATCACATTATTCAGAGACACTTTTAGCAAAACAAAAACATTTGCTTGACCTTACAATTTTGTCTTCCATTTTCTCTCTCTTTGAAGTTGGTCCTGAAGAGAGTCTGGAATCATATTTGTCCTCTCTGGAAGATGGAAGGAAGAAGCTCTTGTGACAACTTCTCCCTCATACAGCATCAGGTTATTATATTCTACACCAAAGGGTATATTCTTATGCAAATGCTCTAGGTTTGAAGCCAAGGTGACATTTGCCTTAATTTTCTACTTACATGTGATTCCATCCTTCAATCCCATCTATTAAATGTAAATTCCTTGAGGGTAGGGATTGTTCAGTTTTGGGCTTTGTACTTAGCACAATGTCTGATAGACATTTAAAAATGGTTATTGAATTTAATTTAATTACCTGAAGACAATTGGCTCATCTGCAAGGGCACTAACATTTTTCCTTCATTTATCAGTATATTGTAGGCATGCCACAAATTGAGTACTGCAGTGGGGAAAGGGGGAAAACTAAGAATAGAAAACTTCTCATTTCATTAGTTTTTCTTAAATAATAATTAAATATTTTATGTAGATTTTATGGAAGCTCTAGCTCTTTTGTTCCATCCCATCTCTATCCCTTTCTCTAAAGCCTTGAAGACTCCCTCCTGACATCAGAGGAAGCAATAGCTCATCATAGGGAGGACTCTTTATAGAAACATAAGATTCAAAATTCTATTTTGAACAATAAGGTGGGCTGACTCTATAAGTCCTCTAATAGATTAATTGTGCTAACAGAATAATCTATCTTCCATTATATTAGTTCCACATTATCAGTCATCCAGACTTTCTGTAGTAGGTGCAAAAGATACATTTCCTCTATGCCTTTAGCTCCTATTCTAATAAACTTCACAGTCACATCCCTACCTGATTCTCTTACCTCTTACCCCATTCTACCATTCCTTTTCTAACCTGGAATTTATGCTCAATAAACTTCCTTACAACTGTGAATATAACAAGCAACATTCTTTTAAGTTCCTGGCTTCAAGTAAAACCCAGTTCTTCTCTGAGGTCTATGCATTTCTTGTAACCCTGTCCACTGGAGGTCACTCCTTGCCCCATTCTCCTCTACCTCAAAGGGTCTTTGGGAGCAGTGGGTATACTCCTCAGTTCCCATTGTTGTTTCCAGGTTATTGTGTGCCTGTAATCCTTCAAAAGTCCTTTCCTTTTGGTGGTCTATGCAATACTTTACACATCCTGGTGCTATTGACCTTCAGATGACTTTTTCAACTTTCTTAATGATTTTAGTATCTTTCTCTTCACTTTATCTCTTGCCATCACTGAATGTATGAAACAGCCTTCCAATAATAGTAAAAGCTAGCATTTATATAGCAATTTATGATTTGCAAAGTATTTGACAAATATGATCTAATTATATCCTTAAAACAATCCTATTAAAACAATAGTATTATCCATCTAATATATCATAATGTACAAATGAGGAAATTGAGGCACAGAGACATCAAGTAGGCTGCCTAGGGTCACATTCAAAGTATCTGAGACCCAGTTTGAACTTAAGGCTTCTAGACTCCAAGTCTGCTATTCTATACATTAAGCCACCAAGATGCCCAGGGATTATATCTTATATAAAAATTGTGTCTTACATGGTGATCAGCTTTATGCAGGGCAATTGTCAGGGATTGCTGTTAGTATTAATCCCATAAATCTCAATGTGGCAAGTGTGTACCACTTGTCCTGGGCTCAGTATCACTTCTGGGGATAAGATCTCCTATCTAAGTTTGTCCCAGTCTTTGACTTTCCCTGATCTGACTTGCACAAGGAGATAATAGAAAAACATGGTCAGGTCACTGGTACTTTTCCACTCATCTCTTGAGATCAGCAAAACCTCTCAGTGTCAAAAAAGGATGACATACATGGAATGTGAGAAGTTTATCCTGCTAATAGTCTTCATTTCCTCCCAGATGCCTCATACCCAGTGGACCTATCAGGGCAAGAAGGGATGAGGCATGAGTGCTGCTAAGTAGGGCTCTTTCTACCATATTCTAGGGAGATTCTAACTTCTTGAAATCAATAAATCATAATAAATCTGTCCTGCTGCTAACTGTGCATGAACCATGTATCTTCCTTCCAGAGAACCTTAGATTCACTGATGCCCAAAGAACTTTCTTGGGGGCAACAACATTAAGTGCCTGATAAATGTTTGTTTATTGATTGGTTAGAGTGGTAATTTTTAATAGAGTGTTTCATGAGGTAGGGATTTTTTGGATAAGTTTTTCATGTAAGACTGCATTCACCTATACGGTATACAGTAGTATAGCCTACTTTAAGATACAGGGCTGCTAGGAGATGCAGTGGATAGAGCACCAGTGCAGGAGTCAGGAGGACCTGAGTTCAAATCTCACCTCAGAGACTTGACATTCACTAGTTGTGTGACCTTGGGCAAGTCAGTTAACCCCAATTGCCTCATCCTGGGTCATTTTCAGTCATCCTGATGAATATCTGGTCACTGAATTCAGATGACTCTGGAGGAGAAGTTGAGGCTGGTGACCTGCACAGCCCTCCCTCACTCAAAACAAAGTCAAGTGCAAGTCATGTCATTATTTCTCTGATGGCATGGTCTTCTTCAGCAACGAAGGATGAACACACACACTTTAAGATACATTAATAGGATCATAGGTTGATAGCCAGAAGAAAAGTTAGGGAATCACAAATCTCTGAATAATAGCACTTGAGTATTGGAAAGGACTCTTCAGGGCATCTAGTCCAACCTATGCAGAAAAGGAAACCTGACTATAATATGAAAAAAGTGTTCATCCAGCTTCTGCTTGAAGACTTCCAAGAAAGAAGAAGCCACCACCTCTCAAGGAGGCTCGTTCCACCTTTAGACACTTCCTATTGTTAGGATGTTTTTTCCTGACATCAAGATTAAATCAGCTTCCTTGCAACTTCTACCCATTGCTCCTAGTTTGTCCCTTGCAATCAAATGTAACTAGTTTAATCCATATGTCACATGATAGCCCTTCAAGTATTTGAAGATAGCTGTTTCCTTCCTGAGTGTTTTCTTCTTTTGCCTAAATATGCTCAGTTTTTTCAACCAGTTCTCATATGTCATGGATTCAAGGTCATTTCTCATCCTGATATCCCTCCTCTGGATATACTAGCTTATCAATGTACTTTTTAAACCATGGCATATAGGATGGAATATAATGGCATGAAGATCCAGTCTGATGAAGGCTGAACACACTAGCAGAACCCTAGAAGTTCTATTTCAGAACTTCTATTTCTAGAAGCAATTTCCCATTTAATGTAGCCCAAGAGTACATTAGCTCTGTTGGCTACCACATCACTGTGTTGACACATATTGAGCTTACAATCCACTGAAACCACCAGATATATTTTTCAGAACTGTTATCTGTCCATGCCTTTCCCATCTTATATATAAAGGTGACTTTTTTGGTGGGGCACCCAAGTGCACCTTACATTTATCTCTGTTGAATTTCATCTTTTAAATATAGCTTAATGTTCTCACTTGATGATGATGATGATAGCTAACATATAGTGTTCGAGTGATTCCAGCTGATCAGTTCTGAATCTATCTAACTGTGTTATCATTTAATCTCTCTATCTTCTCCACAAGGATAGATTGGGATACTTTATCAAAAGGTTTTTTTTAAAATTTAGGTAAAATATACCCACTGCATCTACTTATTTAATAATCCTGTTGAAAAAGGAATTGAGGTTTGTATAGTATGAGCTGCTTTTTAACTGTTTTTATATTCTTAACAAAAACCAAACATGAGTATTCCCAAATACAAAGTAGAACATGAACAAAGGATTGTATAGGAAACCATAATCTCTGTGCTATACTACTTGTTTCTTTAAAATGTATAACGTACCATTTGTCCTTGGCTCAGTATCACTTCTGGGGATAAGATCTCCTATCTAAGTTTGTCCCGGTCTTTGACTTTCCCTGATCTGACTTGGCCTTATTACTTTTAAAACTGTCCTGTTGCCAATGCTTCCTTCTGACCTTCCTTATGCATTCTCTGTGACATTTTAAAAAGGGTTTGATGGATGATGCTAGTGAAGACTTCTGAGAGTCCCTTGGACAGCAAGAAGATCCAGCCGCTCAATACTTAAAGAATTAATTCAGTCTACTCATTGGAAGGTCAAATATGGAAGTTGAAGAAGTTTAAATACTTTGAACACACAATGAGAAGACAGGACTCACTGGAAAAGACACTGATATTAGGAAAGATTGAAGGCAAAAGGAGAAAGAGATGGCAGAAGATGAAATGTATAGATAGTGTCATGGAAGCAAAGACGTGAGCTTGGGCAGACTTCTGGAGATAATGGAGGATAGAAGGGTCTGGAGTACTGTGGTCCATGGGGTCCCAAAGAGTAGGTTGTGAATGAATGAATGAACAACAGGCAAAACAATATTTTTTAGTCTTGTTTTTCTGACATCACCATCACTATCCCCAGTACACCAGCCCCAAGCAAAAGCAGGAAAAGAAACACAACTAGTAAATCTATTCAAGAAAAACAAACCCGTACAGTAGCCATGTACAAAGATGTGTTTCTGCTTCTTCACCTGGAGTCCATCAAAGTGGATTTGATGTTGATAATATGCTTCATTATAGGTCCTCTGGAGACATGATTCATTATTGATTGGATCAATGTTCTCAAATCTCACAAAATTGCTTTTCTTTATAGTGCTGTTGTTATGATGTAATTTGTTTTCTGGATTCTGCTAACTTCACTTTGCATCATTTCCTGCTTCCCAGAGTTCTCTGAAATCATCCTTTTCCTTTCTTACTGTATAAAAATATCCAATTATATTGATATATTACAATTTATCACCATTTACTGACAAGTAAATGGTGATAAATTCTTTCTCAATTCTTTGATTTTCTTTTCTTGCTTTTTAATCAGTTCTTTGTGATCAAAAAGCTTTTGCTTACAACTAACCATTCCTTTCTCAGTATTATTTTCTCTTTTTACTGCTCCCCCTTTCCTGTTCCTGTCTGTTTCCATGTTGCATTTGATATATTTCCATACAAAACTCTTTCTCTGGACATAAGGGTGTGCTTAATTTTCCTTTGGTCAATTCGGATAAGAGTAAGATTCATCTGATGCCTCCTCCTTCCATCATTTCTTTGATGCTTTTATATTATTTAAATGTGTCCCAATCATGAGAAATACTAAATTTTACCCATTACTTGTTTCTACACTAGTGTATTCCTTTTTATCTTCCCCTTTTCACCCTCAATCCATCCCCAGAACATGCATACTCATGCACTTAACTCTCTCAATAGCTTTTTTCTTTAATAGTATTTTATTTCTTCCAATTACATGTAAAGATAGTTTTCAGCATTCATTTTTTGGTAAAATTTGATAAAATTTTTCTCTTTTCCCCCTCCACAAGATAGCAAGCAATCTGACATTGGTTATACATGTACTATCATGTTAAACATATTTCCACATTAGTCATGTCATGAAAGAAGAATCAGAACAAAAGGGAAAAAACCATGAGAAAGAAAAAAACAACAAAAAAAAACCTAACAAAAATGAAAATAGTATGCTTTGATCTGCATTCAGATTCCCTAGTTCTTTATTTGATCATAACATTTTCTGTTGCTAGTTTTTTGGAATTGTCTTGGATCGTTGTATTGCTGAGAAGAGCTGAGTCATTCACAGTTGATTACCACACAATGTTACTGCTACGGTGTACAATGTTCCCCTGGTTCTGCTCACTTCACTCAATTCACTCAACATTAGTTCATGTAAGTCTTTTCAGATTTTTTTCTGAAATCTGCCTGCTCATCATTTTTTGTAGTATAATAGTATTCTATTACATTCATATACCACAACTTGTTCAGCCATTCCCAAATCATGGCCACCCCTTCAATTTCCAATTCTTTGCCACCACAAAAAGAGCTGCTATAAATATTTTTGTACATGTGGGTCCTTTTTCCTTTTTTCTGATCTCTTTTGAATACAGACTTGCTAGTTGTATTGCTGGATCAAAGGGTATGCCCAATTTTATAGCCTTTTGGGCATAGTTCCAAATTGCTCTCCAGAATGGTTGTATCAATTCACAACTCCACCAATAATGTATTAGTGTTCCAATTTTCCTACATCTCCAATATTTATCATTTTCCTTTTCTATCATATTAGCTAATCTGATAGGTGTGAGGTGGTACTTCAGAGTTATTTTAATTTGCATTTCTCTAACTAATAGTGATTTAGAGCATTTTTTCATATGATTATAGATAGCTTTAATTTCTTCCTCTGAAAACTGTCTGGTCATAACCTTTGGTCATTTATCAATTGGGGAATGATGTGTATTCCTATAAAATTGACTCAGTTCTCTACCTATTTTAGAAATGAGGCCTTTATCAGAAACACTGGCAGTTAAAAGTATTTTCCAGCTTTCTGTTTTCCTTCTAATCTTGGTTGCATTGGCTTTGTTTGTGGAAAACCTTTTTAATTTAATGTAATCAAAACTATCCATTTTGCATTTCATAATGTTCTCTATCTCTTGTTTGGTCACAAATTCTTCCATTTTCCATAGATCTGAAAGGTAAACTATTTTTTACTCTCCTAATTTGCTTATAGTATCATCCCTTATGTCTAAATTGTGTGCCTGTTTTGACTTTATCTTGGTATAAGATGTGAGATGTTGGTCTTCAATATTCTTTGAAGACATTAAGGTCCTGAAAGCACAACTTGTTTCTTCATCCCATAATAGAATGTTATCACCAAATCATATTCCTTTCGAAAAGCTCAAATAAATTTACCTTTCTATGTTTCTTTTAACTCCGTTTCAAAGTTCCTACTCAGTTCTGGTCTTTGTTTCAGAAATGCTTGAAAGTCCTCTGTTCCTTAAGGTTCATTCCTTGTCCATCTATCCCTTCTGTAGGATAATATCCAGGTTTTCAGGGAAAGCTCTTCTTGTCTTTTTGGTTGAAATTGTTTTTTTGAATATTGTTTCCCAAGATTTCCCTCCTCTCTCTCTTTTTTAAATAGTAGAAGCTACCATGTATTCTGTGAATTGTGAAAGGTGACATAGTAGTAAGTGGCAGAGCTGGTACTCAATTTCAAGTCTTCAGGTTCCAAATCAATTGCTCTTTTCACTATACCAATGAACAGCAATATATAGGCTCCCCAAATTTGTTCCAATCATTACATTTTAATCTCTCTTAAATAACTATTAAAGAAATCAACCTATAATCCTTTTGTAAAGAACCATGCAATAAACTGAATGAAATAAATGTAACATCTCGTATTAACATTCTATGATTCTTCCATAACATGAATGATTATTGCCTACTTTATTTACCTTGCAAATCTAGATTTTCATAATAAGCACATGGTGCCGTATCCATGTTTCTTTCAGTTGTCATTATCTATGGTATCTCAGCACATCTAAGGAATAAATGGTTACTGATCCTTATAATGCTAAACCAAAGGCATTGTATGAAGTTACTTTTCTGAATCATTAAGGAAATATTAAATTTTTTCAGTATTGGTCTATTCAGCATATTATTGTATTATCTTTCAATTTTTTTTAAAAAAGAAATCAATGGTAATTGATGCATGGCATAATAATAGTTCATTTTATATATCCCTTTAATGTTTTCAGAAATTTTAGGTACATTGTCTATTTTGATGCTCACGACAACACCATGAAGTAGATACATTTGTATCCTGGTGAATATTTAACAGCTGATTCTCAAAAAAAAGTTCTCACGATTTATTTTTAAGTTTAATCTGAATTATTAATATTTTATCCATCACTTTCTTAAATCTAGAATCTGCCAAAACAATAAATCAAATTCTGATTTGTAGCATTTTTTTTACACTCTGAGGTGATCATGCTCAAAATATAACAATGGCTCTTGAGCTGATTAGACTTGGCTCTAGCACATCTCTGTACATTGCTGTTATTATAGTATATTACAGATGAGAAAACAGACTCAGAGAGATTGTTACTTGTTCAGCGTCACCCAGCTGGTGTATCTAAAGCATGAGTTGAACCTATATCTCCTTGACTCCAAGCCCAGTACTATACGTGCTGCCCTATTGTATCCATTAATGCAAACATTTGATCTTTCTTCAAAGTATAGCATCATATTCTCCATGCATCCTTCCCTGATCTTCCCCAGTTGTTTGTCCTCTCTTTTTCCTCAGTTTTTCTTTTACTGTACTTATCCGGGCATGTCTTGTGTACATTGAGTAGAATGTAAGGTTGTTGAGGGTTGGAATATTTTCTCGTCTTTGTATTCTTAGAAGCCCTCTTCTAGTGCTTAACAAATGGTTGTTGAATGGAATTGAATTTGTAAATCATGTTAAAATACCAAAAAAACCTCTCAAGACATCTTGCATCTGAGAGGATGGGAATTTGGGGATGGTTATTTTATATGATGTTATATCCACTGTGTGAAATCTGTTGCAAACATCTGAGAAATCACTGGTAATTGGGATGACGAAAAGCTGTGGCTTATATTAAGATGGGCATTAAGGCATTGAAAAAGAAAACCTTGACAAATAATGCCTTCTACAGAAATGGACGCAAGTGTAGGTGCTGAGGCACTGCTTGATGGATTAGCTGGGACAAATTTGTCAACCAACAGAAGAGTTAGGAAACTGTGGTCTCTGGACAGAGCAGAATTATATGTAGTTCAAGTCCCCTAATGCCATCCTGAGGCCATAGTAATAATTGCAACAGGGAACTTTTTTTTTTTAATTGGAAAAATTAAATTATTAGGTTTAAGGTCTAAAATATTGTGATTTTAGTTGAGGCAGTAAAATAAAGGGACTATCTAATACAATTATTCATAAAATTATTGGAAACTTCGTGGATACATCCTTGGATTCGGACTCGAGAAGACATATTAAAATATTGCCCCAGACACCTTTCTGTGGGACTCTCGAAAAGGCATTTGCCATACAATCTCAGGTTTCTCAACTATAAAATGAAGGTGTTGAACTCCAAAATTCATTCCAGCTTTAAATCGATGATTCTATGAAGATAAAAGGTATGCTCACCTAAAATCTCTTGACAATTGAAATGTTATAAAAACAAAACAAAAAATTAATGACAGCAACAAAAATTTAATGAGAAATTGGTCTTACTAGAGGCAGGATGAAAGATCAGTGGACTGGGAATCCAGAGAGCTGGGTTTAAATCCTGGCTCTGAGTGGATACTAGGTTTATCACCTTGCATACGTAATCTAGTCTTTATATATAGTCAAATTTCTTCATTTGTAAAATGAGGAAACCTAAAGGTTTGGTTCTATGTTAACTTGGTAGGAAGTCTTCAGCAGAATAGTTCCCCAGAGATCTCTGTTTGGCTCAAATTAACATTTTTATTGATTATTTGGATAAAAGTATATATTGTGTCCTTATCAAATGTGTAGTACATATAAAGCTGGAGGGGATTGATAGTCAGGCTTCCCAATGACCTTGCTAGTTTGGAACATTGAGCTAAATCATGCAAGATGGAATTTCACAGAAATGACACATGTTGAAAGAGTATCTGCTGAGTAAGTTGTTACAGGTGGTGACTAAGTTCATCAGGACTATGTTGGGCAGAGTAGGTCTGTGCTTAATGTGATCATACAAAGCCAGGAAAAACTTCCATTCCATTTTGTGAGGCTGGGGCCTAGAGCCCAGCAAAATGCTGCACTTATTCTAATATGGTACAGACCAGTCAAAGTGCAACCTAGACTGAAATACATTTTCACAAGGAAGGTGGAATATTTATTTGGGTAATTTATTTGACTTTATTGCCACCAATCAGATTAAACTGAGGTCCTTGGGAATATTGTGGGAAAAAAAACCCCACAACAATCTTCCTCCTAGCTCTTAATTGTGTCTTAAAGAAGACTTGACCGTGGACCAGGTCAGAGCAGCTTTCATTATTTTGCATCCAGTGAAGAGAAAGTCATTTATTTTCTTAGAGTGGAAAATAGAATTCTCCCATCCTTCCCTGATGTAGGACAGATGATGATGATTTACTAAGTTATAGACATGGAATGGAAATTTGTAAATAAAGGGGCAGCCAACTGCAGAAAGTGAGAAGTATTCTTTTCGCTTTTAAATTGAAATTGCTGGTTAAAAATGAAAACCAGACTAAAAACTTATGTATAGAATTAAGTTAGTCTCATTTCTTCAGCCTCCTGGATGAGAGTATGTCAAAGTCAGCATGGAGTATTTTCACTGGAGAACAAAGGACTTCAGAAGGAGTGGCTTATCTATCCTCCTGCTCTGTCCTTTGAGAGTGGCAGAGCTGAGCCCCCAAAGAGTACAAGTCTGTACTTGAGAACCTCACTGCCATTACTGCATAACCTTACTAATGAAATAATCACACCATTACCCAGGATTCATCTCAAATATTTAAACAATATGGGTCTTGCTTTTGTGTAGGGTTCAGGAACTGGAAAATGCCGCCGGTTTGTGATATCCTTCTTTCTACCCTCTAGAAATTCCAGTCACAATTGTACAAGATTAACACTCTTAATGACATAAGAAAGTTAAGTTGAATGAAGATCAATGAGGCTAAAATTAGGAGATGGGACCATAATGGTAACACTTTGAGAACCAGAGTTTGAAACTACAAAATTTTATATTTCCTATGTATAGGGAAGGGTACTCCATTATATGAGACCTAATTTTAGTGGTGGGGCCGGGGTGGGCAGGTAAACTCAAGATAGATTCTCTTTGAAAAGGTTTTGTTCTTTGGAGACCTGACTGTTATTCTCTTTGCCTTTGTCCTGTGATGATCATCCTATATTTTCTGTGACACTGAGGGTCATTTGAAGTGAACATATCGTCTCTATTTTAAATGGCACTTGATATCAGTGCTCAAATTAACGGTTAAATAAGGCTGTCTATGTCTATGAATGTTGTAGTTCAGTCTGGGGAAAGAATCTTTATCTCTGAGGAAAATGTTCAAGGCTATATTTCATCATGTTGATTGAAATAAAGACTATACAATTTTATATTATCTATGTTTTATATTCACATTTGTAATTATAAAGATGTAGTTTATGATAAAAATGGTCTGTAGAAACTTGCCAGTTTCCTTCTCATTTTTTCAATAATACCCATGACAGACCATTCTCATGAAGATCTCGTATAAATTTTCAAATGGGATAATTAATGTAAAGCACTTAAAGCCTTATATAAATATTAGCAATTTTCATCCTCATCACTATCATTAGATGAAAAACTAGTCAAACAGGCAGAAGAAAGTAGATTGAATTGCCTATGGGAAATGGCAAAGTTCTTCTAATGACCCCACACATCTCTCTGAAAAATAGACTCATTTAAAAAAACACCAGTGTGAAATCCATATGGGACATAGTTGTTTGGGTTTGTCTTGTTTGTATAGTAACATAAATAAAAATTCAGGTAAGGGGTTTCAATCAACTTAGAGTGTCTTATCTTGACATACCACCAGGTGGAGCTTTGCAAAGTTGTTCTTTTCTGCCTATTGCATATGTAAGACTAACAACTCCCCGGCAGGCTGCAACATCTCTGCTAGCCACGAGAGGGTACTCAGAACCTTAGTAATCTTTACTATCTGATTTTTTTTTTTTTTTTTTTTTTTTTTTACTTCCACAATGGCATCTCTCTGTATTAGGTCCTAAATAATGGCTTCAGTTCTTGTGTTTTCAAAGCCCTAGTCCAACAGAAAAAATGTCGATATTTAAAATAGTAACTGCTGTGATTATGTGACTTCCCCTTCCTCTCCATTTTTCAGGTAGTAGACTTGACGACATCCTTTCCTCTTCAGGCTTTCTCCCATACCCAATCAGTTGCCAAGAATTGTCATTTTTAACTCCACAACTTCTCTGGAATCTGTCACCTGCTCCTCTCTGACATAACCAGAATTAATCTCCTCTTACCCAGACAATTGACATAACCTTCTAATTGGTCTCAATTCAGTCTTCTTTTCAAATCCATCTTGAGAGGAGGATCCAAAGCTTGAGTTAACAACGTGGTGATAAGATTTGAAATCATCTTCTTATTCTGGGAGGGCCATTTTATGCTGGGGAGTTGAAACCAAGAAGAGATACAGATGGAAAGTGGAAAAAGTCAAAACCAAATATTTACAAAACCTTGTCAGTTGTCCCTTTGGATTCTACCTCTCAAAGTCTCTCTTGATCACTGGAATCTGGAGTAGGGAGCTACAGATGTCACTCTCACTCAGCCCTGTAATTGTATGGAAAGACCTTCTAACCCACCTCTTCTCCACATGTCTTCTCTTCTGTTCTAGAGAGATCCTCCAAGATCTTGCTATTGGGGGGAAACTCCACCTTCTAGTTCTCGTTTCATGTTAGTTTCCCCTCTTCCCAAACTGGGAACTTAGTCTTTATTAATTTGGGCCATTTTGTAATCCCAAGCATCACCAGAGAAGCTGTTACACATAATTTTTCCTGATCCCTATTTCTATCTCTTAATTGTTAGTGTTTTTTGAACCTTCCCTGTCCTCCCTCCCCCCAACCCAGGAAATTACTTTGGATTAATAAGTTAATTAATTTTTAAAAAAAATTTAAAATGTTTCATTCAAGAACTTATTAATTCTGGCAAAAATTATAACACCATGCATGCCCTGATAAATCCTCATTAGAATTCACTTGTCCATTTATTTTAATTTACTTATTCTCATGTGATTATAGTTAAGTGTATACACAATTCTAGTTTTGATTTTAAAGTTTTTTGGGGGGGATTTCTTAAAGGTCTTAATAGACTTCTTGATACTCTTCATAGTTGTAGGTCTTAATTAGATTATATTCTTCTGTTTCATTAATGTAACAGCATAAACATATTTAATCATTCCCCTGTTGTTGGACATTTGAGTTGTTTCTAATTTGTCTTTTTGTTGTTGTTGTTATACAATATGGGTTGTTGTCCGTTTTTGAAGAGGACCAAAATGACATCACTATGCTAAAGTCAAGTTTCAATATGTCTAATTGTGACTGATCAGATCAATACAAGCTCAGAATGATCTACCACAGGTCAGGCACAAATAGTCCATGTGAACATTTGGGGTGGATACTCTAAGTTTGTGCATCCTGCATTTCCTTTGAGTTATTTCAATTCTGTTTTGCTCTTAGAACATATCACCTTCTCTGATGTGGGCATGCCATGCTGCGTGGTCCTGTGCCAGGGTCTCCCATGTCACAGAATCAATTCCAGAGTTCTTGAGAGAGACCTTGAGAGTGTTCTTATATTGTCTTTCGACCATTATATGATCACTTCCTCTGTGTGAGTTCTCCATAAAAAAGTCTTTTTGGCAAGTGTATATTTTGCCTTCAAACAACATGGCCAGTCCATTGGAGCTGTACTCTCTGAAGCAGAGTTTGAATGCTTGGCAGGTTAGTTTAATGTCTGGTACTTCATCCTGCCAGGTGATCTTCAGAATCTTCCTAAGACAATTCAAATGGAATCAATTCAGTTTTCTGGCATGGTGCTGGTACGTTGTCCAGGTCTCACAGGCATGCAACAATGAGGTCATCACAACAGCTCTGTAGACCTTCAGTTTGGTAGTCAGTCTAATACCTCTTCTTTCCCATACTTTTCTTCAGAGCCTATGAAATACTGAGCTAGCTCTGGCAATGTGTATGTCAACCTTATTATCAATGTCTACATCCCGGATAAGTACACTCCCAAGGTAAGTGAACTTATCCACAGCATTCAAAACTTCTCCATTTGCTGTAACTGGCAGTTCCATGTAGGGATGGTGTGGTGGTGACTGATGGAGCACCTGTGTTTTCTTGGTGTTGCTAGGACAAAATTAGCACAAACAACAGAAACTGATTCACATTTTGTTGCATCTCAGCTTCAGAGGCTGCATTGGGTGCATAATCATCTGCAAACAGAAAATCATGCACCAATTCTCCCTCCACTTTGGTGTTGACTTGCAGCCTTTTCAAATTGAAGAACTTACCATCAATACGATAGCTGACCTTAATGCCATGTTCGTCCTTACTGAAAGCATTTGACAACATGGCTGTAAACATCATGCTAAAAAACATGGGAGCAAGCACACAGTCTTGCTTCATTTCATTGGAGATTGGGAAGGCATAAGAGCATTGTCCATTATCTAGAACCCTGGCAAGCACACGGTCATGACATTGATATACAATGCTGATGAACTTCTCTGGGCTAGATAATGGACAATGTTCTCGTATCTTCCCAGTTATCATCAGAGAGAAACAAAGCTGTGTGCTCACTCCCGTGTTATACAATATAATGCATGAGCCCATCCCATTTACATTCACAGTTATGAACATGTGGGAGATATTTATTTTTTTATAATGCTTTGCTAAGGCTTTCAGAGTTTAAGGCATTCAGAAATGTCATTTCTATAATATAGAATATTTTTATATCCACAGAAATAGAATTGTTGAACCAAAGGATATGATTATTCTTGTAACTTTCACCACATGATACCAGATTCCTATGGAAAATAATTCTACATTTTAATCCCACACAAGAGAAATTGTTTGCCTGTAATTTACCTGGATTGAATTTTTCTCTTTTGTTTATTTCTTTTTGTGTGTGTGACAATTTGGTGGGTGTGAGGCATGCTTCAAAGTTGTTTTTAATATATATATATATCTTTGATTATTAGCTTTAACATTTTTCAAATGATAGTTAACTATTTGAATTTCCCAAAGTAGTTGTTTATTAATTAGGGAATGATCAAACAAATTGTTTTATGTGAATGGAAGTATTGATGCAAAACATGCAAGAAATGATTTATGAAAATTTCAGAGAAGCAAGGGAAGATATATGAACTTATGCAAAATAAAATAAACAAGAGCCAAAGAAACAGCATACCTGAGACTAAATGCTACTTTTTAAAAAAAATTACTTTTTTCCAATTACATGTAAAAAAATTTTCTAACATTCATTTTAAAAGATTTTTGAGTTCCAGATTCTCTCCCTGACTTCCTTATTTTCTCCCCGAGGAGGAAAGTAATTTAATGTAGATTATAGTGTGCAGTCATGTTTCCATAGTAACCATATTTTGAAAAAAAAAAAAACAGACCAAAAAAATCCTAAGCAAAATAAAGTAAAAAAGGATGCTTTGATCTTCACTCAGATTCCATCAGTTCTTTCTCTAGAGGTTGACATCATTTTTCATCATAAGACCTTCAGAATTTTCTTGGATCATTGCATTACTGAGGATAGCTAAGTCATTCATAGTTGATTGTTGTACAACATTGCTATTACCATTTACAATGCTGTCCTGGTTCTTCTCACTTTACTTTGCATCAGTTCATGTAACTCTTTCCAGGTTTTTCTGAAAGTGTTCTGCTTGTTATTTCTTATAACACAATTGTATTCCATTACAATCACATACCACAACTTGTTCATACATTTCTCCAATTGATAAACATCCTCTCAAATCTTTGCCACCACAAAAATCTGCTATAAATATTTTCATACATAAAGGTCATTTCCCTTTTTTTTTTTATCTCTTTGGGATACAGACAAGTAGTAGTATTGCTGGATCAAAGGGTATGCAAAATTTTATAGCTGTGATTCTTGGTTGTAATCCTCGGTCCTCTGCCCGCCTGAATATCACATTCCAAGCCCTCTGATTCTTTAATGTAGAAGCTCATAAATCTTGTTCTATCTGACTGTGGCTCCACAATGTTTGAATTGTTTCTTTTTGGCTGCTTACAGTATTTTCTCCTTGACCTGGGAGTTTTGGAATTTGGCTCTTATGTTACTGGAAGTTCTTGGTTAGGGATCTCTTTCAATTTACCCACTGATTCTAGAATATCAGGGCAGTTTTCCTGGATAATTTCTTGAAATATGTCTAGGCTAATTTTTTATCATGGCTTTCAGGCAGTCCAATAATTCTTAAATTATCTCTCCTCAATCCATTTTCCAGGTCAGTTGTTTTTCCAACGAGATATTTCACCTATTCTATTTTTTAATTCTTTTGACTTTGTTTCTTGATGTCATGGAGTCATTATCTTCCATTTGCCCAATTTTTAAGGAATTATTTTCTTCAATGAGCTTTTGTACCTCTTTTTTTATTTGGCCTGTTTTTGCTATAAACTTCTAATGATAAAGTTTGGCCCCAAAGAAGAGACAAGAAAAATACCATATACCATCCTCTCTCTTGCAGATGAGTGCTAGATATGGAATGTTGGATATATTGCCATTCTTAGAATATGTGTTGGTTAGTTTTGCTGAATTCTTACTTTTTTTCCTCTTTTTAATTTTTTCTCAAGTTATGGTTCATTGAGGGATATACTCTGAAATAAATTATATTTAAAGAAAACGTATCAAATATTAAACTTAAAAAAAGCTAATAACAAAAGCAAGTTGTATTTTATCCTTTGAAAATCATCTCTTTATAATCCCTTTACCATTTATCCATGATGGTTTGGGAGTTATTACTGTGATTTTTTTAAGTTTCTTGTATGTTATAGATTTCAAGTTTATCTGTCATATTTACTTTAAATATTTTTCAATATGTCATTTCAATTGTATTAGTTTTATTTTATAGAATTTAAAAGTTTTCATATATTGAGTATGTATCTTATTGTTCTGATAGTTCTCTTTTGCTGAATAAAAAGTCATCTTCTTCCACAATTAAGAAAGGTATGTCAAATTTTTATTACGTAAAAGGGTTCAAGGATATCATCCTGATAGAATTCATTGAGCTGAGATGTGGTTGTAAAACTTTTCCACTAGACTGACAAATTTTTCATAAGATTTTGAAATTTAAAAAATTCTGAATATACATGTTCAACTTTGGAAACTATAGATGGAAAGTGGAATTTATATATTCTGGGTGATCATCATCAATTTTATAAAACTTAGGAATCAGAAGTGATACCTAGCAAAATAGGCAGATGAAGCCTGCTTGGGAGGCTTTAGGAGGGTCATAATCAGAGCCCATACTATTTTGTTAATGGTTGAATTAGAAAGGAGAGGATAAGGATGGAGATGTTTTGGATGTAGAACTAATAGTTGTAGTGGTGGTAGTAGTAGTAGTAGTAGTAGTAGTAGTAGTAGTAGTAGTAGTAGTGGTGGTGGTGGTGGTGGTGGTGGTGGTGGTGGTGGTGGTGGTGGTGGTAGTAGTAGTAGTAGTAAACAACTAACAGAAGACAACTCTGCCACCATATAACTTCATGGAATTTTTATCTATGTCTTTCTGCAAATCTTCTTTAGAGCCTACAACTAATTCATTAAGAGGTCTTCCTTTAAGTACTTATTATCATTCAATTAAACTTTTTGATAATAATAATACTGCTAGCACTGTTCTAAGCACTTTACAGTTATTATCTCATTTGATCATCACAACCAGGTTGGTGCTATATTATTCCTATTGCATAGATGAGGAAACTGAGGAAGACAAAGAATATGTGACTTGTCCTGGATCACACAGCTGCTAAGTGTCTGAGTTCAGATTTTTAACTCAGATCTTCTTGACTTCAAGTCTGGTGCTCCATTTATTGCAGTATGTATGTATGTGTGTGTGTGTGTGTGTGTGTGTGTGTGTGTGTGTGTGTGTGTGTGTGTGTGTGCGTCTGTGGGTATATGTGTGTATGAGGAGAAAAAAGATGAATGAATCGGACATTTCAGGCTTGGGTGACTGCATGAATAGAATTGCCATTAAGGGGAGAAATAAATTAGGAAAGAAGATAGTAGATTCAGTTTTAGATATTTTAAGTTTATGATGCCTTTGGAAAAATAAGATGGAGATTTCCTACCAACAGTTGGAAATGCAGAACCAGTAAAAGACTGATGTAGAACGTGAAGATTTGCGAGTCATTTGAATTGAGGTGAAACCTGAAGCCATGGGAATCAGTGAGATCACTGAGAGAGGGGAAGGTGTGTTGTGAATAAGGACAGAGCTTATGGGTAGGAGCTAGGTGCCAGCAGAGGGGAGTTAGAAGCAGAGATCAATACTCAGTTATTCTCTCTGCAGGTAGTGAGATCCCAATGAGACAGGAGAGAAGTACCTGGCCCTACTGATTCCTCTCCATATTCCATCAGCATCAGTTTAATTTAAAAACTTTCAATTTTATTATTATTTCTATTGCTTATTATTATTATAACAAAAATCCCAAACCAGAGGATCTGTTCCTTCTTAGTCTAATTTAGTAAAGGTCCTGGTTCAGATTAGTGCAAATAATGAATCCCTTGAAGGAGTTGCATTATTTTAACTTGTACCGAATATTTCCATTGGGCTGGAACCAATTATCATATTTTACATAATTATAACTTCAAATAATGCAAATTCAAATACATGTGACCACTTAAAGGGATTCATTATTTGCACTAATTGGACCTAGCTGTAATAGAGCCCTCTTTGCTGTAGGTCTAGCATCTAGCTAAAAGACCTTTTTAATACCTATATCCCACATATTTTCCAATCTTGTCTAGAAGCATCTTTACCAATCACCTACATTTCTTATTTTTAGACTCTATTATTATTTAATATTGAAGTTTGCAAACTATTTTTATCTTTGGGTATGAAAAATGGCATACCAAATTCTGTGCTAATATTCCATATTAGAAAAAAAACCCATAATCATTCTTCCCCTCACCTTTGTTTAAATTGAAATGTGCATGGACTGACAGTGGTTTACAATCATTGCAGAAAATTATTTTAATAGTAATAGATAGCTACAGAGAAGAAGTTGCAGATTAACTTGAATGATAAATGAATTTAAGATTTATCGTTCCAGTTTCTTTTTGGAGTAATGACAAGTTGAAAGATTTATTGGAGCAGAGATGATGAGAGTGCAAGGTTTGAGTGTGAGATGTCCTTGATTAGTCAAGTAGCTCATCTTGGTGTGTGTGTGTGTGTGTGTGTGTGTGTGTGTGTGTGTGTGTGTGTGTGTGTGTGTGTGTGTGTGTGTGTGTGTGTGTGTATAACGTGTTGCTATGTTCATACCCCCAAACTCAGTTCTGCTGAAAGCAACCATCATGATTATGGATTGCCAAAAGCTCAAGTTAAACAGTGAAGGCGAGATGAAAGGCAAGCCTGGAGAGGCTGTTGTGTGGGACGCCAGAAGAGGTAATGACAGAAGGATGAACACCTCAGACCAACAAAAACAGGAGTGAACCCAAGCTGATGAGGAAATGGGGAAGGAGGACTGTCGCTTTGAGTCTCTAAGAAGGAGAATAATCGACTATGGAAAAATTAAGATTACCACACATAGAAAGTATTCTTGTTTTCAAAATGGAGGGTCTAGATCTCTTCCTTTTTTTTCTTTTAAGTTTCTTCATTTGTAAAATAGGGATAATAATTACACCTCCCAGGATTGTTTTGAGATTCAAATGAGATAATATTTTTAAAGTGTTTTGCATATTAGTATTATTATTATTAATAATAGAAATAAAATCTAGAAAAATTTGAAATTATTTCAGATAGTATTTTTAAAAAATTAAATATCATATAAATACATTAATGCATATGATTATAGATAGATCATATTACTACACATATTTAAAGCAACAAAGAATCCTAGTTTAAATTAAATCATGTACTTTTATGTTCAAAACAACCCTTGGACCTAAAAAAAAGTAAAGGATGTTTGATTTCATTACTCTAGGGAAACTCTCTATAATGTAGGAACTACCTTCATTTATCGCTTATGACTTAGAAGCTATGTTCTTGGGTATTGTATGTGGAACACAGAGTTTAAGTGACTTGCCCATGGCCACACAGTCACTAAGGATCAAGGGTAGAATTTGACTTTACTAACAAATTACACATCACTATGGGTCTTTCATATTCGGTAAAATTCTATAATTTTAAGGATTAAAAATATAAAATTGAGATAGATTGAGCATGACAGAGTGGCTTAAGAATCAACATTATAATTGGGAAGAACTTGATTGGAATCCTGTCTCTGACCCAAACTGAAGTTGTGCTGAGCAAGTCATTCAAGCTTTTTTATAGATTGAGTCTGAGTCCAGCTGGGCTGGTATTTCAGGTTTAATTTGGAATGAAATGGGATACTTGTAGATCATCTAAGAATTAACAGAAGGACATTTTCTTAGTTTTAGGAGGGAAATTATATAAAAAATACTGAATTGATTCAATTGGTGCAACTGCTCTGCTTCTGAGTTGGCCATGCTTATTTTGCTGGTCGAAAACCCGAAGGAGGTGTTCCTCACTTCTTATGTGCTGGTTTTTATATTCAGGATATCAGGAAGCAAACAAAGGTTCCAGCCTTAGTTCCCTGGGCCACTGAAATCTCAAGGATAGTTTCAATATTCTTTCAGGAGAAAATAGTTTAAATTACATGAGGTAAGACTTCAAGTTCTTCCTCCTCTCACAATCTCTCAGTACCTCAAGTAACTCTCAAAGACTGTGTGATTGTAAGATGAGTTGCCAATTTGCTTTGGTGGTCAAGTTTCCACATGAGAAATTCACCACAGTAGTGATATCACAAATCTGGCTGAACTGTTATAGAAAAGTACATACTCCTTGATGGCAGATATTCTTTCATTTTTGCACCCTGCCCCCCAACCCCAGCATAGTGACTTGCACCTTAGTGAGCGCTTTATTAGTATTTGTGGAATTCAACTGAAAACCACTGGCAACCTAAAAGACTTTAGAGTGAGCCTGGTCCTAAAATATGCAAATCAGGTGTGTCAGTCCTTAAGTGGGGGAACAGAGTATATATGCCCTATCAATTACAAATCTTTCTCACGAATGTATGCTGGAGCATCCACTGGATGCATGATTATTCACGAAGCACTTCATGTGGAAAACATTTTGCAAAATGTCAAATGCTACATATGCTCCAATTACCATAGTGCCAGTGCCAGAAAAAGGAATAGTATTTATTTACCTTACTAATAAGCTTAAGTGAATAAGCTCCCTACTGTGTGATTCTAAACTTGAATCCCAAATCCACATCTCCAGCTTTAATATGTATGACTCTCCTTTGTGAACTCTATGGGCTAGCCAAAATAGCATTCCTGTGATCAGTCATGGAGCGCATCTGTCATCTCTCTCCCTTTGTATAAGCTGCCCTCCAGGTCTAGGTCTACTCCCTTCCCTCCTCTGTGTTTTAGAATCCTTGCTTCTCTTCAGAGGCCAGCTCCAAGTCCACTTCCTGCTTTAGGCTTTTCATACTTCTCCTAGCTGATAGTTCCTCTACCCCATGATGACCTTTTAAAAACTATATCGCTATCTCTATATGTGAATGTAGAGATAGACAGACAGAAGACAGAGAGACAGACGGAGGGCATATAAAATGAAAGTATTTAGAAAGCACTCTGTAAATCTTAAAGCAGTATACAAATGTTAGCTATTATTATGACATCATCATAATATCATTGTGTTATATTATCATTTATTATTATCATCATTATCAGTATCATTATTATTAGCAGTAAAAGCTGCTGCAGCAGCAGCAGTAGTGGTAGCAGAGTTGCAGATGTGTACACATGAATGTCGGGCACTGCTGCTTTCTTTCTTTTTCTTTTTTACCTTTTATATTCTCAGTCCTTAGCATACTATATAGCACATAGTATTTTTTCAATAAATTCCATTTCAATTCAATAAACACTTATTATTAATTTATTTATAATGTCTACTATGTACCAAGCACTGTGCTAAGTGATTGGGATACAGATAAGATAGTTTCTGTCCTCAAGGGGCTTAAATGTAAGACAGTTTGCAAAGGAAGCTAAAAAGAAGGGGATGCGAAGGTGTACTCACTACAAGAACAGGATGTTTTGTGGAGTTGGAATCAAGCAGAGGCACTGATGGAAAATGGAGAGCCTTCTTGGGAGGAATTTGTTGCTCTACCCTCCAGCCTTCCAACCGGTAAGAAGAGAGAGGCAACTGAAGGAGCTGAGCAGGTGCTGAGTCTTACAGCTATTTATCTGCATGGGGATGGGCTTTCAGGTGATTAGTTTATCCCAAAGGAGGCTGGATATTCTGTGGATTGAAAATGAAGAGAAGCTTGTTAACTGATAAATGACTAAAACTATATTAGGCTCCGCAATGATCACCCAACCTGAAGAGTAACCAGAAAGCAACAGAAACCCCCGCACTTCTGGGACTTAATGGGAAGAGCTAGTGAAGTCAGCTGCTGAAATACGGATAACATACATAAAGAGCCATTCTGCTACCATTTTCACTGCACAGGTGACTAGTTCTCAGGAGGATTGAAAGTTATTATATTATAAAATTTTAGAGTAAGAAAAGGGACCTTAAGGGATTATCTGGTTCAATTTCTTCATTTAGTGATGATTTTCCTAAGGACACACCTTCAGTTGGTAGTAGAGATCGGATTTTTGCTCTTGTGTTCTACACCAATTACATCATATCTTGCTTATTTCTTCTATTTCTTCAAAATATCCTTTTGTCAAAAATCTCAGATTCCCTTTTCCTGCCTTGTTTCCCATGCCCCTATTCCTTACCTTGTCCCTTATCTACTCTTTAATAAGAGTAGTAGCAGCAGCAGCAATAGTAGTAATAGCATTTACATAGCACTTCCAGGTTTGCAAAGTACTTTACAAATATTACTTCACAAACTCTTAAGATACTGATCTTAAAGATTTCATTAACTCTTAAAATACTATTATAGTGAGGGAGTCAGAAGACAAAAAATTCTATCTCATAATAAGGGTTTTTAAAAATTGCTTTTTCCTTCCTTCCATCAAAAGAATTTAAAAATCATAATAGCCAGCATTTGCATAGTGCTTTAAGGTTTGCAAAACACTTTACGAATATTTTCTCATTTTATCCTCCCAACAACCCTGGGAGGCAGGTGCTACTATGATTTACATTGTATAGATGAAACAACTGGGGCATTTGATGATTAAGTGACTTGCCCAGGGTCACAGAGCTTGTGTGTTTTTGAGAGGCTGGATTTGAACTCAGGTTTTTCCTGTCTCCAAATCCATCCCTCTATCTATCGCTCCATCTAGTTTTATCTTAGGATACAGCAATAGTCAATGTTGGCTGACATTTATATGGAATTTGGAATAGCAGTACTTAAAAATATATGCCTCCTTTGAGCCTTATAAGAACCTTGTGAACCAGGTACAATGAGCATTATTATCACAGTAATATTATCATCATTTTATAGGTGAAAATAAGACTAAGAAGGAATAAATGATTTGCCCGATAGTCACAGAGATATTAAATGCTAGAGGCCAAGGTCAAACTAAGGTCTTCTTGACTACAAGTCCACATTCTTAGCTCTACATGAAGCTGAACTGCTGCACGCACACACACACACATACACACATACACACATACACACACACACGCACTCCCTTGCTTTACTCTCAATTATTCCCCAAGTGTCTCTTTGGGGTCTCCTGGACTTGACCTTGTAGGCCTTTTTCAAATAAATGCCCCTTAACTTTTAGCCCTTGGTGACATTTTGCAGCTGTTGCTGCCTGCTTTCACATGGGCTATTTAAATACCTATTACTCTTAACACTTTCTGTAATTTGATTTGGAAGCTGGAATTTAGGTATAATTAAGCAGGCAAACTTCATCCCCCTTCCCCCAACCATTTGGGTAGAGTTCTTATTAGAACTGACCCATCCCCTGGGCTCGGGAGGTCATTCTAGCTCCTTTTCCCTGCCAAACTCAATGTTGAGCCCCACAAAGCTAGCATTTTGTGTCATTTTGGAATATTCCAGAGTACTCTTCCTGTTATGCTAGGGAAAGAGTGCTAGTTTGGAATCATAAGAGCTCAGTTTGCATATAACTTCTTCCTTTTAATTTCCACGTTACTTTGAGCCATTCTGCCTCATTTTCCTCTTCTGTAAAAAAGAGAAGATGGAATGAGATGGCCTCTAGGATTGTTTCCCAGTTCTAAATCTATAGTTTTTTAATTGTAAGAAAAAATCTATAAAAGACAAAGGCATATTATATTAAACCTCATTACCAGAATTACTAGTATAATGAGGAACAATCCCCACATGGCAGAGGCAGGGGACCCTATTTCAGAAAGGTATAATGATATGTCAAGGAAGTGCCCCCCCCCCCCCGCCCCGATTTGGAGCATATGCAGACATTTTAAAACTAGTTTTGGTGGCTCACTACATGATGAAGAGGAGCTTTTCTGATTGGCTGGGGAGCAGGACCTAGGATTTATGCAAAAGGCACTAACCAGCAGTCTCTTGGCTCTGGTTATTTCTGTCCATGCCGGAGACTGAAGAAAGAGGACAAGCTGTAAAGGGACTTATGGGTAAGAAAGTTCAGATCCTGCGGTGTTCTGGCTACATTGGGAACATTGTGTTCATTTCTAGGTGTTAATTTTGTGACATTGAAAAGTTTGTGAAAGCTAGAGAAGAGTGACCAGGATGCTTCAGTCAATAAATCAATAAACATTTGTTATGTGCCAGGTGCTGCTCTACCTCAGGAAAACAAAAAGAAGAAGAAGAGAGTGCTTGCCTTCAAGGAGTTCACAGTCTAATGGAGAGCTTACAAATAATGCCATGCTATGACAGATAAAGGAATATTTCAAGGGCTGTTATGTCCCACAGGGATTAAATTTGTTCTACTTGGTCCCAATGGGAAGAGCTAGGAGAAATGTGTGGAAATGAGGAACCGATCCTTAGGCTTGCTATAATAAAAAAAACATAGCTAGCTTTTCCATAGCATTTAATATTTGCAAAATGGTTTACATTTGATCCCCAAAACAACCTTTGGAAATAGGTGATACTGTTATCTCCATTTTAAAGATAAGGAAACTGGGGCAGGTGGAGGTTAAGTGACTAACACAGTTAGTCAATGTTTGAGATTGGAGCTGAATTCAAGTTTTCCCAACTCCAGGTCCAACACTATCCACTGAGCCACCTACCTGCCTTGATTTATGCATCCCCAAAGAGAAAGGGGTAGTGGTAAGAAGCAATGAGTTTTCCCTCACTTGAAGATTTCTTTAAAAGTTCACATGACCTCTTGTTGGGTAAGATGGAGAGGGGATTTCTACCCATGTACCAGGACTTCTTAAACTTTTTTCTTTTTTCTACCCCTTCAGGACTTGCTAAACTATGGGTTGCAACCCCATGGCGGGGGGGAACCTACAGTTTAAGAATTAGACAACTTCTTAGGCCCTTCCAGATCTGAGGGTAAATCATTTGGGGATGTTGGATTTTACATTCTTTTCTTTGTGGCTCCCAGCACTTTTCTGTGCCCTCATGCCACGAACAAAGGGACATAAAGAAATTCAAAGAAGGATCTAATATGGGTGTTCAGGAGAAATAGGATTAGATCAGTCAGGTGTAGTCTGTAATAGAGTAAAAGAAACAGGTGACATTCATATCCTGGAGAGAAGACAATGAAGACCATTGATTCTTCTGAATTAGTCCTTTATCTCAGCACTCCAGACACTTGAGTGAGAAACTGTGATAGAAAGTCTTATGCTCCACCACCAGGCTGCTCCTCCATGGGGTTAGAGGAAGCCCCGCTATCTCCCTTCTCTGGGCTTGTTCTCTTCACTTCTTTCCTCTTAAGAGAATAAAAACATGAAACCCTCCAAAACACTGAAGTGGAAAATGCTTCTCTTCCATTCTGACCTTCTTTTAGTTTCTCTTCCAGATCTAGAAGATCCATAACTCTCAGGATCTTGACCTATGAAGGTGGACTTGCAAGGCACGAGTTTTGCCAGAAGACTTACAAAGGAAAAAGTAGAGAAACGGATAAGGTGAAGGAGAGTGACAGAAAGGAAGGGAAATGAGAGAGTAATGGGCAGGCTAAAGCCAATGTGACAAAAGAATAGACGTAAGAGAGTTGCTGGTGCCCAAAGTACCAAAGTATTGGAATTCTGCACCCTCTCTTCTTGTCCTTTTGGGGGAATTACCTCAAGACTTTGATAGATCTGTGATATCACTGTTATGGATTTTTATCCCATCAGGGCAGAATACAACCCTGCCACCATATTACCTTGGAGAATTTTTGTCCATGTCTTTCTGTAAATCTTCTCCAACTTATTCACTAATAGGCCCTCTTCTAAGTACTTATTACCATTCAATTCAACTTAATTAACCCTAGTTAAACATCTATTAAGCCATAAGCTGGGAGTAGAGAAACAAAAGGGAACCAGTCCCTGCCTTCTAGGAAACTGAAGTTGATATTCTACCATATTAAAGGCACCCCAGTAGATGGAGTGCTGGCCTGCAATTAGGAAGACCTGAGGTCCAATCTAGCCTCAAATACTTACTAGTTGTATAACGCTAGGGAGTTATTTGATCTCTGCCTTAGTTTCCTTATCTGTAACAATGGAGAGAATAATAGTACCTACCTCTCTAGGTTGTTATAAGGATTAAATGATATAATATTTGTAAAGCACTTTATAGACCTTAAAACACCATATAAATCTTAGCTATGAATACTATGATGATGATAATGATAATGATGTCATCCAACCATACTCTGTTATTGGAGATCTGTTTACTATATATGACTATTTCAGATGGTGTGCCCTTACTCCTCCCTAAGGGAGAAAGCTTGGATGAGTGGGTCCTCAATTACCCTTTATCCAATCACATGCAGACTGCTCCTAGACATTGCCAAACGTACAAACCCAAATATCCTTCATAAACATCTCCCTGTCTCACAGGTCCAGCCTTCTATAGGTGGTGTAGAAGACAGAGCACTGGTCCTTGAATCAGAAAGACCAGAATTCAAATTTGAACTCAGACACTCACTAGTTGTGTGACCTTGGGCAGGTCACTTATCCCTTGACTAAAACTGGAGAAGGACATGGCAAACCACTCTAGTATCTTTGTCAAGAAAATCCCATGGAAAGATGATCCGCAGGGTCAGAAAGAGTTGAACATGACTAAACAGCAATAACGCATGAACTGAAATATTTCTTTAATAAATTCTTGTAGATGAAGAAACCTTCTAAATTTTTTTGTTATTGTTGTAGTGTCTTACTGAATGTGTGTTAAAAAAGTGAAAGCTAAAAGATAATTGTATAATTGATCCCAAAATAATTTTTGAAAAACCTTCAACAAAAGGTGTTAATTTATATATGTTTCTTTTTCATCATATTGTTATAAACAAGTGTTTCCTGAATAGTACACCATTCTTTTTCACCTCCTAGCCATGGCACCTAAACCCTGCCCATTAAAACCAGAACCCATTGGAAATTAGTAGCATCCTTTCATTTTCTAATATTTCCCTCTCTTCCTATAAAGTATACCAAGTCTCATGGCAATAGAAAGACACCTGCGTTCTCGAAGTTGTCTGAAATCTGTATAAGTTAGTATGAATAAAGATGCAAAACTTTCCCCAACACTGGCCACATTTACTAGGATCATATTGCAATTCTATATGGGTAGAGGAGTCTCAAATATTGAGGTCACATTCTCTCTGTATGTGGAGATAAGAAACTGGGTGGCAGTTTATCAAGTACTATTTCTAGGCAGATGCATAAAGCCCCAAGGACAAACATAATTATCAAATGATTGACTGACAAATAAGGGTTAATTTTTGTCTTTTTTGCCAACCTGAAGCCATCAAACCAAAACTTTGCACAAAAACTGAGGCCCAAGTGCCCGACCTTTGTGTCTCCTGTTTTCCACACCAGCCAAACTTCAATGCCCAATTGCATAACAAAGTTGACTTTTTAAAAGAGTTGACCTGCTGGGAGTGAAAAGTTCTTGGTTTTCCTAAGTCTGTGTATAATTGGATTTTCATTTTCCATGGGCTGCTCAAACAGAGCAAAGCCCTGTGCATAATTGAGGCTGATTACACATTCCCATCCAGATTTGTCACCACACAGGCAGCCAGTCCACAGGCCAGGGATTTGATGAGATCCAAACATACGCATTTGCAGAGTGTGAATAGTTTATAGAATGTTCTGCTTTATCCATAAGACCTTTGAGGGAGATGAGTGGTGTTTTTATCTTTCTTTTTGCCTTCTTAGTTATCCTGTCATATGCCCCTTTGGTTTAATTTATTAGGGGTCTGTGAGAGTATTCACTCCTCGATTCTATATGACTATTGTGCCAAATTAAAAATTCATTTTATTTATTCTTCCACTAGATTTTGCTTTGACACCTGTTGGGTAAAAGCCAAGAAATGTCAAAGCTTTTCCCTAACGGCCCTCCCTCCCCATCTTTCTTGCAGAGACATTAGATTTTTGTGCAGTAGCCAGCTCCCCATTTCAGAACAAATCTCAGGGAAGACAAGTAGCAGGGATCCATTCCCCCCCCAAAATCCCTCTTTTTTACTTGGAAGAGTTCTGCTACCTACCATGATATAGTTCAGTGGTCTCTCACCATTTCATGGAAATGGCTAGAAAAGCATTCCTAGAAAAGGCTATTATGAAAGGAGAGAAATGTGTTATGGGTGAGATTAAAAACTGCTTGGATTTCTTTCTCAGGAGTGCCCAGGAGCTGTACCTTTCCCTGAAATTTTGCTTTTTTTTTGTGGAGATGGAAATAAGACTCCATCTCCATTTTCTTGTCTCATGCTTCACTTCGTTTCAGACAGGCCATTTGGATCTTCTGTTTTGACTTGCCTGGAGGCAGGCAGGCTTTATCCAGACAAGCAAAAGCTAAGATGTGGCCACCCATCTCAGTCAGGAGCTGCCATGGCTAGAGACAGAATTTCAATCCAGTTCAAACTCAGGATGTTGTATTCCTTATCAAGTTATTCATCTAGGACATGAAGCTCACTTAGTCAATCAGTAAGCATTAATGGAGGAACAACAAAGTGGCAGACATTTGAAAAATGTGTCTTGCCTTCAATAACTAGTGTGTCCCTGAAAATGTATATGAAGTAAATTACTTCAAAACTACAGCAAATGCTAAAGAAATGCTGGAACTCAGAGTAACCTTATAGTGAATGTAAACAAAAAACTAGCAATAATCTCCCAGGTGCCAAATCCAATGATCTTTTCTCGGTGCTAATTCATCTTGACTTGTCTTTAGCATTTGACACCACTGACCACTCCTGCCTTCTGAGTTCTCCCTCCTCTCTTGGTTTTTCACAATGCTCTCAGTTCTCTTTTTCCATGTCTGGCTGCTCTTTCTCATTCTCCGTGGCCAGATCATTAAGCTCTGCCCCAGACCTGTGTTGTAACTCTGAGACCTTTCCTCTTTTTTCTCAACTTTTTTTTGATACAATCAATTTCCACAGGTTCAAATTGAATATCAAGATATCAAGAAACTGACGCTGCATACAAGGGACACAGACATGACATGGTGGCTGTTTTTCTCAGGAGCCCTTGTCACTAAGCCCAGGCACTTCATCCAAATGAGGTTCAATTCTAGGAAAGAGGGATCCTGGTTGTTAATGAAAGAGATTAGGTTATCATTCTATTTTATTCAAGAAATCTCCAATCCAGTTCTCCGAGGGCAAATTATTTAAATGTTATATATTACCTCATGTTCAGGTCTCCCTAAAAGAGGGGGAGTGAAAAGGTATTCACTGGGCAATATGAATCAAATATGGGACAGGTTTTTATTTCCTACACACAAAAGAAATGCTAAAAGACACAAAATATCTTAAGAACAACAAAGAAGATAAAACAAGATCAGTAACATAACTGATAACTACAAACATACTCTTGGAAAATTGATACCTCATCAGAACATACTTTTTTGCTTTTACTACCAATATGATTATTTAAATTTAAATCTTTCTAACAAGCCCTGTGTTCATTTGGATCAGGATCCAAATTGATCATAATGTACAATTGTTGTGATGTTTTACTAATATTTTATTTAATTTTTTGAATCAATGTTTATTAAGGATACTGTCTAGGGCTTCCTTTTTCTGTTTTGACTTTCCCTAGGTTATGTATCAAGACTGCATATGCATCATGAAAGCCTGGATGTAGCAAAATCATAGGATGCTTCTTTTGCTGTTTTTGCAAACCGTTGATGTAAAATTGTAATTGTTTTTCAAATGATTGATAAAATCCATCTCATTCTGGATTTTTTATGTTAGTTCATTTATAATTTGTTCAGTTTCTTCCTTTGAAATTGAGTTGTTTAAATTCTCTATTTCTTGTTTTGTTAATTTATTTTCTATTTTCATAAATATTTAATTTAGATTGTCAGTTTTATTGGCATATAGTAGAGGAAAATAATTTTAAATAACATTTTTATTTCTTCTTTATGTATTATGAATTCATCTTTTTTGATAATAGTAATTTATTTGACAAGTCCTAGTTTGATTTATTAATTCAATGTTTTTGTTTGTTTTTAATTTTGTCAGTCTCTTCTTTGATTTTCAAGATTTCTCTTAACTGGTTTTTAATTTGTTGGTTTCTACACTTTTTAGTTTTATTCCCAATTCATTGATCCATTCTTATTTTCTTGGTAATAAAAGTATTTGGAGATATAATTCCCCTCCAAGATCTGTTTTGTCAACATCTCAAAAATGTTGACATGTTGCTTCATTGTTGTTATTATCTTTAATGAAATTATCTATCATTTCTCTGACCACCAGTTCTTTAGGATTAATCTTCCAGTGATTTTAACACTTTTTGGGTAGTAGCTCTTAATTTGATATAATTTTCATTACACTGTAGTCAGAAAAGGATATGTGTAATATTTCTGCTCTACTGCATTTGTTTGTGAGGTTTTTTTTGCCCTCTGGTATCATTAATTCATGCAAATACTGTGTACAAAAAAGAAAGGTGTATGTTCTGTTTTATTTCTATCAAATAATCACCACAGTTCTATCATATCTATTTTTTCAAAAATTCTCTTCAGACCTTCTTTCTTGCTTAGTTTTTGGTTAGATTTATCTAGGTTTTATTGGGGTAAATAGCATTCTCTCACTATTACAGTTTAGCTATTTTTTTGAAGTTCATTGTTTTTTCCTTTAAGTAATTAGAAGTTATGCCATTTGTTGAACATATGATGAATATTAAAATTTATTCATTTTCTATGTTACCTTTCAGCAAAATAGTTTTCCCCTCTTTATCTCTGTTAAATCTGTTTTTCCCTATGGCCTTGTCAGAAATTACAATTGCTACCTTTGCTTTTTTTGTAAGTTCAGTTGAGACATTATGGATTTTGCTACATTCCTTTATTTTAACTCAACGAGTCTTTGTGTTTCAACTATGTTTCTTGTAGAGAACACATCAATAGATGTAGCAAAAATCTTTTGACTAAATAAAGCACCCATTTGCTTTAAGAAACCAAAAAAATATAGGAATTAATGGACCTATCCTTAAAATGTTAAATAGTATATATCTAAAATAAGACCTAGGGTAGATAGGTGGTACAGTGGATAGAGTGTGGGCCTGGAGTCAGGAAGACCTGAGTTCAAATCTGGTTTCAAATATGTATTAGCTGTTTAACTCTAGGCAATTCACTTAACCCTGTTTGCCTCAGTTTCCTCATCTGTAAAATGAGGTGGATAAGGAAATGGCAAAGTCTCTTTGCCAAGAAAACCCCAAATGTGGTCATGAAGAGTTAAATACAATTGAAATGACTGAACAACAAAAAAATACCATTATATGTAATAGATAAACTAGAATTCTTTCCCAATAAAATTGGGGTGAAACACCACTTCTATTTGACATAGTGCTAGAAATGTTGGCTATAGCAATAAGACAAGAAAAAAACTGGAATATGCATAAGCCAAGAGGAAATAAAATGATCTATTTTTACAGATGATATGATGGTTTACTTTAGAGAACTCTAAAAATCTCACTAAAATTAATACTTTCAGCAAAATGGACAGATTATAAGTTCACTTAAATATTTCTATTGAATTCCAATAAACCTAGAAAGAAGATATAGAAAGAGAAATTCCATTTAAAATTATTCAGAACATATAATATACTTGAGGGTTTATCTAACAAGATAAACCTGAGAACTATATAAATACAAGTATAAACCACTATTTACAGAAATAAAGACAAATAATTGGAAAATATTAGTTGCTCATGGGTAGATTATTCACTATACTAAAATGACAATTCTATCTACATTTATTTATTTATTCAATGCCATGCCAGTCAAACTACCAAAGGATCGCTTTACTGAACTAGAAAAAATAAGCACAAAATTCATAGATGTGCAAAAATGATCAAGAATCCCAAGGGAAATAATAAAAAGAAGTGAGAATGAAAGATGGCTAGTAGTGCCAAATTCTAAACTATACTGCAAAACAGTAATTCTTAAAGTAATTTGGTATTGCTTAAAATGATAGAGAGTTTGGTGCACCAAATTAATTACACAACCTACGGAGTCAAATGTATCTAGTATCCTAGTATTTGATTAACACACAGACTCTAGTTCTTGAGATACAAACACTGCTAAGAAAGTTGTACAGAAGAAAGGAAGAAACTAGCTTTAGACCAACTCCTCACACCTTATTCTAAGGTAAGTTCCAAATGTGACCTAGACACGAAAGGTCACATCAGAAATAAATCTGAGCAACATGGAAAAACAAAACCCTATCAGATTTATGAATATAAGAAAAAGATCATGATAAAACAAGGGATGGAGATGATCACAGAAAGCAAAAGGAATAATTTTGATTGTATAAAATTTAAAAGTTTTTGCACAAACAAACCCAGTGAAGCTGAGAAGTGAGACAATTGAATAAAAAACCACAAATTTCTCTGATAAAACTTTATGCTCTCTATATCTGTACTAAACTTCCTTTTGTTCCCTTTTCTTAGCCAGTAGCAACCTTCCTCCAGTCAATGCTGCCTTTCCTGATGGGTGAATCCTTAGTTGGGTCCCTTTCATGAAGGGTCCCAGCCATGCTCACTTCATTACCTGTTCGTTTCACTCTCTGGACTTCTTCATCTTATCAGCAACTTTGCCATCTTGTAGATGCCGCTGTCCCTGGGCTTGCTCTCCTGGTTGGTCAGTCTTTAGCCAGGACCACCATTTCATGAAAGACTTCAGCCATGTTCACTTTCTCTTTCCCACTCCTACTTGCCCTTTCTATCTTGTCTTCCTCTATAAGAATGTTAGCTCTGACATTTGCTTGTATTTGTAGCTTTGGCAGAGTGTCTAGTATATAGTAAGCATTTAATAAATACTGTGTCTCTATTTCATTCAAAATTATTCCTCTTTTTTGCATTACTATTATTAGCATCTTGGTTTTTATTTCTCTTATTAGTGATTTGGAGGATTTTTTCATATAATTGTTTGCATTTCTTCTTTTGAGAATTGCCTGTTCATGTCCTTTGTCCATTTATCTATTGGGGAATGTTCCTTGTTTTTATAAATTCAAATCAATTCCCTAGAAAGAATGAATATTAACTTTTATAAGAGAAGCTTAATGCAAATATTTCTCCCAGTTAACAATTTATTTTGTAAATTTAATTGAATTAATTTTGTTGGTATAATCCCTTTTTAATTTTATATAATTAAAATTCTCCATTTTATTTTCTGTGATTCTCTCCATCTTCATTGTTTGGTGAAGAATTTTTTTACTATCCAGAATTTTGAAAGTTATCCCCTTCCTTCCTCTAATTTGTTTATGATATGCCATTTTATATCTAGGTCTTGTATGTATATGGAGCTTATCTTGACATATAGTATGAAATGTTGGTCTAAACCCAATTTCTGTAACACTATTTTCCAATTTTCCTAGCAGTTTTTGTGAAAGTAATTCCTTATCCCAGTAGCTGCTATTCTTTGGCTTATTAAACACTATGCTTTTCTATCTGTGCTTCTGGACCATGTGTATTTAAAAACTGTTCAGTTTATCAATTTTCCATTTTGTAAGCCAGTACCACTATTTTGATATATTTTTTTTTACAATTTGTTTTGAGATCTCATATTACTAGGCATCCTCATTTTCTACTACTTTCATTATTTCCTTTGAGAGTTTTGAACTTTTTCTCTAAATGAATTTTGTTATTATTTTTCCTAATTCTGTAAAGCAATCCTTTGGTAATTGATTGGTTGGGTACTGAATAAAAAATTTAATTTACATAGTAACATTATGATCAGAAATGATTAGTTAATATCTCTCCAATTATTTAAGCCAGTCTTTATTTTTGCAAGGAATATTTTATAGTTGTATTCGTATAATTATTGTATGAATTTTGGCAGGTGAACTCCCACATATTTTATATATTCTGTATTTTTTAATGGAATTTCTCTTTCTGTATTTTCCTGCTGAGTTTTGTAGATAAAGTGATGTGAATTTATAATTTTTCCAGTTACTTTGCTGAGGATATTGTTTCAATTAATGCTTTAGTTGAATATCTACGGTTCACTAAGTAAATCATCTAATTTTAAGTATATACATTTTCCAAAAGCAATAATTCACCTTCTTTTTCTCTCACCCTCTTTCCCCAAATTGAAAACAAAAGAAACAAAACTCATGTTGTTACAAATATGTATAGTGCAGCAAAACAAATTTTTATATCGTCCATGTCCAAAAACCATGTCTCATTCTGCACTCTGAGTCTTTCACTCTCTTTCAACATGTAACATTTTTCATTATTAATCTGCTGGAATTGTGGTTGGTCATTATACTGATCAGAGTTCTTAATTTCTTCAAAGTTGTTTGTCTTTACCCAGGGGTGGGGACCCTGCGGCCTCAAGGCCATAAAGTTTGGATTTACTCAAAGGGCTGCACCTGAGGACCTAGAAGGCCGCAGGGTCCCCACCCCTGTTACCATATTGTTGTCATTGCATAAATCATTCTCTTGCTTCTCTTAACTTTACTCTGTGTCAGTTCCTATAAATCTTTCTAGGTTCCTCTGAAACCATATCCATCATTGTTTCTTATAGCACAATAGTATTCTATCACATTTGTCTATCATAACTTGGTCAGCCACTCCCACTTCCTCTTCTCCATTTTCATGGTTGTCTACTTGTGCATCTTGATTATATGAGATAATTTTCCTTAACATTTCTTTGTCTTCCCTACCTAATATATTCCCCTTCCCCATTCTTTCTATTCTTAAGACCATCAAGATATACCAGAACCATTTCCAGGCCTTGTCTAATCAGACTCCCCTATGACCTCTGATTATGATAAGGTTCATAGAGGACACATGTATCATCTCTCTACAAACAAAAAATATAGTTCCTACTCTCAAAGAGCTTACAGTCTGATGAGGGAGACAAAATGCAAGCAACTATGTACAAATAAGATATATGCAAAATAAATCTACAAGACAGAAGCTACAAGCCTAAGGGGAATTGGGAAAGAATTCTTGTGGGAAGGTAGGATTTTATGTAGATCTCAAAGGAAGTAAGGAAGTAGAGATGAGGAGAGAGAGAATTCCAGGCATGGGGGATAGCCAGTGAAAATGCACAGAGAGTTTGGTGATGAAGTATTTTGTGTGAGAAACAGCAAAAATGCCAATATCACTGGACCTGAGCATCTGGAAGAAACTAACATGTAGGAATAATATGAAAGAGTCTGGTTATGAAGAGCTTTAAAATCCAAATAAAGGATTTTATATTTGATCTTGGTGATAATAGGAAGTTTGTCAATGGGGAGTTTGTTAAATGGGGAGAGAGGAAGGTATACGCAGAACTATACTTAGAAAGATTAATGTGGCAGCTAAGTGACTGGAGTGGGGAGAGACTTGAGTCAGGGAGGTCAACCAGAAGGCTATTTCCAGGTAATTAAGCCCTGTGCCAGGGCAGTGGTAGTATCAGTGGAAAGAAAGATCCTATGTGTGAGAGATATTATCAAGGTAGAAACAATAGGACTTGGCAACTGATTGGCAGCTGGGTGACTGGGAGGATGATGATGCCCAAGGAGGCTACTTTTCCCCTCTGAAGTCAATGGAGCAAAGAATTACTGCATTCTATGCATAAATTTTTTAACATAAAAAATACCATATCAAAAATTTATAATAATCCCAAACTGATATCCTCATATCAAATTTGACCTATGCCAAGCATACACAGCATTTTCCAGTTAGATGGACTAATGAATTATCCTGCCTAACTATATTTGATTGTAGGGAGGAGAATACCCTAGTGCATAGCGCACTGGACCTGGAGTCAGGCTTACTTCCCACTTTAAACTCTTAACTTTGCAATGAGGAGATACCTCTGTATCTGTTACCTCATTTTGAAAACAAGAGGTCATGGATACAGAGCTGGAAAGCACTTCCCATTTCTATTTGAGTTTGACATCATTGGTACAACCTAGTCATTTTACAGATGGGAAAACTGTCACACATCATACAAGTAGGAATGGCAAAGCTAGAATTCGAACCCAAGTCATCTGTTTCCAAACCCAGGACTTTACTTTCTGTGGCCCTTTTCAGAACTAAATCTATCATTCAATGATCTTTGACAAGGTGGTTTCAAGATTTCTCTCTGATATTGTGAAGGAAACTCTCACAATTACTGAATCATACAATTTCTAGGTGGGAAAGCCCCTTAGTGATCAGGTAGTTTAATTCGTATCTTAGCAAAGATTCCTTTATGTGACAAACCTGACAAGTAGTCAGCCTACCTTTGCTTGAAGACCTCCAGTGAGGACACACCTATGAACTCCAGATGTGTGTCATTCCACTTTTTCATGCCTCTTATTTTTGGGCAAGTTTTCCTTGTATCAGGCCTTTATGTGCCTTTCTGCAACATTTGTCCATTGCTTCAATTGCAGTTCCCCGCTTGGGACAAGTATAACTCATCTTTAATATGACCATCTTCAATTCTAGTTATCATATCTCCTCTAAATTTCTCTTCTCCTGATCATGCCCTCCCTTCACCTCACATTTAACAAACTCCAGCTGTTCCCTATTATTTCCAGGGTCACATAGAACCCTCTATTTACCTTTTCAAGCACCTCATGACCTGATCTTTTCATACTATTTCTACACCTTAGTTCCCTCCACATACTCAGATCCTTCTTGATGTTCCTCACACAAAATACTTCATTGCCCTAGTCCTTTCAATTGATGCTCATGTGATGTGATCTTAAGGCATGCTGGTTATCCTTCTCTTGGTACTTTTTAGTTTATCAATGTTCTTCCAAAAATGTGGTAACTGCAATGGAAAATACTTCTCTAGATGTGTCCTTTCCAGGAAAGAGTACAAAATAATGATCACCTCCCTAGTCCTGAGTCACCTCTACAACATACCTGATGGGTCTCTAATCTCATTGACCTAAGTGAGTTTTCTTTAGTATTGCGAATACAAGCTCATTTCTTCTTTCTAGAAGACTGATGGATAATTAAAACAAGAGAATAAAGGAGATCACCCTGGTAAAAAAGATAGCAATTCTGAAAACTGCAGTGATGAGGGATGTGTGTTGGTGCTGTTAGGTCAGTGAACACATGTTTTAAATTAGTGGTTTCTAGACAAGGAAGTGGCAATTATTTGTTATGATTATTTGTCAAATAATCCTCCCATCTGTACCCAATTACCACTCACACTGGTGCTTGGGTATATGTATCTCTCCTTGGAAAGCAGATGATGCCAATCATTGGATTTTGGTGGTAAATTTAAAGATAATTTTGAAGCTCTTGCTATGCCACAGATTAGTTGCGTTTAAAGTTACAAATCAGATGGATGCCATATTGGTCAGGTCATTCTCCTTGATTATCTCTGGATCCCAGAACTAGAAATGAATCTAACAGAGTGGTTTTGTGATGTGGGCTCTTCCAGCTCCACAGATCCCATTTTCTTATCAGGTTTAATGTCATGTTCTACAAAATAATGCCAGTAATGATAATAAATTCCTTATCTATCATGTGTGAGTTGGCCAAAATGAGCTGTTACTAAAATTTATTGCTCTAACTTATCTAGGTTATTTGTGGATTTTCAGAAAGAGTTAGACTTCTGTTTTCTCCTATGTAAAGATATCTTCATATGAAAACCAGTATGTGAAAAATTGAATTGGATTGAGTTCCAGTGTAAGCACATCAAAATCTTACTTACCTCTGTCTTGGAATCTTTGATTTCCTTCAAAGCTCAGTTCAAGGGTCATTCCTTCCATGAGAAAATTTTTGACTACCCCAATTTTTAGTGCTTTTCCTTCTCTTCTAAATTGCCTTGTGTTTACATACACACACACTCACACACACTCACACACACACACACACATTTTGTCCTCTGACAGAATTTAAGCTCTTTAAGGGCAAGCAATGTTTCCTTTTTCCCTTTGTATGTCCAGAATTTAACACGTAGTGTAGCTGCTGTCAATACTTGCTGCTTTGACTCAGGGTTAGCTTGGGCTTCCAGAAACATTTTAAGTTATAGTTCTCACATGATGTTCTTTGCAACATAATTTATGACAAAATTTTAAAAAATCACCTTAACTAAAGACCACTTACCTTGATTTATACACTATAACAATGGAGACTCATCTGCTTAACTAGTCCACTGATAACTAAATATTAGCACAGAACTGATTAGAGTTGGTGTGTTGATGAAAATACATTGATACCTCAAGGAATAATAAAATGGAAACTTCTAGAAAATTTTGCTTTGCTTTTTTCTTTGACTCACCAGAGTCTAGTGCATTCCCTGGCATGCAGTAGGCACTTAAATATTTGTAGAATTGAGTTATACTGAACTGATTTTGATTTTTACCAGTTGAGGAATTTCCTACAAAGGAAGATTGCAACACAGCCATAATTTATAATCTTAGAGTCACCCGTGGCTCAGCAAGGTTAAGTGATTTAGTTGTTCATAATGATACAGCTAGTAAATAAATCTTGGAAGTGGTTTTTGAAGTCAGATCTTTATGCCTCCAAGTCTAGTACCCTTTCTAATATGCTGTACTACCTCTCTGCAGATGCAAAGAATGAATTTGCTTATATTATCTAGTTTGAATCTTATAACAACTACAGGTATAATTATCATTATTTTGCAGACAAGAAACTGAGACTCAGAAACATTAACCTGCGAGTTTTAGAGGTAACATCTGAACCTATGGTTCTTCCTGATTCCAATGTCAACCTTCTATCCAGTGAGACACCACGTTACCTTTCTGATAAACAGATAGCTAACAGCAATTCCCTCCAGAAAATTCAGTCCATCTCCTTCTCTTTCAATTTGCACTGTTGTTTCTTCACTACTTTTCTGTTGATAAGAAAACTAGCATGGACTCTGGTAAGTTACATTCTGTGTAGATATAGATCCCATGGGGAATTGCACCCTGCCAGAAATTAAATTCAGACTGCACAACAAAGGCCCAAGGAGTAGAGGACTATTGGGGAATAACTTGGACCACATTACTAAAATGGAGCTAGGACTAAAATGACTCTGAAGGCTGAAGCAAGATTGGTCATGAGGAGTCATTTTGCAGTGGCAGAGAAAATAATTCAAATTTGCATTTTGTTCTCTGATGGTTTTTTGACATGCATGTGGCAGCAATGCTCCTCTCCAGATATTAGTGGACATCCCTTTCTTGTGAAGGTGTGGAGTATAGTCCCATTGGATTTTAATTTTTTTCATGATTAGTGTAGACTTAAAAAAAATCATACCTTTTGTCTTATATCACCTGCATTTCCAAATTTATCCTTTTCCCCTCCCTAGAAGGCAATTTTTGAGACAAAGAGAAAAGAAAAATAAAATTCAGCCAAGCTCAATGCAATATTTATGTAGCAAATGCAATATTCCAGATTAAATGTGGAACATGGTTGGGTGCTTTGTATGAGAATGGGAAGTAGTTTCAGTCTTGACCTGCCAGAGCATTGTATAATGGTGTCTAAGATTTCCAGGTCCTAGCTCAATTGTTTTTCTGCCTCTGTGGGCCTCTGTGGGCCTTTGGCCGGTTTGTTTAGAAACTGAGGGGATAGAATCTTGTGTTTATTGCCCTGAAAGAGTATACTTGGTCTATATTGTAAATCCATTGGTCTTGTTATGTTGAGAAGTGTGCAAGAGGCTGGGGCAATGTGATTGAAAATATCAGTTGTGATGAGACACTTACCCTCCAGGCTCAGTTATTGACCACATATCTAAAGAACTTTGCTGAGTCATTTCCCTTATTCCTATGGTGGGAACTCCAGCAAAGATCAGGCTCTTGTCAATCTCCTTTCTTTGAAAAGATGCCCTTGTGTTAGCTCTCATGGAGGTAAGCAGGCAGTGGGAAAAGATAGTATTTCAAGGGATCTCTTTGGATTAAAGCACACCTTTCAGTGAACGTTGTCTCAAGATCATTTAGTGGTTGCTGACAGATGTTAATTATGAAATGATGGATGTGTCTGTGTATTTTGTGTCATAGTGCTTGTACAGAGAGAACTATGAGACTCCATGGCATCTAAATGACTAATGCGAAATATACCAGGCATTACTTTTCTTAGAGCTCTTTATGAAAGTCGTCAGGTATCTACTTTGAACCCTTGCTAAAATATTGTCACTACAGTGGTGAACTTTTTACTACAGTCATATAGTTATAAAATTTTAGAGTCTGATGGGGAAGTAGTTTTGGTATAGTGGAAAGAGCACTGGATTTGAGTGAAGAAAACCTGGGTCCAGATCCTAGTTCTCTGATTGTTGAACAGGTCACATAACCAGTCTGAGCCTGTTTCTTCATCTTTAAACCAGGGTTAATAAGTTATAGAGGATAGAGTGATGAGTAATGGGACTTGAGTTTGAATTCTGATTTTGGCACTTGCTAAATTTGTGACTTTGCACAAATTACTTAAACCTTTCTGGTCATTAGTATTTTCATCTTAAAATGAGGGTTTTGGAATAGATGACTTCTATGGTCCCTTCCTCATTTCTGATCTGATAAATCTCAAGCACTGTCTACACCACTGTTGTGAGGATCAAATGTGATAATGTACATGCACTGAAAAGCACCATATAAATGTCAGTTGCACCATAGCATGATTAGTAAATTCTGCCCTGAGCACTACCTGTGAAACAATGGGCAAGTCTCTTAATCTCATTGAACCCAGGGTTGCTGTTCTACAAAATGAGTATGATGATACTTGTAGTACTTGTCAAACAGGGCTATTGTAAGAACTTAATGTTGTTTCCACAGATGACTCCCCCCCAAATTTGTCTCTTTGTGTCCCTACCAAGAGATTATTATGGGAGATAGCACAAATAGCTTATTTAGAAATTGAGTTAGGTTTCTCCAAATGTGGATTGGACTTCTAGCACCTATAAAAGCACTCAAGTTAACAAATACATATTAGGTGTAGGATGACTTTCATTTCACCCCATAGGAAATGCATATGGGTCCAGTAGAAAAATGCATAGAACACATAAAATAGCTCATGTTAAAATAAGTAATAAATATAATTCATCTTCCCATTTTTTTACACACTCAGTATCATCGTGTAGTTTTGATCCTCTACTCTGCAAAGCATACATACTGGATTGGCAACCCTTCTTCCAGTCAGACCTATACAAACTAAGTAAAGAGAGTCTGGTGACTTTGCACAGCCCTCTGTCATTTAAATCCATTTCACTTGCATGTCATGGCATCATCTCCCTGATGTCACGGTCCTCTTCCAGAATGAAGGACAAGCACCAACAAATCATCGTAAAAGTGGAATACAAAATCCAGATGCCTTGCTCCACCACATTGTGACTTTAACCAGTGCTGAGAACCATATACATCTTCCTCTCTATCCAGGAGAACTGCATATAAGAGAATTTCTCTTCCCTTGATAGAAAGCTGGATCCCCAAACTTTAAAACTTGGATTATATACAAGACAACTTTCAAGATTGGCAGTTCCCCCCAAAATCTCCCTTCTCCAGTTAGAAGGATAGATTGTCATATTACATTATCTAGAAAATCCTCTTTCTCTGGGTGAAAGTATCTATGGATTCCAGGTCTTTTACACTTGGAGTTATTGGGAAAATGACCCTCAGGAATTTCCCCAGAAATCTGGGGTTGAGACATATATATTTTCTTTTTTTAGGTTTGCGAAGTATTTTGCATATCTTTTCTCATTTAATCCATAGAATGACTTTGTGAAGTGCTATTATTATCACTATTTTACAAGTGAGGAACCTGAGGCTGAAAGAGGTTAAGTACCTTACCCATGGTCACACAGCTGACATTTTCTAGGCAATGTGGTCAACACAAGACACATGCTTCTGTAGAGACATTTAACACTCCAGTATTGATCTAGCTGCTGTCATCTTTTGGGCTTGCAAAATTTACTCTCATATCTCTGATTTCTCTGTTCAAAAAAGAAAAAAAAAATAAGAAATACAAATGTGACCAGTAATTTTTCACTCAAACTATGTGGGTGAGCTTAGTTTCTTATGCAATGCAGTTATTAATGGCTTTTGGAAGGATAAACTCCAATCTCCTGCCCCCTAAGTAGCTTTGCAGAAAAAAGCCAGAAGAGGGAAGGTAAAAAGGACATCTAAGTCCTTGGTGACTCCTTTTGTAGGTCAGAAAGAGGATCCATTGTTCCTTTGATAAGAAGAGTCCATCTTCATCAGTGAAGTGTCACAGAGCACCTCCCCACCAAACAATTCATCTTGAGTCACTGAGACTTAGGAAGAAGTCTTTTGTCCTCCCAACAAGGTTTCAGTGGGCGTCTTCACCCTAATTTCCTAGCCATTTTTGACATTTTAGACCTGACCTCTGACCTAAGTTTGAACTCAGTCTTGACCCCATAGGATTCTGATTGCTGCATATTCTTCAAATAATCAGGATCCAGACCTACTATATCACTTCCCAGAAATCTTCATGTCATTATACTTTTCTTACCAATCCTCTATCCTCTTTCCAACTCAAACTCGAAAACAAGTAATCTAATCAAAACTATTATACCAAAAAGAAGTGCAAACCTAAAAAAGAAAAAAAAATGTATGTCTCAACCCCAGCTTTCTGAAGGAAGTCCTAAGGATCATTTTCCCAAAAGTTCAAAGACCTGGAATCTATAGATACTTCTACCCAAAGAAAGGGGATTTTCTAGGTAATGTAAGCCTTTTAAATAGGGAAGGGAGATTTAGGGGGGAACTGCCAATCTTGCAATTGACCTATAACAAAAAACACTACCACTATGACTTCCCTACTCAAAACATTCCTATCTGGCCATCACTACTTTTTATGTGTTGTCTTTCCTTATAAGAATGTAAACTACTTGAGGTCAGGGTCCCTATGGCTTATATTTATGTTCTTAGTCTCCCCAGCACTTAGCACAATGCCTGCCACATAGTAAGCTCTTAAAAATGTATTTTTATTCAATCTGTAGGGACACTCAATAAAAAACTTTTAACAAAAACTTATTCCTTTCCCATTCCATAAACTCATCAAGTTGATCGGGAAGTTCTATTGATAAATCCGTCCCTCCCCTCCCCACACATAGAATTCCATATTATGTGAATAATATTAAAAGGATATCTAACAGGGTATTTTCCAGATTCACTGGTATTGAATTCATTTCTAAAATTAGTAAATATGGTTTGGAAATCTTGGTGTTATTCCCAAAGCTTTTTCTGTATCTGCCAATATGCCAAGACAATAAAGGCTGAATATGGTATTTCACTTAGCAATTCTGGGACCAAGCTTGAGAAGAATACTGAACTAGATCTTGCCAGTGACAAAAAATAATGTGGCATTGTGATAATCCTCAAAACATTTTTTGTTTTGGGGGCCTATTTGGAGTCTATAAGGCAAACTGAAACAGAATAGCTCTGCTTTAGATATAAACTTTCATGATTGAAGATAATCACACATGATCTTTACAGAAATTTTCTATGATAAAAACATTTGTTTTCATGATAGATAAGGAATCAATTCAAATTTATAGGAAAAATAACCCGTCTCTAAGCGATAAATGGTTAAAGAATACGAACAGGCAATTTTCCAAGAAAGAAATCCAAGTCTGAACATGCACATGAAAAAAATGCTCTAAATCATCTAATACAGAAATGTAAATGAAAACAAATCTAAGGTTCTACTGCAACCCATCAGATTGGCAAAGATGAAAAATGTAAAATAAAATAAATGTTGGAGGGGCTTTGAGGGAAATAGAAATGTAAACACAGTATTTTGGGGTCTGTTGACTGGTCTGGTCAATCTGGAAAGCATTTGAAGCTATCTCCTGAAAGAGTAACTAAATTTTGTATACTTACTAATACTAGGCCTTCACCCTATAGAGATGAATGAAAAGGAAAAGAACCCAGTTATGCCAATATTTTTATAGCAGTTTTTTTTGTTATAGCAAAACACTGAAAACTAAGGGGCTACACATCAATTGGGCAATGTCTGAACAAATTACAGTATATAAAGCAAAGGGTTATTATTGCATTATACAGAATTATCAAAGGAACATTTCCAGAGAAACCTGGGAAGATTTGTATGAATTGGTTCATATTGAAGTGTCCAGATCCTAAAAGAAAATCCTAAAAGATAAATCCTAAAAGATACATAAATTTGGCCTCACCAAAATGTGAGAAGCAATTTCACTTGTTTCTACTCGCTGCCAAAGTTTTGTGAGGAGAAAATGTTTTGGGGTCATGATGCGGATTCTTAGGGAAGGTGGATAATGATGAGAAAACTGAGAAATTAGGGGAAGGTGTATTTCTCACAATAGTTAGTATGGCAAACAAGCAAACTTGCTTCTTAACATTTTCTTACACTATCTCATTGGACCTTAAATAACTGTTGTTTGAGATGTGCTAGTAAGGGAACAAAGTTCCAGCTCTGCTGTGATTTTACACTAGGTTCATATCACCTACCAGAAGTTTTGGTGGAAACTTTTTAGATTTTTTGACTTTGAGGTTTAGGAAGGAAGGAAACAAACATTTATTAAGCATCTACTATTGGTCATCTCTATGCCGATGCTTCTCAAATCTACTTATCCAACCCTAACTTCTTTCCTGACTTTCTATCTCCCATCCCCATAAGATATCTCAAACTGGATGTCCTGTAGATGTCTTAAACTCAACATGTCCCAAGCTAAGCTGATCTTTTCTCCTAAATCTATTCTTCTCTTACAAATTTTTCCCTGTTACCGTGGAGGACACCACCATATTCTATCACCTAGGCTTGTAACCTGGCTATCATCCTTTGCTCTTTACTCTCTCACCTCCCCCCACTCCAAATCCACTCTTGTGAAGGCCTGTTGATTTTACCTTTGGAACATCTCTCACATACACCCCCTTTTCTCCTGTGACACTGTCACCACCCTGGTGCAGGCCCTCAGCACCTCATGCCTAGATGATTGGTCTCTCTGCCTCAAGTCCCTCATCACTTCAGTACATCCTCCACTCTGGTCAAAGTGACCTTTGAACAAATTTCAGAGGCCTTTCATTGTCATGGGCCCTTCCCACCTTTCCAGCCTTCTTACATTTTATTCTTCAACATGTATACTACAATATGATGCCCCATCACCCATCTCTGTGAATTTGTACTGGCTACTCTCAATGCCTTCTTCACTTTCGTTTCCTAGTTTCCCTAATTTTCTCCAAGACTCAGCTCAGATCCCACCTTATGAAAGAATCCTTTCATGGTCCTCCTCTCTTGCCAATCCAGTGCCTTCCTTTCAAGATACCTGCCATTCACACTGTAAAGATCTTGAGTGTACAGAGTCATTGATAGGTTATTTCCCTCACTAGAATGTGAGCTCTTTGAGGGCAAGGATTATGATTTTTGCTTTTTTTTTGGTATGTCCATCGCTCAATACAGTACCTGACATGTAGTAAATGCTGAATAAATTCTTGTTGATTGATTATATTTAAACTGCAACTTATTACCTCTGTAATTTTGGGGAAGTTGGTTGACTTCTAGGAAACTCTTGTTTCCTTACCTGTAAAAAGGGAGCAGAATACTATTTGTATGATTTGGGATGAACTAGCTACCATGTAGCCTGAGCACAGACTTGGACTCAGGAAGACATGAGTGTAATCCCGCTTTGGATACTTAGTAGCTGTGTGATCCTGGGACAAGTCACTTAACCTCTATGTGGCTCAGTTTCTTCATAGGCAAAATGGGACTAATAAATAGTACTCACCTCCCAGGGTTGTTATGAAGATGGAATGAGTTAAAACATGCAAAGCACCTTGCAAACTTTAGAGTGCTACATAAATGTTTATTATTATCATTACTATGAATGATAATTATTACTTACCACAGAGAGTTGTGAGTAAAGTGTGACACAAACTTTGGAAATTAGACTTTCTATTTTTCCCCTTACTACCCTTCCCAATGAAGAAAATTGGCATCCCATATCCAAGAAAAAGGGGAATAAAAAAACAAACAAACTGAGAAAGGAGGCAGGGTTGTGGAAAGTGAGACTGCCAGGTGAGATGGACCAGATGGATGGTGAAATGAAGCATGATTTTTCAGGAGGAACTGGAAACTGACAGTGGTCAGATTTCTGACTGACATAATAGCATGTCTTTGGAAAGGCTTCAGAACACAGAGGGATGACGGGAACAGAGAAAAGGATCATGCCTGAAAAGTACTGGAGTGAACTAGAGCTATCCCCATTAGAATGCCAATATCTTGGCACTTGCTTTCTTCCTTTGGGGAGGATCCAGCTCAGACTCTCTCATGCCACAACTTCCTTTTAACTTGGCAGTTTTTCTCTTATACCAGTCAGATAAAGACTTGGGAGGGATTCATTTGGATTAAAACTTTAGGGTGGGAACTGGGTTAAAATGCATTCCCAGCTTATGTTCTCCCTATCAGATTCCCAAGCCAAATGAAAAATACCCATCTTTTCAAGGTTGACATATAAATGGATTTCACTTCACATAACACAGTTGGATTTTTTGAATGTGAAGTTGGTCCCAGGGGGCCAGTTAGAAACTGAACTTTCACCAGTTTCGTTATTGAAGAACTCCCAGCAGTCCAAGTATTCAAAAAAGTGTGTTTTCAATGAGAATTTCAGCACTTTAAAGTGAAACACAATTTCTGTATGATTTTTACAATAAAATAATAGCCCTTTAATGTTTTTTTCTCAATGAAAAATACTTGATAGAATGTTTGAATATATTCAGTGAAATACTTTGGACAGGAGGGTTTTTATAAAAACAAAGCCAAGTAGATTCAAAAGACACTCATCTGACCCTTTCTGGCAAACCAAGCTCACAAATGACTTCAGCTTTCTTTATCATAGAGAGATGTCAACATTTTCAAAAGACAGGAATTGTTTCTTTCTCAAAAATTTAATATCTTTGAAAATGGGCAGGTTTCTTAAATAGGAATACTCAATCCCTAATCTTTTCCTCGAAGTCTTGATTGGGAAAGAAATATTATATTGCTTTTAAAAAAAGCATTCTTTAAAATAAGTACTACCTTGTTGTATCTCAGGAACTTTCCTAATAAAAAAATATATGCATTTGAATCTGTGTGGTCCTTCTCCCTCTCATTCTTCAAAAGAACTGTTTTAGTGTTGTTTTCCTAAGCCTGGACATCATCAGAACTGGAGTTCCCATTCCCTCCCCCAACCCTTTATTAGGGATGCCACTAAAATATAATACAGAAGAGTAAACCATTTATTATTAGTGTACATCTTGAATGGAACTTCTATACTGGTAGTTTTTTTCTTTTAAAACATCATTTTAAATCCATCATTCTGTCATTTTATATTCACCCATTCCTGAGGTCAGCAAAATAGGCACTAAATGGCCCTAGTATATTATTCTCCTTACAGAGTACACCCGGGGTTGGAGAATGCTAAGTGCACCAGGAATTCTTCAGCATGTGCTTTTCATTCTGGGAATTATGAAGTTGGTTCTTGGTATTTATACAGGATACAGAGAATTCTAAATATCCAGATTCTAAAAGTAGCCCTAGCTGTTCAGAGGTCATGCAGTTCAGTCAGTGAAAGGGTAACACAGAGACTGGGAACCATTCATCATGTCATCAGACCTCTAGTCATTCTCTGATCTGCAGTCTAGGAAAAAGAAGGGCAGTGAATTCCTTCCCCTTTTAGGTATCCTTTATTTTTGGTGTACTGGATTCTAGTCTTCAGTTTGAACCAAAAAGGAAGTAGGAGTGGTACTTATTTTGTATTGACACAACTGGGTAGGGGTTGGTTGTGGTTTACCTTCAGTCCATCATTTCTCCACCATTTCCCACCAGCCTCTTCATCCAGAAAGATCATTGCTCCCCGGGAATCCCTTCCTTTGATTGGTTGGTTCTTTCTAGAGCCTCCATATTAAGGAAAGTTCTCATACAAGCAGTGATCACTCCTCCATTTCTCCGTAGGCTCTACCTGACTCTCTGAACTTTACCACCACATCCCCTTTTTCTCCTCTCACCTCTACTTTTTAGATTCCTTTTGTATGTTACTTTTTCCCCTTAGAAGGTAAGCTCTTTGAGGGAAAAAACTATCTTTCTTTTTGCTTGTATTTTTATTTCTAGTACTTAGCACAGTGCTTGACATGTAGTAAGTACTTAATAAATGCTTGTTGACTTGACTTTCCTATTTAATGTGCCAGACTTCTGATGACTAAGATGCCCTTTTCTTCCACTGTTGTTCAGTTGTTTTAGTCAAGTCCTATTCTTTTTGGGGTTTTCTTGGCAAAGATAATGGAGCTGGAGTGGTCCAGCTCATTTTACAGATGAGGAAACTGAGACAAAGAGGGTTAAGTGACTTGCCCAAGGTCACACAGCTAATACATGTCTGAGGTCAGATTTGACTCAGGAAGACAAGTCTTCCTGACTTTAAGCCCAGTACTCTATCCACTGTGCCATCTAGCTGCCTTTATTATTCCACTATCCTAAGCTAATCTAAATTATTTAATAGCAGAAAAAATGTAAATCCTTCCACTTGGTGATGTCTTGCCTGCCAGAGAGTACTTTATATCTACTTATAACAGGAACTGTCACATAAGTGCCTAGTCCCTGGACCATGCAAAATCTGCCTTACCTGGTGTCCATACATATGAATACTTGAGTATATGACTTCCAAAAAAAGCAGAAAGGACGGCCCTGGACTTTACTTTTGTACATGCACAAGTATTCTGTGACTATTTCCTATTGGCTTACTATGTGATTTTTCAGTCTTTTAATTATCTACTAAGCTGAAACTGAGTGTGTATACTAAAGGCACTAACTGACCAAATTGTTCTTTCCTTCCTATTGGCCACAGCAGGTGAAGACGAGTCTCTGACTTCTGGATGACCAGTGAGGAGAGTGCTTTCCCCCCTCTCCCCACCACACTGACTGGACTGGTGAGTACATATTATTTAAGATGTCTTTAATGGTACTGTTATCTGTTTGTGTCTTCTTTCCTTTGGTACACGCCCTTAAGAGATTGTGAAAGTTTGGAAAAGCTACTGGAGTTGCAGTAGCTTAGTCTGGGAAGGAGCCAACGTAACCTCAATGAGTGACCTGATTGATGTAGCATGAATCAACTTGCTACCTGAAACATCATGTTCTTAAGTAAAAGAGTTACTCATCCATTGGCTATGCCATATGTAGGAGTGAACCAAATTATAGAAAGCTTTGGAGGCAGCTAAGTGGCACTATAGATAGGGTGCTGGGCTTGGAACTGGTAAGAGGGAGTTTAAATAGAGTCTCATATATCTGTTATCCTGAGCAATCCACTTAACTTTTGTTTGTCTCAGTTTCCTCATTTGTAAAATGGGTATAATAATGTCATTTCCCTTCCAGGGTTGTTTTGATGGTAGTGTGAGATAATAATTGTAGAGCATAATACTGGCGTAAGGTAGGCATTTGTAATGGTAATTTAAATGGGAAAATCTTTCCCATTCATTAATAGGCCCTGTGACCTACTTAAAACAGGTGGAAGCCTAAGTTACATATGGTGGGAGAAGTTTACTGAAAAGATTGAAACAGAAAGGGTGGAGCAGTACTGGGAGGAAGTAGGTCAGGCTAGTCAGACCTGTGAAGGACACAGGCAGGCAGGCACAACTAAGCTCAAGAGTGTTTGTTTGTGAGAAGACCCCAGCAGGTGGTGGTGGAGAGGCTTGGGAATGGCTTTGCCCCCTGCAATGCTAATGTATATTGACTTCTTGGTCACTGTGACGAATTTAACTTTCTGGTTTTGGGATTTGACTTTCTGGTGTCTGAAAAAATGTTTTTCTTCTGTCTTCTATATGGAGAGTTTGTTGTATTTTGTGTGCTGTGAATATTGCCTAGGTGATACATTTGGTGTCACAAATAGGATCACAGGGTATTAAAGCTCTATTTGGAGGCAGAAAGGATTTAGAGGAAGAAATGAATATCTCAGGATGGGAGGATTTACTGTATTCCTCCCTAGCAAGGGAATGGGCTAAAAGCACTGGACCCTGTGAAAACCAGGAAGTGAGGTTACAGAAAGGGGAATCTAGAGACTTGGAAAGGTTTTTTGCAAGGAATACCAATAAAACTAGGGAAAGAGCTGGTAGGGATATATAGGAAAGGCTAAATTTTATTAAAAAGTTACCATATTATGTGTGAAAGCAGAGACAAGCTGCTGAAAGAAAAAATTCAGATGGAAAAAGAGTTAACTAGTTTGCATGGGGATTCTCAACATTCAGACTCTCCTTAAAAAGAGCAGACTAGGGAGTCTCAAGTGAAAGGAAAAGCTGTTCATTAGCAAAGAAGAAGGGAAGGCTGGCAAAAGAAGTGTGAATATGACCTTCGTACAGACTCAGCCTAGTTGCCATGATGATGACTGTGAGGACAGTGCATGGGGGGAAAATGTAACTAAGTCAGAGTTGGAAAATGAGGTGCAGGGGGAAACTTCTAAGGCCAAAGCTTACCATACTAAGGCAAAAACAAGAGAACCAAGCAGGGAACACAGTGTTTAGGGAAATAATTGAGGATTTTACTCAGCAGGAGGTCACAGATATTTTGAGTTGGTTCACCCAGAGGATGGGAGAATTATTAATATCTTGGATGGTGAAAATCAGTGATGAAGGAGCCAGAGGAGTATCTATAGATGGATTGGATTGCTTGAAATCTATAGGTATCAGTAAGAATACTTTTGTACAGCAAGCCTTTAGAGATTACAATATGCAAGGAGGTAATGATATGACTAATCTGTTAGCTTTGGCTACAGAAGAATGCAGTAAGCAGTATCCTACTGATTCTATGTGGTCTGGTGGAGATAGACCCTGATATTCACTTGGGGACTGTATAAGAAAGTTAAAGAAGGAGGTAATGAAGACTGCCATAATGATCAGAAATGCAGATGCATACTATGATACTCCCTTAACAGTTTCCCATAGAAATATAATAGTGAAGAAGGTTCCTCCTGCTTACAAACACCTAGTTTTGACTCTAATAATTTGGGAAATAGGGAACCCTTTCTTGGAGGTGCTGTGCAAATGAATTAGGGGACTGGGGGAAAGATAAATTTCCTCAAGAAAGAAGAGTAAGTAGCCTGTGGATTCAAAGGCAGAAAGAATTGTTTACTGCTTTATTGAGAGCAGGGGTAGATTTTGGAAGCATAGGTGGTATTCCAACTAATGAACTATATCAAATGTACCAAAAAAAGGAGCTTGATACTAGAAAAAATAGAGAAGTAAGAACTGCCTCTACAGATCCTCCTGAACCCTTGTATCCAAGTTTGTCAGGGAGAATAGGAAATTGGCTGAGCCCCAGCTCAGATTAAAGAATACAGAGACAGGATTACAGACCTCATATCAATTTGACCACATATTGGAAAAATGGATCAAGTACTGCAACTAAGGAATTTATAGATACTGGGGTAGAGGCCTTCTTTATTTATGGAAACCCTGACAAATTTAAACATAGAAGTCCTGTCACTATCATAGGAATGGGAGGGGCTGAAATATCAGCCAAATAAGTCAAACTAACAATGAAATTTGGACAATTACCTAAGGAAGTATATTCCTTGGTAATTCCTGAATACATCATTAGAACAGATATATTGAGAAGTATGACTCTAAATTTACCTGAGGGGAGATACCAATTTACAGTAAGGAAAACAGGAATTAACACAGTTTCAGTGGGTAAGATAAAAATGAACCCAATCATTTTATCTGAACTTTGTAAAGTAATTACTTTAAAGGAGTATTGTGTGCCAGGTGGGCAAGATGAAATTACCAATACTATAAAGGAATATGTTCGTCCTACAACCACTCTGTGGAATGGGGCAACTAGGTGGTGCAGTGGATAGATCACCAGTGCAGGAGTCAGGAGGACCTGAGTTCAAATCTTACCTCAGACACTTGACACTAGCTGTGTGACCTTGGGCAAGTCACTTAACCCCAATTGCCTCATCCTGGGTCATCTCCAGTCATTCTGATGAATATCTGGTCACTGGATTCAGATGGTTCTGGAGGAGAAGTGAGGCTGGTGACCTGCACAGCCCTCCCTCATTCAAAACAAAGTGAAGTGCAAGTCATGTCATTATTTCTCTGATGGCATGGTCTTCATTGGCAACGAAGGATGAACACACTCTATGGAATAATCCTGTCTGGCCAGTACTAAAGTACTAAAGTCAGATGGTACATGGAGGATGACAGTGGGTTATAGGCAATTGAATAAGATGATTCCTCCCTTGAATGCTGCTGTTCCAGATGCCATTACCTTAATAGAAAGAATCCAGAAATATGATGGGACTTGGTGCTCAGTTATTGATTTAGCCAATACTTACTTTACTATTCCAGTAGATTCTAAACAATGGGACCAATTTGCTTTCACTTGACAGGGCCAACAATATACTTTTACACACTTGCCACAAAGATATCTGCATAGTTCCATTATTTGTCATAGGATTGTGACTGAATGTTTAGATGAATTAGAGCTACCTGGTATGTAGTTTACTCACTACATAGTTCATAATATGATACAGGGAAAAATGTAAAAGATGTGGAGAAGAGTTTGATATTTTTGATTGAACATAAAAAGAACAGGGTGGGAAATTAACCCTGCAAAGATTTAGGGGTCATCTCAAACCATAAAATTTTGGGGCATAACATGGAATGAGCTGCAAGAGATTCTCCCACAAGCCTGGCAAAAGATTCAGGATTTTCCTATCCCCACCAATAAGAAAGAGGTCCAAAAGTTTATAGGATTATTTGGATATTGGCAACATCACATACTGCATCTAGGAAAAATTTTGAAATGCTTATATAAAATTACTAGGAAAAAAATATGAATTTGATTGGGGACTTGAGCAGAGTAAAGCTTTTGAAGAAGCAAATTCCACTATACAACTGGCCCTAGATTTATGTCTTATTTAAAGTGGCCTGATGGAATTACAAGGGACCATACAGGATGAATATGCAAACTGGAGTCTATGGCAAAAATAACAAAGCCAAAATGTATCCTTAGGATTTTGGTCTAGGAAATTCTCTTCATCTGGCAATCAATATACCCCATTTTTTTCAAAGTGATTGTTAGCTGCATATTGAGCTTTGGTAGAGACTGAACAATTGACTTTGGGTCATGAGGTAATATTAATGCCTGGAATCCCAATTATTACCCAGGTAATGAGTACACCAGCTTCTCACAGAATCAGACATGTGCAAGAGGCTAGCATAATTAAACAGAAATGTTTTTTCAAAATAGATCTAAAGTAGGCAAAAGTGGAGTTTCTGCTTTACATGAATCTATAGTAAGCATATGTACTGAGGGAAATGATACACCCCTTGAACCAAAGCAACAGTTGGTACAGTCCCTGGTAAAATAGAATGAGGGATATGATGGATTAACTGAAGAACAAAAAAGACGTGCATGGTTTACTGATGGGACAGCAAAATATTTGGGCCACAAAAGACATTGGAAAGCAGTAGCCTACAACCCATGTACTAGGCAGACTCTGGAAAGCACTGGGATAGGTGGAAGTAGTCTATATGCTGAACTTATGGCAGTACATCAAGTTATCAAAACAGAACAAGGAGGACAGTGTCATATATTCACTGATTCATGGGTGGCAACTAATAGGTTAGCTACATGGATGACCAGCTGGAAAAATCAAAATTGGGGAATTCATGGCAAACAAGTCTGGGGCAAAGAATTATGGGAAAATGCATGAGACATGTCTTTAGTTACTAATTTGTCAGATTTTCATATAGATACTCATGTGGACCTCACCACTTCAGAACGTGAGCACAATGCACATGCTGATTGACTAGCAAAGATTGCTACTCCAACATATTGTCCCTACTCTGACACCAGTTGATGATCTGGTACGAGCAAAATGGGTCCATCAAACAGTCGACCATTTAGGAGGCCAAGGCATACATCAGTGAGCACAAGACCGAGGTATTAGTAAATCTCATTCATTGTTAAAACAAGTAACCAAGGAATATATATGTGAATTGGAAAAGGAACTAATTTTTCCTTGGGAAGTAACTGGAGAGATAGCAAGGAGAAAAGTGCTGGCCCAAATTTGTCAAATAGATTATATTGGACCACTAATCCAAGATACAAATTAATATGTACTTGTGTTAACACTTATTTAGGTGTACTAGTGACTTTTCCCTATAAGAATGTGACCCAGAAAAACACCTGTAAATCTCTAGATCTCATAAGTCTCTATTACGGAACCCCAATGCAGATCCAAAGTGACAATGGGTCACCTTTCAGAGGTAAGGAAATGAAGAGATATTGTATGTTAAACAACATATAACGGATATGTCATATTCCATATTATCCACAAGTGTCTGGATTAATTGAAAGAATGAATGGGTTATTGAAAGAACAATTAAGAAAGTTAAGTTCTAATAATTTTATCAACATTGGAAAGATAATTTGTTCGCTGTTTTGTGTAATTTGAATAACAGACTATTAAGAGGAAGTACACCTCTAACCAGAAAGATGACCCAAATCTGAAAATTCAAAAACAACAAACATAGAAGATTCCAAATATTGAGTATGGACTGTGAGGCCAGATGTCCCAGCACCATATCCAGGGACACATGGTTTGGCAGGATATGATTTACATTGTTTAGAGGACTTTAGGTTGGATAGAAAAGAAATAAGAAAAATACCTACTGGAATATGCATTAGAATCCATTCCCCAAAACCATTTTGAACAGATATTACCTAAATCTGGATTAGCAGTTCGAGGGATACATGTATTGGCTGGAGTGATAGATTCTAATTATCAAGGAGAAATTATCATAACATTCCAAAATTTAGGTTAAGAACCCATTCAGTTTTATAAAAATGATAGAATAATTCAAATGATTATTATTCCTTGTGAAACAATGCCCCTTGTGAAAACTGACCCTCCTTCCAAAACAACTAGCAAAGAAACTGAAGGGTTGGATTCTACTGATAGAATAAAATTGGGAGCTAAAGTATGAGTAAAACGGAAGCCAGATGATGTTCTAAAGTCTGTGGAAATTTTAGCACATGGAAAAGATAATACTGTAACTGTTGTTTACACAGGAAAAGACGATTACCAAATTGTATCCGCAACTCATATACTTAGTTGTGAATGAAGCTCTGATAGCGAGTTCATGGACTCCAGAAGCATGGCTGACTCTACCTATCCTACTTTTGGCTATTGTCTTCTTGTTTCTTTTTGGCTTTTTGTTTGTGAAACTTGTTTGCTAGATTTGTTTTCTTCAGGCTTAGTATCCTCCACCTGCAGATGCCTGTTTGCTTGAGCCAGATGTCGCCCTCTGTCCATGACTGTGATGTGTCACCCCTGGACCTGGCATCAATCAATCTCTGTATGCCAGCTAAAGAACTGACTTCTGGAATGGGACCTCTTAGGGCAAGGACAGCTCAACCTCCAATCTCAGCAGGAAGTAGCTATGAAAGAAGAGACCTTCACCCCTTCCTCCAAGATTCTGGACCCCTTTCGTCAAGAGGGGAATGATGGAGTGCTTGTACTCAAGTCCCAACCTAGGATATTGCTTTGTGTGCTTATTTTGTGTGATCCGTTATATTGGTGTAGTTTTGTTGACACCAGTTACCTAAAATATTGCTTTGTATGCTTATTGTATGTATAATTCTGTTCATACAAGTTGCCCCACCAATCTATGTAATGAGTACGATAGATCTTGGGGCAGAGTGTAATGGTAATTTAAATGGGAAAATCTTTCCCATTCATTAAGAGGCCCATGTGACCTACTTAAATCATATGGAAACCTAAGTCACATGTGATTGGAGGAGCTTGCTGAACAGATTGGAACAGGAAAGGTGGAGCAGAGCTGAAAGGAAGTTGGTCAGGCTAGTCAGAGCTGGGAAGGACACAGGCAAACAGATAGCTAAGCTCCTGAGTGTTTGTTTGTGGGATGGCCTCAGCATTGGAGGGGGGAGGTTTGGGAATGACTTTGTCCACTGTAGTGATAGTGTATTGACTTCTTGGTTACCATGACTGATTTGGCTTTCTGGTTTTGGGATTTGTCTTTCTGATGTCTGAATAAATGTTTTTCTTCTGCCTTCTATATGGAGAGTCTGTTATACTTTGTGATTAAGAGCTATGTTGGCATATTCATAGTCACCACCAGTGTTGTACCTGAAACACCATGTCCTTGAAAGAGCTACTCATCCATTGGCTATGCCATATATAGGAGTGAACTGAATTATAGAAATGTTTGGAGGTAGCTAGGTGGCACTATGGATAGGATGCTGGGCCTTCAGCCAGCAGGACAGAGTTTAAATATGGCTGTGTTATCCTGAGCAAGTCACTTGACTTCTGTTTGTTTCAGTTTCCTCATTTGTAAAATGGGAATAATAATGTCATTTCTCTTCCAGGGCTGTTGTGATGATAGAATGGGATAATAATTATAAAGCACAATGCTGGCATAGGGTAAACATTATGTAAAGGTTAGCTATTATTATTAGCAATTACTGTCAATTTAAGCCTACTTTCCTCAGAAATACAAGTGACTAGTTTTTTGGGGGATATTTTAGTACTTTAGCTCTTACTATAATTTCTCTGTAAATATTCCTTTGTAAAAGCTGATTGACTTACTTCTCAATAATATTGAGGAAATAGCAAATGGTTAAAATGGGATAGGGACACCAATAAATGCTGACTGTCATTGGGGAGAACACATTGAAGTGGGGGCTCAAGGTGACAGCTTGGAGAGATACTTTCTTCTATTAGAAGATAATTCTAACAGAAGAAGCTTACATACCCCTAGGGTACCCCTAGAATTTTGATGAAGAAATGTCATCCAGTGTTGGACTTGAGCTGCTAGTAAGTGGGTGATAGAGTAAGTTCAGAGCACACTTGATGTGTGCGTGCATGCGTGCGTGCGTGCGTGCGTGTGTGTGTGTGTGTGTGTGTGTGTGTGTGTGTGTATACTCATGAAAGCTCCCTCAACAGAGTGTAGGCTCATTGAGGGCAGGAAGTTTTTTATTTTTGTCTTTCTATTCTTAGTACCTAATACAGGGTCTAGATCATAGTAGTTGTTTACCAGATGTTTATTGGTTCATTGATCTGTCAGGTTTACAACATCAAATAATTAAAAGGAATCTAAGAAGTAATTTAGTCCAATCTGTACTGAAAAACCTCAAATTAAGCAGAACACTTACCTCTTCTTGCAGTTCATTTTGCTTAAGAGGTTTATCCTAATAAGGAGTTGAGTTCTGTCTGCAAATTTTATACATCCTTCTTTTCTTCTGACTCAGGAGAAAGAATCTAATTAGTTTTCCACATAATGACGTTTTGAAGGATTCAATATAGCTATTATATCCCTCCTAAGTTTTCTTTTCTTCAGGTTAAATGTCCCTAATTCAACTGACTATTGTATATCATAGTTTCTAATCCTCTTTCAGTTCTGACAATCTTCCTTTGGACATGCTTTAAGTTGTCTAAAGTCCTTCCTAAAAGGCAGTACCTGAATGGAATATGGTATTTAATATATATTCTCACCATCATGAAGAAAAGGATACAGTCTCCAGGATCTGAACACAACTTTCCTATGAATACAACCTAAGATCCTGTTAGCTGCTGGTTAGTGACCATTATGTCACTTGATAGAGGAGAAAGAGCATTAAATTTGGGCACAGGGAGACCAGGGCTTGAAATCTGATTCCAACACTTACTACCTATGTGACCATGGGCACCTTTCTTATCCTTCTGATCCTCTCAGATGAGTTCCTTCATCTGTAAAATGGGGATAACCTACTTCATGGAAACATTGTCAGCATAAAATGAAATAATGTACATAAAACATTTCGTAAATCTTCATGTGCTTTCTATTTTTCTGGAAGTCAACTAACCCCTAGCGTCTTTTTTCACAAGAACCATTATGCAAGCCTACTCTCCATTCTGAACTTATGTAATTGACTTTTTGAGCCAAGATATTAGCATTGACATTTACTCATTACACTTTGTATTGTTAGATTTAGCCTAATAGTTTAGCATATTGAGATCTTTCTTGTTGGCTACTGATTCTGCTGTCCAACATGTTAGAAATTACTTTCACGTTACATGAAATTTGATAAGCTTGCCATCCATGAAGAAACTGGAAAAAGATGTAATTTGATTGTAGTGATAAGCACAAAAGAGATGAAAGGAAGAATAAAATGGACAAATTATGTTGGAAAGAATTATAAGTAATATAAAGGTGAATCAGGATAGGGACTCAGGAGATATTTATTCCATTTGTCTCAGATCCATAGATCCTGTTTTTTTCTCTGTGTAGGATCAACCTCATACAATACTGCATCTAAAGACTGCCTTCAATGTTCTCCAACTCTCTTCCTGGCTTGTTTGTGTCTCTTCTCATTCTTTTACTTATCCCTTTTCTTCTATCCATCACTTGAGTATTGATCTTATCAATGCATGAAGATTCTCTTAATCTACTCTCCTTTGCAGACCTTTATTCCACAACGAGACATGGGAGGAAGACCATAGCTTTCCATGCCACAAATTTTTACTTTTCTATCAAAACTTGTATTTTGTCTAATCTTTTCAGGATCCTGCTCTCTGATGGGAAACTGATATATTAATCTCTATCTGATCATATTTTAATTACTTTTACTAATTAAGCTCCCTCCACCCCACTTTGGTCTAAATCTGTGATTTTATTTATGTAGAGAACTTCTGGTATGGAAACTCTTTCCAATAACGTAATTAGTAACTTATAGTTTTAGAGAATTGCTTGGGCATCATTGAGAGGTTAAGCAACCTGACCAAAGACACATTGCTCCTCAGTGAAGAAAATTCCTCTCTTGGTACAGATTGGCCCTCTTCTGCAAGTTTCTAGTCTTAAATTATTGACTAGTGCCCTTAGAAATCATTCATTTGCAATGGAGTCAGAAAGTTTCAGAGGTGGGACTTAAATCCAATTCCAATCTTGATTCCAATGTTCTTTGACATGTACTGCGTTAATGTATTATTTCATCTTGGTACATATGATATTGGAACTTTACTGGTGGCTTCCTAGTAGTGAGTTAAATGACAAACTTTGGTCCAGGTGACAAGGAAGGATATTTGTTTTCACATCACATTATGTACACAATTATTTACTCTGCCTTTGAATAGGACCAACCCTTATGCATTATACAAATTTACTGATAATACTAAATTAGAAAAAAAATCCCCAACAAATAAACAATGATTCAAATTCCATTTGGAATTGAAATGCCTTAATATATTTGGGAGAAAGTACAAAGTTTATGGGAAAGCAGTCATCTTAGGAAGTAGAGTTTAGACAAGTCATTGCCATTCCTTGAACTAGCAGGTTCAGTTCTCATGCTCCCATGCATCCTTAGCATTGTAGATTCCAAAAAAGGGTGAAGCACAGTGCTCTTGAAAATCCAAGGTATCGGACAGGACTGGCTGATAGGGGCTCAAAGCCTGAGTGTTCTGTCTGACTCTCATCTATCTAACTCCTTATGACATGGGTATATTTAGGTGCATTTCTATCCTCTGTCTATTGCTTATGTCAGGTTGGTACCATTCTGTGAGTCCTGGCCTTACTTCATAGAACATGAGTCTCAGGGGGGAATCTGAGCAGCGTTAGCATGCCATTATCAGGGTTATTCTTTTGTTTAGTCGCTGTCATTTTCAATTTATCTTGAGTTAAATATATTGTGGTAACCACTTATGTGAAAGACAACTTTATTGGTCCCTGGAAATCTAGCTGATTCTATTGATTTCTCAGTAACTTAAGATCTATTGACTGAGCTGAGAGACAGTATAAAATGTAACCTATTGCAAATTACTGTCCCAGTGGACAATTTTTGGCACTCTCATTGACATTCCTATATTGAAGGTTAAGAAGTCACCTCTCAAACTCCATTAATAAAATATAGAGAAATGTAGATTTAAAAAAAAAAACAACTTTATTGTTCATTTAAATGTGTTACTTCTGTGCCCTCTTGTCTCTTCCGGCACTGTTTGACATCTTGGTGCAGGCACTCTTCACCTTATACCTGTACTCTTGTCTCCCTTATTCCAGGGAGCTAGGTGGTGCAGTGGCTAGTGCTCTGGTCCTGGAGTCAGTAAGACCTGAGTCCAAATCCTGCTACAGATACTTATTGGCTTTGTGATCCTGGGCAAATCATTTAACCTCTTTACACCTGGTTTCCTCAACTGTAAAATGGGAAGGGGGACAATAATAACATCACCTATGTTATGGTGTTGTTGTGACGATCAAATGAAATCAATGTGTAATGTACTTAGCACAGTCTCTGGCACTTTGTAGGTGCTATTATAGATGTTTATTCCCATTCCAATGCCTTTTTTATTATACCTGGGACTGCTGCCACCTTCCTCCTACCCCTTCAGTTCATTTTCCATTCGATTGTCCATTTTCCTAAAAAACAGGTCTGACCATGTCACCAATCCTTCCTCCACCTACACCTAAATTCCAGTGGCTCCTTGTTACCTCTGGGATCAAATATAAAATTCTCTGCTTTGTTTTTATTTTTATTTTTCAGTTAGAAAACTGAAAAATGGTTTTTATTTTAATTATTTCAGTTAGTTATTATTTTAATACATAAACCAAAATTTATGCCACCAGAGCAGAGGCTGTGGATGATTCATATTTCCAATTGTGTGGGAGCACACTCTTGGTCTTATGTAGGATATTTTTACCTATTTTCCTTCTCTGGGACAGTATAACTCTAACTGTAAGAAAGTATTATATTGTAAAGTCCCCCAAATGGGCCATGCTTCATGGTCCTCCAGTTGATACTGAGGTGAAACAGTGTTGCAAAAGAATACAAGCCTGTTCTTCTTAAGTACTCCAGAGAAACTAATTTTTTTTTTCCAATTTTATAGTCAACCCAAAGGTAAATTTTTGGGAATTGAAAAGGATTGACCCATTATGAATGTGAGGGCTGGACTCATTTCTTAAAGAGTCCTATTCACTGAATGGGTATTATGTCACTCAAAGTGAGAACTGGAAAGACTTTAGCTTAAAAATGCCAAGGTCTCCCACTGCAACCTGGGTCATCTCCAGTCACCCTGATGAATATCTGGTCACTGGATTCAGATGGCTCAGGAGGAGAAAGTGAGGATGGGGACCTTGGACAGCCCTCTCTCACACAAAACAAACTCAGCTGCAAGTCATGTCATCATCTCCCTGATGTCATGGTCTTTTTCTAGAATGAAGGACAAACGCAGTCTTTCCCATTTCCTTATACCTTACTCTGCTTCACATATTCTGTGATCCAGTGACACTGGCCTCTGCTATTTCTCACACAAGATGCTCCGTTTACTGACTGTGGATTTCACTGGCTGTCCTCCATGCCTGGAATTTCCTCTCATCTCATTTCTACCTCCTGGCTTCTTTCAAATCCAGACTACAATTCTGTCTTCCACACGAAGCCTTTCCTGATCTCCTATAATGCTAACAGCTTTCCTATGTTGATTATTTACAATTTGTCCTGTGTACAGAGATATGTAACTAAATGTTTAAATGGTACCTCCCCAAGTACATAATTTTAAGATTACTTTGTATTATTAACATATTCTCCATCCTTTTCTTCAAGACAATGAAAAAATTCCAATAAATTAAGACCTGTTTTGTGGTGTTTGCCAATTTTCTAGGTAGAAATGCTTGTATTGAAAATTTTACAGTTGACCCTCAAGAACTGTTCGAGTCACCCCCTCCTTGTATATAGTGGTTTGTGCATAGTTGTTTACATGTTGTCTCCCCCCTTCCCCTTCCCTCCCCTCCCCTCCCCTTCCCTTCCCCTTCCCTTCCCCTTCCCCTTCCCCTTCCCTTCCCCTTCCCCTTCCCCTTCCCTTCCCTTCCCTTCCCTTCCCTTCCCTTCCCTTCCCTTCCCTTCCCTTCCCTTCCCTTCCCTTCCCTTCCCTTCCCTTCCCTTCCCTTCCCTTCCCTCCCCTTCCCTTCCCTTCCCTTCCCTTCCCTCCCCTTCCCTTCCTTACAAAATTCAAGACAACTGCTAATGCAGTGGATGACCTTGGAGTCTTCTATATCTAACCAAGCTTTAAGTGCTCCACACAACCTGCTTCAGCCACCTTCATGACTGTTGGAGCAAATTACTCTCTTCCGCCCATTTGACCAGCAGAAGTCTTCACATGATTGGGGTAGACACCTCCTAACTCACTGATGGGTTTGAGGCCTATTGGCTGCCCTAAACCTGGTTTAGCCTTTCTGCTGAGATGGTTTATTGGGATGTGGCTGCTGTACATGCTGTAGCTTCTTGGAGCAACAAGTAACAGCTGAGTGCCAAAGTTGGATAATCAACCCTGAAAAGGGTTCAGCAAGCCCTCACACTAGAGGTCCTAGTCCTCCTTGAACACCTCATAGACATCATAAATGAATGCTTATTGTTGAGTTGTTGCTGTTTCTTCATCATCATCATCCTTATCATCATCATTACCCCCACCTCCTTTATTGAAGAGTATTTTCTGAGCATCTACTGTGTGTGGAACTATATATTAGTTTGGAATACAAGGAGGCTCAGACACATTACTTGCTTTCAAGAGGATTGTCAACTTGTTCTAATTATATTTATTTATTCATTCTCACTCATATGTCTAAAAGGTATGACAGAAGAAATTGTGTAATTAAATTAAAAATATACCGATTGTAACTTAAGGAAACTTACATTTCCCTCTCCCCTGCTCCAATCCAGTGTCTGGATTCCTGGTCTTTCTCTCTTTTTATTTCTTGCTCTCTGTCTGGTTCTCTTTTATGAATATCTATTTGTTATTTCTCTCTGTCTTTTCCACGTATATATTATATTATATCCATTCTCTATTTAGGCATAAAAGCACAATTTCGATGGATTTTTACTCTATTCTAATGGAGACGAACTAAGGACTTAGTTTTAAGAGCTATTCATTTTGTTGTTGCTATACAATGACTTCAGATACTTCATGACCCCATTTGGGATCTTTTTGGCAGAAATGCTGGAGTGGTTTGCCATTTCTTTCTCCAGTTCATTTTGCAGATAAGGAAAGTGGGATAAACAGGGTTAAGTGACTTGCCCAGGGTCATACAGCTAGTAAGCGTCTGAGGCCAGATTTGAACTCAGGAAGATGAATCTTCCTGACTACAGGCCCGTCACTCTCCTGGGCCACCTTGCTGCCCCAATTTTTTCCATTTCCATTGAGTCACAGAATCATAGCATTTCAGAATTGGGAGTGATCTTAGAGCCCAACTGGTCCCACTTTCTACTATATATTAATATTGTCTACAAAAGCATAAGAACTCACATTTATATGTCACTTTGAATTTTACAAAGCTTTTCTCATTATATTATCCGCTGAGTCACATTTAGAAAAATAAGTTAACTGAAGTCTTATGACTTATTCAGAATCCTACAATGAGGAAGTATTGGCTTTTGGAGTTGAGACTCAGACCCAGGAAAATTCGTTATTCAAACCCTACTTAAATACCTTCACATAGTGGATGATGTTATTATGTTATGTAGCCAGGTCTCAATCAGTACAAATAACAAATTTCCTGAAATGGTTGTATTATTTGAATTTTCACCGCATATTCCCATTGCGCTGGAGCCAATGATCATATTTTCATATAATTATAACTGCAAATACTGCAAAATTGAACAATGCAACCACTTCAGAGAATTCATTAGCAGCTAAATGTTCCAGTGGATAGAATGATGGCCCTGATGTCAGGAGGCCCTGACACTGATATGACCTCACTTAATCTTTGCCTGCCTCAGTTTCCTCAACTGTAAAATGGGGATAATAATAGCACTTTCCTCCCAGGGTTGTTGTAAAGATTAAATGAGATAACATTTATAAAGTTCTTATCACAGTTCCTGGCACATAGTGGGTGTATTATGCTTATTTCCTTTTCCCTCTTCAATGTTCATGCTCACTAAGACCTAGGTGTGTGAATGAATATAGGTGTATGTAAATGAATGTATATATGTATACACATATATGTATGCATGCATGTAAGTGTATCTATATTTATTTATTTACCTATTATTCACAGCTAATTAAAATTTCATGACTAGAGGTGACCTATTAATATACCAGTTTGAATAAGCATAAATAATCAATCAATTAATCAGGTAACCAACTGTAATTTATTAAGACTGTGCCAAGCACTTTGCTAGGTTCTAAGGATACAAATACTCAAGGAATTTCTATTTTATTTACCAATAAGTCAATATTAGATATATGCAAAATAGGTACATAGTTTTTTTGAGGGGGCAGGGGAAGCACCAGGCTTGTTGAAGGAGGTGACCCTTGAGGTGAATTGTGAAATAAACTTATGGTTCCAAGAAGCAGAAATAAATGAAGAGAATATTCCAGATAAAGGAAACTATTTAAATGATGACAGAAGGTATGGGATAGATATAACACACATAGCTGTTAGATGTTACAGTGGATTTTGGAATAGATCCATGTGATCTTTCTTTAGAAAAAATTTAATAAGAAATTAGGAGAAATTTTCATTTGTCCCATGTCTCTGATTTTGCCTGTTTTTAAAAATCTACTTTTTTATGGACAGCTGCAATTATAATAGTCTATTTTTTAAAAGTAGATTTCCTTTTTGACATTGGCACAGTCTTCTTATTTGGCTGCTATGAGTAGATCAAGTCATCTCTATACTCTAGCCGTCATTCACAGGATCATGAATTTAGAATTTTCGGAAACCTCAAGAACTTCATCAAGTTCAACTCTCTCATTTTATACATTAGAAAATGAAGGTCCAGGGAGTTTCAATGCCCTGCCTAAGGAAGGATTTGGATCTAGACCATATGGTTCTAAAACTAGGGTCCTTTTGAATATATCATGTTGCTTCCCTTTTCCTTTTTATTATGAATAATGAAATTCATCAGTCTTGCTAAGAGCTCTTTCACTATGTGTTTGAAGAAATTCAAAATTTAAAATTGAATAGAAAGCATGGAATATTATAAGCAATGAGAAAAGGGGGGAGTGAGAGACATGGTCACAATTTGTTCAGAATCACCATGCCAACTTACAGGGTAGTTTTATTTTTTCTTTCTCATTTTTTTCTGACAAATTCTGAACAGATGGTTGCCATTTCTGATCTCAGATAGTGGAAAGTACCATTACTGAGCAATTAGCAAGGCTTCTAATTCAGAACTGGATCAGCAGAATAACAACTTTATAATTTGTACCAAATCAGAGGCAACTGGCTCTCCAGAAGGTTCTGTGAATAGTGTGGTGAAGGTTCATTCTGAAAATCAGTCTTAGACTTTGGTATCTACTTTGGAGAAAGGGGAGGGTCAAAGGCTCTCAATAAAATGAAGCTATTTTTAAAAAGACCCATTTTAAATGCAGTGCTGGACTGTGTAAACCTCGAATCCAATCATTTAGAAAGAATGGAATGAACCATTTGGTACCATTTTATTACAACAAAGCAGTTTACTTGCTCCAGTCAGTGTTTTTGAAAATATATTACAGTCATACAATGCTGCCTTTGAAACAAAGGACTCACATTTCATGAGAGGATATTTCTGTAATACCCCTTTGTCTCAATACTACTTCTCTTTTCCATTTGGATCTTGATGATTTCTGTGCAAAGTCACCCTTTCTTTATGTCTGTCTTTTATTTCAGGACACCATTAACCTGACTTTCTGTATGCATATTGAACATACATGGCCAGAAGTGCCATACACAAATGGCAGAACTTTCAAATATGTGTTCCCTGTCAGGTTGGATTTTTCTTGGGTTCATGCTTTTTTGTGAGCTACAAGGTATTTCTGATTCAGAGTGACACCCAAGAAACATTTATCTCATGTATCTTAGAGACAAAACTCCACATGTCAGACATGGAATGAGGATATAAATAACACTACATTTACTCAAAGAAATTTTGGATTATGTCAAAGTTCAACTGTTGCTGAGTGGACTTTTTGGTTAGAGAACAGACATCTCAACTAGTCAGATGTCTGTCTGCCAAAAAGAAAAAAAAGGAGGGTCACAGCAAGTGTACCATGTAAAAAAAATATTCTATAAATGTCCACAAACTGTGGGATTTTGAAAAAAAATCAGTCTTCATATTTTCTCGGGTCTCTATTTCTATAAACATAGAATATAGTGAAGATTTGACCAAATACATGCCAAGAACACTAGCAGAACTTCAGCATGAGTTCTGTGAGAAATATAACATGCCAAGCTGAAAATAGGAACCTCAACAGTTTGATTTTAAGAAATTGCTTCTCTCTTGGAGAAGTAGCCTCAGTGTAAACAGGTTCTGAAGATTTTGGTAAAATACAAATTCAGTATCAGTTAACAACATGGCAGTTGGAAAATCTATCAGATTCTTAGGATGTATTGATAGTAGCTTTAGTGTGCAGAACCTGATGGAATCATATCTAATACATTGGGTTGAGTTCTGGGTACAGGTTTAGGGACTGACATGGTTGACAAGATGGGCAGTGTCTAGAGGAGGGTGACCAGAATGGTAATGAGGCTTGTTAATTAGAAAGAGTAATTGAAGGAACTGGAGATGTTTTGTTGGGAGAAGAGAAGATTTAAGAATAGTATGATAAAGGTTTTCAAATATTTGAAGAGTTTTCATGTAGCATGGGATGAGGCTTATTTTACTTGTCCCTAAAGATTAAGAGCAATGGATAGGATGTGCAAAGTGGCAAATCTTAGTTCCCTATGAGGAAAACTTCCCCAAGAATTAGTGATTCCAGAATAGGGCTGCCTTGGGAAGTGGTGAGTGTCTCATCACTAGGTCTTCAAATGGAGTTTCAGTGACCATTTGTTTAGGCATGCAATAGAAGTTATTCTTGTTTTGTTGAGGGATTGGTCTATCAAGATCTTTTCCAACTCTGACACTCTTTGATTTAAGTTCTACTCCTTTCCAAATTAAGTGACAATTTTATAGGTATTTTGTTGCAAATTAAAAACATTGCAAATATGAGTATTTCTAAAATGTATTTAATTAGAACTACTTGACATGAAAGGCATGGCACAGTGGAGAGAATGCTGAACTTGAAGCTAGGAAGACCTCAGTTTGGGCTCAGCCTTAAAAATGAAGACTGTGTGACTCTGGGAAAGTAATTCAACCTCTCTTGATTTCAGTTTATTTATATATAAAATAAAGAGGTTGGACACTATAATACCCTTTTACAATAATTAGTTTACTTTAAATCTGGGAGGGATATATGGTCCTTAAATTTCACATGGCATTTTCAGCTTTAGGGAGTCTATTTTAGGTGATGAGCTATGAGTTCAATCAAAATTACTTCAGCCATTGGTTAGGAAATTTGGGCAGCAGTTGAGCTCTCTGCTTAACTTTATATTTAAATCTGTCCTCTGTTAATCTCTGTTCTCTTTTTTCATTGAGGCAAAATTCAGTTTATTGGAAATGTTTGGGTAACCCAGCATAAGATTTTAGTATGATATCTGTGAAGAGAAAGGCACCAAGAAAGGAAGTCAGAAAAAGAGTAGAGTTCTCAGTATTTCTCTTAGCCCAAATTTTGGGCTCCAAGAAGCCTACAGATGATCATCCTTTGATATTTTCTTTCTGTGCCATAATCCAGTCCATCCTTTGTTCTGCAAGGCTGTGCTAGAAAGCCATGCTTGCTCCAAACTCTGGAATGATTGACATTCTAGTTAGTGTGATATTAGTCTGGCTGAGTTTCCTTGACCACAAACACATTTCTTGGGCAAAAACTGAAGAAGTCACTATAGGTGAAGGACTTTTCCACATTTAGCCTAAAGTCATGATAATGATTGATTGGACATATATTTCTCACTTTTAGAAAGGAGGGTTCAAGTAAATTAGTAACCCCACCCTTACAACTCAAAGACTTATCTATCATGTTCCTTCTAACTCCAAATCTACTAGTCTATGACTCAGAGCCCTATTTCTTCCATTACCTGGCTGTACGACCGACATCAAGTGAATTAAATTCTTTGGACCTTAGAAAAATGAAGGAGTTGAATTAGATGATTTCTATTGTCCATAGAATATAGACAATATAGTCTATAACACTGCACAATTCTAAGTTGTATGTTTCAAAATCTATTTCTCCTTTAAATTCAGCTCAATGGATGCTGCAGACACTAATTAATAGGGGATGTGAGTATATGATGTTGATTTTGAGGGACATAAAAGTATCAGGGGAAGCTTGTTGCAACTCTGCCTTATGAAATACTATTCAATATCTTCTTCCCTTCTACAGTGGGGCTCCCATACTAAGCACTGAATTGAGGCATGCTTATTGTGGGACAAAAGAGAGCAAAATAGATTGTATAGAGGTGGTATGTTGGCATGGTGCATAGGATGCTAGACTTGGAGTCAGGAAGACCTGAGTTCAAATCCTGACTAAGACATTAAGGGACTGTATGACCCTTGCTTGGCAAGTCATTTAACCTCTTTCAGCCTCAATTTCTTTATCTTCAAAATGGGAACAGTAATAGCACTTCTATCTCAGGGTTGTTGTAAAGATCAAATGAAATAGCATGTAAAATGTTTTGTAAACCTTAAAGCATGATATTACTGATAGCTATCATTCTCATTAGGAAGGCATTAGGTATGTTAAGTGAATCTTCTATCAAGGGTTTACTAAAATATTTGGATAATAAGAGGTATGATGTTCCCTGGTCAGGGGGAATATCCACAGTGATGGGATCATCTACTATCAAACAATATTTTATTAATGAAATGTATTCTGAAATATGATCCACTTCAATACTTCCTTGGGTATATGAGTTCATCTATTTGAGTACTCTTTCCAACTGTGAAGGTTGTAAAACATCTATGCTTTCTCATTCTGCCGAGCTCTTGTCCATATTTCCATAAACTCACCATAGGTAATGTGTCTAACCAATGTGTTTTGATGATAACTATTGACAGTCTTTGAATATCAGTGTAGAACTGTAGATCTACCCATCTTTCCATAGTACTTTGTAAGTCTTTTGTGGTGCTATGTTTTCTACATTGTATTATATTCGTTTCTGGGCTTTATCTCTCCCAAATAGACAATAAGCTTCTTGAGAGCTGTGGCCATGTAGTATTCATTTTTTCTAAATCCCGTTGTGGCCAGCAACCTGCCTTACAAATGGTAGACACTCAATAAATGTTTATTGAATTGCAGTAAACTCGTGGCATTAGAGGGCTTCTCTACCAAGCCACATTTGATATCCTGAAGGGGATGCTACACACCCACTCATTGATTGGAGTGATGATACTCTAGTTTTCTTGTGCCTTTCTTCAGATTATTGTTGACTGACTCTACCAACTAGGAGTCAGGCTTATGAGAAGGGACACTGGAAATGCTAGAGGAAGCCAGGAAGGCTAGGATAGCCAAAGGCAGTTGTAGCAGTGAAACGCCAGGGGGTAATATCATACCATGTTCACCAAATGAATGTAAATAGAGGGTATCAGTAAATGGATTGCACCACTAATTAAGAACAGGGCATCTTATGCCAAATGTTTTCCATATCAAATAAAGGCCACAGCTAGTCATTTATCAATTACAGAGTGAAGAGAGGGATCCCAAGGAACTACTTCATGAAATCAAAACAAACAACCATGAAATTGGAGATGCCTATGAAAACAACTGACATCAGAAGCCAGGAACAGGCCACTGGAAGGAAAGCCTGTGAAGCCTCTGAGAAAACAACTACTCTTTGGAAGAAAGAGAATATTCTTCAAATGTTTGAGCCCATAGAATCTAAAAAGACTCAAAATCCCCCCAACATTTCTTATTTATTTCACCATGACAAGTATACTAGAACTCAATATTGAATTTTATGCTGTGGTTCACAAATAATACATGTAATATCAACTAGAACACAAAGATTTAGGGAGTCATTCAGTCAATTAGTGCTTATTAAGTACTGCATGTATCCTATTTCATTTGTCTCTGAGGCATTCTGAGAGAATTGTTGTAACCATGGAAGGGTAATCAGTCAGTCAACAAAAATTAATGACACTAAGTGTCATTATTCTAAGTACTAGGGATAGAAAGGCAAGAATATGGGTTCTATCCTAAAGGAACTTACATTCTAATTGGAGAAGCAATATGCAAACAATTGTGTGCATACACACTATATTTAATGCAAATAGAAGGTCATCTCAGAGGGAAAAGACTAGCATCCTGTAGAAGGCAATAACAATAATCATTCAGATTTCTATAGTACTTATTATATGCCAGGTACTGTGCTAAGCACTTTACAACTGTTATCTTATTTGATCCTTCCAACTGTGTGGTAATAACACTTACCCTTGTGGGTGCTTTTATTGTCACCATTTTATAAATAAGAAAACTGTGGCAAAAAGAGGTTAAGTGACTTGCCCAGGGTCACACAGCTAATAAGTGTCTGAGGCCAGATTTGAACTCAGGTCTCCCCTGATTCCAGGTCTGGCTCTCTATCCACTGTGCCACCTAGTTGTTGGCATTTGAACTATCCAAGAATGATTGAAAACTTCAAGAATAAAAAGACAACATTTTTAAATGGAAATTTGAGTTGCCATGGCCAAAGAACACATCAGCAAGTGACTGGCCTGCAAGAGATGAGCTTTCTCTGATCTAACTATGGCTAGTCTTGGGAAATCCAACACAATCACTGCTGGTATCATACTCTGAAGTTATTAGTTTAATGGTTTGGTAGAACTGGCTCAAACTTGTAAACTACTGGCATAACCGTCTGAAGCCAACTGCCGCAATCTGCATAATGGATGGCATTGATAAGAGTTCTAGTGGATGGAACTAAGTCTGACTCACCAGAGGAAATACACACATGGATGAGAAGACAGATCCCTTGAATTACTGGAGTAGACTTTTGTGTAAGAATTCCATTGTGTATACTTGCTATGGTTTGCTTATCAAGAATTATGGATACAAACAAACATATAAAATAGAACTATGAGTAATTACAACATTATTTACTAAAACTTGGCAGCTATTTTTCTACGTATTAAACTCTCAGAATTAACTTTGACCCTTTATTCTTCATTCCTCATATACAATCAAGTACCAGATGCTATCAATTCTATCCCTGCCTTATCTCTTGAACATAGTTCCTCCTTTCTATTCACACTGCCATCCGTAGAAGAGGTCCTTCTTCCCTCTTGGACTATTACAGAAAAATCACAGAATCTCAAGAATTTAAGGGACCTCAATGGCCATCTAGTCTAACCTAGACTGATTAGGCATCCCCTTGATGGCATCTGTTTCTAAATTGTTAGGATACCCATTGCTAAGGGAGTCTGACTTTTACAGAGATTGAGCTCCCCATTCTCATATTCAATATCTGGCACACAGTAGGTACTTGAACACCTATAAATGTTTGTTTCCTTTCTCCTTTGTCAAGTCTTCTAATTAACAATTTTACATTTCACCTCTTCCTTGAACATGGTACAGTTAGACAATCTTGACCCTTTTTCAGATGATTTCTGTCTAATGCCAACTCTTCTCATAATATGTCTTGAATCTGACCCCTTCTGTCTACTCACACAACTACCACTGTAGTTTGGCCTTTATAACCTCTCCCTTAGATTACTGCACCAGTCAACTAATTGATTTGTCAGATTCAATTCAATTCAATTTATTTCAAGTTTCTTAAACACTAGCTGCGTGCAAAGGCCTAGGCTAGAGGATTAGGGATATAAAGACAAAACCCAAATAGTCCTTGCCTTCAAGGAGTTTACATTCTATTGGAATATAACCATTTCTTTCTACACTAGTTTACCCAACACAGTTTTTTGATAAAATTACTAATTGGTCTCTAGAAACACTCTCATACAAGTTCCATAAATTGTATTTTGTTTTCTGGCTATATCAGAAAAAGAGGAATTGAGGTTCTCTTTGAAATACACATGGTTTCAGAAATGAAATGGAAAAAACATTTGACAAAAAATGTGTTTCGAGTTTTAATGAACCTGAGAATTTCCAATATAATTAAAATCTAAATTCAATCAACATGTGGCTAAAGTTTGTCTATCCCTCATCAACAGTAATGCATTTGTCTGGAGATTTTTATTTCAGAGAATTAAAATTCAGAACAACATTTATGTGCTTCAGCTTAATTTTTTGGAATAAATTTATGAGGACTATAGTTTATAAGAGGCAGAATAGCAGAGTAGATATAGGATTGGCCTTGGAGTCAGGAAGATCTGGGCTCAAGTCTTGCCTTTGCCAGTGTGTCTTATGTGTCTCTAGGTTTGAATGAATGTTCTTTCTGTATCAGGGGAGGGGATTTCCACACAGGAACTCCCTACACTAATGAAATCATAGTTACAGATCAAACTAAACCAAACCATCTATGTTTCCATCGCTGTTTATGATAGTAAGTGAACTTATATAAATTATTTCATTTCACCATCATCACAGTCCTATGAAATAGCTGATATGATGAGCAGGACTCCATTTTACAGACAAGGAAACTAAGGTGTAATGGGATTATGGGTCTTGCCCCAAATCATACAATGAGTGGTGGAACCTGGATTGCAATATAGATCCCCTGAGGCTAAAGGTTCTTTGGAACCAATATCATCTTCCTCCCTTCCTTTCTCCTGTCCTTTCTCCCTCCCTCCCTCTCCCCCTCCTTCCCTCATTTTTTTCCTTCCTTCCTTCCTTCCTTCCTTCCTTCCTTCCTTCCTTCCTTCCTTCCTTCCTTCCTTCCTTCCTTCCTTCCTTTCCTTCTTTCACTTAATAGCATGTATTTTTTCTCCAATGACATGTAAAGATAGTTTTCAACATTCACTTTTATAAGATTTTGAGTTTCAAAATATTTTTCTCCTTCCCTCCTCTCCCCTCTTCCCAAGATGGCAAGAAATCTGATATAGGTTATACATCTACAATCATATTAAACATATTTTCACAATAGTCATGTTGTGAAGGAAGAATCAGAACAAAAGGGAAAAACCACGAGAAAGACCAAAAAGAAAAAAAAAAGAGAGAAAATAGTATGCTTTAAACTGCATTCAGTCTGCATGTGGATAGCATTTCATGTTGCTTTCAATACCAAATAAAATTAAATTGTGCTTTATTGTTATGTATATCATCTCATTAAGTCTTCAAAACAGCCATGTGAAACGCAGAGTCCATTATTATCTCCATTTTACAGAAGAAGAAATTAAGCTTTACATACAAAATATAGAGAAAATGAATCAGTGATATCTTACCAAGCCATGCATCACAGGACATCAATGTAACCTAAGTTAATTTTTTTCTCCAAATCATCAAGGATCATCAGTCTAGTATCATCCTTTGCACCTTTCATGTGTTATCATTTAAGTCAGCACATTCTGCAGATAAAGTGAAACATTTTATTTTTTTTCCTACAGTTGGCATTTTCAGTGTGTCTAAGGGCAAAACAGGCCCAGCCAGGGTAGGAGAGGGAAGGAATGACTCTAGGTCCCAGTGGTAGATGGCTCTGTTTGTACAGGAATGGTTTTTAGAATATGTGTGGAGCATTTCTGTTTTAGGGCAGATGTATCTTGTTGCTCAACAGACGTGTATGAAATGTTGTGTGCTTTTCTTATTTAATGCCATTGAGTTTTTATTTCAGAGAGTTATTTTATCTTCATTTCTTTTATTTTCAGCCACTAAGGACTCATAACACTTTAGATTTGAGAATTCCCACCCTCTTGCCCCACGTGCATATACAATGTAAATGAGAAAGAGTTTATTATCAGTAAATATTTAAGAACAATTCAAAGACTCAGAGACATAGAAAGTTGAAAAGAATGTCACGACTTCCACAACAAATTGTCCTTCAGTATATGTTGGATGCATTTTTAGTGTTTTGGAACTTATTATTTCCTGAAGAGGCATATTCCACTTTTAGACAAATCTAATTGTTCAGAAGATTTTCCTTACATCGAACTAAAATTTTCCTGTGTGCATTCTCTAACCACTGCTTTTAGTTCAGCCCTCTGGGTCTGAGCAGAATGAATTTAACCTCTCTTCTGCACATATGTGGTAGGCGTGATATATTAAGGTCCCTGCCACATAGGGTGCAAAGGTAGTGGAAGTATCCTTGAGACTTAATTCACACCAGGAGACATTAAAGCAGTTTCTTCTTGGCCTAAGTGCAAAAGTCAGCATAGAAGGAGTGGTGAGCTCTTCTTTCAGGCTTGACATACACTTCTGACTGGCATACCTGCATGGCCAATTCAGAGGCAAGCAAGCTGTGCTCAATAGAAATAATGCCATATCCTTCCTGAGCATTCTTTCCATGCTACAGCTAAGAACACTTTCTCTAAGTAACTGTTACATGATCTGCAAGTGACTCTTTTTTGCTCTAATACCAAACTGAACCACTTGCCTGGCCTGAGTCACTTCAGACCTACACCATTTGCATAATAATCTTTGGACCTAGCACATGGGGACCCAAGGCAAGGGGATAAGGCATGAACCTGGTGCAGGGGGACAGAGCTCAGGTCCTGGTAAAGGGAGCAGTAGCAGCACCCATGGACCAACTCAAAAGACTGATGCTTGACTGACAACAGTGAGGAGCGTCATAGACTCTAGTTGCAGCAAACAGTGGGTCCCAGAGTTACAGGAGGGGATAGTGGTGTGGGTCCCAGCTACAGGAGGCAGTAAGAAAGGTTTGATGAAAGAGTGGGTACTAGCATGGGCATCAGTACAGGCAGGCCTTCTACATCTCTTTGCTGGGTGTTATCTGTATTCCATGTTGCTGCTAATGGAGTGGTCAAAAGACAATTCCTTCTAAGAAAGGTTCAGAGGACCAAGGTCTGGAATATTGGGAAAAACCTTACTTTCTGGACACCAAGGATTGGGAGAGTGACCAAACTTTCTTCCCAGACTCTGAGGAAATAAAATAAGATAAGCCCTAGATGGGTAATCCCTCATGGGAGCCCAAATGAGGGGGAAGTCTTGGTTGGTTGATTAGGAAACACTGAGTAGGAGAAGTACAGAATGAGCTTCAGATTTGAGAGCGTTACCAGGACAAGTTGAATGCAAGAGGCTAACAACCCCTTTATCTCTTTACTATAGCTAACCCTGATCCATGTCAGAGGTGTCACCATCTGTGTTATGGCCCTGTCATTCCTGGTGCTGCTCTGGCTCATTGTCATTGCTTTACACAAGGAGATCCATGTGAACTATAAATATTTGGCATTATCCATCTGGTAAAGACATGTATAAAATCATTACAATTTAGAATTGGTCCTTCTGAAGCAGAGAGATGCAGTCTAGGAGTTTAGTTTTCCTTTGCCCCATATTTTGTCATTCTTTCAGGAAACTATTACACTATCTATTATTTTTTCCATCTGTATGTTTTTGGTTTTTTCTTTTCCTCTTCCAGTGCTATACACACCACTTCTCATCCCCCAGATCAGAATCGGTAAGTTTCACCAATAACATCATTTAATTCATTGAAGATCTCTAAGAGTTTGGGACCTTGACAGCAAAGGGTAGGATGTGGTTGGTAAGGTCTGTGTCTTAGCCTAGGCTAGTTGTTTCCTAAAAATGGGAAAGACTCTCTCTTCAAGATTAAATTGACTCAGGGTATTAAGGCTTAAACCATTGATGTAGCTTCCTTCTGGCTTGAGTATAGAAATCACCAGTAGCTCCTACCTCAGGCCTGACAAATAATTCTGATTAGTGTAGTAGCATGGCCAGTACAGAAAAATGGAAATTAAGCCCAATTAAATCAATGCATTAGACTTAAAGCCTTTATATGTTATGATTAAGAAAACTTCCTTTGGTTATCTGATGGAAATACAAGTATCTCCATCCAAACCTAAACCACTAGGTTGGCCTGCTTCAGAATAGGTTTTCAACAATAACAAAATTCTAAATACTGTATATATCTTCCTAATAGAACATAAGCTCCTTGAGGACAAGTGCCATCTCATTTTAATTTGTATCTGAAATACTTAGCACAGTATCTGATACATAGCAATCACTGATAAATGCATTTTCTTTCATTCATTCATTCATTCTCACATTCATAAAACACACACACACACACACACACACACACACACACAGCTTCCCAAGTAAAAGATAGGGGAGGAATGATAAGATAACAATTCTTCTGAAAACAATCTAGAGAGTTTGGTGGGTTGCAACCCCAATATGAGCCAGCAATGTGACATGGTGGCCACACAAGCTAACAGGATCTTGGGCTACATTAAGAAAGAAAGACATAAGAATAGGAAGTGATAGCTTCTTTGTACTTTGCTCTGGTCACACCTGTTCTGGGGCATCACATTGAATTTTGTGTATCTCACTTTAATAAAAAAAATTTAGAAGAGGGAAAGCATCTGGAGGAGTGTAAACAGATTGGGGAAGGAGTTTGAATTCATATCTCATGAGGATCAGTTGAATGAGATTGATAGCTATCTTCAAGTATTTGGAGGGCTTCCTTGAGAAACATGACTTGGTCTATTTGACACCAGATGGTCAAATGAAGAGCTACGGGAGATGCATGAGAAAAGGCATGTTTAGGCTTAATGTCTGGAAAAGACAACAATAACAAAATTTGCTAACAATTAGAATCGTCCAGAAGTGGAATGGTGGCCAAAAGCTAGTAGTTTCTGCTTCTGTACGTTATTATGGAGATTCTTTGGTATGTATTTTAGACTAAACGATTGTTGAGGTTCCTTTAAACTTTCAAATTCTGCGATTCTGTGAAAGATGTGGTTGCCCCAAACCAAACATAACACATTAGAGGTGATCTGACCAGTGGAGAAAAGAATGGTTGCAACAAAACAGAGAGTGTTAACGTAGCCAAACATGACATTAGTGTTTTGGCTTCCATGTCACACTGTTGACTTCAGAGTTGTCTCTGTAGTCCATTAAACATCTAGATTTTTTTCAGATGAATTACTGTTTAATCTTGCCTTCTTTATCATCCTATACTAGTAGTTGATATTTTGAACCCAAGAATAGGACTTTGTATTTATTCTTATTAAATCTTATCCACTATCCTAATACCTGCACCCCAAAAATTCCTTTTCCTATTTGAATCTTCCTTATGTCCATAATATAGCTTAAACAAGAGCTTTTTTATTATGTCTATTTTAATTTTCCTGATATGTTATGAGACCTTAGCATTTCTTTATATTCATCCTCAGTTACCTGCTTTTTCTTCTATTTTTCTGTGTTCTATTCTTAAAAAATAAAGCTAAATTGGTCAATGAATTTCACGTGTAGCTATGTTGGTGTTTTTAGACAATTCCCCCATTTTATTCATCACAATTATTTGCTTTAGTGTCATCAAGTTTGGATCTTGGGGTCACTTCCCCTCCCTTTAGTTAATGACCCCTCTAGAATTTAGACCAAGATAGCGTTTCGATATTGTTTTTAAACTCTTTAAAATCCATCCTACCAAAATCTGGGGTGTGTAGCACGCTGTGCTTACCTTTCCTTTTTATGTCACAAACTCTAAAATGGTCTCTTACCTCTTTTGTAAGATTATATTTCTTCTTTACTCCCTTTGGCAATCATTTCTTTCTTACTGGAGGCAACATGAATTGGAATTGCTATTTAGTACTGAGTAACCTTGGACAAGTCTCCAAATCTCTCTATCTCAGTTCTTTATCAGTAAAATGAGATGGTTGGATTAGAAGATGACTTCTGAGGTCCCCTCTAGTTCTAAGTCTTGAACCTATGGATCAGGTAAACGGACTTTGTGGTAAATGTTTTACTTTCTTAAAGTAAAAATTCCTTTAGTGATATGCATGAACATGCTTTGCAAATTTAGACTTCTGGTTTTGTGATAGCAAGCAAGTCACAGAAGTAAATGGTGACAATTTTTTCTTTTTAGTAAAATGAATGCTGAGAAATCAAAAATAGTGATTCCATAGGTTGGGAATATTCAAGAGATGTCTGAGGCTAATGGAGGTTAAATGACTTCGTCCTGCTCACAATCTTGTAAATATTAGATGTAAGATTTGAACCCAACTTTTCTCAACCTCAGGAACAGCACTTTTAACCACTGTGGCAGGCTGCTTTCATTTAGTGTAATTATTTCTTTATGGACTTCAATTTTTAAAACATTTTAGGCTTTAGAGAAAGCAAGGAATATAAATAATTTTGTGTGATTATATGCTGTTTAGGACTGGGGGATTATGCCCAAATTGCTGGATTGTATGGTTGCATGGATCAGAGCTTGGTGTTGCAAAATACCCTAGAGAAGACTACATGCAGTATATTCCCTTCACTGTGTAGTCTGGCTCCCAAAAAGAATTAGGGCTATTGTTGGGCTATAGTATTATAGCAACATGACTTGTCATAAGGTCAGTCCAAGAACTAAGTGCAAATGCTTTTACTTCCTGATCTACAGGAGACAATATGAAAGAAAGCAGAGAAAATGAAGATAGAAATTAAGAGAGATGGGATCAAGAATCAAGTAGGGATTTATTTTTTGAGCAAAGTGCAACCAATGGATCATACAAATGGACATGATTTCCAGTTCTCTAACCTGTTGGTAAATTCCCTGCTTGAATTAAATTAGGCTGGAGTGTGCTCTTTTCTCTATATCCAGTCTGACAGAGACAATTTGGCACAGCACTTGAGATGAGTGTCAGGAAATGTTGACAAGATTTATGTCCTTATTAAGGCAATACAATTGCAGTTGTCTTGTAGGGTTGATTGATAGGCGGGAAGAAAATGAAACGAGTCCCAGTCTTTCACAAGCTAGAAAAAGTTGTGTCTGTTAAATGGGGCAGAGAGATATACATGAGATTCTTGTGATCTGAGGTGTCTAATTTAGGGACTATGTAGATTGGTGCTGTAGCACATGTCACTGGAGACAGATCCAATGTAAAATACTTCCTTTGAATAGTGGCCATTATGGATGGCTCAAATATCCCAGAATGCTCCAGGGCTGACATGAAAACTGACTGGTTAGAGTTGTTCACACTTGTCCATGACAAGGCTTCCTTTGTGCATATGGAGTGAATGTAGGCAGAGAAGGGTCCAGCTGTGCTACAGTGCACATCTTAAGCAACAGTGTATTGTGAAATTGCCTGCCTTCTCAAATTATTCCTTGTTTTTGTTTTTCTTCTTTGGTTATTTGTCCATGTTAAATTTGTATGCTCACAATAGAAGGGAAATTCTGTAAGGCCAGCAAACAGGTCATTATGTGCTTACAGTGTACAGCAACAGATTTCACATTTGTTTCAATAGAATTGGTACCAGGAAGTACTGTTGCTTCTGAAAAGGAAGAAAAGGAACAATGTGAAGGAAAAAAAGGAGAAAAAATACATCTTCCCTCTTATAATGCCATCTTCCTTTTCAATTTTACTTTCAGTCTTAGTGTGCAGGAGACAATGGCATCCTCCAGAAACATTGTGGTGCCGTAGCAAGACTTCTGGATGTGGAGTCAGAGGGCTCATCTGTACTAGAGGTTTGCCCAGCAGTTATGCTGAGGTAAAAATACTGGATTTAAAGTGAGGGAACCTGAGTTCAAATTGTGACTTTGTCATTTATTACCTATGTTATCATGGACAATTCTCTTAACCTCTCTGTGTCTTAGTATTCTCGTTTGTAAAATAAGGACTCTAAGATTCCTTGTATTTCTAATTCCATGAGACCGTGATCAATAAAGCCTTACATGTGAAAGTTCTCAAGTATTAAATATTTATTATTATAATAATAATTGGTTCAACTGTCTCTAGTTGAGTTATTTCTTCTGATTCCCTTTTGATCCATACGTTCAAGAACCTTCCAAGCTTCAAATATTTCATACCTTTAAATATTCCTCACAATTTAAAACTATAGCTGTTGCCTTTTTTTGAACAGTTTTGATTGTTTGACAAGGTTGCCACACAATTGGGATTCACATTGACATTCTGGAAATGGAGGTCTATGATGATCAATTGAGAACATTTGGAAGGAGATGGATATAACCACCATCATAAATATGGTCTTTCATTGGCTTTACTTCTCGAGCACCACACCTATTACCTTGAAATTATAGCACTGCCTTATCTTGCAAAGATGTTTGATCCTAAACTTATACACTGAAGAAAGAATATTTCCATACACTTAGAAAACTCTCTATGAAATTATGAATCTTCACTCATGCCTCTTGTTTTAGATATATCTAATCTATATATACCTGTATGCAATGATTAGTGATAAGGACATGATCCTAGAGAAATGGGCTGAACACTTCCGTAGTGTTCTCACCAGACCATCATCAATCAATGTTGAGGCCACTGACCATTTACCTCAGGTTGAAGTCAATCCCTCCTTAGCTGGACTTCAAACTGACGAAGAGGTTTTTGAGGGCCATTAGGCTCCTTTCATGTTACAAAGCACCTGGTGCTGATTCTATTCCAGCTGAGATTTACAAAGCAGGGGGACCATTGCTCATACAAAAGCTGACTGAAATTTTCCAGGTTATATGGCAAGAGGAGGTTATCCCCCAGGAGTTCAAGGATGCCTCCATTGTCCATCTCTATAAAGGTAAAGGGAATAGATTGTCCTACAACAATCACAGGGGGGGTCTTTCTCTTACTCATTGCTGACAATATTCTTGCTAGAGTTCTCCTTAGCAGGGTGATCCTTCACCTGGAAGGTGGTCACATACCTGAGAGCCAGTGTAGCTTCAGAAAGGGCTGAGGAACAGTTGATATGGTGTTTGCTACCCAACAACTCCAGGAAAAATGCTAGGAGCAGAACAGAGATCTGTACACAACGTTTATAGATGTGAGAAATGCCTTTGACACTTTTAGTTTGTGAGGGCTTATGGAAAGTCATGTCAAAATTTAGTTGCCCTGAGAAGTTCATCAAAACTGTACATCAATTTCATGATGACTTGTTTGCCTGGGTTCTGGATAATGGACAGAGTGTGCCTTCCTAGTCACCAGTGGAGTGAAACAGGGCTGTGTGCTTGCTCCCATGCTTTTTAGCATGGCGTTTTCAGCCATGTTGACAAATGCTTTCAATGAGGATGAACACAGCATCAAGCTAAACTACCATACTGATGGCAAGTTCTTCAATTTGAAAAGGCTACACGTCAACACTAGTGGAGGAAGTGTTGGAGCATGATTTTCTGTTTGCAGATGATGATGCACTCAATGCAGCCTCTGAAGCTGAGATGCAACAAAGTATGGATCAATTCTCTGCTGCCTGTGCTAATTTTAGCCTAATAATTAACTCCAAGAAAACACAGGTGGTCCATTAGCCACCACCACACCATCCATACTTAGAACCATAGATTATAACAAATGGACAAGTTTTGAATGTTGTGGATAAGTTCACTTACCTTGGCAGCGTACTTTCCAGGGATGTACACATTGACAATGAGGTTGATGCACACATTGCCAGAGGTAGTTCAGTGTTTGGGAGGCTCTGAAGAAAAGTTTGAGAGAGAAGAGATATTAGACTGACTATCAAGCTGAAGGTATACAGAACCATTGTATTGACTTCATTGTTATATGCCTGTTAAACATGGACAGTCTACCAGTGCCATGTCAGGAAACTGAATCACTTCCATTTGAACTGTCTTAGGAAGATTCTGAGGATCACCTGGCAGGATAAGGTACCAGACACTGAAGTCCTTGCTTGAGCTGAACTGCCAAGCATTCAAACTTCAGAGAGCGCAACTCTGATTGGCTGGCCATGTTGTCTGAATGCAAAATATACACTTGCCAAAAAGACTATTTTATTGAGAACTCACATGGGGCAGATAATCACATGGTGGTCAGAAGAAGTGATACAAGGACACTCTCAAGGTCTCTCTCAAGAACTCTGGATTTGACTGTGCAACATGGGAGACGCTGGCACAGGACTGCTCAGCATGGTGTACTCACATAAGAAAAGGTGCTGTGTTCTATGAGCAAAGCAGAATTAAGACAGCACAAAGTAAATAGAGGATGCACAAATTTGGAGTATCCACCCCAAAAGTTCATATGGACTATCTGTGCCCAACCTGGGGTAGAGCATTCTGAGCTCAGATTGATCTGATCAACCACAGTTGGGCACACTGAAACTTCACTTTATCATAGTGATGTCGTTTTGGTCCTCTTCAAAAACGAAGGACAATAACCAACCACCAACATGTGTGCATATATATGTACGTATATGTTTATATATGAAACAAATTCCACACATTACCTTCAAAACTGTCCTTCCTTATGTGTAAGCCTTTCTTCTGAACTTCTTCCTGTTTTTTTCTGTACATTAAAAAAAATCAGCGACCTTTTTTCAACAAGACTGTTGTTAACCTCTTCACTCCTTCCCCTCATTAACTGGAAGAAAAAAAATCTAGTAACAAATAATCTATCGCAAGTGAAACAAAACCACATAGTAATCATGTTTAAAAATGTATGACTCTGTACCTTGTGCACCTTGTGTCTGTCAGGACTTAGATAATATGTTTCATCATACATCCTCTAGTCTAGAGATTGGTCATTGCATTGATTGGAGTTTTTAAGTTTTGAAATTTTTTTTTCTTTAAAGTACTGGAATCCTTCTATTTATTATTTTACTCATTCTAGTCACTTCACTTTGTATCAGTTCATATAACTCAGAATTATCTGAGATCTAAATTATTTCTTATGAGTTACTTAATTTTTCCTTATGGCATGATAATATTCTATTATACTCAGATATCCCAGTTTGTTCAGCCATTCCTAGTCAACTAACAGGCAATCTAAGGCACCCTCCCCCCTTAAATTCTAACTCTTTGTTTTGATTTTCTATCTTTTCCTTTTTATATTCCTCTTCAGAAAGTTTGTTTCCTTAATCTAGTTCATCTTCTGTATTGTCTTTCCTTTTAGTCCTCTGATTCAAACTTTTTGTCTAGTTGAATTTGACGTATTCCTACGCTAAAATCTTCATGCGTAAACACTCAATCTTATTATTTTCCATTTCAGAAAAGACTGAAGTTGATCTAATGCTTACCTCTCCTCACAGCTAGGTGGTGAAGTTGCTGAAGCATGGGGCTCTGGACTTAGGAAGACCTGAGTTTAAATCCAAGGCTCAGAAACTTATTAGCTGTGTGATCCTGGGCAAGTCACTTAAAAAAAAAAATCTCCATTTGCCTCAGTTTCCTCAACTGTAAAATAGGAGTAAGACCTGGTATTACTGGTACCTAGCTTACAGGGTTATTGTGAGGATCCTGGGAGATAATATTTGTAAAGCTCTTAGCACAGTGATAGGCACATAGTTGTGTTCATCCTTCATTTTTGATAAAGACCATAACATCAGAGAAATGATGACATAACTTGTAGTCGACTTTGTTTTGAGTGAGAGAGGACTCTGCAAGATCATTAACCTCACTTTCTTCTCCTGCACCATCTGGATCCAGTGACCAGATATTCATCAGGATGACTGGAGATGGCCCATGATGCAATGGGAGAACTTGGCACATAGTAGGAGCTTAATAAATGCTTATTTCCTTCTATTTCCTTCTTCACCAGGCTTGGATACCTCCCCATTAGACCCAGTGGCTTCTTTCCCAATCTCTCCCTTCCTCCATTTGTATACTCTTCTTTTCATAAATACCATTTAAGAAAATGTAACAAGTATCAGCTCCTTCTCTTCTTCCTTTCTATACGAGTACAGGATATTCCTTTTACTCTTCCTTCTTTTTTTCCTCTTTAAACTCTAAAAGAAATCTTCCCGGGGTCCTATGCTTTTCCTGCTTCACCCCCTCAGTAACCTTTGAAGACATTAAGGTTCTGAAGGAACACTTTGTTTCACCTCCACCTATTAGAATGTTAGCATTATATCATTACATAACTCCTTTTTATTTTATTTTTTTAACTTTTTAAATTTTATTTGTTTTCAATGTTCTACAATCACTTCCATATAACTTGGATTTTTATTCTCCTTCCTCTCACTCCCTCCCCACTTCTTCCTCCTCCCTACCCCCAATTTTATATAGGTTCTATACATGCATTCCTATTAAATACATTTTCACCTTAGTCATGTTGAATAGAAGAATTAAAATAAATGGGAGAAATCATAAAACAAACCAAAATGTAATACAAAACAAATTGATCCGCTACATTCTGCATTCGAATTCCATAGTTCTTTCTCTGCATTTTGCCTTAAGAGACCATTGGGAATTTTTGCATTACAATGAAATTCAAGTCTACCAGAAAAAATCCTTGCACGCTGTGGTTGTTGCTGTGTACAAAGTTCTCCTGGTTCTGCTCCTTTTGCTCAGCATCAGTTCATATAAGTCTTTCCAGGCCTCTCAGAAGTCTTCATGTTCATCATTTCTTATAGCACAATAGTATTCCATTGCATTCATATACCACAATTTATTCAGCCATTCCCCAGTTGATGGACATCCCCTTGATTTCCAGTTTTTGGCCACCACAAAGAGGGCTGCTATAAATATTTTTGTACATGTGGGAACCTTTCTCATTTTTGTGATCTCTTGGTGATACAGTCCTAGAAGTAATATTGCTGGATCAAAGGGTATGCACATTTTTGTAGTCTTTTGGGCATAGTTCCAAATTGCTCTCCAGAATGGTTGAATCAGCTTACAGTTCCACCAACAATGAAAGTGTTCCAACTCTCCTATATCTTCTCCAACATTTATCATCATACTGTTTTGTCATGTTAGTCAATCCAATAGGTGTGATATGGTATGTCAGAGTTGTTTTGATTTGCATCTCTCTAATCAATAGTGATTTAGAGCATTTTTTCATATGACTATAGATAGCTTTCATTTCTTCCTCTGAAAACTTCCTGTTCATATCCTTTGACCATTTTTCAGTTGGGGATACAACTCCTTTTTATTAAACAAATTAATTTGTCTAGGTTTTCCTGGACTCTGTTTCAAAGTTCCTACTCAACTATGCTAATTTTACCATAGATAGCTGAATGTACTTTCTTCCAGTAAGGGTTCATTCTCCCTACTCCTGTAGGATTATACTAAGCTTTGCACAGTAAGTTATTCTTGTATGTCTTAATATGTCTAAATGCCTTTTGGTATACTATCTTCTAAAACCTTCTCTCATTTACATTTTGTAGTTGTTCACTCATTTTAGTAGCCTGTGACTCTTCATGACACCATTTAGAGTTTTCTTGGCAAAGATACTGGAGTGGTTTGCCATTTCCTTCTCTAGCACATTTTACAGATGAGAAATTGGAGCAAGTAGGGTTAAGTGACTTGTCTACGGTCACACAGCTAAGAAGCATCTGATGCCATTTTTGAACTCAGGAAGATGAATCTTCCTGACTCTGAGCCTGGCATTCTATCTACTTCATCACCTAGCTGCCACTATATTTATATTAGATGCAACCAGACTGTGTGTAATCCAGTTGTTGTTCTTGGTACCTGGAGTGCTTCTTTTGGATACTGAGAGTATCATTGCTCTGTTGTGAGATCTCGAGATTTTGACTATGACATTCCTATGACCTTTCTTTTGAGGATATCTTTTAGGAAACTATGGGTTGTTCTTTCCTTCCTTCCTTCCTTCCTTCCTTCCTTCCTTCCTTCCCTTCCTTCTCCTTCCTTCCTTCCTTCCTTCCTTCCTTCTTCCTTCTTTCCTTCTTTCCTTCTTTCCTTCTTTCTTCTTTCCTTCTTCTTTCTTTCTTTCTTTCTTTCTTTCTTTCTTTCTTCTTTCTTTCTTTCTTTCTTCTTCCTTTCTTTCTTCCTTTCTTCCTTCTCTTCCTTCCTTCTTCCTTTCTTTCTTTCTTTCTTCTTTCTTCTTTCTTTCTTCTTTCTTTCTTTCTTTCTTTCTTTCTTTCTTTCTTTCTTTCTTTCTTTCTTTCTTTCTTTCTTTCTTTCTTTCTTTCTCTTCTTCCTTCCTTCCTTCCTTCCTTCCTTCCTTCCTTCCTTCCTTCCTTCCTTCCTTCCTTCTTTCTTTCTTCCTTCCTTCCTTCCTTCCTTCCTATTTCCTTTGGTTTTAATAGATCCAAGCAGTTTTCATTTAGATTTATAAAATCATGGTTTATAAAAAGTCCAATAATTCTTAAGTCATATTTCCTTCCTTTAGCTATTTTCCAGGTTAATTGTTTTTGATATTATATCTTACATTTTCTTCTCTCTTTCAAGCTTTTACTTTTACTCTAAAATTCTTGCTCATGGAGTCACTTACTTCTGTTTGTTCTATTTACTTTTCAGGAAGTCAGTTACTCGAGCAAGATTTACTACTTCCTCTTGGAAGCCATTTATTCTCCTTTGAATTCTTAGTTCAAAAGCTTATATTTAATTTTTAAGCTCTTGCTTCATTTATTTTAGGTATTTACATGGTCCTATATTAATTCCTCATGCTATTTCAGAAAGTCCTGAGTTCAAATATGGCTTCATAAACTTATTAGTTTTATGACCCTGGGCAAGTCACTTAACCTCTTTTTCCTCTGTTTCTTCAGCTATAAAATAAAGATAATTGTGATAGCAATTTGTTGTGAAAATCAAGTGAGATAATATTTGTAGAAAGTACTTAACACAGTACCTGGCACATAGTAGGTGCTTAATAAATACTTAGTCTTTTTCCTTTCCTTCCCCTTACCAAGACAGATTAACAACTACTCTGAAACTTATAGAGAGTTAGGTGAAATGACACAGCTAGATTTTACTCAACGATACTTTGGCATGCCTAATTAATATTCTTATATTACTTGGAAATTAGAATTAATAATTATCTTCCTGATGAATCTCACTGAGATGATGGAGACATTCCTTTATATTTGTGGGTGAAATTGTGTGGGTTTATCTATTTTTAATATGCATGAGCCTCTTTGGTGACCTCTTTCTGATATGAGAGGTATGACTAGAAAGGAAAAAGGGCCAGTCAGGTAATGAGAATAAGGGATAACTGGTGGCATATCCACAGGATCTGCTGATACAATACAATGTCAAAAGATCTAGGAAGGGGCTCAACATGTTAGACAATACTGGCTGTGTGACCCTAGGCAAGTCATTTAACTTCTCAGCTCCCAAGCAAATCTCCAAGACTATAAATTGTTTACAATCTGTATTGCATTGGGAAATTCTTTACTGGAACTTAATTTACCAATTAAATCATAAATTTGATCTAAAAATCTAAGTATGTGAAAGATATTTTTGTAACTGTTTATTACTATGAAAGAAAAATATTTCTGAGTCTGTAAGTAGGTGAATCTTTCTGTTCATGATCTGGACATAAGGTCTACACAGATGTACTTTTTCCGGAAAATGTAGACTGTGGGATCCAGACAGGGCCTGATGACTTTCTTTCCCGGTTCCAGATCTCTCCTCCTTCCTACCTGGATGATGGCTCTGGTGGATGGTAACTTTTGAAAGTAAGAGGACTGTGAAAAGATTTGCTGGAAGTAAATAGCGAACTAGTGGATATACTGAGCGTCCCAGGACACCCACATAGGTCACAAGTCAGTGGGAGAGTTGATGTGAATTTCTGTCCTCATGCTTGGCTTATGTGTTGGAAACTTTGCTGTCAGTACAGTGAATTGACTGAGCTGTGATTGGGACTCAAAGACTGTTAGTCTTTCCTTGACATAAAACAGATGTCAGAAGTCGTTTGCCTATTATTTTTGACCACCTGATTTGTATTGTACTGTTCTGTACTGGCCTTTTTTTTTTTCCTGAGGCCCTATCCAGTGATCAGAGAGGTGAGCATAGAAAGAGACCATACTAGGCCAAAACTTGGCTCTTGTCTGGGGAGACTTTTGAGGATGTTGATGTAATCAACAACACAAATTTGGAGATACAAGACAGTTTCCTTTCAATGAAAATGAAACAAGACCCAGACTTTGAAATTTAATTGCCTAAATCAGGCTCCATGTCTCCTAGAAGTTCTGGTCTTCTTACTCTGCCTAGGGGGTGATATAATAGATGCTTAATCCCAGTGCCCAATCTCTGTTTTACAATATGTTGATAGATCAGGGTGCTAGCATTGTAAATCTTGAGGAGACTTCCAGCAATCGAAGGGAAACAATATAGGGAATTGGGTTTGGAGTCAGAGTACTTGGGTTTAAATCCAACCCCTGCTATGCCAGCATATATGGGCAGCTAGGTGGTGCAGTAGATAGAATGCTAGGCTTGGAGTCAGGAAGACTCATGTTCCTGAGTTCAAATCCAGCCTCAGACACTTAGTAGTTGTGTGACCCTAGACAAGTTACTTAACCTTGTTTGCCTCAACTTCCTTATCTGTAACATGAGCTAAAGAAGGAAATCACAAACCACTCCAGTACCTTTGCCAAGAAAACCCCAAATGGGGTCATGAAGAATCAGATGCAACTGAAACACTGAACAACCACAAAAACTACTATGTACCTCCTGTGTGACTATGGGGAAGTTACTCTGCCACTCTGGGCCTCAGTTACCTTATCTGCAAAAAAAGAATTGGATGAGATGATCTCTAAGGGCCCTTTTAGCTCTAACTCTACCATCCTATGTAGGCAACACATTCCCTTTATGGAGCGTTTCATCTTAACAGTTTCAAGCAACAAGAACCTAGGTTCCTTACCAGGAGAGATTCAAGAAATGTTTCTTGACAACAACAGCCTTCTTCCTATTTTTCCCAATGCCATTTGTCACTACCACAGGTACAGGTATAGCTATGCTGCTATGGATGGGTCTTGCAATGGTTCAGATTCTATCTGAAAAAGATCTTACTACCAGAAATCTTGATTTGGAAGGTACCTGAGGGGCCATCTACTCCAAGCCCTTAATTTTCAGATGAAAAAAATGAAGACAATCAGAAGTTAAATAACTTGCCCAAGTTCACACAGGTAGTAAATTGCAGAAATGGAAAATTGACAACAGCCCTTCTGGCTATAGGTTCAGTGTACTTTCCCCCTATTCCGTACTCTCTATTCTACTTATCAAGTGCTCATTCACTGAGGTCTTTACCCATACTTTACTTGGGAGGTCGGGAATTTAATTTATTTCACTGTTTAAAAGGAAGCATCTGGTGCTGAGGTTGCATGACTTTGGACCCCTGCAGCTTTCTGACAAAGTTTCCCCAATTCCAAGACCTTGTGCTAGCTGCCAGTTGGCAAAGAAATTAAACAGCAGGTGGGCATATTTTTTTGTATGTTACTTTATAGAGCTGCTTTGGTAATTCAACATTCCCTTATCCCTGAAGCTGAAATTGAAGCTGTTTTGGCAGATAGGGGCTAATTAATCTTTATGGCATCACTTGGAGGAAAAAAAGGTGAAGATGCCATTCCTATTTAACAGACTGGGTAAATGACACCATTGAAAGTTAAAGGACTATACCAATATCATAGAGCTTAGGAAAGGCCCTTTGTCTCTTGATCCATGGAAGGCCAGAACTATTTGCATTTTTCCTATGTCCATAGTGTAATCGGCTTCTTAAATTTGTTTTAGGAAAGTTTATTATCTGAAAAAACAAATTTGCTTAAAAAACAAATTTCCCAAAGACTGCTTATTGAAGACCTGACTTCAATAACTGCTTTTACCAGGATGATATGAGTTCAAATTGGTCTCACATATTATCTAGCTGTGTGACCTTGGCAAGTTACTAAAATGTCTGCCTCAGTTTCTTTAACTGTAAATGGGCATGATAATAGCTCTTACCTCCCTGGAATATTAGGAGACTCAAATGAGATAATATTTGTACAGCACTTAGCACAGTGCCTGGTACGTATTAAACATTTAACAGATACTTGTTCCCTCTCCTCTCTTCTTCCCTTGTAACAATAGTTCAGCGAAAACAAATGGACACATTAGCCCTGCTTTATAAGGAATGCTCCTTTCTTCACCTATAGTTTGCCTCTTCTCTAATGAGTGATGAAAGACAGGCTTCACCACCAGTCTACTGAAAAGTGAATCCTTCATTTTAGTCTCAGTCACACTTTCCACTCCTAGGTGACATCTTTGCCTTGACATCTCCTTTTCTGTCATGAATACACTGAGCAGTATGGAGGTGAGGCAGAGAGAGTTTTGACGTCTATCTTATTCTGTTTTACCTTAGCTAGTGCTGTAACTCATTACAGGCTCCATTAGTGGTTAGAGGAAAGGTCCAGTTGACCTCCCATTCGGCATGATGTATACTGGTAATGTTGGTAGAGTGATGATGACATGTTCCTCTATTCTCAGTGTGGGCTGTGTTTCAGGGTCTTTGAAACCTGAGAATCCTCATCTCTGCAAGTGGTCAGACCCCTCCTGGCTCAATAGACTCTTGCTCAGATGTTTAGTCCAAGAACATGAATATAAACTGCAGAAATCTTAAGAGAGAGTCTGTACAAGCTCTATTCAATTTCAGCTGGTCTATGTGGTGGACTGTCAGAGATTTGGGCTGGTCAGTGGAGGCTCAGGAAACTAGATCAATTTCATCGTGATGGTGCTTTATGAAATTACTTTACTAATAGTTCTACCCTTACTCCCATTCCTCCCATAACTTCCAGCCCAAAACTGTCTTGGCTGAGCTATGGAACCCTGTTTTTCCATGATTCATAATAGCATGCATATCATAACTATCAGTATTGTAAATTCCATGAGAACTTCTGAAATATGCCAAGAACATTTATAGGATCTTGGGTACTTTTTATGGATGCTATAGCTCCCCCATTGTGGTCTGACCCAGAAGAGAATTCAGGCACTTAGTATACTATTGATCTAGATCTTTCACTCCCTGTTATCGCCATCCATCTTGTAACCTCATTTGATTTCAGGAAAACTGGGTGGGGGAATGAAGGAAGGGAAACGAAAGAGGAGAGCTTCATTACTCTAGCTGAGTACAGCTCTGAGTCTTCCACAATCTACAGAATCTTAGAGAATAGTTCAATTATATAGCTATTTGGTGAGAGCAGAGAGACGTGATCAGGGTATGCAAATGATCCATTCATCCGCTCAATAAATATTTATTGAACACTCGTTAATTATGTATCATTTCTTGAACTAGGCAATATGAAGGATTCAAATAATCATGATTTTATGACTGACCTCCAAAGTTTAAAAGTATGGGACTAGAAAAACCTAGCTGTGCTCTCACTCTGTTGTTGCTTAGCTCTTATTAATCTCTATTGGGTCCACCAGCAGATCTATTTGCTTCATTTTATATACCCAAATTTCAGGGTGCAGTTCAGATGTATGCTAACTTGACTCAATCAAGTGGGCAACTAGTGGTGCAGTCAATAAAGTACTGGGCTGGGAATCAGGAAGACTGGTCTTCATTAATTCAAATTGGGCCTCAGCCACCTACTAACTCTTTGACCCTGGGCAAGTCACTTAACACCTATTTACCTCAGTTCCTCATCTGTTAAATGAGCTGGAGAAGAAAATGGCAAACTACTCCAGCATCCTTGCCAAGAAATCCCTAAAAGGGGTCATAAAGAACCAGACCCTACTGAGACGACTCAACAAAAACTCGAATCATTCCAGAATTCAGAACTTGTGATCAATGATCTTAATGATCTCCTCCAGTAGAAAGTAAGCTTTTCAAAGGCAAGATTTGCTTAATGTGTCTCTTCAACCCCAGCACAGTCAGTAGCTGCTTCATAAAAGTGAACAGAATAGATTGAAATCACATTGAACAGAACTGAACTGGATGCACCCACCATTTATGCAGGCTAAGAGTACTTTCTACTACAATTTGACCAAAGTCCTAAATGATGTGCAAGGGGGAATGTTTGTACCCATCAAGTGGACTCATCAAATCGACACACACAAATAAACACAATAAATACAGGGATATATACATATATATGCATATATAACATATACGTACACACATATATACATATATACACATACATATTAATATGTTGACTTAAATATATCACACTATTGGTACAATCAAAGAGCTAGAGGATTCAAAGTCCAGAGAAGTCATTTTCAACTGGTATGATCAGTTATATATGATAGGTATGATCCTCTCCTTCAGAAAGGAGGTGGCCTCTGAGCTCATTTTAAAAGGTCTTCAGTTCACATTTGATTGGGGATTGACCGTTTCTCTGCTTTATACAGGCTGATTTAACCCAGTTGAATCCTTCTCTCCCACCCCCATCCCCCAGCTGTTTTGTGCTACCAAGTGATCCTTCCTTATGGATCAGCTCTTGAGACCTTAATCTTAAAAAAAGCGAGATTTTATTTATTTTTTATTTTTGGTCAAGTCCTCAGTCTACTCACCTTCTTCAAGTGGTGCTATCTAAATAAAAGTAGAGATTCAAAAACACCATGGTCTGAACCAAGGAACTAAAAATGGTTTGAATTAGATTCATTAAATTGCACATGGCTGTAGTTTTCTACAAATTAAAGCTTGAAAAATCTTGCCAAGTTCCCTCTTCCATTTTCTGATGAGATACTCTAATTAGCAAAAACAATTGGAGAAATTTTAGTGTGTGGTTCTCTAATATAATTGCAGAGAGTAGCTATTCTATAATTTCCCTTTCATTCTCTATTTAAAGCAGCATCTGAAAGAGAAAAAGAGAAAAGATTGATATATGTCTGCATCTGGGATACTTCTTTCATAGAACATCAGTGGAGACTGGTTTCTTACTTGTTACCTCACTCAGCCCAGTGCATGGAGACATGTCACATTTCTTAGGTGATAATGTCTCTGAAAACACATCTCTGTTGTACTAGATGTGTTCATTCATCCTTCATTGCTGAAGAAGACTGTGCCATCAGAGAAAAGATGACATGACTTGCACTTGACTTTGTTTTGAGTGAGGAAGGACTGTGCAGGTCACCAGCCTCACTTCTCCTCCAGAGCCATCTGAATCCAGTGACCAGATATTCATCAGAATGACTGGAGATGACCCAGGATGAGGCAACTGGAGTTAAGTGACTTGCCCAAGGTCACACAGCTAGTAAATGTCAAGTGTCTGAGGTGAGATTTGAGCTCAAGTCCTCCTGACTCCTGCACTGGTGCTTATCCACTGCACCACCTAGCTGCCCCATATTCCACTAGGTACTTGAACTGAGGCCTTCCTTTTGTAATCTGAGGAATTTATAGTGTTCACAGTTCATCCTGTCCCAAAGTTGCCAAAAGGGACAGCAGGCCACTAGGTGAGGGAGCACAAATGCTTTTGGAAATGGGTAAACCCTCTGTATTGTTTGAGGAGGGGGTGGGGAGAAAGAAGTGATCCTGCAGACATTTTTCCCATCCATTTATTTATATGTGCAAGCTTTGGCATCAAGATCAACTCTGCATTTAGTATTCAAACAACGCTGCCAAACTGAAACCACAGCCTTCCTCCTCGTTTCAAGTCACGGTCATGCAGATTGCTGAGCTAAGCAGAATCTCTACCTGCATTAGCAAATTGATGATTCCAAATCAGAGAGAAGGGAGAGAGTGGTGTATTCGGGTTAAGCTCTTGGCTACTCAGGCCCACGTTTAGGATCTATGATACATGAAACTACATACTTTCCTCCTTATCTAGTTTCATTTAAAAATCTCTCTGGCAATTCCTTCTTTTTCTTCCAAGTTTTCCATTAGAGGACTTTGTGGTAAAGTGTGTTCAATCCATTGAGTGGATTGGATACCCTGTCAACCCAACCTTGGCAGTCAGACACCTCTGTGAGATGGATATTCCCCCTACTCCTTGTTACTGTATTGACTTGACATTGTGAAAAATCAATTTTTCCAGTGTCCATACTCTGCCATCACTGAGTATTCTTCCTGCTTAACTTGCTCTATGTAGTTGGTATTCCATAATAGTGACACTATTGCATTCATCCATCCTTTACATAACTGTCAAACTCTTATTCCTAAAATACATATTTGACCTTGTCACCTCCCTAAGCCTTCTTTAAAACATCAGTGATTTCTTATATACTGTAGATAATTAAAAAAAAAATTTCTGACATGGTATTTAAGGCTCTCCAAAATTTTGTTTCTACCTATTTTTCTAGTTTTATTAGCTATTAATCCACTTCACACACTCCATTCCATTTCAGTGTGCTAGCTGTTCCTCATGACCTGAATTCTATTTCATGCCTCCATACCTTTGCACAGGCAGTTCCCTGAGTCTGGGATGCATTCCTTCTTAACCTCTACTTCTTGGAATCCCTAGCTTCCTTCAAGATATAACTCCTTGTAGTCCCTTTCCAGATCTTTTCCTCTCTCCTGTTGTTAATGTTTTACCTTTCTTTACATTAATTAGCATTATTTTGGATTTACTTCTCTGGGCACGTATTGTGTCTCCCAAGGTGAACATTAGCTTCTCTAAGGCAGGGATCTGTATCACAATGCCTGACATACTACCACATATAATACAAGAAGCCCATAATAATTTTTAATAGAATTGAATGCAAAGAATAAATACTGACAACTCATATTTTATATTTTATCTGAGCTTCTCAATACTTTGTATGCTCTCTGGACAAATCTGATGAAGGACCGTGTTCAGCTAGTTAGGACGGCCAGAGAACCAATTGATAAATTTTCAATGTTAGCTTTTACACTTTAGAAATCACAAAAACTACAAATCAGGGCTTTATTTATCATTTTGCTGATTTCTAGATTTAAAAAAAAGTAATAGAGAAATGTGAGTAATGCAGATTAACCTTAAAAGTCTATCATGTGTATTTTTTTAGGGGTGGGAAAGCTGGTTGTTTGTTAAATGATTACTAGCACACTCCTGCCTCTGGAGGTAGAGAGTGGAAATTACTTAACAGAATCCCAGACAATAGAATGAAAGGGTTGTTGAAAAATAAAGGGTACTATTATAGATGGGTGGAATAAGAGAAAATAAACCTCAGAAACTTTTAAAGAAAAGAGCGTTCTGAAAGCAAGGGCTAGTTATAAAAGAGGGAATCAGGAAAATTGTCTTTTTTGTAGTAGGATGAGCATAGGGTTTAATGGATGGTGTTGGTAATGAACTGCCTGTATGCAGGAGAGGAGATTTATCAGTCTCTTCTTTGGCTTGAAGATTTTTTGAATGGCAAAGACAATTATCTGAAATATTTCAGGTCAAAAGCAATTTCATCAGATAATATCCTCCAAATGGAGGCAAAATTGGGCAGCCTTGAAAAATTTGGATAATTTTGATTTTGCCTAATCCTAATTCTTGTAGCATTCCACAGAGAAGGTGCAAATGGCCAAGGCATGTGAAGGCACATTACAATCTTTTCTATCTCTACTTGCCTTCATCACTTAGCTCTGCTGTTACCTCCTATAATAAAATCTTTCCTGGTCTCTTCAGATGGAAGGTTCTTTCTCTCTCTCTCATCCAATTTCACATTGAACAAGGATGTCTCCTTCATCACATTCTGTCTGCTATTATTAGATTGTGTTTAGGTTTTAACTTGTTTGTCAGACTGTAAACTAAATATAAGAAATTCAGAGAAATATGGGAAAATTTCAATGAAATGGTGCAAAATGGATGAAGTAGAGATAATACTAATTAACATGATGACCACAAGATTTAAGCAAAGATAAAACTGGAAGATAGTCAGTCTTTAATTAATTATGAGGACTACTCTTGCTCCCAGAGAAGAGATAGCGGGAGGTGTTGTTGTATACCTCTGTGTATAATGTTGTATACATTAGATGTCCAATATGGCAATCTTGTTGTTTTTTTTGCTTTACTGTTTTTCATAATGGACTGCTAAGGGGCATTTTAGGCTTTCATTTCACATAATGTCTTTGTTGTCATCAAGTAGATTCATGAAAAAAACAAGCATCATATGTAATGGGGATACATTAGGAGTTCCTCTTCCCAATAAATGCAGGAGCAAAGCAAGACTGCCCACTTTCCTAACTGTGGGAATTAAATGAAGCACACTTACTCCATTTTGTGACTCAATTCTGAAGCTACCTCAGTTACCTTCAAATTCAATGATTTGTCTAGTCCAGGACTGCACCGCCTGCAACCTGCAGGCTTCTTATGGTCCTTGGGCCTCTTGTGGCACACCAAAGGATTTTGGGATGTTTTCATGCATTTTTTATGACCTTCTGAAATCCTTGGAGTGCGACAGGTTATGCAGTCTAGTTGACTTTCTGTTTTGTGAGAAAGCTTTATTCAATTATGGGAATTGTGAGAAAACTTTATTGTATTGTTTGAACCTAGCCCTACATGACTGGGAAGCTGGACCACCATGACTTAACTAAAGACATAGGTTATACTGACCAGTAACCCAATCAGATCTGAAGATGGATGCAAGGAGTTTTCTCATAATTATGCATCTCAAGCAGCTCATAAGTTTTATCTGAAAAGTGGCCACATACTATCAATTAGTTACCGTTTCCTTGTTCATTTGATCAAATACAGACACTTGGGGAGGAAGAAGTGGGACACCTCTTTTTCTGATTTCAGACAATTGAATCGGTTCGCTCTCCCCCTCCCAGCTTGGAAAGTCCCTAATCTTTCCTCCAGTTAGAATGCATTGAAATATTACTGTACATAAGAAACAACAACTATGAATATAGAGAAGCATAGAGAACCTTTCATGAACCAATGTGAAATGAAGTGAACTCAGTCAAGAAAATGACATGCATAATGACTATAACAATAAAAATGTAAAGAACAAAAACCATAATTAAATAGGAATGTTGCAAAATTACAAAGAATAAGCTTGGACACAAAAAAGAATACGAAATAATCTGCTATGTTAGGGGATCCACAGGTGTGGAACACTATACATATTGTAGTTTTTTTTGAAAATGTATTGATTATGCATTGTTGGTGGAGTAGTGAACTGATCCAACCATTCTGGAGTACAATTTGGAACTGTGTCCAAAGGTCTATAAAACTGTGCATTACCCTTTGATCCAGCAATGCCATTACTATGTCTATATCCCAAAAAGGAAAAAAGAAAGGAAGAAATAAATGAAAGAGTGATGGAAAGAAGATAGGAAATGGATAATGAAAGGAGGAAGGAAGAAATTATCAGTGAAACAAATTGCATTGTTCTAGAAAAAATGATGAGGGTTTTTTCCCCTCTAACCACATTAAAATAGAGACTGAGAATTGCTGGTTCTATGAGGCAGTGCAAATGGAAATTGAATTCGGTAAAAACAACTTGATCCCTAGATTAAATAAAAGAATATGTGACAGAAATCATATAATTTTAAATATCATGAGATACATTTTTTTATTAATTTATTTAACTTTTAACATTCATTTTCACAAAATTTTGGGTTCCACATTTTCTCCTCTTTTGTCCCCTCCTCCCACCCCAAAACACTGAGCGTTCTAATTGCCCCTGTCTGCCAATCTGTCCTCCCTCCCTCCCCACCCCTTCCCTTTGGAAGGCAAGCAATTCAATGTAGGCCAGATCTGTGTAGTTTTGCAAATGACTACCATAATAGTAGTGTTGTGTAAGAACTAATTATATTTCCCTCCATCCTATCCTGTCCCCCATTACTTCTGTTCTCTCTTTTGATCCTGACCCTCCCCATGAGTGTTGACCTCAAATTGCTCCCTCCTCCCCGTGCCCTCCCTTCCATCATCCCCCCCACCCTGCTTATCCCTTAATCCCCCACTTTCCTGTATTGTAAGATAGGTTTTCATACCAAAATGACTGTGCATTTTATTCCTTCCTTTAGTGGAATGTGATGAGAGTAAACTTCATGTTTTTCTCTCACCTCCCCTCTTTTTCCCTTCACTAATAAGTCTTTTGCTTGCCTCTTTTATGAGAGATAATTTGCCCCATTCCATTTCTCCCTTTCCCCTCCCAATATATTTCTCTCTCACTGCTTGATTTCATTTTTTTTTTAAGATATGATCCCTTCCTCTTCAGTTCACTCTGTGCACTCTGTCTTTATGTGTGTGTGCGTGTGCATGTGCATGTGTGTGTATGTTATCCCACCCTGTACCCAGATGCTGAATAGTTTCAAGAGTTACAAATATTGTCTTTCCATGTAGGAATGTAAACAGTTCAACTTTTGTAAAGTCTCTTATGACTTCTCTTTGCTATTTACTTTTTCATGCTTCTCTTCATTCTTGTGTTTGAAAGTCAAATTTTCTTTTCAGCTCTGGTCTTTTCATCAAGAATGCTTGAAAGTCCTCTATTTCATTGAAAGACCAATTTTCCCCCTGAAGTATTATACTCAGTTTTGCTGGGTAGGTGATTCTTGGTTTTAGTCCTAGTTCCTTTGACTTCTGGAATATCCTATTCCACGCCCTTCGATCCCTTAATGTGGAAGCTGCTAAATCTTGTGTTATCCTGATTGTATTTCCACAATACTTGAATTGTTTCTTTCTAGCTGCTTGCAATATTTTCTCCTTGATCTGGCAACTCTGGAATTTGGCCACAATGTTCCTAGGAGTTTCTCTTTTTGGATCTCTTTCAGGCGGTGATCTGTGGATTCCTTGAATACTTATTTTGCCCTCTGGTTCTAGAATCTCAGGGCAGTTTTCCTTGATAATTTCATTAAAGATGATGTCTAGGCTCTTTTTTTGATCCTGGCTTTCAGGTAGACCCATAATTTTTAAATTGTCTCTCCTGGATCTATTCTCCAGGTCAGTTGTTTTTCCAATGAGATATTTAACATTATCTTCCATTTTCTCATTCTTTTGGTTTTGTTTTGTGATTTCTTGGTTTCTCATAAAGTCATTAGCCTCCATCTCTTCCATTCTAATTTTGAAAGAATTATTTTCTTCAGAGAGCTTTTGAATCTCCTTTTCCATTTGGCTAATTCTGCTTTTGAAAGCATTCTTCTCCTCATTGGCTTCTTGAACCTCTTTTGCCAGTTGAGATAGCCTATTTTTCAAGATGTTATTTTCTTCAGCATTTTTTTGGGTCTCCTTTAGCAGGGAGCTGATCTGCTGTTCATGCTTTGACTGCATGTCTCTCATTTCTCTTCCCAGCTTTTCTTCTACCTCTCTAACTTGATTTTCTGTGAGCTCTTCCATGGCCTGAGCCCACAGAATATTTAGTCTGGGTGTTTGGGATACAGAGGCCTTGACTTCTATGTCTTTGCCTGATGGTAAGCATTGTTCTTCCTCATCAGAAGAGAAAGGAGGAGATGCCTGTTCACCAAGAAAGTAACCTTCTATAGTCATTTCTTTTCCCTTTTCTGGGCATTTTCCCAGCCAGTGATTTGACTTCTGAATATTCTCTTCACACCCACTTCGCCTCCGGATCCTCCCAGCCAGCGCTTGGGGTTTGAGATTCAAATGCTGCTTGCCAGCCTCAGGGCTTTTGGCCGGGACAGGGCTGCTATTCAGTGTGAGATTAAGTTCAGGTGCTCAGGTCAGGGCAGGGCCGCCTCACTGGGCTCAGTTCCCTCAGGGGGTTTATGCAGAGACCTTCAACAATGGATCTGGGCTCCTGCCTGCTTGGGGAGCCCTGGTCTGCTCCCACCTCCACTGTTGCCTCCCGAGGGGCCCTGAGTTATGGGGGTGCCCCACTCCCCTCTCGACCCGCCAAAGAGACCCTCTCACTGACCCCTGTCACCTGTGGGTGGAGGGACCCACGTGGCCGCTGGAGATTCCATCCCTGAAGCCTGCTCGGATCTTTTCCTCTCAGTGCCACGGCCGTGGCAGGGCTGTACTCAGCTCCCAGTCTCAGCGCCCAGTCCGTGGCGCGAAGGACCTTTTGTGAGAGGTTTGCAGGTCTCTCTGGAACAGAAATCTCCCTCGCTCCAATGTTCTGTGGCCTCTGGGTGCAGAATTCGCCGTGAGTTACTTTTTTGTAGATGTTCTGTGGGTTGTGGGTTTGGAGCTATGTGTATGTGCGTCTTTCTACTCCACCATCTATGAGATACGTTTTTAAGATACCTGAGCAGTATTGAATACATAGTTCCCTTATTTGATGACAATGATAATAAACAGTTAACATTTATGTAGCACTTACTGTGTGTCAGGCACTTTACTAAGCATTTCACAATTATCATCTTGTTTGATCCTCACAACAACCCTGAAAGGTAGATACTATTATTATCCCCACTTTTATAGATAAGAAAACTGAAGTAGACCACAGTTAAGTGATCTGCCCAGGATCACATAGCTAGTAAGTATATGAGGCCAGATATGAACTTGGGTCTTTCTTTCTATAGGTTTGATGCTCAATCTACTGTGCCACCTACCTGCTCTGGGCAAAAGTCCCCAGAATGAGAAGGCATGGAATGAGATCATAGTCTTCATGTTGGAGGGAATACTCACATCAATGAGATAATGAAGTATAATTAATTCCAGCTTTCCTTTTACAAGTGGAATGTCTTGCAATGATCATTTCTGGGCTTTTTTCTTCGTATCTAGATATCTTCAGGCAGTGCTTTGATCTTTTTTTTTTTAAAGCAAAACTTTAGATTTCTGCTAATGTTACATTGGGGTGGTGAAATGTTTTGTGGAATGGGATGTGATTTCCTTATACACTAAACATGTTGTTTTCTTTGCAGATTGACACCTGGAAATTTAAGAAGTGGATGGGGAAAATAGTAGATGATTAAGAATCATTAGAGTAATGTTTATCTCTTCTCTATCCCTGCTTAATCACTGTTGACCTAGAAAATGATAAATATAGTATAATAAATCTATTGGACTCATAAAATTGAATGGGTTGTGAATCTGGACCATTATCATTAGGCTTGATTACTTCATTAGTTAGTTATCAAAGCAGTATTTTAGGAGATTCCCATTGTGAAGCATAATTAAAAGATTATAAATGAGCCAATTAAAGCTCAGTTTACATGTTTGAGAATGTTGGTTGGCTTCTGTAAGAAAGGAGATTAATTTTTAATATAGAGATTACAAAAACATTTGCTTTATACTTTAGTTCATTAACATTGATACTTTTATCCTAATCCTAAGAGATGTTTTAAATAAAAGCTGGTTTATTAGACATTTTATCAATGAAAAAATCTTCTTCACCTAGCACTTTTACCTCTCAACATTAAATATTATCTCAAATATTCAACTAGATCTGTGAACTCATCAATTTGGGTGGTCCTTCTAAAGATGTAGATCAAAACCTATCTACAATTGCCCATAGTTTGGGATATTTCTCCTCATCCTCTTGAAAGCTTACCTCAAGGGATCCCCTAGCTGTGCCACTTGATTTCTCCTGACACCAGTGGAGCACTGGCTATCCATTTGTTACCCTTCACTGCCCATATGATAATCCATCTTCTCTTTCTGCCATACTGCTCTTTAACAATATACTTTTGCTCTTCTTTGGTATTGCAGGGCCACCTCCAGTTTTCCCGATCTATATCTTGCCACTGGACCCAGATGGTTCCAGAGAAGAAAGGAGGCTGGTGACTTTGCACAGCCCTGCCTCATTTAAATCCAGTTCAATTGCATATCATGGCATCACCTCCCTGAGGTTATGGTCCTCTTTGAGAATGAAGGACAAAACAGCAATCTTTGGCATTCCTTGTTGAGTGTATATCCAGCCTGATCACAGTTACCATGCACCTCTCTGCTGATCTCTATGTGAGGCTCATTTTTAGTTCTTTGGAAACAGTTGTGTTCTAGGTATGATCAATGATAACTTTAATAATTCATAGACATTTAGGTTCTTCAATGTACTTAATTCCCTTTCTAACAATGCATTATGGTGTATGGCAGGAATAATGAATTTGAAGTCACATTTTTTGTGCCACATTGCTACTGTGTGATCTCAAGTAAGTCATTTAATTTATCTGAGCCTCAATTTCCCCATGTATAACACATAATTAAAGGGTTATGCTACATGACACTTGAAGTCTCTTTAGCTATAAATTTGTTGATCTCTAATAGTTCTTAATTCTATGACTGTTCTATCTTCTCTTTCCTCCACTCCCCTCAGTTTCCCTTCCCTTCCCTTCTGCTGCATTTGTGTTTTAATCAGTGTATAGAATTCCTTGATGTTGATAAGCAAAGTTCTGTAATTTTTAGCATTACTTTTGCTGATATTATCCTCCAGTATCTTATCCTTCCAAGGGATCTTCAGAATCTTCTTAAGACAATTTAAATGGAAGCAGTTCAATTTTCTGACTTGGTGCTGGTAGATCATCCAGGTTTCACAGTCATACAACAATGAGGTCAGCACCACAATTCTGTAAACATTCAGTTTTGTAGGCAGCCTAATACCTCTTCTCTCCCACATATACTTTTGGAGGCTCCCAAATACTGAGCTAGCTCTGGCAATGTGTGTGTCAACCGCAACATCCTTGGAAAGTATACTGTTCAAAATTTCTCCATTTGCTGTTACTGATGGTTACATGAATGGATGGTGTTGTTCTGGCTAGAGGAGAACCTCTGTTTTCTCAATGTCAATTATTAATTAGTCCAAAGTTAGCACAAGTGGCTGAGAATCAATACTCTGTTGTGTCTCAGTCTCAAAGGCTGCATTAAATGCACAGTTATCTACTAATCAAGTAGAACAGAAAAAGAGAATTGTATGTGAAATTCTGAATCCCTTGTGTGTTTAGCTTCCTTTTACGTATACACACACATATACATGCTCATACTATATATATGTATGTATATATATAATATTATACATGTAATAAAATATGTATACATATGTACATGTATATAGATACATATCAACGCAATGTAATAAACTTTACAATAAACTGTAGCAGATTCCTTTTATCTCTAGAATCAAATGTAAACTCATTTTGGGAACAGTTCTAGCTTTTCAGAACCTGACCACTAATTATCTTTCCAATCACTAGCCACCAAGCACCATACTGGACTATTCCCTCATATACCATGCACCATCTCTCCTCTCTTTGCCTTTGTAAAAGTTGCACTGCCATGCCTGGAATGCTCTGCCTCCCTTCTTTCCACCTCATAGAATCCCTGACTTCCTTATTCAGTTCCAGTACAACCTTCTATAGAAGTCCTTTCCTGTTTCCCCAGCTGCTAATGCCTTCATCTTTAAGGTTACTTTCCATTTACTCTACATATATTGTGTATACATCTATTTCTATGCCTGCTGTTCTCACCCTTCTCTCCTCCTCCCCACTCCTTAGAAAGTTATTCTGTTTGTCCTTCATTTTTGAAGAGGACAGCGACATCAGAGATATGATGACATGACTTGCACTTGACTTAGTTTTGAGTGAGGCAAGGCTGTGCAGGTCACCAGCCTCACTTTCTCCTCCTGAGTCATCCCTTAGAAAGTAAGCTTTCTTGAATTAGGGCCCATGTTCCTTTTTTTTCCATAGTACTTATAACAGTGCCTCACAAATAGTAAGTACTTAATAAATGCTTGTTGATTGATTGATTAAATAATTAAAAGAAGGAAGCATTAACTGAAGTAATAAAAGCAGCTAAGTGGTGCATTTAGACAGTTAATAGCTGTGACTCTGGGCAAATCATTTAGCCTTGTTTGCCTCATTTTCCTTGTCTGTAAAATGAGCTGGAAAAGGAAATGGCAAACCACTCCAGGATCTTTGCCAAGAAAACCCCAAAGGGGGGTAATGAGGAGCTGGACAAGATTGAAAATGACTCAGCATCAACAAAGTGGTTGCCGGGAGGGTTGGAATTGTAGTTAGGAAGAGCTGAAGACAAATAGACACTCTCTATATAACCTGGGACAAGTCTTTTAACCTCTGCCTGCCTCAGTTTCCTCATCTGTAAAATGGAAATAATAATATCATGTATCTTTCAGGCCTGTTGTGAGAATAAAATGAGGCAAAAATCAATAAAGTGTTCTGTAAAACTTACAGTGCCATATAAATCCTAACAATAATAATTATTGGTATTGTTAAGTGTTCACTGTGGGAATGAGTGGTGACTTCAGTGGCACTCCACAATGGACTGATTGTGATGCTGAACATGTGTTTGACACAAGCAAGATTGATATTTACTCTGATGCTGATTGGTTCAATGTCAATCTTATGTACTTATATAGAACTTATGTAGACTCTAGTCTGATTTGGGCAGACTGTGCTGCTTGCATGATTTGACATGGATCCATGTCTGTTTGGGTGTAATCAGTGCATCTATGTTTACCACTTCGTCATAGACATATAGCCTGGGGAGGAAGACTATACTTTTTGGGAGGGAGGTAGGTAATAAGCATGTATGTAGCATCTACTGTGTTCCTATACTGTGACACTGTACAAAACACTTCTTACAAATATTATCTCAGTTGATCTTCACAATAACCCTGCAAGGTAGGTATATTACTATCTTTGTTTACAATTGAGGAAACTGAGGCAGAGTTTTTTTTAAAGTGATTTGCCCAGGGTCACACAACTATTAAATGTCATAGATTGGATTTGAACTCAGTTTCTCCTGAGTCCAGGTCCAGGCCTTTATCTCTTGCCTCATTGTTGGAATGTAGTTTGATTACATTTAATTCATCAAGTATTCATTATATACCGATGCAAGGTGCTGTCTTATTGCAAGGTATTTGGGATATAATCACAAAAATGAAAAAAGAAACCGCATTTCATTCTCTCTCAAAAAGCATATATTCCATTGGGGAATATAAATGTACTTTAGGTAAACAGGTTAATCAATATAAGATCATTTGAGGAAGCAAAGGGTATTAGCAGGTAAAGGGATAGAAAAATATTCATATAAGTGGTGCCTTTGTTTTGATAAGGGTTCATCTCTTTTGTTAAAGAAGAATACATAAATACATATAATACACAGAAGTCTTTCCCTTCAGTCTTTTGCAGAAGACTGCTGTTAATACTTTACCCCAATGTCCTTGGGGAATGAGACTTCCCAGTGATGGGTTGCCAAGGTTTTTTGGTCTTAAGAACTTGTTGAAAACAAATGGTGACATTATTTGCTGATATGTTGCAACTTAAACCAACATCTGTTATACTTAGCAAAATAAATTCAGTTATTCTAAATTTACATGCTGAAAGTGAATCTTCAATTCATTTTCATGCAAGATGATTTTACCCTGGAGCCTGTCCTGGAGAGGCTGGAATACGTCAGTAATACTGGTGTGAACCTCCAGGTAGTGCTTGGATTTTGTGTTACAGCAGTTCAAACAATCAGGGCACATAACAACAGTGAGGTCTCTTAATCATTGGATAATCCCTAACGTTAAGGGTTCATATTTCTAAGTAGGTTTATGAATTGATTTCTCTTTAAAATCATAACTCTCTTTGGCTTCTACTACCCCTACCACCTGAGGTCCCCAAGTTTGTTTCATTTCTCAATATAAGCTAAATATATTTACTATGGTGAAATCAAATGTAAAATACAACAATTTAAAAATCAAATTAGCATCTTGCTTCTTCTGGTAAAGTCTAAACTTCCAATTCTCATCTTCTCTTCTGGGCCCAGTCCTTTCCTGTGCAGTGCCTAGGGGGCACAGAATGTTTAGACTTGTATTCTGATGGGGGAGAGTTAAAGTCTCCCCATTTGTAATAATTTTGCCTTTGAAAATATAATTATTATTCATGTGAAGGGCTTTTGATTACACTCCCTAGAGAGAGAAATTCCTCTCACAAAGAACTGACATATTAAGATTCTAGCCCTGTGTTATGAGAGGTCCTTGTCTCCCATGTTGCTCCCAGAACTATCCTGAGCCCTCATGCCATGAACACAGGAATCTAAGGAAATGGAAAGGACAGAGTCAGCTATAGGTGTTTATAAGAAATAATGCTAGATCTGTCAGATATCCTCTTCAATGAAGTGAAAGGAAAAGTTTAGAAATGGATGCCAGTAGCACCCAGATAAAATAAAAGGGTTAAGGAACATCATTTCTTCTTTGTTTTCTGTTTGTATTTGTTTGTTTTCTTTCCTCAGTGCTCCAACCACCTAAGCTAGTACTAGGGATTTAAATTAAAGAAAAGCTTTTACCACACTGTTTTTCCTTTAGCTTGCATTCTCTAGTCACCCAGAGATGTAGGTCTTCCTGTACCTCTTCCAGAGAAAGGAGACTGCTGATGTTGCCACACCTGCTGCTCCATGCTCCATTTGGGTGGAAGCCCTACCACCTCCTGACTCACAATGTTTTCTCTTTCCTCCTCTCTCTTGAGCTCTCCTTTTTAGGCCTGACCCAATTCCACCTCTGTATGATTAATCCAGTGTGTCTATGTTTACCACTTAGGAACAGAAACATAGCCTGGGGAAAAAGATTGTATATTTTGGGAGGGAGGCGCAGGCATGGGTACTTAAAAGTCCCAGAACACCTGAGACAGACAAAGGCACAGATAGAGACACACAGACAGAGACAAAAACAGAGACAGAGAAAGGTTCAGAGACAGAAATAGAGACTGAGAGAGGAGAAACAAGTTCCTTTTAAAAAAGTTTTATTGCTGCCTTTTAAAAATAACATTTTTTGGGGGTGGGGGAAGGGGACAAATGGGGAGAAAATTTGGAACCCAAAATTTTGTGAAAATGAATGTTAAAAGTTAAATAAATAAATTTTAAAAAATAACATTTTATTTTCCTCTAATTACATGTAGAACAATTTTTAACATTCTTTTTTTTTTAAAAAAAATTGTGTTGTAAATTCTCTCCCTCCCTCTTTCTTCTCCCCCCTCTCTGAGTTAGTAAGCAATCAGATAGAAGTTTCTTATATGTGTAATATATGTAAAACATATATTCATATTAGTCATTTTGTGGAAGAAGACATAAAACAAGAAAATGAAAAAAGTGTGCTTTGATCTACATTCAGATTCCATCAATTTTTTTCATCATGGTATTTTTCATCATAAGTCTTTCAGAACTGTCTTGGATCACTGTACTGCTGAGAATAGCTAAGTCATGCACTGTTGTTCATCATAAAATGTTGCCGTTGGGTTTACAATGTTCCCCTGGTTCTGCTCACTTCACTCTGCTTCAGTTCATGTAAGTCTTTCCAGTTTTTTTCTGAAATCTGCCTGCTCATCATTTCTAACATAATAGCATTACAATCACAGCACAACTTGTTCAGCCACTGCTCAGTTGATGAGCATTCCCCTCAATTTCCAATTCTTTGCCACCACCAAAAGAGCTGCTATAAGTATTTTTGTACAAATAGGTCTCCCTACCCTTTTTCATTTCTCTTTGGGATCCAGATGTAGTAGTGGTATTGCTGGATCAAAGAGTATACAGTTTTATAGCCCTTTGGGCATAGTTTCAAATTGCTCTCCAGAATGGTTGGATCAGTTAAACTAATTTTCTAAACAAGTATTTCTTAGGCTCTTTGAAGATTAAAAAAATTGTTATTTAAGGAAAGAAATAATTCAAATCGGCCTCCAAATAAACACTATCCTTGGTTCTTCTATTCTATTGGAAGTTCTCTTATCTGTAAAATGAAGATTGTAATAGTCCCTACTCATAGGTTGATGTGAACATCAAATGAGATATATAAAGTACTTTATAAACCTCAGAGTATTATAAAAATGATAACAATTATATTTTACCATCAAGAAAGCTTTTTTGTTCATAATTCCTATATCTTTGAAAGATTGTCTTTGGCCCTTAAAATTTAAAGAAGAGACAATATTTAGACTAAAATCAAACATTGGTAGCTTTAGATAGCACATTTGAGTCCAGTAGAATGTCCATAATGACAAAAGGTGTTGAATGTTTTAATTTAAACATAGAGGAGCCCATCATTATTTCATTCTTAAATAGAAAGGCAACAATTTTCACTCAATTTTGACCTCTTTTCATCTATCATGCCTGTCAGGGCCAGACAGCTGCCTGTAGCTAAGCCATCTAAAACATTTGTAGATGAGAACAGCAAGAGACCATAGTGTATTATTTGAGATGATCAACAATTAAATGAACCTCCTGAAAAAATAAAAGGGAAACAGCGGCTTTGAGGTTCTATTCTCCACAGCTTTTAAAATATTTTGTTCATTTTTGCACTTAATTTGGAATGCTTCGTTATTTTTAAGGGATTCATTGATTACATTTTCCTCTGTGTTAAAGGAGTACACTTAATGTTTATTTTGAATTTAATTGCCTGCAGTTTTGTTTTTATTGCAGCTAGAGACCTTTGGAAAGAGAAGTTTATAATACTTTCTGTGGAGTCTTTTTTGAAGGGTTGTTGAAAACCGTCATTTTCTTTAAGTTCTTAATGAGTTTCTAAGATCATTCTGGTACTAGGACATAAAGCATGGGCAAGGTACCCAGAAGTTGAAGTGATCTTCTGGTTGAACTTAACTTGTATTTGTATTCTGTCCAAGAAGAGCTAAAGGTCCTTGAAAATGCTGCCAAATACAGCAGAATTCAACAGGCGTATCTTCATATGTGAATGGTGATTTGCAGAAGCTGAAAACTCTTGGAGTACTCAGAGAATTGAAGGTATTTATAACACTCCCGAAGTACATGTGTCAGGGAGAGCTCAAAGGACCCTCTGTGACAGCCACTTTGAGTAAGACATTCTTATACAGAGCTCCTTTTTGGAATCATACTGTTACTTCTAAAGTTAAAGCTAAAAATGGCTTTGTGTGTGTGTGTGTGTGTGTGTGTGTAGATAAACACATATACACCCATATACATACATATACATGTATATACATGCACACACATACACGTATATGCCCATTTTCATATATAATATGTATATATATATATAGTACACAGACCTATATGTGTATATAACATTTTTGTTTATTGTTTGGTTATATTTATCTAGTTCTAAGAGGGATGAATAGTTCTACTGTATATTGCTCAGTGTAACTCATTTAAATTTTCTTTTAATAATTCAGATGCTGTGCCATTTGATGTATATATGTTTAGAATTAATATTAATTCATTACACAAGGTATCCTTTAAACAAAATATAGTTTTCCTGTTTATCTCTTTTAATTGAGTCTATTCTTGGTATTACTTTGTCTGAAATGATGAGTGCTACCCTTGCTTTTTCACTTTAGCTAAAGCATAATAGATTCAGTTTTATGTCTTATTTTAACAATTTGTCTTTTTGTTTCAAGTGTATTTTTTCAACAAATTGTTACATTCTGATTTCTAGTCCATTTTATTACCCTCTTCTGTATTATGTGTGAGTTCATTCCATTTACAGTCACAGTTATGAATGCTAACTATGCATTTCCCTCTATCTTATTCCTCTGTTTTTCCTTCATTCCTCCCCAATTAAAAAAAACCAAACCAAACCAATTTCCCCCCAACTACATGTTAAAACAATTTTTAGCATTAAAGAAGTTTTGCATTCCAAATTCTATCCCTTCCTCCTTCCTTCCCCTCTCAATCTGATATAGGTTATACATGCTCCACTTTCCCTTTAAGAGATTGTTTTGCTTCTGAAAAATCTTTCCCTTAATTTGCCATTCCTTTTATTCTTCCACTTCCCTTTAACTCTTTTTCCTTGTATTTCTGTTAGGTGAAACACATTTCTGTACTCAACTGTATTTATGTTTATGTATTCTTCTCTCCTTTGACCAGTTCAGAAGAATTTCAAATGTCATCCACTCCCTCCTCTTTTATTTGTTGTACTTACTCCATTTATGAGATAATTTTCCCAATTCTTTCTCTCCCATCTCCCCTCTTCTAATGTATTCTTCTTCCCCACCCACTCCATTCATCTTTTAAGATAAAAATAACAGAATCACTCCTAGACCCTCTAATTAGATTACCTCTATGACCCCTGAGGATGATAGAATTCTGAGGGGGCACATCTCTCATCTCCATATATAAGAATGTAAAGAGCTTGACTTTGTTTAGTTAGGGTAGATTTATAGACTTGAGAAATAGTTGCATAGAGATGAAAATGGAAACTATGGGAACAGATAAGATCACTAAGAGAGATAGTAGAGGGAGAAGAGAAAAGGACCCAAGACAGAGTCTTTGAGGACACCCACAGTTAGTGGACCTGACATTGCTGATAATGCAGTAAAGGAGACTGAGAAGGAGTAATAAAATAGGAGGAGGATCAGAGTAGAACAATATTGTGAGAATCAGAGAGGAAAGAGTATTCAGGAGAAGAGGGTGATCATCTGAGTCAAAGGCTGTAGACATCTCAGGAAGGATGTGAACTGAAGAAAAGTCATTGGATTTAGCCAGTAAGAGACTGTTAATAATTTAAAAGTGAGTAGCCTCAGTTAAATGATGAAGTTGAAAGCCAGATGGCAGATGGTTTAGAAGTGAGAATAGAAGTGGAAGAACATAGTATAGATAAGTTTCTCCAAAAGTATTTTGTTAAATTAAATTTATTTATATATTTTTAGTTTTCAACTAAATTTCCAAATTTCCAAATTTCCAAAGTTCCAAATTTCTCCCCATCTCTCCCCTCTCCCACCCCAAACACTATGCATTCTGATTGCCCCTTTCCCCAATCTGCCCTCTTTTTAATCACACCCCTCCCTTCCCTTATCCCCATCTTCTCTCTTTTCTTGTAGGGCAAGATAGATTTCTATACTCCATTACCTGTATTTCTTATTTCCCAGTTGCATGCAAAAATGGTTCTCAACATTCATTCCTTAAACTTTGAGTTTTAACTTCTTTCCTTTCCTCCCTCCCCACTCATCCCCACTGAGAAGGCAAGCAATTCAATATAGGCTATATATGTGTAGTTTTGCTAAAGACTTCCATAATTGTCACGTTGTGAAAGACTAACTGTATTTCCCTCCATCCTATCCTGCCCCCTATTTATTATATTCTCTCTTTAGACCTTGTCCCTCCCCTAAAGTGTTTACTTTTAATTACTGCCTCCTCTCATTTGGCCTCCCTTCTATCATCCATCCACCTCACTTATGCCCTTCTCCCCTACTTTCCTGTAGTGTAAGATAGGTTTTCATACCAAATTGAGTGTGCATATTATTCTCTCCTTAAGACAGATGTGATGAGAGTAAGCTTCACTTTTCCCCTCTCCCCTCCCCCCTTTTCCTCTCCATTGAAAAAGCTTTTACTTGCCTCTTTTATGAGAGATAATTTGCCCCATTCCATTTATCTCTTTCTTCTCCCAGTAGATTCCTCTTTCACCCCTTAATTTTATTTTTTTTAGATATCATCCCTTCCTATTCAACTCACCCTGTGCCCTCTGTCCATATGTGTGTGTGTGTGTGTGTGTGTGTGTGTGTTTGTGTGTATAATCCCTCCAACTGTTCAAATACTGAGAAAAGTTTTCAAGAGTTACAAACATTATCTTTCATGTAGGAATGTAAACAGTTGAACTTTAGTAAGTCCCTTATGGTTTCTCTTTCCTGTTTACCTTTTCATGCTTTTCTTGATTCTTGATTGAAAGTCAAATTTTCTGTTTGGCTCTGGTCTTTCATCAAGAATGTTTGAAAGTCCTCTATTTCATTGAATGGCCATTTTTCCCCTGAAGTATTATAATCAGTTTTTCTGGGTAGGTGATTGTTGGTTTTAATCCTAGTTCCTTTGACTTCTGGAATATCATATTCCAAACCCTTCGATCCCTTAATGTAGAAGCTACTAGATCTTGTGTTATCCTGATTGTATTTCTACAATACTCGAATTGTTTCTCTCTGGCTACTTGCAATATTTTCTCCTTGACCTGGGAACTCTGGAATTTTGCTACAAAATTCCTAGAAGTTTTTATTTTCAAATCTCTTTCAGGAAGGGATCAGTGGATTCTTTCAATATTTATTGTACCCTCTGGTTCTAGAATATTAGGGCAGTTTTCCTTGATAATTTCATGAAAGATGACGTCTAGGCTCTTTTTTTGATCATGGCTTTCAGGTAGTCCCATAATTTTTAAATTGTCTCTCCTGGATCTATTTTCCAGATCAGTTGTTTTTCCAATGAGATATTTCACATTACCTTATATTTTTTCATTCTTTTGGTTTTGTTTTGCAATTTCTTGGTTTCTCATAAAGTCATTGGTCATCTGCTCCATTCTAATTTTTAAAGAACTATTTTCTTCAGTGAGCTTTTGAACCTCCTTTTCCATTTGGCTAATTCTGCTTTTTAAAGCTTTTTTCTCCTCATTGGCTTTTTGAGCCTCTTTTGCCGTTTGAGTTGGTCTATCTTTAAGGTGTTATTTTCTTCAGCATTTTTTGGAGTCTTCTTTAGTGAGCTGTTGACTCACTTTTCATGATTTTCTTGCATCACTCTCATTTCTCTTCCCAATTTTTCCTCCGTCTCTCTTACTTAATTTTCAAAATCCTTTTAGAGCTCTTCCATGGCCTGAGGCCACTGCATATTTATTTTAGAGGTTCTGAATGCAGAAGCCTTGACTTTTAGATCTTCCTCTGATGGTATGCATTGCTCTTCCTGATCTGAAAGGGTGGAAGAAAATACCTGTTCACCAAGAAAGTAACCTTATAATGTCTTATTTTTTCTCCCTTTTTGGGCATTTTCCCAGTCAGTTACTTGACTTTTGAGTCCTTCATCAAGAGGAGGGTATACTTTGGGGACTTGGAAGTTCTCAGTTCCTTCAAGGTGGCACAATCAAGGGAGAGGAGTTTAATCCTCTGGTCTGGGAGCTACTGCAAGCTTTTCTGCCCAGGGTGTGTGAGTATAATTCTCTCTCCAAAGCCTCTACCAGCTCCACCATGACATAGCTCCTCTTCAGCCCAGGGCTGCCACTCAGGGCTGAGATCTAGATCAACAGCTCAATTTCCCTGGGTGCTTTAGGCTGTGGGCTCCAAAAATGGACACTGTCACCACCTGGGGCTGCTAAGGGCTGGGGCTAGAACACGAGGACCCTGCTCCCTTCTCACCCAGGTAACTGAGCTTTCTCATTGACCTTTGAAGCTGTTTCTGGTGGGATCTGGGAACCGCAGCTGCTGCCGGAGATTCCATGCCCCAGCCTGCTCCAGTACTTTCCTTACTAGCTGCATTTTGCTCTGAGCCTGGTGCAATAGACCTTTCCTGGTGGCCTTCCAGGTTGCCATGGGCTGCAAATCTCTTTCTCTCTGTCATTTTGTGGCTTGTGTTGCTTTAGAAGTTGTTTAGAATCATTTTTTACAGGCATTTTATGGACTTTGGGAGAAGAGCTCTTACAGGTTGTCCTTCTACACTGCCATCTTGGCTCTACCCCATGCTCTCTTTTTTTATTGTTTTTGTTGTTGTTCTGTTTTGTTTCTTCTTTCTCATAGTTCCTCCCATTGGTTCTACTTCTTCTTTACAACATGACTTATGTGAAAATATGCTTAATATGGACATATATGTAGAGCCTATATCAGATTGCATGCCATCTGTGGGGCTGCCTCTGCTGCTGAGGAGCCTCTGACAGTGCTGCCAGGCTGGTTCATGGGTCTGCCTCTCAAAGAGTTTGACCAAGAAAGGGAGAAGAGATACTGGAAAGTAATGGAGATGATTGTATCAAGAGAGGGTTTTTTAAAGATGGAGAAGACACATGAGTGTTTATACACAGCAGAAAGAGAGCTAGTGGTTTGGGAAAGATTGAAGATTATAGAGAGAATGGAATGAAAATTAGGGCAATCTGCTAGAGAAGGTGAGAGGGGATGGGTTGAAGGGTTCATAAGGAGGTATTGGTTTAGACATCTCTTTGTGTGATTTAGGAGTGATGGAGGAGATAGTTGGAAAAGGTATTTGAGTGATATGAGATTAGAAGTAGGAGGAAAGAATCTCATGAAGAATGGCTTCTTTGGAGAGGGGGGAAGAAATATGAGTTGGGGTCCTTTGCATAGATATAGGGGTCTTTAACCAGAACTCCATCAACTTGTTTTTTAATATTTTGATAACTTAATTTTAACCTAATTGGTTTCCTTTATAAAGTTATATACTTTATTTTATGCATAAAAATAAACAAATAATATTATTCTGAGAAGGGACCTACAGGGTCCACTAACCTGCCAAATGGTTCCATGATACACAAAACTAGGTTAACAAACTTTGAGTTAGGGAGTTATAGGAGAAGGGCTCAGTGAGAGTTTTGAGAGATGTGGTGAGATAGTGAATTAAATAGAGTGGTCAATGCTTTGCTCTAGATCAATGAAATTTAAAGGGTGTAAAGCTTAGAATAATGAATCTTAAATATCGTATAATTTAAAAATTTATAATATTTACATATGGATAACGTGTGTCCCTTGAGTATTATCATTTGTCGGATTGAGATGATCACATTGCTAGCAATAATTAGTTAAATTAGAATGCTATCAGATGACTTGCATTGTTTCTATCATACCTCTATGAGCCAATATACTAAGAAATTCCCTTTCCTCATTAGCTGAGTTTCTTTTAATTTCTGCTCACATGCTTTTCACCTAAAGAACTGCAAACTTGATTTGAGAATACCTTTCTCCCTGCTATCTCTGGGCACCAATATTGCTAGTTAAAGCTATGCTACTGAGGTAGGTAATGTCTATATTACAGATAAAGAAACTGAGGTTCAGAGCTAATAAGAAATGACAAAGTCTCACACTTTCAGTAGTCTTTCTGCAAAAATAAAGAAGTTACCTTGAGAGGGGGTTAAGGAAATTGATGGACTGGCTTGAAAATAATGTATACTCTATCTATTTGCAACTGAACAAATGAAGCTTGACCACGGCTGAGAAATGCAAGTGGAAACAGCTGGTATGGTGGAATGGGTGCTGGATATGGAGTCAGACAACTTTGATTCAAAACCTAGCTTCCTATGCCACCATGGGCAAGCCATTTAAATTCTCTGAGTCTTGGTTACATAATCTGTAAAATGAAGGATTTGGATTAGAGAACCTCTCCTATCCTTTCTGGCTCTAAATCTGCATGAATAGTGCTAATAAAATAGCAGGGTCTAGGAAAAGGAATGTTTTAAAACAAAGTTAAATATGAAGGAACATCCTCAAAATCTGGAGTTCTTGGAAGTCCCTTTCAGAGTACTCTGGTTTTAGTTTTTTCCCCTTTTGTTTTCTAGACTTTAATCTTTATTACTTCAAGGACCATCATTCAAAATGAAAAAGAATCAGATTCTTTACTGAATTTTCTTGTTTTCTATTTTATTATTCATATTGAAGCATGCTGGAAAACTACTGTGTATAGGTTTTAAAAAGTCTCTCGATGTGTTCCATATGTTCAAATACATTTTATGATGCTTAAAAGCAAAAGGTGACTCCATGGAATGTCTTTTGGCTATTTTAAAAAAAAATTATGAAAGATCATGATTTCAGGAACATTGTAGGTTAAATAGACTTTTGCAGACTTTCCTGGGAACCTAGTCACCATTTATAACATTTATTCTATGGGAAAATGCACTCTGAGATCTAAACTACTGACTCACAAGTGAACTTTTGGAGCACAACCAAATCATAAGCTGGAGACTGTGTGTATATGCAGGAAGTGACAAACCATGTCAGCATAGCCTTCCCAAAGTACACATTTTGTATATGAGCTAAAGTTCTTTGCAACTCAAGAAGTAAAAATGGGCAATCAGTAACATATAATGAAAAAATTTATGTAGTCATTAAGAAGACAATGTGTGGTGTAATGGATGGAAAGCTGGGCTTATAGATAGAAAACTTTAACATGGAATCTTTATGAGTCATGAAACTCTAGTTAAATTGATTTAATATCTTAGGACTCAGTTTCTTCATATCTTAGATGGCACACCTGTCTCCCAGGGATGTTGTCAAAGTCATACAATAAAATGTCAAAAATGCTACATACATCTTAGCATGTTAAAAAATGAAATGACAGAGGTTGATCATCGTATGAAGGCAGGAATGTGAGTACTACCATCTTTAAACATGAAAGATAAAGATAATGGAGTTTTTAAGGTACATAAGCATACTGCATGGAATTACAAAGGAAGAAAGAAAGTAAAATGATTATAGTGAGAACTATTGTTTTGGGGAAAAAGTAATTATTGAATTTGGAGTTAGGTGACTAATTTCAAATTCTGACTCTGATACTTAATTGTAGTTACTTTGGATGAATTTTATCTTCATGGGTCCCAGTTTTTTTGTCTGTAAAATGAGGGGGTTGGACTAAGTGGTCCCTGATGTTCTTTCTAGCTCTAAATTGAATGTTCTACATACTGATTTTTATACATTTCATATATGATGGATGAGTTTCCTGTGCTCATTTATGACAGTAGTAACTGATAAAAATGTCAGACTAGTCATAAATAATTTTAAATTAATGTTCAATTTTTAATTTTTGTTTGTATATGGATATCTATTATTGGTATTACTTCAGATAAAATAATGAAACTACCTGTACAGAGACTGACTTATTTTCCCTTTGTTCAATCTGTTGTTACAGTCATTTTTCAATTGTGTTTGACTCTTTGTGACCCTATCTGTGGCTTTCTTGGCAAAGATGCTGGAGTGTTCTCCATTTCCTTCTCCAGCTCATTTTACAGATAAGGCAACTGAGGCAAATATGGCGAAGTGACTTGCCTGGGTCATATAGCTAGTAACTAACTGCCTGAGGCTGGAGTTGAATTTAGGATGATGAGTCTTCCAGGCCTGGCATGCTGTCTACTGTGCCACCTAGCTGCCATGCTCAATACTTCCAAAGAATCTACCCCCATACAAGAAATAACTACCACCACACTCTTAGACAGATCCAAAGCAGCAGCCAATAGTAGAGTTGGCTCATCCCTATGATTTGTGTGGGGCACATCTTCCCAGGGATAGAGAATTAAACAAATATAGTGCTTGGTTTGTAAAGTATGTCTCTCTAATCCCTGCTAGGTAAACATAAACAGATGTGCTCTTTATATTAAAAAAAATGCTTTAAGATTAGGTGACAATGAGAATAAAGCCTTGAAAGCAAAATTGGACCTGGATGACCTAATATGCTCCCAGATTATTGAGAGTCAACTGCTTTGAGCTGTTGGGAAGGTGTATGTCATATAAGTGCAAATGTGTTTTCACTTGTAAAAATACACTATGTAAAAACTGTTTTACATAGAATTTGAAGTGAACATTCCAGTTTTTCATCTGATTGAAACCATTGGCTATTTTTATTTACAGATGTTCTTTGGACTTACCACCATCTGCAGCTCATTGCTTGAGCATGCAGAATTCCTGAGATCATGTATCCTTCAGCAGATTTCTTTGTTATGGTTATTGCAGCCTGTTGGTTCAACTTTTCTTGGTAGTTATATAGATCTTCTTGCTGAGTTCTGTACTTTGGGTGGCACAACTTTAATCTGAACTAAAAATTCTGAGCTTCTAGAATGAAAATAATCCTCTAACAATTATTATGGGTTAAAGGCCTCTGACCTTGACTGTATACACTAGTTTGTTTGCTTTTGTTAACAGGATTAGGTTTTCTTTGTCCCACTTCTAAGCTTTATAATGTCTTCAGCATCAGTGTAGTATTGGCAAGTCTAGAGATGGCCTTACTCAATAGACAGGAAAAGTTTGTGAACAGAAGGCATTGGTGTTCATTCGCATAGATTATACCAGGGAAATGATAAATTGAGATGATACATTCACTGCACACACACACACACACACACACACACAATCAAAGAATTTGAGTTAAAATTTTTTTTGGAAATATCTATTAGAGTAGATTTAATCAGAATTGCCTCAATATTCCGTTTTGTCCTGCCCTTGGGAAACTGCATCCTAAACACGAGATTGCAAAGATATTTAGAATTTCTATAATAATCTATGATCTTTTAGGTGAGGATACTCTCTCCATTAATCTAGATTTCAGGCCATCCAAGTCTTCTTAACTTGTGCCAATCTGTGCCAGGTTTTACTATAAATTCTTCATTGAGATTCCCCCCAATTTGCTGAAGGCTTCTGTTCTTTTTCTGCCATGAAGATACAAGAGCTCATTTGCTATCAATCACTCTGGCTATATAACAAATGCACTTCCTTTTCTGGTCAAACATAGATTCAATAACATCTTTTACTCCTCTTCTTACGCATGAATTATGATTGATTATATGCTGAAGCAATCTATGTTTTGATTGTTCACTGTGGCGTTTGCCACTGATCTTTGTAATAATTACATTATATGATTTGTATCTCTGTAGCATTGCTAAGAGAATGGTGACATTTAAAAGATGGGTTTTTGTAGTGACAGTTGGGGACCATTCAAATGAATACAGTATTTTTCAGATAAATTCAACTTGGTCTCCCTGTTCTATGTTTATGGATTTAGAGGTGTAAGCTATCTTTTCTAAGACTGAATTCGTTCATTTTCCTCCCCACCCTGCTCCCTCCTTGGAGCTTCCTCCTTTCTTTGGATTGAACTGTTGCCCCTCTCAGTTGTGCAAGTTCTGTCCTCTACCTCGACCCACTCTACGTCCGTCCACTTGTGAGTCCGGTGGATTACACAGTTTATATATTTTTTGCATCTGCTCCCTTTCTTTTCACTCACACTACACCAGGAGGCTAGTGTGGGCCCTTATAGTTTCTGCCCTTAACTATTCTAATGTCCTCCTCACTGGTGTCTCTGCCTCCACTCTTTCACCTCTCTAGCCCATCTTTTACAGCAAAGGAGTTTCACTGCATGCCCCTCCTCACTGGAAGCAGAATAAAACACAAATTCTTTAGCAGAGTATTTAATGTCCAGCTCAATCTTTCCATAATTTGTCCTGCCAGCATGATTTCCTGGTTCTTCTTTTTGATTTTGTGAACCACAGACAAATGGAACTAGTTGACCTTCCCTAATCTCTCTTTTACTGTGCCTTTTGGAAAAAGGATTTCTTAAGCGCTTAGTATGGCAACTTGCTGTTGTAGCGAATAGAAGGCTGGGCCTGGAGTCAAGAGGACTGAAGTTCAAATCTGACCTCAGGCAGTTACTAGCTGTGTGACCCTGGACAAGTCACTTAACTCTGTTTGCCTCAGTTTCCTCATCTGTAAAATGAGCTAGAGAAGGAAATGGCAAACTTCTCCAGTATCTCTGCTAAGAAAACTCCAAATAGGCTCACAACTAATGAGCTAAACAACAACACAAGAAGTGCTTACTATATGCCAGGCACTGCGCTAAATGCTGAGAATTCAAACACAAAAATAAAAACAATCCCTACCCTCATGAGGGGGAAGACAGTCATAGAGAAGTAGTGGCCAGAGAAGTGTATTTTGGTGTGCAAAGTCATAGTGATGGAGAGCGTGGGCCATACAGAAACTAATTTACTCGTCCTTTCTAGTAGTGACAACATTTGTGTGATTATTATTTCCAAAGTTAGTGGTAGAAAAATAAGAGTGGATAGAACAGGAAACCATGCATGGGGCAACAGAATAATATTGAACATTTTTATTGGGCTTTAAGGTTTGCAAAGTACTTTGTATATGTTATGTTCATAACAGCCCTGTGAGGAAGGTGCTAGTGTTACCTCTATTTTACAGATGAGGAAACTGAGGCAGAGAGAGAGGTTAAGTGATTTGTCCAAAGTCACAGAGTCTAGGCAGAATTTGAACTCAGATTTTCCTGAGCCCTGATCAACACTCTATCTATTGTTTCACCTAGCTGCCTACATGAGTCATGAAGATGACCAGAAAGCAGGGAGGTGGGTCTGAGTATACCATATATATGAGAACCTTTATCAATTAGGAGCCAATGTGGCTAGGATGGGAGCTGGAGTCAGGGAACTGGAAGCAAGAGCTACTAGGCATGGCATATTGGTGGTGGAGAACAGTGCTATATCATCCATGTTGGTGATGAATTTCTCCCTTTTTCCCCATTGATTTCTACCTTTTGACCTCCTTCCCTGCCTTCAAGTCTAGCTCAAATATTACTCCTCCATCTTTCTCCTATTTGGACACCCCGGGTTGAGGCATGAGTGACTCCTCTCCTTGTAAATCTCTTAAGCTACTTCATTTGACCTTTCTTATCTACTTAATCATTTTATAACTTGAGTTGAATTATTTATGTACATATCCCAGTCTCTTGCTGCAGTTTAAATTCCTTGAGAGCAGTCCCTTGATCAGATTTTCATTTTGTATTCCTATATACTAGTAAAGTATCTTTCACATAGAAATATGTTAATGTTTGTTGAATTTTCATTTTAATTACCATAGACAGGTGAACATTGATAACACTAATTCTGAAGTTCCTCAGATGTCTCCAAGGAATTAATCAATTATATTGTATCATACAGCTCTGAAATCAGCAGATGTGTTATTCAGAGAAAAAAAATGATGGATGGTGTTATTCACTCTGGAGATTTCTATGCATTACCTGACTATTATTCATAACCACAGCCAAAGGACCTTGATAATAGAGGAAGTTAAATAATTGCTAGTAGTTATTAGCAGTGATGGAGTCCCGATCATGTCCTTTGGTATTACATGCCATAATCTGATTGTGCTCACAATGAAAAATCTTTTTTCTAGTTCACATTCTAATATTTTTAGATCATTGCTCTTTGTTCTTTAGATGATAAAAAATTCTCTTTATTGAAATACTTTCTAGGGAGGAGGAAAGAAAGCTTTGCTGGGTGGCCCATATAATGTTCCATGAAGCAAACATTCATTATGTGTCTTTACTGTTATTCTGTTGTATCAGTCATGTCCAACTCTTTGTAACACCATTTGGGGTTTTCTTGGCAAAGATACTAGAGTGGTTTGCCATTTCCTTCTCATTTTGTAGAGGAGGAACTGAGGCAAATACTATTTAGTGATATGTCCAGGGTCACACAGCTAGTTAAGTGTCTGAGGCCAGATTTGAACTCACAAAGATGAATCTTCCTGACTTCAGGCCTTATACTCTCTCCATGGTGCCACCTAGCATCTATATGCCAAACACTTTGTTAAGTGCTGGAGTTATGAGACAAAAAAAGAAACATTTCCTTGGCTTCAGGAAGCTTATGCTCTACTGAAAAGAATAAGTACAAAAAATAAATTTACATAATACTTCACACGTGTGTTCACACATGCGCCCTCACACACACACACACACACACACACACACACACACACACCATTTGAAAGGGAGTCTGATAACTGGGGGAATCAAGAAAGGTATCTTGTAGGAGATGTTGCAGTCTGAACTTTGAAGGGAGTTAGGGATTCCAAGAGGTGTGTGTGAGGAAAGAAAACCACAGACATGGGGAACACGCACCTGTACAAAATGGAGATAGGAGGTAGAATGCCATTATGCAAAATAGGAAGTAGGTCAGTTTGACTGAAACAAAGACTGTGTGGTACAAGGACGTGTTCAAACCAAAAGACTTTTTAGATCCTACTCCATACCTCTCTTCTCCCTTGAATTAAACTTGTCCTTCCTTTAATTTATTTCAGTTTGTAGTAATGTTTGCCCCATTAATCAATGGTTTTTAGGGTTAGGAGTGAAGAAACTTTTCTAAATTGAGGCACAATACCCCCGGAAAACTCAGTCAAAAGTAATTCATGCTTACTTGTTGAAAGGAGAGGAAAAGAGGAATGAGAGGGGGGGAGAGAAAAAGACAGAGACAGAGATAACAGAGACACAGATAGGGAGACAGAGACAGAGAAGGACACTGAGACAGACACACATGCAAACATATGCACACACGTAAACACACATACACACATAAAGAGAAAGACAGGGGGAGAGGCGGAAAGTTTGTTTACCTGATAAGCATCTACCACATATAAAGAACTGCATTAGAGACAGCTGAGGATACAAAAACAGTCCCTGAAGACACAGTTATTGTTGTTCAGTCATGTCTGACTCTTCATGACCCTATAGCCTCTAATGTACATGGGGTTTTCTTGGCAAAGATATTGGGGGGGGTTGCCATTTTCTTCTCCAGTGAATTAAGGCAAACAATGGTTAAGTGGCTTGCCGAGGGTCGCACAGCTAGTGAGTGGCTGGAGTCAAATCTGAACTCAGGGCTTCCTGACTCCAGGCTCTGTGCTTTATTCACTGAACCACCTAGATGCCTCCACCGCAGGCATCTTCAAATATTTGAAAAAGACTATCATATGAAAGAGGCTACCTATCTCTCTTGGTGCCAGAAGGTAAATCTAAATTCAATAGATAGAATTCCAAAAAAGCTGTGGATTGGGTGTAGGGCAAAACTTATGAAAGACTAAAGCTTTGCACAATTAGAACCAGCTTCTCCCTTAGGAGGTCATGTTTCCTCCTCACTAGATAATAGGCTCATAGCTTTAGAACTAGAAGGTACTCAGAGGCCACCTGGTCCAATGCTCTCATTCTATAGATGAGGAATCTGAAGCCCAGAGAGGACAAGGGACTTGCCTAAAGCCACACATGTAGTAACTGCAGAGGTGGGCTATGAACTCTAGTCCTTTGACACTGGAAACCAGGGCTCTTTTCTTTACAGTTTTATAATAACTCTTTCCTATACATTAGTTTTAAATCTGACAAACTGAGTATTTATGCCTTTGTCTAAGGCAATCATAAAAGTATCAAGTGGAAGAACTCCAATCACTGAACCCTGGGGTATTCCCTTAGATGTTTCCTTGCAAACTGACATAGGAATAATAATGACCACTCTTTGAGTCCAGTCAATTCCAAATCCTCCTGGCTGTATTTTTTTCAAGTCAATTTCTCTCTAGTTTTTCAACAGGAATAATATGGAAAGCCTTTTACATCATTTAAACAAGCATTTATTAAACAACTACAGTATGCATAGCTGCTTAATAAATGGTGAATAATTCTCCTGATTATTATCTTGGCAACTCTGTCAAAAAATGAGATAAACTTCGCCTTCAATAGTATGTTCTTATTGAAGCCATGATGGTTCCTTTTGATCACCACTTTCTTTTAATCTGTTTACTCATGTGAACTTTAACAAGAGAGTATAATATTTTGGCATTTTATAAACTCACATTTTTGCAAACTTCCTTCATGCCTGTCCATCTTTTGAAAAGCAAAAAAAAAAGTTTTTATAAAGTCCATATAGAGCCATTAATCATAAAATCTAAGACCTAAAAAGGCACCTCTGAAATCATAACTAGCATCTCAATAATAGCTAGTATTTAACTGGTACTTTAAAGTTTGCAAAATGCTTTTCATACAGCATCCTATTTGAGTTTTGCAACAATTCCATCATTGATGTAAATGCTATAGTTATCCCTATTTCACAGGAAACCAAGGTGAAGGGAGTCTGCCCTCTGTGGTCCAAAAGAATAAGTCAAATTCCTCCTCTTTATTATAACCCTTCTAATACCTGAAGACTGCAACTATGTGTCCTTAATATTTCTTCTTCATGCTAAACATCCCCAGTTCCTTCCCTATATGCTTTTATGGCACTGTCTCCAATTGTTGCCGTCTAGGTTGCCGTCTAGTGGACACAGTTCAGTTTGTTTATGTTCTTAAGATTTGGTTCTCAGAACTGGAAAGAATTCTTCAGATGCGGTCAGCCCATGGTATAGCATATGCCAGCTCCCTCTTTCAGGGACTCATTGCTTCACTTAATATATTCTACCATAGCAATAGTTGTTCCACTAAAATCCCACGATCTTCCACAAGAACTGTTGCCTGAATGCTCCTTCCATATTGTATACTTGTGACACTGATAATTTGAATTGTATGTCAGTGTGTGTGTGTGTGTGTGTGTGTGTGTGTGTGTGTGTGAAGTGAATATAGTGATTTGGTATTGAAAAAGAGCAACATAAAATAACAACTCAAATAATTAAATGGACATAGGCTTTGATTGTTTGAGATCCTAGATCTATAGGTGGAAGGAAGCTAGGATGTCACTTCAAATTGTCCAGCCTCCTCCCATTTTACAAATGGGGAAACTGAGGATGATGGAGTATAAGGAACTTGTCCAGGGTCACAGAGGTAGCAAGCATCTCAGGTGGAATTTGAGCCGAGCTCCTCTGAGTCTAGCGATTGTGCTGTTTTTTACTGTTCAAGAGTGCTTCTCCTGAGAGGATCCTGAGCCCATCTGAGAGCCTGAGCAAAGGGGAGTGACTAAGAGAGTGAGGAGGAATGGAATCCAGGATAAGCCCCTGGAGAAGAGCTCACATGTGCTCTTCTGTTCCTTCCGTCTTGCTCTGAACTTGGTGGGCCTTCTATTACCCAATGAAATGTCAATTAGCTTATTAACCATCATAGTTCTTTAGAGCTTTTAATTGTTGAAACGTTCAGATGCTTTTCTAGGAACGTCTGCCACAACAGAACATCAAGGGAAACATAGATCACTAACTATAGCACTTTTACCCTAAAATGTGGGAGAGGGAGAGACCTAGACCTAGTGTGATTCCATTGGTATTTGAGACTTCTTAGGTAAGGAAACTTTACTGATTTATGTGAGTACTTTCTTGGCAACTCATTTTCCATAATTAAATGTAAATAATCTTTTTGTGGTGGCCTACCATGCGCAATTAAATCAAAGATGAGTTCTAAAACTAAATCCAGAGCAATTGGAGCATTTGCATTGTTTCTAGGCTCAAAAAGAGATCAGAATGAATGAAGGATATAAATGTTGTGTGCGTGTGTGTATCTGTACACACACACACACACACACACACATATTTGCTTAATGTAGAAATTTCTATGGGGTTAATTCTTAACTCATACTGCTACTGTAAGCTCAGGTCTTCAAAGAGACCGTTTTCCCCTTCAGGCTTCTTGGGGCAATCCTTAGGGTTTAGGATTTCTAATACCATAGGCCAGAAGCCACAATTTGTTTGGTGCTCTCTCAACTATTATCAATTAATTGTATCTCCCCCAAACTGATTAATCAGTTTATATCAATCAATCTTGTCAAACTGGAATTTATTGAAAAGTATATCAAGAGGAGAAATTAATTCTAATCAGTGGATTTAGTATATGCAAAGGTATTGATTTTGGGGGAGAGTGAGCTCAAATTTAAAGCCCAAAGGTATTGGGGCACCTATTAAAGGAACACATAACTGAGAAGTCCTTTTCTCTCTTCTCAGAATTCCCTTTAAGTTCACCTCTATGGTTGTCATCACTGATGGACAAGCTGCTCTCTTATTCATCTGGTTTAGTGTTTCACTGGACTCAGAGTTCTGGATGATGGGGCAGTCCACTGCCAGTCTGAGTCCAACAGGCTGTCTGGTATCTGTATTGTTTCTTTACCAGATCTTGTGGCTTCTGCCAGCTCCAGAGCTCAGGTGGTTGGTGGGATCTCTGTTGACTTTTTATTGATCTCCTCTCACTGATTGCCTGGATGCTCCCATATTATGAAACTCATTCACTGAAGATTAGGAAAGAATAAACACCAAAGAAACAGAGACTGTGCACTCAGGGACTTGCAGCATCTGGATGGAGGCAAAGCTGTTGCTCTTGCTCCTCCCCAGAGACTCATATCAGTTCTTGCTCTCACCAGCTCCAGGAAGGAAAAATGAAGAAAGCCCCCACCCTCCCCTCTCCTCCCTTTCCCTCCCCTCGTCTCCCTTCTCATCCTCTCCCCTCTCCTCTTCTCCTCTCCCTTCTCCTTCCCTCCTCTGCTCTCTTCTCTCTTCCCCTCCCCTCCATACAGGGAAAGGGATCTGATAACTGTAATTTCAGCACTGCTTAATGAGCAGAAGACTACTGTACATTGGCAGAGGGTATTATTATAGCACCTTATAGGAACTTTATGCTTTAAATGATTTTCACTTAACTTTGGGTATTTTAAAATATTGCAACTTCTTACTTCATAGCATTATTTGGAAATTAAAAAAAAAAACCCAAAACCCTCCAGTCTAACCCATTACATTCTCACTATTCATCAAAACAGATTGAAGAAGTCAGTTTCATTAGTTGAAGATATCCCTGTTTGTTTAGGAAACTTTGTCTCAAAGGGATACAGATGGCTTTTCTTAGTCTGGGCTTGGCTTTTTGCCTAGACCAGAATTCAGAGGAACAAACTTGTATTTACCTTTGAGAAAGGAATTTGTGACCTGACTTTTATTGGCCAGTTATGTGTTAGTGAAATCCATGATGGCAAGTTTCCAGAATAGAAAGTCTCTTTAGCATACTTCCTTCAATACTTGAAAGCTTTCATGATCTCTTCATTAATACTCCTTCTACCAAGGCAGATAGCCATCCATCCTTGTCTTAATAGATGGCTTCATAAATTGTTGTGCCTTCCCCTCACCCTCCATTCCAAAAAAGTCACCCAGTAGCCACCCTCATGATGAGCCTTTGAAAACTTAATCAGCCTGCTCCTCAGACAACAAATACAGAGCCATCACAACACATCACATGGTTCCTATTTGAACCTGATCAATCTTAGTTTGACTTCATGAGACTTGAGCATCACTGGTATAACGAGTCATGTTCATGTTATGAATGCAGGCTCCTTGGAATCAAGCGCTGTTTCCTTTGTGTCTCTGTTTTCCCAGTGCCACTTTAGTGCCTGGTACACTGTAGGTACTTAATAAATTCATACTGAATTGATTTTAATTGAATGAGAAGACTAATTAAAAAGACCTGGGTTCTCCTCAGAAACTTGCCAGCTATGGGATCATATGAAAGTCATTTAATCTTTTGGTGCCTCAATTTCCTCATCTGAAAAAAATGAGAAACTTGAAATTGATAGATTCTAAGGTCTCTTCAAGTTCTGAATATTTGATCCTATAAAATGTTCAATGACTTTAGAGAAGGTATCTGTACATATTGGCAGAAATCATGTGTAGGACAGATTCAGAAGAAAGTAAACAGAATTGTGTTTGCCATGAGACTATTTTAAACAATGAGACAGTAATCACCACTTTTGGCAGAGGGACTCAGAAGATTAAAAGGTTAAAGGGATTGTTATAATTATATAACAAATGTGCAACAAAGAATACATAATGAGTTTCTTAGGAAAAAGTACCATGAGTATGAAGATACTTATTATTTGATAATAAAATCATTAAAATTCAAGAAATAATTATTTAAAAGCTTTAATCACACTCAATTTTCTTCATATAATTGTAAAAAATGGGGACTGGGTATTGTGTATTCCAGAATTTAGATACTCTTTCCAATCTCTCTCCAAAGGCCTGTTTATTCTGAGAAAAAAACCCATTATCTGCAGTAGTTAAATATTTAATAGTTTGCTTTTAGAATCATGGTGAATAGAGAGGGAGGAGAAATCTAGTTCCAAGACCTCCTGACCTCATGAGTTGGAAAATCATTTAGAAGTTCTGAAAGCAATTTAATGGTAACAGAGCCAGAATTCCCAAGAATAAACACTGTTAAGGAGAGGTCCAGCTATGACTCCATACAATGAATCTGCACACACCAAAAACATGGATTTTTCGTTGTTGACTGGTGAATGTCTCCTGTAATGTGTGGACCCTTTTGATTGGTGGGGAGCTGTCCCCAAGGGCAAAAATCACAGAAATTCAGAGTTGGAAGGGACCTCAGAGATCATATATTCTATTTTATACCTGATCAGGAGTCACCTTTGTCACATTTCCTGCAAGTGGTCTTCCAGCTACTTCATAGAGACTTCTTATAAGGAAGAATCTGCTACCTCTGAAGGCAGCCTCATTCCCTTTTGAATAGCTACAATAACAATGAGGAAATATTTCCTTATATCAAGTATAAATTTACCATTTTGTGATTACTGTCCATTTCTACAAATTTTGCCCCTGGCATCAAACAGAACAAGTCTCAAATCTCCCTCCAAGTCACAACTCTTCAGATACATAAACAGAGTTATTATATCTCTACCCCAAGTCTTTTCTTTTCCTATAACCTACAGTATGGCAGGTACTATGTTAGATGCTGAACACATATACTGCAGAAATGATACAGTCCCTATTTGCAAGGAATTTGCATTCTCACTTGTGAGGAAACAAGGACATACATCAGTGTAGACAGAATAGCTATCAAAAAGAATAAATGCAAAGAAGTTAAGTACAAGGCAGCTTGAGAGGAATGGCACTCACTGTTGAGTGCATTAGGAAGGGTTTCACATGAGGATCAATGTTCAACTGGGCAGGGTGGTGGTGCCCACCTATGATACCTTGTACCAGGGAGACTGAGTCTGGTTGATTGTTTGAGCTCAGGATTTCTGTACTGCAGTGAGCTAAGCTGATCATTAATTCCAGTGCCAACATGGCGAGCCCCAAGAAGCAGGAATTAACTAGGCTCCCTAAAGAAGGGTTGAAAAGTCTAGGCACATAAATGGAGAAGGTCAAAGCTTTTGTATCCATCAGTAGTAGGGTTGACCAGTTGACCTATAAGTGACATAGGGTGAAGCAGTCTCAAACAAAGAAACAAAAGAACAGCTAACTGTACAATTCTTTCAAATAAAACTTATACAGCATGATCTTGAGGTACTTCACTATCCTGATTGCTCTCCTCTGGATGTTCCCCAGCTTCCCAATGTCCTTCTAAAATGACTTTCTTGGAACTGAACGCCATCCTCCTGAAGCAATTCACTGGGGCAGATAGCGATGGGACTGTATGTCACTTCCCTAGGCAAGATAAACTAAATGCTCTCAAAAATCCATGTAGAATCTTTATTTAAACACCCCAAACATTGTTACCATGTGCTGTTATTAGATTTTCATAGTATTACTCATTTCTCATTTTAGGAAATAGAAAAAAAACCCTTGTTTTTCACTTGCAAATTGGTTCTATACCTTACTGAATTATAGAATTACAGAATTTTATCTTTCAACCAGACATGACTACTAAGTCAAATCAATTTGCCTCTCTGAAAGCAAGCACAGGCTTGTAAGAGGAATTAGAGGACATCACTAGATGTGAAGAATCCCTTCTGCCCAACTGACTGAACAATAGCGATTACAGAGACAAGATCCTCTCCTCTCGATTATCTTGTTAACCTGCAGAAACCTTTTAGTGCTTTTGTAAAAGCCTAGATCTCTGAGCTTTGTGTCCAAGAAGCAAGCTCTTTATTTCCTCTAACCATGCACAAAGAAACATATGAGAATCAATTCAAACATTAATATAGATGAAATAAGAAATAGAGATGGCTTTTTAATTTAGTGGCTGCCCTCTGGGAAAGTAGTCTTGAGGACATCTGATGGATATTTAATTTTAAAAATTCTTAAATCTTTATTTCCTGATCACATTGTCTAAGCTTGTAATATCATTTTTGTAAGTGGTTCCCACCATATATTTGAGCAAATTGGACTAAATATGCCACCTTCCCATAGATTTCTTGTTATTTAAAAATATCCATTCTCTTCCAGGATGAACTCATCTAGTTCATCTCTGCTGAATTAAAAAAAATGACTGTAAATATAACTCCCACCTATTCAAATTAAGCTCTTTCAAGATATGGGAAGCTAGATCTGCCTGTAACTCAAAAATGCTAACAATGCCTGTGTAACTTTAGTTCCTCAACATCTGGAACTGATCACCCGAGTCCATTGGTTAAAAGGACTGGTATGATGAGTCCCAGATGTTTAAAAATGACAATACTTTTCAGCCTAACTGGCCTGGGATAAAGGCTAAATGAAAGGTAAATGTTTAAATTTGAGGGGGCTAAGTGAGCTTTGGAGTAGGCAGCAGCAATGTTTGAGCATTGGCACTGTGGTGGTGGGGTTCCCTCAAAGCTAATAACGGAGTTTTTAAGATCAAGCTACAAAGACAAGGGCTCACTTTTTTTTGCCACATTTTAGAGAAGCAATGCTTGCCCATTGTGGGCCAACTCAGGTGAGCAATCCATACTCATTGCCTACGACCTGTATTAAGTAAAGAAGATTTTCTATGTACAGTAAAAATATAGGTTGATAATTGGTCAGCAAGACATTTTATAATATCATAAGAAAGCATTGTCATGCAGTAACAGAGTATTATTATAATGATAGAATGCTATTAATATCTGTATAGACTTATTATCGTTTAACAAAATCCCAGAAAAACACAGTAAATATTTTAGCTCCTCTTTCCCACAGTTTGATCATTCAAGTACTGGAATGTCTTTGACTTATGTAACCCCCCTCCCCCCGCATTTTTTTTTTGCTCTCATGAAAGTTCTAAGATCCAGCCAGAAAAATTTCAGTGATATCCTGAGTTCAAAATGACTGTAGAAATCTTTGGGGCAGAAATATGTAGTTTCACTATACCTTTCAGTATTTATGAAATGGGCTCCATTTTCTCCAAGAAAAACTACATATAGTGCAAAGAAATGTGTATACAAAGAACTCAGAATGTCTAATGGATGGTAATAGTAGCAATTCATTATCTTTTCCCCAAACTTACCCTTCTTCTCAGTGTTTCTGTTTCCCTAATTGAAATACCTCGGGGGTTTCATATCACATCCATCAAATTGACAAAGATGACAAAAGATGGAAATAGCATGAGAGAAGAGAGGTTGTGGAAAGTCAGGTATGCTAACACATTGTTGGTGAAACTGTAAATTGGACAGAATTATGCTAAAAAGGAACAAGTCATTTGCCCATGTCTTCTGACTTGGAGATCAAGCTGGTAAGTGTATACCCCAACAGGGTGAAAGAAAGAACTGTCCCACATATACCAAAATATTCATTGCATCATTTTTTTTTTATGGTGCCAAAAAACTAGAAATAAAGAGTGTAGCCATTGATTGGTGAGAGAAGCAGCAAGGGAAAAACTGGATGCTAAGGAGAAAATGATGGAAACCTTGGAAAGAAGTAATTCCCCACTTCTACCTTGGGGCAAAAGGAAATGGGAACTACCTGTGTTTACCTACCTTGTTAGAGTGGAATGTTCCTGAAAGTGGACTTTCTCAGTCTCAGATATGGCAACAGCTAGAAAGCTGATGGAATACCAAGAATATTATAGAAGCACATCACTGCCTTATAGCACAGGCTGATGAATTTGCTAGCCTATGTGATCTGAAAAGGGATTTCATAGATAATGCTATTCCTGAATGTCTGGCTCCCAGTTATGAGAGAAGATTTCCTGGGAAGTATGGTGTTAAACAGACTTTTAGCTTTCTAGTCAGAAGAGGGACAATATTTGGACAGTGCTAGCTTTACCAGTTTAAGGCATCAAAGATCTGACTTTCTAGAGATGGAAAGGATGTTCCTAAGAACCATGCCCTTGAAGACAGAAGAGGTTTGCACTTGTGGTCCTTCAAAACTGGAAGAGCTGTAGGGGGATAAATCCACAATATTGGGTAGCAGAGAACCTGGTTGTTGCTCCCCAGTATTACTGTCAAGCCAAATCAATAAGCATTTATTAAGTACATGCTTTGTCTTGGGCATTGAGTTAAACACTGAGAATTCAAATATGAACAAAAAAGATAATCCTTACCCTCAAGGAAATTATATTCAAATGGGGAAGACAACACTTGAAAGACAGCTGAAAAGTGGATGGGGGTAACTGTAAGGGTGTATGGTGGAGAAATAAATCTGGGGAATCAGGAGAACTTAGAGAGGAATGAGAGCATGAACATATCTAGCATGGTCCTTTCCTTAAAATGGAGTTTCCAGGAGGAGCTGGCCAATCAGAGAAAGGAACTGTAGGGTCTGTGAGTTAAAGACAAGGTAGCTCTAGAGTGCTGGACCTGAAATCAGCAAGATCTGAGTTAAAATCTTGATTCACGCAATTGTGAGCTGTGTGACCTTGGACAAATCACTTAACCTCTGCCAGCATTTAACACTGTGCTTGGCATGCAGCAGGGATTTAATAAATGCTTGTTGACTGACTGAATCTGTCTGCCTTAGTCTCATCCATAAAATGGGAATAACAATGATAAATACAGTAATTACTTCTCAAGGTAATTGTGAGGATAAAGTGATATAACATTAAAAGAGCTTGACAAACCTTAAAGCATTATATAAAGGTAACTGTTACTATTGTTTGGAAAGTTGGGGTCTGATGGAAATGAGGTCAATGACCCCAAAGGGTATTTCTTCCAGGGGTGTACAAATCACTAGGTGGCAGTATGATTCTTGGGAAGACTTCATGAAGAAGTGCTTCCCTGGGAGGAATATCATGATTTTTCCCTGCTGACTAGCCCAAATTCAGTTCCCTTCCAGTGGGGTCCAAATCATGTGGTGTTACTGAATCAAAAGGAATCTAATGTCTTAATCCAAAAGAGAGATGTACTAGAGAGGAAAGAGAATTGTATTGACCGCTTATGGGCTACTTAGGTGTGTGTGTGTGTGTGTGTGTGTGTGTGTGTGTGTGTGTGTGTGTGTGTGTGTGTTCATGTGTAGGCTACTATTAAGTTTTGATTTTGAAGCTTCTTGAGCACAGGGATTATCTCATTTTTGGTCTTTGTATCCCAGGACCTAGAACAGTTCTCCATACAGAGAATCCCTGTGGACTCTGGGATTTGAACAGTTTTGGTCCTCCCTTGAAGAGTCTGAGGAATGCAGTAGTATAATAACTTGACTCATGCTTTCCTTAGTACTGTTGATCATGTGTAAGCTTCTAGAATCAAGGCCTTAACTCACTCTGCTAGTGGAACATGGTGGGAACAACATCCTAACTCCTACCCCATTGCAAGCTAGACTATTCTTTAACTTTAAAAAATTATACCTCACATTTATGTAGCACTTACTGTGTTCTGAGTGCTTTACAACTCTTATCTCATTTGATCCTCACAGCAACCTTAGAAGGTAGGGGACATTATCATCTCCATTTTACAGATGAAGAAACTGAGAAAAATAGAGGTTAAGTGAGTTGCCCAGGGTTATATGGTCAGTAAGTACTGAAATCATTCTGAAGACTTGGTTGGCTCAGGGGACTATGACATCACTTCCTAATTGGCTAACTACAAAAATTCTAGAAGGAGTTTTAGCTCCTCTATGAAGCTTGTTTGGTGGACCATGATGAGCAACCCAGGCAGGGGAGCTTCACTCAGCTGATTCAACTTGGCATGTCTTCAATGCACATTCTTACCAAATATTTTTCTTCTGTGGTTAATTAAATCTCCTTTTATTACCTGTTGGATGAGACTAATAGCATCTCATTTTATTTTGATATCAAACCTCAACAACCAGGGAAGTAGCCTGGGTTAGCTAGCACCTAGAACAGTTGATGTAGGTGTGCAGGGTTGGAGCAGCATTATCTTAATGAAGTGATAGATGGACAGCTCAGAAGAAGGTAAGCCCAGAGTGATCCTCATATTTTCAGAGATGTTTTTTGGTAATGGCTCTAGACATAATGGCTTCTTACCCTCAAGCACACCTACTGGGAGATTAGAGAATAAACTGTCTGTGGTCATTCAATAAGGAGAGACAGATGTGAATGTGCTTGGTGTCCTTAAGAACTCCACTTTGAAGATAATTGAAGTAAACTTTCTTTTAGGTCCAAAAGCTGTGTTATCTATCCCTAAGTCTTCTAGCTTGCAAATTTAAGCCTCTAGTTCTGCTAGGGAATTTCCATGAAACTCAGTTTACCTTCAAAGCTACTAGAAAGGGATTAGATTTTCTTTTTTTCTTTTTTTAATCTTAAAAATGACTTACCCTTTACTAGAAAAAGATAGATACTGAAGAAGGAGGTATGCTTTGCTCTGGAATTCAAGATATGGACAATAATGCCAGTTGCACCCAAATTAATTTTCTGAGAGTAGGGAGGGGTGATCAATCAGTTTTAAAGTTTCTATTCTAACTCACTATGAATGGTGAACTATATCTTTCTCTCTAGCCTCTATGAACTGCAAAGATTTGGCATAAATATGTACTTCACCATTTAAATTCAGGACCAAGTCCTTCCAAAGTGTGTGGATGTGTACTTGTGTGGAGGGTGGGGTGGGGAGATGAGGAATGAAGTCTGGGATTTTTGGTCTTTCTCATCTCCCAAGCAATCACTTCTTCAAAGGGCTGTTACACAACTTTGTTATGTTGTTGTTATGTGTCTGTTTTAGTTTTTCTTTTCCACCTTCATTGCTGCCCATATAATTATTGAATCCTTGGCATTGGGGATGACCAGTAATAGCCCTAAAGTCTCATAATTGATGACAGGTCCTGAAGAAGACCTCAAGGACCTCACTACTGGTGTGCAGTGTGGTTAAGAGCAATATCCCAATCCCTTAGGTCATTCAATGAACAGAGTGAAAGCTAGGCGAGTTGTTTTTTTCCCTGTTAAAAGTGATTGAAATCATTCTCAAGATTTGATTAGTTTGGGGGACTAAAGTTTTAGGTGGCTGACATCACTTCTGGTTTGCCTGGGAATAAAACTTCCACCAGGAGCTCCAGATACCCTCTGATGCTTGGCACCCACGATAGGCAACTTAGGCAATGGACCTGTGCCCAGCTGAATCAATGTCTTCGATGCACATCCTTATTGAATACCCTTCTCTTGCAATGACTAAGTGAATTTCTTTTGGTTAACTGCATAATGACTTATTGTCTCCTTTCATTTCACTGTCAAGCATAAAACTATTCCAAGTCTGGACTGAATCAGGCCCAGCCCAGAAAAGAGACCATTAAATTAAAGAAATGGTAGCAAACATACAAAGAGGCATGTACTGGAACTCACAAGGACTGTTTGGCTGTCTGATCGCTAGAGAGGATCTTGGACTTCTAACAGCATATTATGGTTAGTGGAATTGTCAGTCTGGTCAAACAGCAGGTCTGTGTCTCAGTTGCCCTTGGTCTGACCTGAAACATCATTCTCTGTTGTTGTTGTGGCATCCCTTTACTTTCTTCCTTATTCTCTTAGGCCAAAAATCCCTGGTGCTCCTTGTATTTGATGGTGCCTCACATTTGATTAATAAATATCTTGTATATGCATGTATACAGATACACAACTCTTTCTCCATCTATCCATCCATTTATTAATCTTTCTCTCTTTCCCTTCCTACCTTGTTTTCTTCTTTCTTTTTTCTTCCTTTTTCTTGTTTAATAAGAATGTATGTGTAGATCCCATATAAGATATATAAGATTGCATGCTGTCTCAGAGAGGAAGAGGAAAGGGAGGGAGTGGAGAGGGAGGGGGAGAAAATTTAAGACTTATGGATTGTTGAAAACTGAAAAAAATAAATTAAAAAATGAAAGGTAGGAATGCAAAGGATTACACATTGTGAACAATTAGAGACTTCAAGGATCATTTGGTAGGAGCCTCTCATTTAGAGAGAAGAAAACTGAGGCTAAGAAAAAGGAAGTGACTAAGTTAGGGTCACACAATAAGGTAAAGGTAGCCAGCATTGAACCAGACCTCTCAGGGACCAGGGGAGGGGCCAATCAAGGGTTATAGTTAAGTATTCTCTTGCCCTTGGGATGGGGCCTGACTGAGCACCTAGGAGGGTAGGAGGCTCTCTTCCCCTCCTCTCCCCTCCCTTCTCCTCTTTCTTTCTTTTTTCCTTTCCTTCTTTTCATGTGATCTCCTGTGTTAGAATGTAAGTTCCTTGAGAAGAGAAACTGTTTTGCTTTTGTCTTCATATCCTGAACACTTAGCACAGTGCCATGGAGGATATAGTATGAAGTAGAATGCAATACCACACTTTTAATTGAAACTCTTATTATATGTTTTTATAGCACTTATATAACCTTGATTGGCTTCAAGTGTATCTCCTATTCTTTGTGACAATTCTTAAGCTATATGCTTATTATACGTATATTTTCATGAAGTTACTTTATGTTAGGAATATAATTTAAATTATTTTCAAAATTTTTGTACTTGTAAATAAAACCCTAGTTTTGTTTTATTGTGAAGTTAAGTTAAATGTTTGTCAGTTGATTGATCAGGTAAAGAATAGTTGCAGTCCCAGATGACATTGCAAATTATCATGTGATAGAGATTGATTATTTCATTGATTCTGTTGGCATGGGGAAATCTTAAGTAGGTAAGTGCCATTTGGCACCTTCTCTGCAATGTATATTAGAGAGTCACCTGGAACACTGAGGGCAAAAGTCACCTGCCCAAGGTCACACAACCTACATATATCAGAGGAGAAACTTGAACTCAGATCTTCCTGGCTTAGAGATATCGTATTATCCACTTAATCATTCTGTCTCTTATTTCAAAATTATACTGAATGTACTTGTCTATATGTTAAATCCTCCAAGTAGAAAGTAGAACTGAAAACCCTGCAAGATCCTTTAAAAGCAAAAACAAACTGCAACAAAAACCAATACAATTTATCCTTTATTTTTACCCCCAACCAAATATTCATAACAAGTATGGCTTAGATTTTTTTTCCAAAATGTTCCAAAAAATAATCATTTTGAGCTGAGGAAAACACTGGCAAGTTTCAATCCCATAGAAAATTTGGAAAGTTTTGAGTGAATGCAGGGAATGATAATGGAAACCATTGTGGAACTGAGCTATAGCATTTACAGCTGTAAGCTCCATAAGAATAATCTTCCTATGTTTATATGTTCACCCATGGTTGTTATGGCCTCTGTTCTAACTTACTTTATGCCTCTAGTCTTTTTCAGGCACTTCTATTTTATGACAGGAAAGGTTTCCCTGCTAGTCTTTCAGTGACTATGAAATAGCATTTATACCTTTCTTTGAATTCCTGACTATTGTTTATCTTGTTTCTTCTGTTACAGTGGAAAGTCTAAATTTTCCTCTTTTTCTGTCTTATGAGTGAACAGTGGGGCTGATTCAGTGTTTAAAGTGAGGGGAATGCAGAATGAATGATCACCTTGAAATTACCATTTGACTGGAATCCTTCATATTTTATGCCTCCACAAACTTGTTCCCTTCCACCCTTCCAGACATTTCATATTATTCTCCTTCGCATATTCTACATGTCATCCAAAACTGGCTGGTTAGCTATTTCTAGGATTCACCATGTCATCTTTTATCTGTCACCCATGCCTGAAATGCCCTCTCTCTCCTCTTAGAATTGCTGTCTGCCTTGAAGTCTCAGGTTCAGTGAGCTCTAAGTTCTCCATGAAGTCCTAAATTCTCCAACAAGACCTCCCTTGTTAGCATTCTTTCCCTACTGGTACTTTTTAATTTAGTTGTCTATGTCCCTATTATCCCCCAACCCCCAGTGGAACATGCACTCCTTGAGTGCAGGGATTATTCATTATACTTTTCTCTGAAATTATCTCTAATTTATTCTGTATATATCTTGATTGTGCCTAGTTTGCATGTGGACTCCCTCATTAGACGATAAACTCCTTGTGGGTAAGAATTTTGTTTATTCCTTTCTTTGTATTAGCAGTGCTTAACATAGCGCCTGGCACTAATAAATTCTTAATAAATGCTTATTGACTTGACTTTTATCTTATCTTAGCTCAAATCTTAGTACAGTACCAGTAGTATGACTGTACACTAATATAGTACCAAATGATAGGCACTTAGTAAATAATTATTGAATTGAAATTAATTGTTAGAGACATTTTATTTACACTAATGAATCCTTGGGAAATATTTCATATGTATAATTACATTTATCTGCATTACTTTAAAAATACCTCTTCTATGGAAGTGACTAAGCAGTACAAAAGATGAAGTCAGAAAGATTGGTTCAAATCTAGCCTCAGACACTTACTAATTGTTTGATCCCAAGCAAGTTATTGAACCATTACTTGCTTCAGTTTTTTCATCTGTAAACTGAGGATTAACAGAATAATAATAATAGCACTTGCCTCCTAGGGTTGTTATAAGGATCAGATGAGATGGTATTTGTAAAGCGCTTTGCAAAATTTAAAATCCCAGGAGATAGAGCCAAGATGGCAGAGTAGAAAGATGGACCTGTAGTAGTTCCCCTCCATAGCTCATAAAATACCTTTAACAAATGACTCTAAACAAATTCTAGACCAGCAGAAGCCACAACACAACAGAGTGAAAGAGATTTTCCAGCTCCATGTAGCCTGAAAGGCTGAGCACAGAGTGGAGCACAGCCCATGGAGCCCAGCAGGAACAGGACAGGAGCAGACCTCAGAGGGGAATCCCCAGCAGCTGCAGTTCCTAGATCCTTCAACCCACAAATGCCAAAGACAGCTTCAAAGGTCAGTGAGAAGGCTTTTTCACCTAAGTGAGAAAGGAGCAAGGTCCTCCCCAGCCTTAGTCCCAGGGGGTGGCAGCAGCAGCAGCATCCATTTTTGGAGCCCTCAGCCTAAAGCCCCTGGGGGAATTGAGCCACTGATCTGAGTCTCAGTCTTGAGTGGTAGTCCTGGAGTGAGGAAGAGTGCTGGCATGGTGGAGCTGGTGGAGGCTCTGGAAAGGGAATTCTACTTGTAGATTCTGTGCAAAAACACTTTGGTAGCTCCTAGCTACCAGAGCACAGGCCAGAAGAGGAGTAAACTCCTTTCCCTTGATTGTGCCACCTTGGAGAAACTGAGAACTTACATATCCTCAGAGTATACCCTCCTCCTGAAAAAGGACTCAAAATTCAAGTAACTGACTGGGAAAATGCCCCCAAAAGGGAAAAAAGTAAGACTATAGAAGTTTACTTTCTTGGTGAACAGTTATTTTCTTCCTTCCTTTCAGATGAGAAAGATCGGAGGAAGACCTAAAAGTCAAGTCTTCTGCATCCAAAACCTCCAAAATAAATAAACAATGGTCCCAGGGCATGGAAGAGCTCAAAAAGGATTTTGAAAATTAAGTAAGAGAGATGGAGGAAAAATTGGGAAGAGAAACTAGAGTGATGCAAGAAACTCATGAAAAGTGAATCAACAGCTCACTAAAGAAGACCCCAAAAATGCTGAAGAAAATAATACCTTAAAGATAGACCAACTCAAATGGCAAAAGAGGCCCAAAAAGCCAATGAGGAGAAAAAAAGCTTTAAAAAGCAGAATTAGCCAAATTGAAAAGAAGTTTCAAAAGCTCACTGAAGAAAATAGTTCTTTGAAAATTAGAATGGAGCTAATGACATTATGAGAAACCAAGAAATTATACAACAAAACCAAAAGAATGGAAAAATAGAAGATAATGTGAAATATCTCATTGGAAAAACAACTGACCTGGAAAATAGATCCACGAGAGACAATTTAAAAATTATGGGACTACCTGAAAGCCATGACCAAAAAAAGAGCCTAGACATCATCTTTCATGAAATTATCAAGGAAAACTGCCCTGATATTCTAGAAACAGAAGGCAAAATAAATATTGAAAGAATCCACTGATCACCTCCTGAAAGAGACCCGAAAAGAGAATCTACTAGGAATACTGTAACCAAATTCCAGAGTTCTCAGGTCAATGAGAAAATACTGCAGGCAACTAGAAAGAAACAATTTGAGTACTGTGGAAATATAATCAGGATAACACAAGATGCAGCAGCTTCTACATTAAGGGATCGAAGGGCTTGGAGTATGATATTCCAGAAGTCAAAGGAACTAGGATAAAAACCTAGAATCAACTAGTATAACTAAGTATAATATTTCAAGGGAAAAAACTGAGTATAATATTTCAGGGGAAAAAATATTCATTCAATGAAATAGAGGACTTTCAAGCATTCTTGATGAAAAGACCAGAGCTGAACAGAAAATTTGACTTTAAAACAAAAAAATCAAGAGAAACATGAAAAGGTAAACAGGAAAGAGAAATCAATGGACTTACTAAAGTTGAACTGTTTACATTCCTATATGGAAAGATAATATTTGTAACTCTTGAAAGTTTTTTCAGTAGTTGGGTAGTTGGAAGGATTATACACATATATCTATAGACAGAGAGCACAGGGTGAGTTGAATAGGAAGGGATGATATCTAGAAAATAAAATTAAGGAGTGAGAGAGGAATATATTGGGAGGAGAAAGGGAGAAATGGAATGGGGCAAATTATCTCTCATAAAAGAGGCAAGAAAATGCTTTTTTCTATGGAGGTGAGAGGGAAAAAGTGAAGCTTACTCTCATCACATTTGGCTTAAGGAGGGAATAACATGCACACTTAATTTGGTATGAAAATCTATCTTACACTACAAGAAAGTAGGGGATAAGGAGATAACTGGGGTGTGGAGGATGATAGAAGGGAAGTCAAATGGGAGGAGGGAATAATTAGAAGTAAACACATTTGGGGAGGGACAATGTCAAAAGAAAGAATAGAAGAAATGGGGGGTAGGAGGGAAATATAGTTAGTCTGACACAACATGACTATTGTGGAAGTCTTTTGCAAAACTACACATTTATAGCCTATATTTGAATTGCTTGTCTTCTCAGTGGGGATGGGTGGGGATGGAGGAAGAGAAAGAAGTTGGAACTCAAAGTTTTAGGAACAAATACTGAGAATTGTTTTTGCATACACCTGGAAAATAAGAAATACAAGTAATGGGGTATAGAAATATATCTTGCCCTACCAAAAAAGAGAGAAGATGGGGATAAGCGAAGGGAGGGGTATGATTAAAGGGAGGGCAGATTGGGGGAAAGAGTAATCAGAATGCATGGTGTTTTGGGGTGGGAGAGGGGAGAGATGGGGAGAAAATTTGGAACTCAAAATCTTGAGGAAATGAATGTTGAAAACTGAAAATAAATAAATAAGCATTAAAATTTAAAATCCCATATGAATGTTAGCTATTATTTCTCTGTTGTTGAGTTATAGATATTGAGTTTGAAGGGATCTATTTTAGTGATAAAGAAACTGAAGCAAGGAGATGTGATATTAAGTGACTTGCTCAGGATTAGAGCAAGGAAATATCTGAGGTGGGATTTGAACCCTACCCTTTCTGACTCTAAGTTCACTACTTTTTCTATCATAATATATTGCCTCTTGACAGATTGAGTGAGCCAGGAAAAAGTAGTGATTCTGGTGTTATACAGACCCATCAACTACCTATGTGGCTCACTTCTCTCATCTGAAAACTGAAACGGTTGGGTTAGATTGTTTCTGAGGTTTGTTTTAGATCTTTAATAATGTTATGATTTCTATGTAATAGATAGCATGGAAAATTTTCGATGGATACTCAAAATAATTTTAAAAAGAACTCGCTACTTGTGTCAAATATCTGCCTTTTCAGGGATCTGTTTTTTTACTTTTATTTTCTGTAAAGATGCCTCAGTTCTATTATTTTGCATATTGTAGAAGCTTGCCTTCTTAGTAATTTCTTTGCTAAATTTAACTCAGTGTTTTTTTTTTGTTCCTCTGCTCAAAAAAGAAAATGAGAATTTCTCAAACCCTAGACTAGTGGTGCCCTGATTTGAAACTCTTTTTTATATCTAGAGAAGAGAACTGCAAATCTCTCCTCTGAGCTTTGACCAGTCTTTCTAGAATCTAGATGGAAAATGGGTGGAGAACAGACAAGACATTTCCAGGTCTAAACTAGGAGAGACACCAAAATGAGGTCCCCCTCATCTTTGATAGGCAAAAAGAATAAATAGATCCTTGTTTACACAAAGTGCTGGGTGAACTTTTGGTATATATTTGCTTTGTTTTAAAATGTTCTTTCCAAGTATACTCCAAAACACAGAAAAAAATATTTGAGAAGATGCTTGCAACGTTTTCAAATGTTATGGGCCTTTCCAAATATTTAATAAATTTAATAATGGAATTTTAAAAACAAAAGCTGTGGAACATTAAATAAAAAAAATAGAGGTTACAACCTGATTTGAATAAACATTCAGGAGGAAATTTAAATTAAGCTAAAATAATTATCAACAATTTAAGTAACTTAAGACCAACTCAAAGAAATTTAATCCATCATGGCAAAATAAATTATATTAAAGATTACAAATAGATCAGAGTTGTTTATTCTTAATATGAATGAAATAAACTTTTTTAGATGTTTCAGAAATAATATTGACATTCATGATGTAATTCAAATTGGAAATAAATGAAGGACATTAAGTGCTCATGGCTTTTTGGCTTTTTTCTAGATCCAAGTTTTCTAACATCAGTACAGATTTTTATATGCCAGAAATGATTAATAAAGAATACTATCAAGAGGAGTTTATCCTACAGATGATCAATGTGTCCCTTAGTCTTAGTCATTTGGCTCATTTGAACTTGAATCTGGAAGACATAGATCTGACACTTACCCCTGTGCACCCTCGGACAAGTCCTTTTACTCCTTAGCTTTCAGTTTCCTGAGTGCCATATTTTAGGAGAGATATTGACATTGGTGTTGGGGCACACTAGAGTGAGAAGGGAAATGGAGGCCAGGCCCTACAAGGATTGATTCAAGAATCTGGAAATATTTAACCTGGACAAAAGAATACTTAAGGGGGTAAAGGGGGCATGCTAATTGTTCTATGTGAGCTCCCTGAGAACAGGAATTGTTTTGCTTTTTTATTTGTGTCCTCAGAACTTAGCATAGTAGTTTGTACCTGGTAAGCACTTAACATATGTTTTTCATTCATTCATTGGAGACTGGGCATCTTACCTCCAGAATAAAAAGTAAGGAGTGGTTAGTGGAAGTTGCAAAAATGTAGATTTACACTAAATATAAAGGGGAAAAACAACCATCCAAACTTTCTAACATTGAGCCTTGAACTGACTCTTTGATCTTCCCTATCCTTAGTGTTCATTCTTCCTCTGGTTTTTACTTATCTACGCACGTTTCATCCTGCTGCTGTTCCTCCACTTCCAAGCCCCCAGTACTATGTAGGACCTTTTGGGGTATTTGTTTTTGTTTCCCATCATCTACCACAATGCCTTTCACAGAGTAGGTCAAAATGTTGATGTACCTAAATGTTTGTTTCATAAATGTTTGTTAAATTAAATTGTTATTGTTCATATTCATAAATGACTTCTTCTTTACTTGAATTCATATTCAGAAAATTCAAAAGGTACATATAGACTCAGTTTCTGTAAATCAAATCTCTCCTTTGAGAAACTGATCAATGTATGTGCCTCCTGATATTTTTTAGAGGCTCATATTTTTCATCATAGGATCTTAGGATTTGGAGCTTGAGGGCATCCAACAGTCCTCTACACTTACTTTCACTTGAACAGGAATCTCTCTTTCAACATCCCTTATTTTTTCATTTTAGTCAATGTGTGAACATCTCTACTAAGGTGAGAGGTAATACCAGTGAAGGTAGCCAAATCTAATTTCTTCTAGGAGTTCATCTGTGAAAGGGAAGAGAGCTATAAGACAGTCTTTTGACAGACTTGAAGGTTCAAATTAACAAAAAAAATGAGAAGGTAAAGGGAGATGGAGATGAAGAGGGAAGGGAGAAGAAAAAAGGAAGGAAGTAGAAGTGTAGAGGTGGGAAGAGAGAGAGAGACAGATAGGGAGACATACAGACATAGAAAGGGAGAGAGAGACAGAGGCACAAAGGAGAGAGAAGGGAAGAAGAGAGAGAGAGAGAGAGAGAGAGAGAGAGAGAGAGAGACCTATAGAGAAATTTTTAAGTATAAGGAAACTTTTATATATTTTACATATTTTTATCTATATTTTATATATAAATATAGATAAAAATACAAAATATTTTATATATATTTGTATATGTATAAATTTATATATAAATATATATTTTAAGGAGCAGAGAAAAAATCCAATGGTCCTTGGTGTCTTTGCTTATCTTTTCTATGAATTTTTACATGAACCTATCTCTTTTTTCTTCTAAACACACCATTTAAGAGCTCTTTTCTGAAGGTTCACAATTCTGTTCTTATTCTGATAGAATATTTTCCACCCAAAATATATTATTCTTCCTGTATTTCACTATATGAAAGTCAAAGGCTTTCATATAACTCTTATCAGGTTAAGGGTCCACTGAAAGACACTATAGGCCCGGCAGGTTTGAGTTTCCATGTGAATATTAGACAGAAATGAGTCAGCATTTGGTAATTCATTTGTAGTTCCCAATTGGCATTTATTTTCATCACAAATGCACGTATGGTTAGCTTTTATAGAGAATGACACATCACAGCAGATAAATCATTCAGTTAGTCCTGTAAACTTCTTTTGAAGGCACTTTCCCAGATATTGTCAAAGGAAGAAACCTTAATCATAACTCAGCTAGAGAATACGTGGGACATTGTGGAAGGGGAAAGACTTTCTATATTCCCCCTCCATCCCTCACCCTTCAGGCAAGAATGAAGAGAGGTTTATTTGTAAAATGGAGACATCCACACAGGGCTATTGGAGGTCAAGGTTGGGGTGCGAGGTGCAGTCTGCTAAATTGAATGTTTTGTAGTTTGGCAATGTCTTCAGATTGATTGTATATGCCATGGAATAGACTTGACATGATTGTGGTGCTCTCAGGCTGTGGATTGTCAGGGGAAATGGAGACCAGAAAGATTATTCACACTGCTATTGCTCTACTTTTTACTATATTAAGTCTACACCAGTTTGGCCTGTATGGAAGAAAGCCCATTGAATTCAGTGAAAAGTCTGAATCCTGAATAAAAAAAAATCAGTGTTCATTACTTTAAAGTTTATGTAATAGCTCAAAATGAGTTGCCACATAGAATTCTATAGGGAATTGGTTTCAAAAAGTAGATAAAAATGAGTTATAATACCTTTGTAATGTTAGCTATAAAGACAATGTGATATAGTAGATTAAGAGCTGGGTTCAGGGTCAGAAAGACTTGTGTTCAAATCCTGTCTCTGATACTTATTAGCTATTGGACTCTTGGTAAGTCACTTAACCTCTTTATTTTATATTCATATTATATACATTATACTTATATTTCAGGCAATGGCATAGGATAATATACTAAATCATAGATCAGTTTCTATCTGCATTGGTTGAAGGAATTTCATACATCAAAGAAATAATAGATTCTTCAATTATTTCTAATTTTAGCTGGGTGTGGCTCTTGCTTCTAACGTACTTGATTATATTTCCTGATTTCTATGGTCTAGCTAGTTGGCCTTCTGGGTGGTCCTCATTCATGTCCCTCCATTTCCCATTTTTGGGTCTTTGCCCTAGCTGCTTTCCATTCTCAGAATGCCCTTCTTCTTCACCTCTCTCAAAAAATAAAACCAACCAAAGCTAAACTCTTTTCTTCCTTCAAGACTCAGCTATGTCAATCAATAAGCACTAAATCAGTGCTTACTATGTATTAGACTTTGTACTATGTGCTTGGGGAAATAAATGAAAGCTTGCTGCTTTCGTGGAGCTTACATTATGACGAAGAAAACAAGATATACATAAATATACATATATAAAGCCCTTCCTGCTTCCCTGATTGCTACTTTCCTTGTATATATATTCAGTCTTTATATTCCTATATTCTGTCTGGACATTTTGTTTCTCATCATAAGCTCCTTGATTGCAGGTACTGTTTTATTTTTGTCTTTGTGTCTTCCAAGGCTAGTAGAATTTCTAGAATGTGGTAGGGACTTAACAAATGCTCATTAACTGATTAACTGTCTGAAAACAGCTTCCCTATGAAGTACTTAAAGTATCCCTTCCTCCCATGTTTATACTGTTTGTACAATCTTTGAAATAAGGATTTATTAAGAAAGAAAGTTTTACCTAGGTGGCACACTGGATAGAGCATTTACACTGCAGTCAGGAAGAGTTTTCCTGAGTTCAAATTGAACCTCTGACACTTACTAGCTGTGTGACCCTAAACAAGTTCCTTAACCCTGTTTGCCTCAGTTTCCTCATCTGTAAAATGGGCTGGAGAAGGAATGGCAAACCATTCCAGTATCTCTGTCGAGGAAACCCCAAAAACTGTCACAAAGAGACAGATACAACTCAACAATAATAAGAAAATTTTAACTTGCTCATTTCCCAAAGTATAAAAAAAACTCTAATCAGTGAAGCCTGAAAAAGTATTTATTAAAAAAAAGCAAACTATTTATACCAGAAACAGCTCAACTTCATAAAAAGTAGACATTTGAACATTTAACATATTTTGTGGAACTACTTAGAAATTTTTATTTTCTTAAAGGAAATTTTATTGATATATTTTCAAAATTATTTTTACAACCTCTACATTTCTCAATGTATTCCTTCTCTTACTCTATCCCAGAGTCATTCCTTATAGTAAAGAATAACTAGGAAAGTAGTGGAAGGTTCAGCAAAACTAATCAACATATAAAAAAATTCTGACATTATACATAGTATTCCAAACATATAATTCTTTGTGTCGGCAAATAAAGAAGGGGCTATGCCATCTTTTCTCTCTTCTTTGGGACCAAATTTGGTTATTATAATTTTGTAGCTTTCAGTTTTCATTGGTTTGGCAGTATTCTTTCAATTGACATTGTTGCATTCATTGTGTACATTGTTTTCTTGTTTCCATTTACTTTGCCTTGCATCACTTCGTATATGTTTCGTTACTTTATTGCTTTCACCATTTCTTCAGTAATATTCCATGATATTTTTGTACTGCAATTTGTTTAGCTACTTTCCAAATGATAGGAATTTACTTCATCTCCAATTCTTTGCTATTACAAAAAAAATGCTGTTTTGAATATCTTGGTGCATTGGTCTTTTTGTCACTGAGCTCTTTGGGTTATAAGCCAAGAAGTGTGATCTCATGAAGGGCATGGATATTTTGGTTATTTTCTTCAAATAATTTCAATTTGTTTTACAAAATGGTTGGAAAAATTCATAGCTCTGCCAAGAAGAAATTAATGTGCTCATCCTTCCACAACCTCTCCATCACTGACTACTTCCATCTTTTGGCATCTTTGCCAATTTGCTTGGTGTAGTTTTAATGTGCATTTCCCGTATTAGTGACTTGGAACATTCTTTTATTTGGTCATTAATAGTTTGCAATTGTTTTGAGAACTTTCTTTATAAATTGATTTTGTTTTTTTTTAAATTCTTTTTTGTCTATGTATCTTGGATATGAGGCCCTTACCAAAGATATTTGATGGAGCATTTTCCCCTAATTGACCCTTTCCTGTCTCATTCTAGTTGCTTTATTTTGTGTTTGTTCATGCAACAACTTTTTAATTTCATACGACTTAGATGATCATTGCAAAGTTTTTTCCACCCCTTTTTTGTTAGAACTCACCTCTCTAAGCATGACTCTAAGGTATAAATGATCTACTTCTCTTCCAGATTTTTAATTGTGTGAACTTTAATATTTATGTTGCATATCTATTTTGAATTTATTGTGATTTGTGGTGAAAGGTGTTTAACACTAATTTATGCCAGACTGCATTCCAGTTTTCCCAGAAATTCATATTAAAAAAGGGAATTCTTTTCTATGGAATTATGCTTTAGGATTTACTGAACACCATTATTGAGTTCAATTATTTATTTCCAATTCTTCCTTATCTATTCTCTTTCTTGATCTGCTTTTCTATTTCTAACCAACAATAAGCAGTTTTGATGATCATGACTTTATAATTTTCTGTTAATAAGGTTCACTCCTACATTTTCACCATATCACTCAATAGTCTAATTTTTCTATGGCAAAATGAGCATCATTATTTTGTCTAATTTTGTAAAGTATCTTTTTGGTAGTTTTACTGGCATAATACTAAGTCTTTTAGTTGACTTTGTGTATTATCATTTGATCCAGCCATGAGCATTGAATGAATTTTCACCTTTATTTAGGAAGCATTTTGTAATTAAATCTATGCAGGGATTGAGTGTGCTTTGACATATGAACTTCTAGATATTGTTACTCATCGTGCAATTATTTTGAATTTTACTTCCCTACAATCCACCATGCATGCTTCTCATCTTTGACTCTTGGCTTCCTTTCTATTCCAGCTAAAATCCTACCTTTCCCAGGAAGATTTTCCCAGTCCCTTTTAATTCTAGTGGCTCCCTACTGTCAATTATTTCCAATCTACCCGGTAAATAGTTTGTTGGTAGTTTGCCATCTCCCCCATTAAACAGTGAGTTCCTTTAGATCAGAAACTCTTTTTTAGTTTTCTTTGTATCTCTAGCACTTAACAGAGTGCCTGGGAAATAATAGGCACTTAATAAATGTTTATTTATTAAGAAGAAGAACATTCTAGGCATAGAGGGAAGGGATGGAATGTTCTGTAGAGGAAAGAACAAGAAAATTAATTTGACTAGAGTGTATAACAAAGACTGTGAAGGTGGGATGGATGTGAAATAAGTCTCGAAAGGTAGACTAGAATCAGATAGTGAAAGCCTTTAATTATCTAACAACAGAGCTTATATTTTATCCTAGAGACAGTAGAGAGTCTCTGAAGCTTCTTCATCAGAGGAGTGGCAAAGGTAGATCTGTTTGTTTTAGAAAGATTATTTAGTAGTGCTATGAAAGTTGTTTTGAAGAGAGTGACTGAAAGTCAGAAGACTAATTTGGAGGCTTTTAGTTCATCCAAGAGGTGATAATGGTTTAAACGAGGGTGACCAAAGAAGGAGACATCTGGGATGAGGAAGAGCTTATGTAGCATTCCCACAATTTTAACGTGGCACGTTTTGTTAAGCATCTCTGTCATGAATTTAGGTTTTATCTTCTCTAACACCAAACCCAATCCTGTCTACCTAACAGACACTTTATAAATGTTTATTGGATTGAACTGGATGGAAGTTTTCTCTGAACCCAGAGTTCAAATTATAACCCCCAAGAAGAGACAACTCATTCTGATATTTTGATTTATGTTATCTCATTGATTTAGGATAACTATGATTGGGCAAATTGAAAACATTCTTAACTTTTTAAAATGTTTGATTCTTGACTGATTCTTTTTAAATCCATTGAGAATACATGAAATTACCTTTTAAAAAATGTGGATATTTGCATAATATTTGCACAATTGCCTGTGATGGCAATCAAAATAGGATCTTTTGCTATTTTTGTTTTAGCATAATCAAGTGCCTCTGATTGAATCTTGCCTTTATCAATCAAGAGTCTTTACAAGGAGTAAAGCACAGAAACAAGAGTTTCTTTAACTAGAAACAGTGTAGGTATTTGTATTATTAATTATTTTCAAGATCTTTCCCACCCATTGATGGGCCTGCCCATTGCGGGAAGTTATCAGTTAATAGCTATCATTTATTAAAGGCTTTAAGGTTTGCAAAGTGCCTTACAAGTGTTACCTCACTGTATCCTCACAAAAATTTTTGGGAGATAGATGCTATTACTACTTCTGTTTTATAAATGAGGAAACTAAGACAGCGATTAAGTGACTTTTCTGGGATCCTACAGCTAGCAAGTTTGCAAAGACGAATTTGAATTTAGATATTCATGAGTCTAGGTCCAGTTCTTTATTCATTGTACCACCAAACTTCCTTTTCACAATCCAGCTTGCTCTCTTGTGCTGAAGAATTAAGCATGTACTCTGTGTTTCTTGGTTAGTCAAGGCTTTATTCTATCAGTTGTAGAGGATGATCTAGACGAAAGATATACTGTAGAAAGTACTATCATGTTCTTGATCTGAGTAAAATGTGCTTTTCACAGTCTTTCACATTGGCTAGAAGAAAAGAAGACAGATGAGGGTATTGAAGAACTGGGTTACCATGGCACAGTGACCAGATTGTGTTAGGGATATGTCTGGGAATATACATAATAGTAAATGGCTATAGCAATTTGTGCAGGCATATTCTTTTGATCTAGCCCATGGGAAAGGAATTTTTCCAGAAGACATTATTCCAGAGATCTTTGTAGCAATATAAAGCTATAGAAGTCCTGAAAAGAGCCCTGTTTCCACATTTCTTTCTATTCATGGTGACCAATGACAATATTTGGTCCATCAAAAAGAAAGGACATTGGGAGCATACCCAGAATCAAGCAGGTCATTTCCATGCAATTCACTTAGATCAAATAAGTGATCCACTTTCTACCTGTAATCTGCTAATTAGTGTGCATTAGCCCCGAGTTGGAGAAAATCCATCATAATTTCGGCAGCAATACCCATCAATAATAAATGATCTAACTGACTTTTGGGGCCTTGGGGTTAGCATGTTCCCTCAGTTCAATTCAACAAACATTTATTAAGCATCCTTTGTGTGCCAGGTACTATGAGAAGCCCTAGAAATACAAAGACAAAACACTTTGTCATCCAGGAAATTTCATTCTGCTGGAATGAGATATGTACAAAGATAACTAAACAGAAAAAGAATAGAAAAAAGTGACACCTCATTTGATCATTTGTTGACTTTTTAAGATAGGCACTATCACTCTACCCTTTTTATAGATGATGAAATTGCAGCCCAGAGAGTAGAAGTGACATGTCTAAAATCAAGTCCTGAATTAGGTTCTGCTTATGTCTCTGTCAGGGTCCATTGCTGAGACTTTGGAAGAAGATATAGATAATCAAGACACAGATGAACACTTTTATTACTGCGGGTCCTTTCCTGTTTGTTTGTTTTTGTCTTTGAAGGTTAAGTTTTTTCCACTCTTCTCACTGACCTTGTTCCTTGTAAACTCTCCTCACAAGTACTCACAGTCCTGGGTCTTAGATAGAACATTTCCACTGATTTCATTGAGTATTGCTGAAAATATAGTAAAACCCCCATAAGAAGAGAAGTAATAATCAGATCAGAGGAGTTTCAGGATTTCAATGGAATCTTCCTCAAATCAAAACATCATGCCCCTAATGAGATAATGTGCAGTTATAAACAAAATTTTGTGGCTTATGTCGTGGAGAACTTTTGTAAAAGGCTGCCAATAATTTTATTGCCATAAAAAATGGAAGAGTTGATTAGCAGGTTACTTAAAACTGTAATCTCATCCTTCAGGGGATTTCTTTAAATTCAATTAAGAAAGTGTTTGGGGTAGGGGTTTGTGAAATAATTTTCTCCTAATATTTATTTCAACAGAATTTACTTAGATATTTGGGATGGGGAAATGGTTTAAAAAGAGTTCTGTTGGCACTTTAAAGGTACCTGGCATTCTCCCAATGGAGTCATGTTTCCCTTGATGCCAATTTATCTTTGATGAAACACTCATCTTGAACTGTGAATCTGCATTTGGAGCACTACAGGGCAATTGACTTCCATTATTTGTCCAGGTGGAAAGAGAGCCAACTAAGATTCCTTAGCAATGCCAGATGGTTGCAGGTGAATGGTTTTGAGGATTTGAAAATGCTTTCTTGGATTTCTATTTATTTCAAACACAATCAGAAGAGGATCAATGTACTTTTTTCTGGAAGTCTGCCCCCACCTCACATTCCCATTTCCCATGGAAGCTGGGAAAACATTTACAAATTGTACAGATTCTGTTTCATGGAGTATTTTTTTTTTATAGTAAGAGCAAGGGATAATAGAGAGTCAGTTTTTGAGTGCTGAAATGATATTCACAAAATAATAAAAAAAAGAATTAGAGCTTGGATTCCCTATCAGGGAAATATAGAAAGATGTGGACAAGAATCACACACATTGAGAAGAGGAAAAGATTTGATATATACATGAGGAAGCAGTGCTTATATCACCATCATCAATCAACAGAAAAAAGTATGTATACATGCAAATATTCACGTGTGCAAGCATAGAAAGATGTAGATAGAGGCACTGTATATTCTTTAGTAGGCACACTACCACTCCTTTGCAATGGTTTTAGTACTTAAAAGGAGCTTAGAAGAGTTAGACCAGACATTTAACACTGAGAATACAAGACCTGTATCACACCCAGGGGACAGCTATCTGAATTACTTGAGACACTGAAAGGCGGGAGCATGTATGAGAAGCCATAAGCTAAAGGGAGGAATATTAGGAGCACACCCACCCTCTAAAACAGGATAATGGCCTATATCTCAAAAAATAAGGGCAGCACTCAGCTCCTAAACTGTAGCCATCAGCCAACATTTAGCATTAAGGATATCCGTTCTTATTTCTACAATTTGTGGTAATCTCATTCACCTGAAACACCAAAAGGTTTCTGATTCATAACTGGGAGCAGAGAAAGGCATGAGGAGGAGATAAGGATGGACAAGTTTGCCTCTGAGAGGCAGCATGAAAGAGGACCCTGCCATCAGAGGACCCTGACTCAAATTCCACCTCTAATGTTACTGCCTGTGTGACCTTGGGTGAGTTCCCTAACCTCCCTTGGCTCCCAGTTTCTTTGTCTGTAAAATAAAAGTGTTAAACTAGATGTCACTTATAAGTTCTAGATTTTTGATCCTATGATATGATGATGATGATGATGATGATGATGATGATGACGATATTCAGTCCTTTTTTCAGTTATGTCTATCTTTGTGATTTTTTTTTTGAGGTTTTCTTGGCAAAGATACTGGAGTGGACTGCCATCTCTTTCTCCAGCTAATTTTACAGATGAAGACACAGGAAAACAGGGTTAAATGATTTGCCTAGTGTCATACAGATAATGTCTGAGGTCAGTTTTGAACTAGTGAAAGATATGAGTCTCCTAATTCCAAGCCCAGTGCTCTATCCACTGCCCTATCTAGTTGTCCTTCCTATGAAACTACATACTTCCAAAATCGGAGCAGGAAAACCACCGAGAATGGGTATTACCAGGGATATTTCCTGAGCCTCAGGAATAATGGTCTTCAGGTCATGGTAAGAGTGGAGGTTTGAAGGAAGCCATCCATTATTGCCTTACAAGAAGCTGTCCTTTGAACTTGGCATACTGCTCTCTCCTGCTCTTACTTCCCTTCCCAGATCCAATAGGTGAGACTGCTGGGGTCATAGTCTGTGAGCATCAGAGCAGCTCAGGGAGGCATAAGAAGGACACAACTTTTCTAGCCAGGGGCAGGAGCTTGTTTAAATGTATCTGGTCTCTGACTTCTGACATCACAAATAGGGAGGTGACAATGAGGCCGCATAGGTGACAAATTCTTGTCATGTCTCAAGGGTTCTTAAAATGTACTTGTGTCAATGACCCCTTTGGTAGTGTGGTGAAACCTATGGATTCCTTCTCAAAAGAGTGTTTTTGATGTATAACATGATTCATAGGACTATAAGGGAAGCTAATTATATTGAAAAGTAGTTATGGAAATAGTAAAAAAAAGTGGATAGTTTGAATACAATATTTAAATAAGTAAATATTTTAAATGATAGTTAATATTAAAAAATCTTGATAGTTCTTAAAAATATCAATTGAAGATAAGGCTAAGGGATTTAAGAACCCCTTACTTTAGAAAGACATCATGATATACTAGATATAGCACCGGAGTTGGAGGCAAGTTGACCTGAATTCAAATGGTGCACAGATATTTACTAGCTCTATGATCCTGGGCAATTCTTTTTAAACCTCAGTTTCCTTGTCTGTAAAAAAATGGAAAGTAATATAATTACTTCGCAGAGTGTGTTGAGGTTTGAATGAGCTAATATATATATGTATATATATAAAGCAGTTAGTAAAATATTGAAATACTGATACGAATGTAAGCTATCACCATTATGTGATCAGTGTCATGAAAGGTTCTAGGTACAGAAGAGTCCTAAGGAAGGAGAAATGGTCATGAGTAAAGTACATATCAGCCTGCTGCTAGATAGTGTAGGACTCCAAACCAGAGACTTTCCTTTTTATTCAGACTACCGTGGGCACTTTCCTAACGCATATGCGCATCTGAATGCATACTCTACAGCTGTATTAAATATTGTCAAAAATAAATCACCTTTGTATTTTAAATTTTGAGATACTTTATTCAGAACAAAGAAAGAGGTTATTTATGTATCCTGAATAGAAAGTGAACTGTCAACTTTAATAATTTTATAAATATATATTCATTGATCATCATCATAATAACTGACATTTTAAAGTGTTTTCCACTGATTAAGTCTTGCTTATCATTATGATGTGGCAGTTAAATTTGTTTCTCAATCAATCAACAAGCATTTATTGACTACCATAGACTAGGCATTCATCTAGACACTTTGGATACATGTACAAGGAATGAAAGAATTCCCATTCACAAGGAGCTTATATTCTAATGGCAGAGAAAAGAAATACATATCTAAACATACATAGTATAAATATATAGTTGATAAATACCAATTTATACAAAGTAGTTAAATGAAAGTTAGTTTGGGAGAAAAGGCACTAATGGTTGGGGGGATGATGGAAGGTTTCATGTAGACAATGGTGCTTGAGTTAATAACAATGACGCGTTTATACATCATTGCAAAACTTTTTACAAATATTTCATTTTATTCTCACAACAACTGTGAGAGATAACTGAGGGAGACAGAGCTTTAGTGACTTTCTCAGGGTCATACAGCCAAAATGGAATCTGAAGTTCCATTTGAACTCAGATTTGACTAATTCCAAGTCGAGTGTTCTGTTCGTTATGAGGGACCCTATGAGGTATAGCTAAGGAAAGATTACTTTCCAGGCACGTGGGAAGGCCAATGAAAAGGCATTAAGAGGAGATATGGATTATCCTGAAAAAGAAGGCTGGTTTAACTAGAATACAGATTTTGGGAGGGGGCATAATCTACAATAAGGCTTGCAAAATAGGTTGAGATTTATTGTGAAAGGTTTTAAAAGCTAAACAGAGTGGTTTGCTTTTCCTCAGGGCAATAGGAAGCAAGTGGAATTGATTGAGTAGGGGAGTCATATCTTCATAGTTACACTTAAGGAAAATCATTTTTGGCAGCTTTGTGGAGGATGGACTGAAGTGAGGTGAGACTGGATGTGAGGAGCCCCCCTAGGAGGCCATTGTAATAATCTAGGTGAGATGTGATGAGGAGACTGGATTAAAGTAGTAGCTGTGGGAGCAGAGAAAAAGAATTAGATGTTAAAGATGTTGTGGATTGCAAAGCTTGGCCATTACAATCTCACAGCATTCAGTCTTACTTATTTCATTGTTCTCCCTCTTTACGCTCATCTTTATGCATTTTGCTTTTCTGGCTCTGCTTGCTTCATAAATTCATAGGATCATAGTTATAGAGATGGAAGGGATCTTTTAGGGGATTGAGTCCAACTCCCATTTTACCTTTATGGAAATTGACACCTGGAGAGGTTAAGTAACTTGCCGGAATTATACAACTAGCAATAGTCTCTGGAAGAATTCAAACCCAGGTCTTCCTAATTCCAAGTTCAGTTTTCAGCAGATCATAGAATTCTTCTCAGGATTCTCTGTAGTCTTCATATTAATCATTTCCTGTGGCACAACGATATTCATTTACATACGTTATTTTTTTTTTTGGTAGCAGTTTCAGACCTCACAGCCTTCTCTGGACACCAGGATCATTCCTTTATTTGGACTCTTTTCACTTTGCTCACAACAAAGACCCTTTAACCATTTCGCCTCATGCCTGTGGATGCTTTGTTAGGAGTTTCAGGTGCATTGCTTCCCCTCTTCCTGTAATCAAGATATTTTTAATGTCTAATTGGACTGGCATTCAGGCAGAGAGAGCCAGCCTCAGAGTCAGAAAGATCATGGACAGTGTGAACCTGGGCAAATTACTTAATCTCCTTAAATCTAACCTCTGACCCTTAGACCCTGGACAAGTTACTCATCTCTAGGCCTCACTTTCCTGGGTTATAAAATAAGGGGGTTGGACTAGTGATGCTGACTCTACTGCATCTTACAGTTTCCTTTAGTTCAAGCTTCAGGTGCTATACAAAAAATTGGTTTCCTACCTTAACAATTCTGTTCAGTATGCATTCTGTAGCTTAAACTCACTTAAACTAATAATAATGATAATAAACTAATAATTAATAATAATAAATCTAATAATAGACACTAATGGTCTAGTGAAGAAATGCAGATTTGATATAAACACATGCACATGAATCAAGTAGATTTTATTCCGAGTATTAGCAATGAATGAACAACATCCTTTCCTGTGGTTATGGATTACTTGGCCAAGGATCTGATGATTCAGAACCAACTCAGGGTTAGCCACTCTCCCTTGGGCTTTTTATCCTTCTTCCAGATCTCCCATATATACAGATGATGGCTTTTTATTTTTTCTGTTTCCACCTATGCTTTCCTAGAGGCATGACTCCTCTTAAGGTAGAGCCTTCAGAGTACCTGGTGGCCTCCTTGGGAGAATATTTCCAGATTTTCAAAAACAGCTTTGTATCTGTCGTCTCACATCCTCCTAACTGTGGTTGCTAACAAATAAAGAATTATCTTCTTATTTATTTGGGGTATCAATTATCTAGAAACCTTTTTTTCTTATCCTTTCCAGTCCAGAGATCATTCTCATTGGAGGAAGAAAACAAAGCAAAGAAAAAGTTATAAAGCCCTACCTATCTGTTGTCTTTTAGCATCCTCCTGTACACTGTGAACAGTGAGACCAACTCTTCTTTGCTATTTCTCTATCCTCCTCTATACCTTTTGAATAATTCCCTTTTTCGGGAGGTTGTTTTAGATTTCCCAGCCAAGCTCAACTCATTTTGAGTTTTAGCTCCTCTGACACTTTTGTCCAGAATGGTGCCACATTTGCACTCCTTTTTCAATACCTGCCATTGTTACCATCTTGGTTCTTGTCTTTTTACAAACTAAGCTGGTCTGTGAACATTCCAAATATCTGTGTTGATTTCTTTAAACAGCTTCTCCTTTCCTACTCACTGAAATTGTTCCTTTTTTGGGTAGTCAGAATTTCATTCTTTAGAGTTTCTGTCTTGCCTGGATTCATTTTAACTGTAGAATTTTAGTCCATTGGGGTCTTTCCTACCCTTTGGAATCCTCTGAAATCTGGGCCCCCCTTCCTAAAATCAAAGGTGCATGTCAGATCATTGCCTGACTTGCTTGTCCTTGATCACAGATTCTAAGATGACATGGCTATTTCCTCCCATAGTTCCCATCATTTCTACAACAACTACCAGTTTTTCCTTATTGGTGAGAATTGAGTCCAGTATGTAATTTTTCTTTGTTTTTTTTTCTACTTTTTGAAAGATGGAACTATCATCAAGGTATATTAAGGTATCATTAGCAGCTCTGCTTTTGGTAGAGAAAGAACCCTCACAAATGTCCAAATAATTGAAGTCCTCTATGTGACAGGTTTTTAATATGTTTCATAAGATCTAAATTTATTTCTTCTTTCTGCCTGGATGATCTATATTATTATCTGATGATAATATCATATTAGCTTCTGGCTCCATTGTTATCTAAATGCTCTGCTGTGTTTGCTTCTTTTGATTCCTGGATTTCCTCATATTCATATATTTTCTTAATATGAAACATCACATTGATTTTTCTCCCCATCATTTTCCCATTTTGCTCTTTTTGAATAAAATATTATACCTTTCCAGATACATATACCAGCCATGAGTCTCATACTACCAAATTTCACTGGGGTACATTGAGGTCAAATTTATGAGTTTATATTAGGATGTCTTGTTGATCTTGCTAGTTAAACGTATTTTGTGTATTTGTGTATATTGGCTTAATATCAGTGGGATAATGCATTGATGATAATTATTAAATAATTGTAAACATATGATATTGAATGTCAAGGCTTACAAGGTTAATATGTATTTTCTGTGATCCTCCCAATAACATCGGGTATTATTTAGAGGCCTCAATGACAGTAGTATTAGACAGAGAGAAGGAATATCTTTTGGATTCAGTCCTCCATCTTTGGTCTAGAGAAGTCTTTCTTGCCCTTCCTAATCCTTAGTAGAGTCCCAGTATGACATTTTCTCTTCACCTGAATCATTGATCTTATCTTACCCAAGTGAACCATCATTTAGTGCATCTATAAATGGTGGATGATCTCATCTTATATATGTGTTTATATAAGAGTGATCTGTCTCTTCAGGCATCAGCCATGTTGGGTGGGGAAACAGAAGGGAGGTAGAGAAGGAAGAGGACAGCATGGAATTTTAAAAAGATAAATCATGTTAGACAGAATCAAGAAACATGGATTTAAATCTCATTTCCAATACTGTCTAGTTGTTTGACTTTGGATTAACACATCATTTCTCTGAGTCTATTTCCCCATCTGTAAAATAAAAAAGAAAATAATAACTGTCCTGTCTATCTACCTCACATATGCCTATATATGCTTATATGTATGATTTTTCCATTACTGTTTTCCTGATGATTTTAGTGGAATTTGATTAACTCCTCTATTGGCAACAGATAGTCACAATGCATTGTATTTGAAGGTGTTGGGAGCTCACTGGAATTATTTTCTAGACTGTCCACTTGCCCAATTTTTCAGCTCCTTGGTATGGGATAGTTTTATAGTAATTCACTGTCTTGTGTTTCCCTTGAACACCTTTATAGCACAGTTTCTTGGTGTAACACTACCTTCCCATTGGAGTTCTTGACAGAAGACTTCAACAACTACCGCTACTTGTATTTCCTTAAACTCTTCTGCTTGAGGTCATAACTAAATGTGAGGGTTCTATCAGCCAGTCTCTCAATGAAAAGACATACTGGTTGTGAATCTATGTGAGTTTTTGGGTAACGTTAAATCAGAGGCAGTTAACTATCACAGTGGATAGATAACTGAAGTTGGAGTCAGGAAGACTTGAGTTCAAATCAGTCCTCAGATACTCATGAGCTGTGTGACTTTGGGCAAGTCACTTAACTTCTGCCTGCCTCAGTTTCTTTGTCTGTAAAATGGGGACAATAGCACCTACCTTCCAGAGTTATTGAGAGGATAATTTAAGATAATGTTTGTAAGTCACTTTGCAGATCTTAAAGAGCTACATAAATGCTTTGAGGCTTCTGCTGATGGCATCTTTTCCATCTTTTTTGTCTCAAAAATGCAGACCTTGCAGATGAATGCAGCTCTTGCCTAAACAGTAGCAGATGTGAAGTGTAGCCTGCGGCATCAATCTTAGTGGAATTACATGTGTGCACTAGAAATGTTGCATTTCTCCTCCCTTTAATCTTCTTAAGCCCAAGGATCCATAGCATGATCAGTTGTATGCTATGAAAATGGGTCTCCTTGATCCACAGGTACAATTCTAGATTTATCTTTTTCCTGCTAAAGCCAATATTTTCTTGAACAGTTTTCCTTTATTTCTCCACATTAGTCAGAATAGATCCTGGCAGAAAAATATAAACAGAGAAATTTTTTTTCCAAATGTGGAAACTTTCTGGTTCCTACACATTCTGTGTCAATGTTCTGTCACTATTAGGATACTGCTTGTATCGTTCCTTCCTCCTTCCAGAGACAAGATGACTACATGTGCAAGCTCCAAAGGCTTCCTGATCTTTATACCATCCAGTTATATTGTTCAAGGGAATACCTTCTCTTTTGGAACAGAGAGCAGAGGTCTCATGTTTCTCATGCACAGTGGCTGCCATCTTTGTTTCATACCAGCTCCAAAGTGTTGTCTTGGCCTGATTGTCCAAAATTATCATTCAATACTTTCCTAAACTAAGGTAAAATGCCTTGAGGAGCACTAACAGTTTTCCTATAGCCTGGCACAGTGACTGACACGTTGTAGGTGTATAATGAATTCTGGATTTATTGATTTGTGATACTTTGTCAACTTTTTTCCCTTTAAGTAGAAAAAAGGGAAGGGCACTCTGAGAATCAAGTAATGTGTCTAGATATGATTATAAATGAAAAGAACTGAAGTAAATGAACCAGAACTTGTAAATACAAGTAAGCATCATCCATCAAAGTCCTTGGATTGGCTACTTATTCATTCCATTGATGCGGTCTCTGCTCAGGATGCTTCTGAAACTCCCTTTGGAATTGCCTTCAGAGCCTATTTATGAACCACTCAAAAAATTCCATTTCATTACAGCCACACCTCATTTTTCTAAACCAAAAAATGTAACAGCCTTGCTTCATTAACAACCTTAACTCACCAGACGTGATATACTTTCGCATATTTCTAAAATCTAAATATGCCATCAAAGGATACCGACTTACTAAAAGTTTAGATATTTAAAGGAATGTGGCATAGTTTCAGAGATTCTTCTCCTAGCACTAAGACTCATTCTTATTGTTGCTGGTGGCCCATGAATGCTACTTGGACTTCCTGCTTGGATCTTGACATGTTGCCCAGAATCTTTGACCTAGGCCTATGACCTAATGTTACTCAGAACTTCTGTTTAAGTCCCTGGCACTTTGTTCCCCAGTCTCCTAGCTGATATTTATAATCTTCACTGCCTGACCTCTCTGGTGTCTTGCCTATTGAAACCTGGGGCAGCTGCTCACTCTTACCTGACTTTGCTGCTTTCTCTGGGATTGACTTTTGACCTGCCTGGCCTGTGGTCCCAGCCATTACTCCATAGTCTAGTCAAACCCTGGGATCTGTTCTTTTTGGCTTTTTCTTTCCTATTGTTGTCTAAGTCCCAAGTGCCAGTCAAGCTTCAGGTCAGTCCATGGCCAAAATTCAAAATTCCTCATAGGATACTTACCTCATCTGTCAACAGCTTCCTTCCTCTAGTGATATCTTTCTCTGACTACAAATCAGAATAAAATCCAATCTCCATGGCCCCTTCCAAATAACAGTTAATGTTTATAGGGCACTTTGTGTTTTACAAAGAGCCCTACATAGCATTTCATTTCATCTTCACCACTCCTCTGTGAGGTAGATAGGCAGGCCAGCCATTATTTTCATTTTTCTTTTACAGATGAGGAAAAAGACTCACAGAATGATGTGTTATTCCAAAGCATACAACCGAAAAGTGTTGGAAGTGAGACTTAAATCCAGGTTTGTTGGCCCTATGGCTAGCACGATTTGTCTTTTAAAAATTCCATCCTCCCCTCTTCCTTCTCTATCTCTCTCTCTTTTCTGTATCCAACACGGCTGATGCCTAAAGAGACAGATCACTCTCATGAAGCTGGATCTCTAATTAATAAGAATAGGCATCCCTTTTTCTTATTTTTTCCAATCACAGATTTTCTTACTAATCTTTTTGCAGGAGTGGAATTCCTTCCTTCCTTCTCTCCTTCCCTTTGTTTCTTCCTTAGTTCATTCATTTGTTCATTTTTTCCTTCTTTTCTTCCATAGCTAAGAGAAATATGAATTGAAGTTTATGTACAATTCTAAAGTTCATTGACTAAACACCTAATTTTATCTGCTTTTTAGTTAGAAGCCCAGTGTTCTTACATTTATATGTTCGTGTATAGAGGATATTAAATGTTACTGCCAATTGAAGGCTCATGGGTAGTCTTGACTCCTGTGTTGGCCAACTGATTAACAAATCTGAAAGAGTAGGTATGGATTCTCTGAACCGAGAATCTATCTGATGGCCATTTCTCTGCATCAGGGTTAGGATAGGACATCTTCATTCTAGTTTCTCTTTCCAATTCATTGATTAATCTCTTTAAAATATTAATTTCATTATCGAATCTCTCTAGTGTCTAGTTCCTATAGTCTAAACTTAAAATTCTTTAACTTTTCATTTAAGATCTTATATACTGTAGGTTTTATTTTTCTATATAATTTTCTCCTGCACTTATTCTCCAATATACTTATCCTATCTGTTTACCTCGCTGAGTTCTCACCATTCCCTAAATACACCTTTCTCATTCTCAATTCTGTGGCTTTGTTCAGTTTATTCATCTTCTCACATCCTGTTTTCCCCCTATCTCCACCCTCCACTTGCTAACCAACTCTAATGTAACTTTTAGGGTCAAGTTCAAATTCCTTGGTTGATCTTCTAAAACCTATTTTAATCTATGTTAATTTCTCCATTTAAAAATTATTATAGCATTTATTACTTGAACCAAACATTTCAGCATATTATCATGTGCTGTTAATTATGTTATTCTTTTATGCTCATATGAGCGTTTGGAAGTCAGGAAATGATTTTGTTATTTGATTCAGTTATTTGCATGAGCTACTTAGTAATGTTTAATTAGTTAATTAATTAATTACAAAGGTGATGAGAGAAACAGAGCTGTATAACAGGTAGAGTGCTAAACTCAGTCAGGAATTCGTTGTTGGTTCTTCAGTCATATCAGACTCTTTGTGATCCCATTTGAAAGCTTCCTGGCAAAGATACTGGAGTGGCTTTCCATTTCCTTCTCTGTCTCACATTGCAGATGAGGAAACTGAGGCAAACAGGGTTAAGTGACTTATCCAGGGTCACACAGTTAGTAAGTATCTGAGGCCAGATTTGAACTCAGGAAGATGAGTCTTTCTGACCCCAGGCCTAGCATTCTATCCACTGCATTGCTTTGCTACCTAGATATTCAGACAGGAGTACCCAAGTTCACCTACTAACGCTGACACATTCTGACTCCATGATGTTGGGAAGCCACTTAGTTTCTCAATGATCCTGGCAATTCTCTAAGACACTAAGTCGCAAAACAGAAAAAAAAAAATCATTGGTTCAATTTGTTCACCAGGAGTCCCCTATTATAGTAAAATCACTGGTCCCACCCAGAAAAAATGAAATCCCAAAACAGGCTTGATGAATCAGTCAAGAAAACTATTGCTTAAGCTTTATTAAGGAGGCCATACCCCCAAGGAATAAGGAGATGATAATGTTGCTGTACACTGTGCTGTTAAACCATACATGGATTATTGGGTTCGGTTCCGAGTGCAATATTTTATGAATAATATTGATATTTTGGACAGTGCCCAGAGGAGGGTAACTTAGGTGGTGTTGTGTGTGTTCAACTTATGCCACAGAAAGGTCATTTAAAGGAAACTGGAATCTTTAGCCTGGAGAAGAGAAGTTAGAGGGGAGAAATAGTAGCTAACTCCAAGCCCTAGAAGGACAGCCACACAGAAATGGCATTTGACTCGCCTCGTTTGGTCATAAAACTTCCCCCTCTTTTACTTAAGCACTACTTTGTAATGCACAGAGACAGTGGCTACCAGGTAACAGCATCACCATGACTGTGCAATTAATTTCTTATTGAGAAGTTGGAGGAATTAAATGGAATAACTAAGTTTAACTGAAGCACAAAGAAATAATTTTTCTTTTTAAACAACTTCTTTTATAGGCTCTAATTCTATTTGTTCATACTTGTTCTAATTTATTCATTGAACAGCTCATCTATGTATCCATCCATCCATCCATCCATCCATCCATCCATCCATCCATCCATTTATCCAACATTCATCCAGCATCCTTCTTTGTTTAGGATGCTATGTTAGATGCTCCATTAGGATTATGGTTAAGGGAAACTAAAATCCAAAGGAAAAAAAAATGCTATTGTGCTGCATATTATCATCATTATTGTTTATTCTCCAAGAAGCTGGATATAGTTTAAATATAATAAAATGATGTTTTATTTACTGTAGTTGGTTTGGGATTTAATAGTTTCTAGGTTTGCATAAGTGATTTTCAACTAATGAGTCCTTTGGGGTCAAGAATAGAGAAACCACATGAACACTTTTCATACAATAAACTCAGTAAAGGTAAGTATGGTAGTAGATAGAAGGTGAATCTTGTATTTATGAAACATGGGTTCAAGGCTCACATTTGTCACATTTTGGCCAGGTGAACATAGACAAATTATTTAACTTTTCAGTGCTCCAAATAACTCTCGAGGACTGTGAGCTGCAACTCAGTCCCCAAACTGTACTGGGAGGAGGAAGTTTCTGCTACTGGGAGTTCCCTCCCCTGCCATCTCAAGGAAATAAGAATACTGGAAAAATAATGATGGGGGCAGTACCTTTGACTTGTATTTGACTATCTAAAGTAATAGGGAAAAAAAGAAGAAAAAAGGCCCTACCCAGACAAAGACTTTCTACTCAATTTAATAGTCTTAAGAATTTTCTGCCTTAACAGTGGTCATTATGAAAGATAAGTCAAAGAGAGAATGTGGCCAAAACACCAAAAACAACCAAATGAATGGAACAAGGTCTGGTGCTGAATTTGATTTATTTTTTTTCAGTTGCTACAAAGGCTCTGTTGTAATTAATCTGAACAGAGAAAGCTGGATTTAACTTGGAACCTGGGTTCTATTGAATGTTATCTTGCTTATTCCACAAATGTATAAATATTATGCAGGATGGAAAGTGGGTAGAAGTGAGGAGAGATTTCTGGCAAATGTGCTTTAGATTATGGACTTTTCAAGGTTTCAACTCTAAGGTAGAATTTGAAGTTGGCATGAATTCTCATTTTTCAGAGTCTTGTTTATAGTGCAGAAGTGATAGTTGTGTTTGCCGTGTGAGTGTGTGTGTGTGTGTGTGTGTGTGTGTGTGTGTGTGTGTGTGTACACGGCAGGCTTTTTCAGTTCCTCTCATGTTACTTTGCTGTGCATTGAACAAGGATTGAGGATGTGGCACAGTCTCTTTTCTGTGACCTTCTAAGGTTGCACATGCGTTGCTTTATAAGTCTCTCTAGATGGACTGGTTATTATTAGTGTAGGACTTGCTAGAGAAATCTAAAATGCGTAATAAATTGTGTTTGTTGATTATCATCCTGAAAACAGCCTCAGTAAAATTTTTAAGAGAAAGTTAGGTAACCCAAAAATAAATAACAGTTATGGATCCATTTATCTGAATCCAGTGAAAGGATTTATAAGAGCATGAATTGTCTAACTTCAGTCTTAAAGGATTTTTCCAAGTCTTTAATCTTTAAATGTAAAATTAGATGCTATTCATCACAAGATGTTAACAAAAACCCCCACCTAGACGATCCTATATAGTCTCTGGAATACTCTTCTAATGTATTTTCTTTTTCATTCCCATTGCTGCTACAAAGTTCAAGTTGTTTCCTCTTACCTGGTCTATTTCAATAGCCTGTTAACGATTTTTCCCACTTCGATTTTTTCCTTGTTACAATCCAATCTAGCAATCATATAATTGCCAGGATATTTTTTTTCTAATGTACAGCTCTAATCTGATCACCCCCTGCCCTGCTCAAAATACTCTTAGTGGCCTCCAATTGCCCATTTAATATAGTCCAGATTTCCATGTCTGACATTCATGGCCTTCTACAATGAATGTTCAATCCAGTAGAGATGACCTGGTATATTGGATTGCGCACTGCAGGTGAAGCTAGATTGATCTGGATTCAGGTTTCATCATGGACACTTGTTAGCTGAGCGGTTCTAGACAAGTCACTTAACTTTTCTTTTCCTCAGCTTTCTCATCTATAATATGATGGTGTGTCAGCAAATACCTCTGCATACACAGGAGGGTCTGCTGCACAGGTTCTTAGGTCTGCTTTTCTGACAGGAAAGCAACTTTTGAGGGGTCAATAATCTACTTTAATCAAGCACATGTATTATTCACTTAGTTCAGGGGGAAAAGTCAGGGCCCTGAACTTCAGAGAAAATACAAGCAGAAATTACAAGCAGAAATTACAAACCCACAGACAGGGCTTCCAACTGTCTGACCATAGACAATACATGCATCATTACCAGAGAGAGAAGCACCAGCATCTGGGTTTCCAAAGTTGGAGGGCTCCTTAAAATGACTGCCCAGAGTCTCATCTGGCACATGAACCTTCTTCCAAAAAATAAGCCCCAAAACAAAACCTCCTCTCAGAGTATATATACTCTTCTCAGGGCTGGAAGGCAAGACCCTCGTGACCCTGTGCCTCATTAGAAATTAACAAAAGGTGTCTGAGGCTTATTAATGGGCAGGGAAGATCTTTCACTCTTCCCCCCACCACCATTAACCTTACAGATGGGTCTGGACTTGATGGTGTCTTAGTACCTGCTAGCTCTAATTTTCTGATTTTTCTTTTCAAGACGCATCTTATATAACTTCCTCAAATTGAATTGTTTTGCTATTCTATAAGCTTTTCTTCCCATTTCCCAGCCCCTTGCTCATATTCACTGTGGCCTATGACTGGAATGCCCTCTTCATTCCCTCCTTACCTCTATCTCTATCTTCATCTTTCAAGGTCTAGAATAGATGTCATCTACTAAGTGAAACCTTCTGATAATTCTCTAGTCAGAAAGAATCTTACCTTTTTTTCACTCTCAAAGTATACTATGTATATCTGCACTTTAAAAATAATTTGTTTTCTAGTATCTTTTGTTTTCAAATAGTAGACATTTCATTATAAACTTCTTCATATTCTCCTCCTGGTCCCAAGAATTTTACTATTTAGTAAATAAAGAAATTTTGAAAATAGACACAACCTTACCTGTTTGAGTATGAAACACTTTAATTTCCCACAGTCTCCCATATTTCCAAGGAAAGGAGAAATATGCATTTCCTTACTTCTCCTCCAGGGTCAAGAATAGTCCCTATAATTACCCAGCATTCAGATTTATTTTTATTATTTTTCTAATTTTAATCATTGTTGTCACTGTTCATACTGCTTTCCTGGTTTTTCTGACTTCACTTTGTATCATTTCATAAACACAAGTGTTCTTATGATTTTCCAAATTCATTATATTTGTCATTTCTTGCAATGAAAAAAAATATTCAATTGAATTTAGGTACCATAGTTTGTTAAGTCATTTCTTATACCTGGATTTCATTTTGTTTCTAGTCCTTTGCCTCTCTGAACATTGTACATGGTGCCTCTCTTTTTTGTCTTTGGCCTTCTTGAAATATATTCTTAACTGGGGAACTCTCTGTCATCAAAGAATATAAATAGATTATTCAATTTTCTCATGTAATTCCCAAATGTTTTCCTGAATTCCTGCATCAATTCACAGCAACATCAACAGTGAACTACTGAATGTCTGTCTTATTGCACGTTTTTCCCATCCTTTATCAACTTTGCTGATTATATATGCTATACTACCTTAGAATCACAGATTTAAAAGTAATAGAGACCTTAGAGTCCATCCTGTACAATTCCTTCAAAACTTCACCTCAGTCATTTCAGTCATATCTGACTGAAACTCACTTAAGGTTTTCTTGGCCAAGATGAGGCAATGGCTTGCCATTTCCTTCTTTAGCTCATTTTACAGATGAGGAGACAGTGGTTGCAACCCCAAAATGCCAAAGGTAACCTCAAAGGTGAGTGGGATAGCTTTCTAACCTGCATGAGAGGGGAGTGTGGTATGACCCCAGACCTAGCCTCAGCCCCAGCCCCAGCTCCAGAGTGGCAGCAGTTATTGCTATTGCAGCCACTGCTTCTAGAGCTCTATGTCTACAGACGGTGAGGGGGGGAATCAAGTGGCTGATCACAATTGCGGTCATGGGGCAAGGACGAGCATTGGTATGGCAGAGCCGGTGGCAGTTGTGGAGAGGGAATCCTACTGTCACTCCTGTAATTCTACAGGGCAGAAAAGAGTGCTTGTGGTTGTTCACAGAACAAATTACAGGCCAGGAGAAGAGTCAACACCTCTCCTTTGATCATACCATTTTGGAGAAACTGAGAATTTATAGGTGCCTAGAGATATCTCTGAAAACAGCTGCACAAAACCCCTGAAACTTGGGAGAGTACACCCTCCACGTAATAATGAGCTCAAAAGTCAAGTAATTCACCTCCTTAAAGAGATCCCCAAAGGAAAAAAACTTTTAGGAATATTGTAGCCAAATTCCAGAGTTCCCAAGTCAAGGAGAAAATATTGCAAGCAACCAGAAAGAAACAATTCAAGTTGTGGAAACACAATGAGGATAACACTGGATTTAGCAGCTTCTGCACTATGGGAATAGGGGCCTTGGAATATGATATTCCAGAGGTCAAAAGAGCTAGGATTAAAACCAAGAATCACTTATCCATCAAAAGTGAGTATATGACTTCAGTGAAAAAATGGAATTTCAATGAAATAGAAGATTTCCAAGTATTCTTGTTGAAAATACCAGAACTGAATAGAAAATTTGACTTTCAAATATAAGAATCAAGTGAAATATGAAAAGGTAAACAGGAAAGAAAAGCCATAGGGGACTCAGTAAAGTTGAACTGTTTACATTCCTACATGGAAAGATGTTATTTGTAACACATGAGACCTTTCTTGGGAAGTTAGAGGGAATATATATGTATGTATGTAGGTGTGTATGTATGTATATATTGTTGTCTATATATGTGTGTATACATATATGTATATATGTGTGTATATATGTATCTATGTGTATATATATTCATACATTAAAAATACACACACACATATACACAGGTTACAAGGTGACTTGAATATGAAGGAAGGATACCTAAAAAATAAATTAAGTGTGTAAAGAGTAAGGGAAAGGTGGAATGTAATAAATCATTTCATATAAAAGAGGCAAGAAAGAGCTCTTACAATGGAGAAGAGGGGGCAAGTGAAAGGGAATAAGTGACCCTTACTCTCATTGGATTTGGCTTAGGAGGGAATGACACACATTCGCTTGGGTATGGAAATCTATCTTACTCTGGAGGAAGGCGGTGGGGAATGGGATAGGAGAGGGAAGATAGTAGAAGACATGACAGATTAGGGGAAGGAGTAATTAGAAGCACACACTATTGTGGTAGGGACAGGTCAAGGGAGAGAACGGAATAAATGGAGGGCAGGACAGGATAGAGGAAAATGTGGTTAGTCTTTCTCAACATGACTGTTATGGAAGTGTTTTATATGGCTGCACATGTATGACCTATATCAAATTGCTTACTTTCTCAATGATGGTGGGTGGGGAGGCAGGAAGGGAGAGAATGTGGAACTCAAAGTTTTAAAAATAAATGTAAAAATTGTTTTTGTATGCAACTGGAAGAAAAGTTAAACAGACAATGGTGCATAGAAATGTATCTTGCCCTACAGGAAAATAGAGGGGAGGGTGATGGTTGAAGGGTGGATGGTAGAAGGGAGGCCAGATTGGGTAAAGGGGTAGTTGGAATACATGCTATCCTGAGGTGGGGGGAGGGGAGAGATGGGGAGAAAATTTGAAATTCAAAATCTTATGGAAGTGACATTGAAAAATGAAAATAAATAAACTATATAGATTATGAAACTGAAGCAAACAGAGTGAAGTGACTTGCCCAGGATCAAACAGTTAATAAATATCAGAGGCCAAAATTTGAACTTGGAAGAGAAGTCTTCCTGACTCCAGAGCTAGCACTTTATCCACTGTGCCACTTTACAGGTGAGGAAATTGAGCCCCAGAGAGGGTAGACCCAGACCCGGAGACCCAGTGAATTCCCCTGAGTCATACACGAAGAGGCAAGACTTGAACCCAGGTATTCTGACTTAAAATCCAGTTCCCTTTCCATTGTTCCTTATTTGTAGAGAGAATACATTTTTCGGTGGCCTAGATACAACAGTGAAGCCTGATTATTTTGTGGCTTTCTTAGTCTTCTGGTATATTTTGGTCAATTAAAACTCAGTACCTCCAAATGTTTATCCTTTTGTCCCTAAGTTGTCTCCCCTACTAGATATACGCTCTTTGAGAACAGTGGCCCTTTCTTATTCATCTTTGTGACCCCATTGCACCTACCACAGTGTCTAATATGTTATGGGTGCAAAACAAATGCTCTGTTGAGTTGAAATGTCAGCTGATATACCTATTTCTTAAAATGTCAACATTTTCTGAATAGTTGACATACACAATTAGGCTATCTCAGATCACTGTTTTGTACTCTGCTCTTTTTCTCCATTCTCCCAGAGATAATTAGATTATGGGAATTTGTATGCTCTCTTTTTGCTCATGATATCTATTATTTTCATTTTTAAACTTCATTGCCCCTTTCCCCATTGTGCAATATTTGGCTGACATCACAAGTTGGCCACATTAGAAGTTTCTCATGTTATATATTGTCAAAATACATTTTGTTATTGATTCCAGAAATGTTTATATGTCTTCCTTGTTCTCAGTTTCTGGAAATTAATTCAACTAGAATCATTCCTTTCTTTGCAGCAAGGAATTTGGGAATCCCTTACTGTAATTTTTTTCCCCTTTACTTCTCATAATTAGAATTGGATGAAACTGACTCAGAGAAAATAAAATCTAATCCAAGTGGTTACAGGAGGTAGAATTGCAGTCTAAATCAAAGGAAAATCTTTTGGAAGTCTGAAAAGTTCAGAAAAGCTATAGCATAAGTACTTACTTTTTGTCATCCATTGAGGTTCTGGCTACAAATTTGGCTAAAATAATGAAAGAAAATCTCTTAAACATATTCAAATCATTGACAACAATTGTTTGATATGAAGTTTCTCAAACCAAAGTTGGGTCACTATTTGGCCTGGAAAAAGTTCATGGCAGGGTTTGAATTGCTTATACAGTTCATATGGGTCTATGTCTGTGATGAATATAGACCTGAATTATTAGCATTAGTAAGCAAAGTCATATCAAATGCTACTGACTATTTTATTAAACCTGTGCTCCATTGTTAGCCCTGTGAGATCCAATCATAGTCATCTCACTTGTGTTGGGATTGGAAGCTCAATTCCGTGTGGATGGTCTCGGGCGGGTAAAAGTGGGACTTCTAAATCTTAGAGTCTTACGAGGCCCTCCATGAACAGCGGGGGTTCGAGAAGGTCAGACTGAGCTAGCTTGGCTAGCTCGGGTATTTCCGCCTCTCCCCTGGAGATACGTGATGGGTGGAGTCTCCCTGCCCTCGAGGTCGTCCCGGATTGGAGCACACCTAGTTACCTAACAGCACGGTATTGAGATGCAAACTGTGTGGCTGAAGGTTAAGTAGGATTGAGGAAGCCTGAAAGCTCTCTTAACACGTGTGGAGCCAAAGAGGACAGTAGGCTCCGCTTAACTTTCTGCTTGCCTGGATCCTCCCCTCCCCTCTCTCCGCTTCCACTCTTATTCCAATCCCGCCCTGGCCTCTCCGGCCCTTCCTTACAAAATTCTCGGAGGTCGTTTAACTCTATTGTGACCCCTGCCTCCCTGCATTCCCTGTGAAGTTTCTCAGCCCAGACCTCCTGTTCCTCTGGCTTTATTACTGGCAATAGATTCCCCATCTCCGCCCTTTTCCCCGGGGTTTGGGAAGCTTCTCTCCACTTTCTCTCCTTCCGAATCTAGGATTCGGGACTCGCTTCTTTCACAGCCCCTTCCGGGTGTACCCCAAAAGCACCCAGGATTATCTGCACTCCCAATCCCTGTTGGGGCGCCAACTGCCAGGCCTAGAGGCCTGTATTGGGCTACCCGAGTCTTTCTTACCTCACCTCCCAAGGTCTTCGGTTGGCCAAACCGGATAAACGTATGAGAGAAAGGACGTTCCAGAGTCGAACAAGGGTTGAGCTTTATTTCAGGGTCTAGTTACAAGTGCAGGGGGGGTCTTCCTTAGGAGGAAGAGGGGGAGATTTCCTAAGGAGGCTAAGCTTAAGGGATTGGAAGTAGAAGTACAAGCGGGGAGAGAGGGGGAGGGGAGAGAGGAAAGAAAAGAAGCGGAGCCTACTGTCCTCTTTGGCTCCACACGTGCTAAGAGAGCTTTCAGGCTTCCTCAATCCTACTTAACCTTCAGCCACACAGTTTGCATCTCAGTACCGTGCTGTTAGGTAACTAGGTGTGCTCCAATCCGGGATGACCTCGAGGGCAGGGAGACTCCACCCATCACGTATCTCCAGGGGAGAGGCGGAAATACCCGAGCTAGCCGAGCTAGCTCAGTCTGACCTTCTCGAACCCCCGCTGTTCATGGAGGGCCTCGTAAGACTCTAAGATTTAGAAGTCCCACTTTTACCCGCCCGAGACCGTCCACACGGAATTGAGCTTCCAATCCCAACATATCCCCTTCTTTGTTATGCATGGAGCGCACCTGGCTCTGGAGCAAACAGTGGCTGGAGGCTGAGTGGATTAAGGAAGGCCTTTAGCATATGAGTACCCTACAACAAGACTTCATTCACACAGAAATCTGCAGCTAGCACAACTGACAAAGGGAGGCATCAAATAAAACAAAGATGAAACTAAATGGCTGAGTTACAACAGGGGAAGTGCAATCAACTAATCCCAAAGCATATTTTAAGAGAAGCAGCTGGTGTAGGCGCCTTACACACTTGGATGCCAATTTTTCTCTATACATTTTCTCTTGAACTTATATAGACTCATTTTTAAATCTCTGAAGGATTTTTAAAAAAATTCTATCAAGTTTAGTGATATACGCCCCTGTGGAAGGGACATTGAAATTTTTGGTTTAGTTTATTTTTTAACATACCATTTAAGACATGATACAATCTGCACCCAATCTGAATCTTCAGGTTTATTTTATACTATGTCCCTTTAAGAAGTCTACATAATATCCCAACTGAATTATTAAGTATTCTTAGAACTTACTATTTCTTATCATGTTTTCATGTATTCACATAAGGTATGCCCCATTCCTGGGATGCACTCACTCCAGATCTGAAGTCAAAAGGACCTGAGTGAAAACCCATGCTCTGATAATTGTTACCTTTGCCACTTCAGGCAAGTCACCTAAACACTCTATGTCCCTCATCTATAAAATAAAGAGGTTAGATGAAGCAGCTTCTAATTTTTCTAGGTCTAAATTTGCAATCTTATGATCATCCCCTCAGGAATCTTAATCTTAAGCCTCAACTCACATGTCACTTTTGCTTTGTAGATTCCTTATCTTCTCTCCACACAGTGGTTAGAAATTTATTCTTGGAGTTTTGGGGGACAAAGCCAAGATGGTGAAGTAGAAGGACATACCTGCTCTAACTCTTCCCCACAGCCCATAAAATACCTGTAAAAAATGACTCTAAACAAATTCTAGATCAGCAGAAGTCACAAAACGACAGAGTGAAACAGATTTCCACCCCAAGACAGCCTGGACAGCTGGTAGGAAATGTCTATAGCACCAGGCTCAGAGCAGAGTGCAGCCCAGTCTTGGTCAAGCTGCACAGCATGGACAGGACTGGAGCAGGCTTCAGTGCACAGAATCATGGGTAGCAGCTATGGTTTCCAGATTTCTCAATCCCAAATCACCAAAGACAACTTCAAAGGTCAGTAAGAAAGCTCTTTCACCTGGGTGGGAGGGGAGTGTGGTCAGGCCCCAGCCCTGGCCTCAGAGTGATAGCAACCACTATGACAGTAGATTCCACTTTAGGAGCCCTTGGCCTAAAGATCCTGGGGGAACTGAGCAGCTGATCTGCGTCTCACTCCTGAATGGTGGTCCTGGGGTGAGTAGGGGCGGGGGCATGGCAGAGCTGGTGGCTAAAGTGGAGAGGGAAACCTACTGGCAGTTCCATAGCAGAAAAGAGTGTTTGTGGTTGCTCACAGACCAGAGTGCAGGCCAGGAGAGAAATAAACTCCTCTCCTTGATTGTGCCACCTTGGAGAAACTGAGAATTTACAGGTACCTAGAGACATCTCAGAGAACAGCTGCACAAAACCTCTGAAGCCTAGGGTAGTATTTCTCCACTTGACAAAAGACTCAAAAGTCAAGTAACTGGCTGGGAAAATGTCCCAAAAATAAGACTATAGAAGGGTACTTTCTTGATGAAAAGGTATTTTCTTCCATCCTTTCAGATAAGGAAGAACAAAACATAACATCAGAAGAAGACATAAGGTAAAGGCTTCTGCATCCAAAACCTCCAAAAAAAATATGCAATGATCTCAGGCCATGGAAAAGCTCAAAAAGGATTTTGAAAATCAAATTAGAGAGGTGGAGGAAAAATTGGAAGTAGATATGAGAGTGATGCAAGAAAATCATGAAAAGTGAGTCAATAGCTTGCTAAAGGAGACCCCAAAAGTGCTGAAGAAAATAACACCTTTTAAAATAGACTAACCCGAATGGCAAAAGAGGTCCAAAAATCCAACAAGGAGAAGAATGCTTTGAAAGCAAAATTGATCAAATTGAAAAGGAGTTTCAAAAGTTCACTGAAGAAAATAGTTCTTTAAAAACTAGAATGGAGCAGATGGAAGCTAATGACTTTATGAGAAACCAAAAAAGTTATAAAACAAAACCAAAAGAATGAAAACATAGAAGGCAATGTGATATGTCTCATTGGAAAAACAACTGACCTGGAAAATAGATCCAGGAGAGAGAATTTAAAAATCATTGGTCTACCTGAAAACCATGATCAAAAAAAAGAGCCTAGACATCATCTTCCAAGAAATTATTAAGGAAACCTCCCCTGATATTCTAGAACCAAAGGGTAAAATAGAAATGGAAAGAATTCACCAAACACCTCCTAGATAAATAGATCCCAAAAGGAAAACTCCTAGAAATATTGTAGCCAAATTCCAGAGCTTCCCAGTCAAGGAGAAAATATTGCAGGGAGCCAGAAAGAAACAATTCAAGTATTTTGGAAACACAATCAGGACAATACTGAATTTGGCAACTTCTACACTAAGGGAATTGGGGGCTTGGAGTATGATATTCCACAGGTCAAAGGAGCTAGAATTCAAACCAAGAATCACCTACCCAGAAAAAGTGAGTATAAGACTTCAGAAAAAAAATGAAATTTCAATGAAATAGAGAATTTCCAAGCATTCTTGTTGAAAAGACCAGAAATGAATGGAAAATTTGACTCTCAAATACGAGAATCAAGAGAAATATGAAAAGGTAAACAGGAAAGAGAAACCACAGGGGACTCAGTAAAGTTGAATTGTTTACATGTGCATGTGTGTATGTATATAAATTGTACATAGATAGAGGGTACAGGGTGAGCTGAGTATGAAGGGAGAATACCTAAAAAATAAAATTTACTATTGAATGGAATGTACTAGGTATAAGCGAAAGGGAGAAGTAAAATGTAGTAAATTGTCTTACATAAAAGAGGCAAGAAAGAGCTTTTACAATGGAGTAAAAGAGGCGAGATGAAAGAAAATAAGTGAGCCTTACTGTCGTGGGACTTGGTTTAAGAAGGGAATAACACACACTCAATTGGATATAGAAATCTATTTAACCCTGCAGGAAGGCAAGGGGGAAGGGGATAGGAGCAGGAAGATAATAGAAGGCGAAGCAAATCTGAGAAAGGGATAATCAGAAGCACACATTATTGTGGGAGGACAGGTCAAGGAAAAGAATGGAATAAATGGAGAGCAGGATAATACAGAGGGAAATGTGGTTAGTCCTTTGCAACATAACTGTTATGGAAGTGTTTTGCATTGTCACTCATGTATGACCTATATTGAATTGCTTGTTTTCTCAATGAGGGCGGGTGGGGAGGGAGGAAAGGAGAGATTATGGAACTCAAAGCTTTAATAATGGGTGTTAAAAAATTATTTTAGCATGTAACTGGAAAATAAAATATACAGGCAACGTGGTATAGAAATCTATTTTGCCCTACAGGAAAATAGAGGGGAAGGGGATGAAAGAAGGAAGGTAATAGAAGGGAAGACAAACTGGAGAAAGGGATAAATGGAGTGCATGCTGTCCCGGGGCAGAGGTGGGGAGAGACAGGGAGAAAATTCTGAATTCAAATTCTTGTGGAAATGAATATTGAGAATTGAAAAAATAAATAAATTGCATATTAAAACTTTGAAAAAAATTTATTCTTGAACTTTTTTCATAATACATTTATTTATATAAATCTTGTGCTTTTTCAGAGTGTGTCTTCAGAATAGGAATAGTTTAATTTTTGTTTTTGTATCCCCAGCACAAAGTACAGTGTCTAACATTCACTAAGAAATGTGACTGTCAAACACCAGGGTTTAAAGGCCAAAGAAAAAATAATGCAGCTAGTTAAGAAAAAAACACATCATATGGCAAGGAGCTCTAGTAGTAATCACTCAGGACTACATGTCAGAAATGAGAAAAAAATGCATATTATAACAGTATCTGCTTAAGGAGAAAATCATAAATCAGATGAACTCACCCATAAAATAAAGGAGAATGACAAAATGGATTAGAAAGTAAAATCCAAAAATTTACATAAACAAGAAATATATGAAAACAATCTTAAAATTAAGGGCTAGAGTGGAATTCATTATGGCTTAGATGAATCTAAACAGGCATGTGTGTCCATCATAACATCAGATTAGGTAAGACATGATTTTAGAAAGTAGGTGAAGAAACTGTACTACACTTGAAGTTACAATACTTAATTTAACAATTTATGACATCAGTCCAGCCAAGTTATATAACGTACACACATTTATCTTACAAATGCTAGAAGAATAAAGGAGAATAAAAAAGAGAAACAGAGACAGAGAAAGGGAAGAAGATGGAGTAGGGAGAGAAGAAAGAGGAGGAGAAGAATTTATAGTGCAGTTCATTTTACTAGTCATGAGCATTATCCTGAAGTAAGCATAAAGCAGAAAATGTGTGTCTGCTACCAACCTCCAGCATACCCTCCCCGCTTAATGCCCTCTTTCTTCCCTTAGGACCTTCATTGTGAAGGAGGAAAGGAAGACAACATGAGGCACAAAGTAAGGAAATATTAAAAGCCTATTTCATCTACAAGTTTTGCTGTTATGGTCATTATGAAAGTTAAAGATCTTCCCCACCCACTAATGGGTCTGCTCATTTGTTAATTTCTTTTGTTAATTTTCTAAAGAGGCACTGGTTCTCAAGGGTTGTGTTGCCCTCCGGTTCTGAAAAGTGTATAAAAGACTCTGAGGTGAGATTTTATTTGGGGGCTCACTCATTGGAAGTGTTTGTTTGGCCAGAAGAAACATTTCTATTGAGGTACTGTGTCAGAGCGTCCTGCCCTCTGGCTCTGAAAGGTGTATAAAAACTCAGAGGTGAGGTTTTATTTTGGGACTTACTCATTGGAAATGTTTGTTTGGACAGATGAGATTCTGGGCAGCCACTAAGGAGCCTCCCGGCTTTGAAAACCCACATGTTGGTACTTCTCTCTCTGGTAACTGTGAATGTATGTATGGTCAGACAGCGGGAAGTCCTGACTGTGGCTTTTTATTTCTCTGTATTTTCCCTGAAGTTCAGAGTGCAGACTTTTCCCCTTGAGCTAAATGAATGTTATGTGTGCTTGATTAAAGTGATTGTTGATCCCTCAAAAGTTGCTTTTCTTTTTAAAAAAGCAGATCTAAGAACCTGTACAGCAGGCTCTCCTGTGTATGCTAGGGTCCTTGCTGTTACACTTGCCCAGTCCCCCTTCAGACTCAACTCAACCAATTCAGCTCTTAAAACCAAGGCTTATTTCAGAAATGTTTATCTTTCTTGCCTACTTCCCTTTCCTACCTTATTCTAATATGTCAGAGGCTATTTGCCCTGAGCGGTTTTTGAGGAGAGAGAGCAATTTCAATTATATGTAATTTTTCTTTTGTACACTCACTTGAGAACTTGATCTCACTATAAGATGGAACTCTACTATATTAAATACATGTGCAACTATTTTGCTCAATTACATGCTAGCAAAACTGATAATTTAGAGGAAATGAATGAAATAGACTTTTAAATAATCCAATATCACAAAAAGAAAAATAACAAGTCATAATTAATGCATGTTGGGGAGCAGTTCTCCAGAAAAGATGGATTTACAGGTGAATTGCATCAACCATTCAAAGAACAACCACTGTTTTTAATAAGAAGAAAAGAAAGCATCTTTCCAGTCTCTTTCTGTTATGCAGATATGGCCTAGATTCCTAAATCAGAGAAAGATAAAACAGAGAAAGAAAATTATAGATTATTAAATTTAATGGATATTGATAAAAATTAAAATAAAATACTAGCAAGTAGGCTATATTAACATATTAGAAAAATTATATACTATGAAGAGTAACCTCATATAATTTTTCTAATATGTTTATTATATGAGTTCAGAGTTGAATCAACATAAACAGTTCTACAAACATGACAGACTAAGTTCATAGTATAAATCACAAAAAAATCCTAAGAGTAAACCAGTAGATCAGAGGTAGGGAACTTGTGGCCTTGAGCCCACACGTGGCCCTCTGAGCCCCACTTGTGACCTAAATACCAAGCCCGAACTTCACAGAAGTTTAGACTTAGTCAAAGAGCCCCACTTGAGGACCCACAGGTCCATGTGTGGCCTTGAGGCTGCAGGTTTCCCACCCCTGCATTAGATACTGAAAAGACTTTTGGTTAGAACTCAACAGTTTTTCTGTTAAAAAAAAATCATAACATTAATGGGGGAAGGACTCACTATTTAATAATAAAAAAAAAAAAGCTCCTGGGAAAACTCAACAGCAGTCTGGTAGAAATGAGCTTTAGATCAGCACTTCAACCCATACAGCCAGATAAGCTCCAAAAGGAGCCATCAATCATATGTAAAAAGACATATCATAAATAAATTAGAGGATCAAGGAAGAAATTGTCGTTAAGATCTATGAGTGGGCATAGGGTTCATGACTAAGTAAGTGATAGAGGGATCACACACAAAAAACTCCAATTTTGGTTACGTAAAATTAATAAGATTTCACACAAACCAATCCAGTATAGCAAAAATCAGAAAGGAAACAGTTAACTGAGAAAACTGGTAACAAGTTTCCCTTACCAAACCATTTTCAAACAGATAAATGATCAAAGGATATGAACAACTTTTCAAAACAAGAAACCTAAATCACCAATAATCATATAAAACAATGTATCACTAAAATTAAAGAAATGCTAATTAATTTGTTTTGCTTTACTCCACAACCACCAGACTAGCAAAGTAGATAAAAGTGAAAAATGATAAATGTTTCAGGGAACATGGTAAAACATCTCAGTACATGGTTATTTGAGTTTTGAATTGGTCTAGTCATTCTGGAAAATGATTTGGGACTGTAGCAAGAAAGTTACCAGACTGTCCACAAATCCTTGAATACAGCTGTACCACATATTAAAGTATACATAGTCTTATACCCCAAAGACATCAAAGAAGAAAAGGATCTGTATACACAAATATTTACAGCAGCTCTTTTTGCGATAGTCAAATGTTGGAAACTAGGAGGATGTTCTTCTGTTGGGGAATGGGTAAACACATTGCAGTATATGAATATAATGGAGTTTTATTGTGCCATAAGAAAAGATGATAAACAATGAATCTAAAAGAATAAAATGCTGAAATATAACACATCTCTTGATAGAGAGGTGATGAACTTTAAGTGCAGGAACATATTTTTAGATATGGTTAATAAAGAAATTTGTTTTGCAAGATTATACAGCTATATATTGAAGGTTCATTTTACATTATTTGGTTTCATGTTGGAGTAGACTGAGGGACAGATCAATTAAATGCTTTCTGATTGAAAACATACAGGTTTAAATAAAAAAATGTGCACCAAATAGCATAGCCTTAGTAGTAGTCAAGTTGAAATCTAATTCAATTATTAGAAGATCAAGATAAAACAGTAGTAGTTGGGGATTTTAATATGCTTCTTTGGATATGGACAAATCCGGTAGAATAATAAGCCTTCTGCACTCATTAAATAGTAATAAGGAGTGTACCTATTTTTCAGTATCACACCTTCATGAACTTGATTGCATACTGGAACATATATACATTATAAACCAATGTGCAAAGGTAGAAGTGTAAAATACATTTATGAGAAATCATAAAGTAATACAATTTGTGATCTATTATGGACATATGAACAAAGAATGCAATTAAATAAGGACTAATTAACTAATTGATAGTGTTATCTTAAAGTTTAAATTGGCTAAATAATAAATCATAGAAATAATAAATCATATTAATTAAGATGATAACAATAAGACTGTATATCAGAATTTGTGCAATGTAAAACAGTCCCTAGGGAAATTTTCTTTCTTTTAGCACATATATTAAAAAAACCTACAATGTTAGTTGTACGACTGGAAGGAAAAAAACCCCCAAGAAAACCAACCAATAATCTTCAAATCAACACAAAGTAGAACCTTTAAAAATCAAGAAAGAGATAAGAATATTTGCAAAGAAAACTGATAAATGGATGGTTTTTGAAAGATATAAAAAACTTTCTTTTAAGCATCTAATTTTACTTAAGAGTGAAAATAAATTATTATTAAAATGAGAATGAAAAGTTAACTATTTAAGAGGCAATGAAGACAGTTGTTGGATACTTTATATTGTGATTTTTGCCCATAAAAATGAAAACTTAAATGGAATCAATGCCCATAAAATGTTAAATGGCTGAATTAACAGATGAGTGGGTAGGGAATTTGAATAAAGCCTAATTTCAGAAACTGAAAATGAAGAAATCATAAATGCAATTAAAAAGGTGGAAATATTCAAACCCTGGTCAGGATTATTTTATAAGTGAACTCTGTCAAACATTTAAGGAATAAATTTCTTATATTCTGCATTAATTTGTTTAAAACATCATAACAGATAGTATCTTAATAAGGTTCTTTAATGAGGCTAGTATCCCTCTCATTTCCAAACCAGAGATAGATAAATTTTAGAAAAGAATCCATAGATCAGGGTTTGGTAAGCTTCAGGCTGTGGACCAAATATGACCTGCCTCTTGTTTTGGTATGCTCTGTAGCTAAAAGTAGTTTTTACATTTTAAAATAGCATTTAATTTTGTTTAAAGATGTAAAAAACATTCTTAGCGAGCCAGGCTGTACAAAACCACATGGTAGACTGAATTGAACTTTGGAATGTATTTCACAAGTATTTAAGTATCCAACATAGGCATTTGACAAAATATTTGCAAAAATATGTAACTGTATTTTTAGAACTGTTTACTATAACCAGGTTGAATTTATACTAGGAACGTAAGATTTAACATTACATATATCATAAAAATAAATATTTCTGACAAAATAATTAAAGTGATATTTTATTAGAGTAAAAATTCTAGACAAACTACATCATTTATTCATGTTTAAACACTAAAAAATATTGAAACAGCTGTTCACAATTTAGCATGATAAAAAAAATTAGCATTAGTTGTATTCCAGAAGTACTGGGATATTTTGCAATAAGATAAAGGATACCTCCTCTTTCCCCCTAGTTTTATTTGACACAATACTAGAAGTGACAGTTATAGCAATAGGATAAGAAAGTAATGTGAGAAAATTTGTATAGGTAAAGAGGAGGCATAATTATATCTTTTTGAAGAATTATTATGGTTTATTTATAAAATTCAAATCATCAAAAAATGGAGATGATTAATACTTTTGTATAGTAGGATACAAAATAAATCCACAAAAAATCAACAACCATTTTCTATTGCTAACAAAAACCAAAAGGAAGAATGATTCCATTAAGATTGCATAATGCTTCAAACACCTGGAAATTAGCCTAGCAAGACACTTACGATATCTGTATAAATGTAACCACAAATCAGTTTTTATAGAAGTAAAAGGAAACCTCAATAATTGGAGAGTTATTGAATATTCATGACTTGCTCATGCCAATATAGTGAAAATGGTGATACTATTAAAATAAATAAATTAGTGTCACACCAATTAAATTATCAAATGGATATTTATAAGAATTTGATAAAATAATTACAAATGTCATTTTGAAGAATGTAAAGTTAGTTACATCATGGCATACATTGAAAAAAATAGGACATGGGGCTTTGCACTAACAGAGCTCAAACTACACTACGAAGTAGTATGATATAGTACTGTACTGGTCATATACTAGTCCTTTAGGTCTTCTTCAAGAATGAAAGACAACAACCAACCAACCCATATACTACAGGGGCAGCTAGGTGGTGCGGTGATTAGAGCACTTGGTCTTGGAGTAAGGAAGATCTGAGTTCAAATTCAAAAAATGTGTTTAGCCCAATCAATCAACGCATTGAAAAAAGATCCATTGTTATGTGTAGAGCTCCTCATCTGTGACCGTCACTATTTAAAAGGAGGAGGAGACAGCATGTTAAATCTGGACTTGATGTGAGCCAGTTAGCTCAGATTGAATATTAGAATGAAATGAGACACTTGTGGGTCCTTGAACAATTATCAAAAGGAATTTTATTTTACCCTACCATAGAAAGGACATTAACTATGCTGTAGTAGAACTTATTCAATTTATTTTATTTTATGTAAGTATTGGTAATATTTTCAGATAGCTGTTAATACGTTTGCAATTCTCCTTTTAAGAGTTGTTTATTCCAATCATTTGGCAACTTTTCTATTGGGGAATGACTTTTGGTCTTATAAATTATAGTTAGTTTTCTATATAGCTTCAAAATCAGTCAGACCTTATCTGAGAATTTAGATACGATGATGTTTTCCTCTAGTTAACTTCTTTCCTTTTCATCTTAGATGCATTAATTTTATTTGTACAGACACTTCTCAATTTTAGATAATAAAAATAGTTTACCTCTTATAACTATTTGTACTCCTGGTTTGGTTAAGAATTCACCTCTATCCAGAGATGCAAATTAATATGATGAGTTTCTCTTCTAATCTTTGTTTTAAACACAGTGCCTAGCACAGAGTGAGCATTTAATAAATGTTTTTTCATCTCTGTCTCTCTGTCTCTCTCTTTCTACCCATTTTTCCCTCCGGAGGGAAAAAGAGTCTACATAATAATATGAAATGATTCTTACTTGAAGGTAAGGTATCACCTTTTTCATTTGGGAAAATAACAAAAAATTTCAAATAAATTTACTGAAAGACAAATCTTTGTGTTTAGATATAAATTTAAAATACTTATTTTTTTCTAATCAAGATTTAAATCTACCTCATTTATTCAATTGGTTAGGCTTGTACATATTTTCTTCCACTTTTTCAGTTATGCATCAGTCGTTTACGAAGTACCTACCATGTCTAAAGCATTATGTTCTACAGCTGGAAAGGTGAAAAGAGAATCAAGAAATAGTTTGTACCTTCATAGAATTTGCACTTAGTCATAGATTTTATAATCATTGCAATTTTCAGGTTTATTCATTGTCTGGGATTTTACTTGGCTTCCTTATTACATACCTTTTATTTTAAGTGTCCACTTTTAAAGCTAACTTTGAATTTGTTTTACTGACCTCACATTAAAATTCTTGTCCCTGCCTCCGACCTCAACTATTTCTGTTTGTTATCGTGATATCATTGAACTTGGACATTACATGTTATACCAAAGTCAACTTTCTGCTTGAAAACACTAATGATGAGGAACTCATCTTATCCAATGATGAAGTCAATGTCTAGAACAGCTAGTTTTCATTCACTTTTATTTCTTTGAAAATTTGAGCATAAGACTGTATTTCTTTTCCATGCCAATAAATTTGGCCATAGGCCATTCTTAAAAAAACAGAAACAAGGTGATATACCAAGTTTTGCTTGGCACGTGGTCTGAACTAGGCTAGCCTTGGGGATTTTGAAAAGACTATTTTACAACAAGATTTGAGCCTCAGTTTCCTCATCATTAAAATGATGATTTATAGTAGATAATGTTCAGCGTCCCCTTTCCAAATCTAAATCCAGATTTAAATTCTCTCATCCTATGAAATGGCAGTATTTGTGTTTATACTACATTCATTTTGGAACTTTTACAGAGTACCAATAAATGAAATTTCCTCCAAGTTACCATGTGAACATCTATGGGATTTTTATTGTTCTTTTTTAGAGGTTGGAAATCACTTCCACTTGGTAGTGTTGAAGTGTTTAATGCCTTTCAGAGACAAACACTGAGCAGTTGTATCAATTGGAGCATTTTAGTGACAGCTCTTTTATGGTAGATCTTTTCAGGAGGAATCAAGAGGGAGCAGCCTGGTTGCTAGTAGTCATTTCTAGGGCTCTGTAGAGAGATGAAGGTCTGTGAATATCTGTGTACCGAAACATTTTTGTTAGATGTCACAGATGTAATTAGTTTGAGGGCTCACAATACTGACCTTCATGTGAGGGGATGCCATTAGGTAGCTAGTCCTTGGAGTGAATGACATGAGGAAGTACTTGGTATATAAATATCATAAATCATAATCTTTTCCACATGTAGTTAAGCTGGAGTGTTGGTAAAGTAGGCAAATGATATCGAAATTAAGTTTTTATGTCAGATACATGGCTTGATCTATGGATAAGCCAATTGTCATTTATCAGCCAACTCAGATGGCACTTAACAGTGGAAGGCCAAGGTCAACAGTCATGGGGTTCTACTTAACTCCAGAGCATATATGATCACAGGAGTATGAGGCAAATCTAGGAGAAGATCTTCTTTATACCAAACTGCCTTCTCTAAGGCAGTTTGAGCTTCTATGCCAGAGTTTTATGGGAAATCCAGACGAATGTAAGAAGCATTGATTATTTGACTACTGTGCTCAAGGTATTGCACCAAGTCATGGGGACACAAAAATAAAACAAAACAGTCCCTATTTTCAAGGAGTGCACATTCTATAGGGGAAGAAAGAGACAGCAGAATTTCAAATTTTAGGCAACTCCTTGTGAGAAAAGACCCCCTACCAATGAAATTGGACACTTTCGCCGCAATTTATATAGTCTTAGAAAACTGTCAAGAACTATGGAGATGTAACTTCCCTACTCTCACACATCAAGTATGTGCCAGAGGCAAGACATAAACCCCAGTCATCCTGGCTCTGAGGTGAGCTACATATCCACTCACTATATCTTGATTGTCCTTAATACAGGAGAGATATTTTATACAGGAGAGGATATTTTAAAAAAATGTACCTGGCTATTTTTGGAAAAAGAAAAAAACAACAGCAGTTTGGGAGATAATGGGAAATTTTGTCTTAACATGAGAGATGACACATGAACTCAACCTCAAAAGAAAGCCACAGTAGTGGAGTTTAGGAGGGAATGCTCTCTCAGCACAGGACACAGCCTTTGCAAAGGCATAGAAGCAGGAGATAATCATGCTGAGTTCAGAGAATAGCATGAAGGCCAGTTTGGTGCCCTGATGAATACTGTAGTAAATATGTTTTAAAGGAAGAAGGCTGGTTAATTGGAAAAATTAAGCTCTTTGGATGAAGTGTAAAGTTGGATGAGGTGAGATTCCCTTTTGAAAATCCATTTCCACTCACTTCTGCATTGTCGTCTGTAGTGCATATATATTTCTAATAATGACTGGTGAGTCAAAAACCTGAATGAAAAGCCAGGATCCATAAGAAACACTTTAGGAGTTTTGCTATAGGTTAAATTTAACATTTTGTTGTTGTTCAGTCATTTCTGAATCTTCTCGACTCCATTTGGGTTTTTTTTTGGCAAAGATACTTGAGTGGTTTGCCATTTCCTTCTCTAGCTCATTCATAGATGGAGGAACTGAGGCAAACAGTGTTAAGTGATATGCCCAGAGTCACAGAGTTAATAAGTATCTAGGGCCAGATTTGAACTCATGAAGATGAATCTTCCTGACTCAAGAACTGGGACTCTGTCTACTAAGCCACCTAGCTGTCCATCTCCTGCCACATAATATATGGTCAATAATTACTTTCTTGACTTATCTTGCCTGTGAAATAGCTAGTTAAATATTGATAAAAATAAATTTCTGGAATTTGGTGATTATGTTGTGAAGTAAGTGAGCCAAGCTGTGAACTTCATCCTCCTCCTCTCCCTAGCGCCTGAGGTTATATGTGGGCAGGGATTATATGTCCCCCATGTGTTGGGGGAGGGGATGATTTTTTGCATGTTTATTCTTGCTATATCTTTGAAGTAAATATTTCTTTATAAAAGCTCATCTGACTACTAAGTTGTTAAATGGAACTGGCGTGAAATGTAGAAGACAAAAAGGGGAAACAATGTTAGTGGGGTCTTGAGCCAAGGGCAGAGAATCTCTCACCCTCAGATTCTCTTAAGAGTCCTGGAGAACCCTGGGTGGAGGGCTAAATGTACCATAACTGGCCATTGGACAGGGGAGGTCAGGGTAGTCATTTATGTTGGCATGAAATTATATGCGTAAATGTTTTTAATATGTTTGATGGTCTCTTTAATACTCTGCTGAATCTGTCATCTATTCACTGTGGTGACAGTTCTCACTCATTCCCCATTTCTCAACCTGTGCCACTCTTTTCCAAGAAAAGCTTTGGATAGCTCAAAACCATGTGCAATATCCTAAAGTCAGTTCAGCCTACTTTCTCTGCTTCTTGCATAAATCTGAACTCTATTAACTCTGAAAATTGAAAAAGTAGTAAATAAAATTCAAATATGAATGTGTTCAGTGGAATAAAAGCAAACTAAATGCCACTGTAGGTCCAATGCTGTATTTGCATGTTAAGATATGTAGATAGATAGATAGTGCATGTGTATATTTATATATTATATACCTATCCAAAGGCATATATAATAAAAATTTATGGAGTTACAGATGAAATATAGAGATGATACAAGATAAAGGTTTCATTGTCTCTGGGCAGTCAGAAATTAAGACACTCCAGTTTGTCCCTTCCTAATCAGATGTCAACAGTTGGGGAAAATAATAATTCTCTTATATGCATTTCTATCTCCCACCATTAATTCTAATGTTATATTGGGATGTGGCATGATAAGAATATTCTAAGATGAATAGCAATAATGATGCTAGACACAATATTTTAATTAAAAGAAAAAATAAGATACTTTATTGAGAAAGTTGTCTATTCCCTTTTCAAGTGCTTTAACAACAATCTACAAGCTCATGATAAATGAACCTTAACAACAGAAGAGAAGGAATGAATGAAATAGCCTTTTGTTTATCATCAGTGAAAATCCCTATGGTATCTTTGCTTTGGCAACCTGACATTTTAGATCCATCCTGTGCAACTGTCTCCATCTGGAATCATTGCTCTCAGAGAGACTCATGCAATTTTTGTTTATTTTCCTATTTGTTTCTTACCATGGTAAATACTAAGCCTTACAGGATTATGCTTTCCTATTTTCCTTATGTTTGTAATCAGTTATCAGTTCATTGATGGGTCTCTGTTGGTTACATTTCTTTATTAGACTCTTTGGAACTTAGGTACCTTTCTATTGTAATACGCAATTTAGCAAATTTGTGTGTGTGTGTGTGTGTGTGTGTGTATGTGAAGAAGAAAAAACATTGTGGGACTATTAATGGAGGCTAAAATTTCAATTAAAACAGCAGTTTTAAAATCTCTTTGGAAAGAGATGCATGGAGAAAGAGGTAGAGAGTGTACAGGAACCACAGCATCAGGAAGCAGTAGCTGATGCAGGACTTTTCCAGGGGAGTGACTCTAAGGTGGCTGTTGGAATATCTTCTCCCTAGCTCAACACTCAACTTATTATGAAAACATGGCAGAAAGTGATTAAACTAACTTGGAGAAATTGCAGGAGCAATAAGGCGTTTATTTAACTCTCTATTTCTAGCTTCTGTTCTATTGCTCATGTAAAAGGCAGCATGGGATTCATTACTAAGTGTTTTTCTGCTGTTTTAAAGCTTCCTTACTGGTTATTTTTATTTTTAATGATGGTTTTCTAGATAAAGCTAAGGTAATTTGAGCCGTGCTCCAGTTTTTTGCTACAGAGAGTGTGATAAAGGGGAGAAACCTGTGGATAACTGCTCAACCACATTTAACTAGCTAAGAAATCACCTTTCTGGCCTGGCAATCAACAAAATTGACTTGGGTCACAGAGCTTTATGAATTTTACTAATAATATTTGTTTTTAATCTTTTTACTTCTTAAGGAAGAGAAACTACATGAAGCTGATGCTCTTGTACTAAAAGTATTCCTTGAGTAGCCCTTGCTATATCTCAATTCCTTTAGTTGTCCTCCACATTTCCACTCATAATCCTAAGGCAATAAATGGGAGTGGGACTAGAGGTAAGGGATCTTCAACTTTCAGAGAAAGTCAAAACCTGAGTTGGCCCCAGTAGGTGGAGACAAGGGTAATTAGGAAGAATCAATTTCACCCCCTCCTTCAAAGGAAGGTGTTGAGTGCTACTTAGCCAAGTGGGTTTCTACACTGACATCTGCTGGGCAACATTTTTATTTACCTAGGTTGGGTGGTTATATTTCTGAAATGCAATGGCCCAGTCTGCCTGTTCTATACACAGTGGATTTTCTCTTATCTGATGTTGTTGGAGAATGTAAATTTTTTCAAATCAAATCACCTGGAAAATTTCATCAGCTCTATACATAAATATATTGTACATAGATCCCAATGTTTTGAAAAAGAGTACAATTAAAAACACAATACTAAAATAACCTTTCTTTGATGATTCAGAAGACACTTTAGGATCTTGTTGCTGAAAGATGATGAGGGCCTGAACTCATGTGGTATAAATGGAGAGAAGAGAATACATGTACACACACATGCAAATACATACATGTATATACATATTACACACATATACGTATGTCTACATATATATATGCGTACCATGAGAAATATCATAAAGGTATAAAAGACAAGATTTGTCAACGGACTGGATATGTGGGATTAGTGAAAGTGAGTAATTGAGGGTTTGGTTTTTCTTAACATCATGTTCATGTCCCACTATTCTAATCCTACCCAATTAATCTCTTGGTACAAAGAAAAATTAGAATAAAATGCCCCAAGAGGGAAGTGATTGTGGCAGACTGGCAGAGCTATGATTCACCCCCTGACCTTCTGTCTCCAAATCCCATGTTCTTTCCACTCTTCCAGACTTAGTATAGTTACAGACTCAAGTGCAATTTATATGTGAAACATACAGAGCAGAAGAATTTGTATTTGAAAGATAATATCTTTGCTTCTTACCAATTTTTATTTCAACATCCGTTAAATGAAAATAAGCCCTGGCCCAAGTGATGGAGATAAAAAAAATCTGAATGATGAAATAATAACACTCATAATAAATTCCCTCCCTACCCCCAATTCCTATCCATTTGATGTATTTTGTGTCTTCTCTAATAACTTAATGTTTGGTTTTCAAGGGAATCTGAATCCTCCTATGATCTCCCACCTCTTCACAAAGAGAAAATATATTTCTTATTTTCTCTGGGACCAAGAATGCCATTGAGATTGATCTGAGGTTAACTGTATTTTTGTGTTGCTTTCCTTTCCATTACTATAAACACATATGTTAATGCCTTGTTTCTTGGTAAATTCCCAGGTAATACCTTTAAAGCCAACTTATCTGAGAAACTCTTTTCTACTTAATGAATCAACTGAAAATTTTAAGACCTCCCAATATACTTCTTGAACTCTTTCCTGGAGGTAAACGTTCCAGTGCTGGTCATAAGTGCTTACTATCTATAGAAATCTACCTGAATTTGTTGCTCATTCAAGTCCCAGGTCTGTGACTTTGGGGGAAAACACCTCAAGGTTCCACTTACTCAGTGTGTTATGATTTAACTTGCTTTGGGATCTGTTGATTTGGGCTTCATATTGAGGCTTGATTTTTATTGTCTATACTTCAGTCTTCAGCACGAAGCAGTTATTTTCCTAGGGCTACAAGTGTTGGATGGATTTGGGATAAATGTACTTACATTTCGCAAAACATTTTAAAATCTGAATGAAAAGGGCTTGTCCTTAACATACACATCTGGTTAAAGGTTTGTAGGGAATCAGAGGGGGTTTTATGGTGACCTGTGGCTCTTCACCAGCAGGGACATCATTCTTGGTTTCCAGAGTAGTTCTTGATTTATCCATTCCTTTTGATATTCTCGGTGATGAGATTCCTTTGTTTTTGCACTTGGTTCCCTGGTAGGCCTGTCAGATATTATGCCATAACTTGGTTAACATCATCTTTACTTAAGTTTACTATGTCACAGATCAAATATCTAATTATATGCTTGCTTGCTTCCTGTGATCTAGCACTGTTGGTCTCCTGTCAACACCAGTTTTAAAATTGAATTCCTCTGGCAGCTTTGCCCCTGAAATTTATAGTTCTTGCACTAGCATTTGGCCTTAGCTTGCTCAACATCTGGGTTTTAATCAAGATTTTAATTTTATTTATTTTCCTTGCAGTTTCCAATGGTAAAGTTTCTTCTCTCTTTGGGAAGCACCTTGGGAGTCCAACATGAAGGGAATTTTATGTTTCTTGTTTATAACAATATGGTGGGTTTAATTTCTTAAGTAGAACAGAAACTGGGGATTCATACACAGGTATGGTTGTTTTTAGTTTCCATTTCTGAAAATTAAACCTGCTATTTTACTTTTTCCATGTAAAACAGAGTAAGTGATTCAGAATCAGGTCACACAGCATGCATTCAAGTAAGGGAATTAAATTTTATTGGTGCAGTGACTGACAATCGTGGCTTTCTGGTGCCATTGTATTTCAAGGATGGGGAAAGGTGCTATGGATGATGATAGGGAGCCAAGAAATAATGAAAACCATTCAGAATCACACTCTTTCATCTGTCTTAGCCAGGAAATTGCTGGCTTCCGGCCTTTATGGCTAAACCTGATCATTGTTGATACCGTGTCTCAGTGAGGTACACACTTGAACCTTGCAAAAACTCAGAGACGGGAAATAGTGGGTTCACATACCCTGAACGTTTCTGCTTATTCACAGAATACCAGAATCCCAGAGTTGCAAAGGCAAGCAGAGACTATCTAGTCCAACCAAAAGAAACAATGTGCTTGAATAATCAACTCTTTGACTAGGCCCAGAAAATTTTAATATGGAGCTTCTAAGTAAGGGCATTCAGGAAAGAGATGAATAGGAGATAGGACAGATTCCTATTCCTTAAACCTTTTCTTCCTACAGAGGAAATGTGGCTTTAAAACCTGAATGAAGGTAGGATCTTGGGAAGATCTTCATCATAGTTAAAGGCCAGAACCACAAGGCAGGGACTACTGAACACGAAAGCCAGAGTCTCGTTAGACAAGCCATTTGTGATCTATCTTTTACAAAACACTTTTATGGTACCTGATCAACATTTAAGTGGTCTTCTCTGACTTTTTGCCATATGGAAAACTTCAAAATCAACTCCCTGTAACAGAATTTCCCCCTATTCCATTTAGAATATATCCAGCTAATGACTTCAGCATGTACAATAAGAACAAGAGAAAGGGGAGATTTAACATACAGCCAAAGTGATTTATTTTAATATAGACTGAATTTACATGTATGGTGACAGGCTGGTTCTCTGAACTGTTTTGACAATGACTTTTGTCTCTCACTAGAAAGTGAATTCTGCCTCTGTGGCAGTGGAAGTAGAGGAAACGTCACTTCAATGTTTGCACAGATCACACTGGTGTCTAGACTGTCTGGAGCAATCAATTTGATTCAGTTATAGCAGAAATGTTTCTAAAAAACTGTATTTGTAGTGCTTGCAGTCAGCCATTATGTTCCTTAACTATCACTTTAACATTTCTTATTTAGTTTTACCTCACTACTCCTCTAGTTAATTAAGTTACCTCTAGTTTCTCCAGCACTCTTTTAATCTAGGCTAAACTTCTGTCATCTGCCTCTATTGACCAATGGCACCAACTGGTGTAGTGAGGAGAATATCGACAATGAGTGTTTGAGGGTGATCATAAAGTTTTAGTTGATAGTGCAAGGCAGGGAGAGATGGTGCTCCCCTTCCAACCTAAGCATGTAGAGTTACAGAAGGCTCAGAATGCAATCAGTGTAAGTCAGGGAATTCTGCTCCCTACCTTAGTTGATGTAGTCAACAAATGTAGTCACACATGATGAGCTCCTAATGCTTAACAAGATATAGCTAGGCATTGATCCATTACCACATGTAATATCTCGTTAATTGGTTCCAAAAGGGAACAGCTTCACTGACTTGAATAATCAAGCTAACTGCATCTCTGAAGGCTTATAGAGTGAACCATTGAGTAGTTCCAATTCAAAACAGAATTTTGGGAAAATCCAGCCACTTCAGAGGGTTTTGTTTTTGATGGGGGAGAAGGGTGAGGAGGAGGATAAGGGAGGTTGTTTTTTCTCTTTTTTTCTTCTGTTTTCAGATTGGCCATTTTGCTTTAAGGGAAAGCTGCTTGATTAGTAGGGGAAATTACATTCAGTAGGGAGCAGAGACACACATTCTCAAGTAGCAGACGGATTAGATTGGACAAAGGAGCAAAAGCTCCAAAGAAAATAACCTCTACGGGCAAAGAAAATCAGACTATGGAGAGGAGATCTCTGGGAGTCTATCTGGGCCACTTATCCAACAGAGATGTATTCTCAAGTTGCTATGTGAGAACTGTATAAAGACATTAAGGACTTCTAGGAGCTATAGTATCAGGATTTGAGAGTTGCTTTGGCCACATGTGCTCTGTACACGTGTTCCTTCCTCCTTCCCTTTTCCTTTCTCTCTTTCCCTCTTCCCTTCTTTCCTTCCTTCCTCTCTCCCTTCATTCTTCCCTCCCTTCCTTCCTATACCTCTTTGTATATATTGTGCTTGTGTCTAGTTATTTACATGTTGTCTCCCCATTAGAATGTGAGCTCCTTCAGAACAGAGACTAGTTTTGCTTTTGTCTACAGTTTTTCCTCCTCCAATGTTTTACCACAGTGCCTGGCATATAATAAATTTAATAAATATTTATTGACTTTCTTTTTTCCTTGTTAACTATATTCCAGAAAAACTTTATAAATCACTATGTGTAGAGCACTGTTCTAGGCTATGGAAAATATACAAAATATAGCTAATACTTTCATCAAATATTTCTATAATCTTGGAGAAGAATAAAAAGTGATAAAATAATTATAATCTAAAATATTACAAAAGTACACAAGAGAGTTACAATACAATTTAAAGTATGGGGTCTTAGGAAGAACTGTCAGTTGAAAAAAATTGTCTCTGGCAGTTGAGAAGAGAGCCAACTATTGAAGAGTAATCATTCTTTGCCTAGGGAAGAGGGATGGGCAGTGATTCTCATTCTTACCCCTATTGTCAATAAATAATGTTTTGCAATGATGCAGTCTAACTAATGAGAGCCATTGTACCCAGTCATAACACCAAGCAGAGTCAGTCTAACTTTGAAATTGAATTAGCCACAAAGAAGTGCATACCCAGCTAGACCAGATAGGTGATCTTCCCAGCAGAGATTCAAGGATATCAGGGAAGTTTCCTTTGTTAATTTCTTGGAAGATTCTGTCTAGTTCCTTCTTTTGATTATGGCTTTCAAGTAGTCCAATGATTCTGATGTCGTCTCTCCTGGATCTATTTTTCCACATCAGTTGTTTTTTCCATGAGGCATTTTACATTTTCTTCCATTTTTACATTCTTTTAAATTTGATTAATTCTTGATGTCTCATAGAGTCATTAGCTTCTACTTGCCTACTTTTAATTTTTAAGGTGTTTTTTTCCCCTCATTAGCATTTGTACTTTCTTTCCCATTTGGCCTAATGTACCCTTTAATGAGTTGTTTTCTTCAGTGGAGTTTTGTATTTCCTTTTTCATTTGGCTTATTCTACTTTTTAAGCAGTTTTCTAAGTCATTGACTCTTTTATTCACAATTCTCTTGCATCACTCTCGTTTTTTCCCTAATTTTTCTTCTGCCTCTCTTACATGATTTTAAAGCTCCTTTCTGAGCTCTTCCATGAATTCTTTCTGGACCTGAGACCATTTCCTGTTTTTCTTTGGGGTTTTTGCCTTTAGGTGTTTTTGTCTTTCCTTTCACCACAAAATAACTTTCTAATTTCAGATTATTTTTTATTATCTTTTGTTTACCTTTTTTTTTGCCTTTTTCCTTTTTTTTTTTTTAAATTTGAGCTCTGCCCTAGGGTGGAAGGGGTGCTGTTTTAGTCTGACAGATGTGAGGAAGTATCTCAGGGTTGTTTTAATTTACATTTATCTAATCAAAGATGATTTAGAACACTTCATATGCCTATAGACAGCTTTGATTTCTTCATCTGAAAACTACCTGCTCATATCTTTTGGCCATTTATCAGTTGGGAAATGGCTTGTATTTTTATAAATCAGACTGCCTAATATGACAAAAAAGGAAAATGATAAATGTTGGAGTGGATTTGAGAAAATCTGGAAACTACTGCATTGTTGGTGGAGTTGTGAACTGATTCTACCTTGCTGGAGAGCAATTTGGAACTGTTCCCAAAAGGCAAACAAACTGTGCATCCCCTTTGATCCAACAATACTATTACTAGGTCTGTATCCAAAAGAGATCATAAAAGAAAGAAAATAACATACAAGTACAAAAATGTTTATAGTAGCCCTTTTTGTAATGGCAAAATATTGGAAATTAAGGGGATGCCCATCAGTTGGGGAATGGATGAACAAGGTGTGGTGCATGAATGTGATGCAATACTATTGTGTAATAAGAAATGATGAACAGGTAGATTTCGGGAAAACCTGGGAAGACTTGTATGAACTGATGCAAAGTGAAATGAGGAGAACCAAGAGAACATTGTACACAGTACAAGCAATGTTCTGTGATGATGAACTATGAATGACTCAGTTCTTCTCAGCAACAGAATGGTCCAAGACAAGTACAAAGGGCTCATGAAGGAAAATACTATCCACATCAAGAACTGAAAAGTTCTGAATGCAGATTGAAGCATATCTTTTTTACTTACTTTATTCTTTTTCCTGCTTTTTTCTTTTGATCTGTCTATCCTTCCACCACTGTAACTAATATGGAAATATGTTTTACATGGTAGCACATGTATAAACTATATTAAACTGCCTCCCATTTTCAGAAGAAGAGAGAGAAGGTGAGGGAGGAAGAAAAATTTGGAATTCAAAATCTTGTAAAAATAAATGATAAAAATTTTCTTGATATATAACTGGGGGAAAATAACTATTAAAATTAAAAGAGGGGAAAATAAGGCTGTTAATGTGCAGTGAACAATATTATCCAAGTCATAAAGATGGGAAACGTGGCATATTTTGGAGAAAGCTCAGTTTGACTTGGCTGGAATATAAAGTGTGTAGAGGAGGCAAGTACTTGGCATGATGAGAAAGGTATGGTGATGACAAATCATAGAAGGACTTAATTCAGTCAAAGGAGTATGAACATGACTGAATGGGCAATAGGAAGGCGCTGTTGCTTTTGGAGCATAAAAATGCCATGACCAAATAGCTGAATAAAGCAGACAAATCTGGCAGCTTAATGAAAGGCCAGAGTAGGGAGAACATATAAACACCAGACTTTTGAGAAGACTGTTACAATAGTTTAGTTAGTGAAGGGAAAGGGTGAAGGGTTGGGAGTAGGGGCTTTGAAAATGACAGGGACAGTGATGAAATAGTCTTCATCTACTATAGATAACATTAGGAGTACAAACTTGCCTCTAGGTTGGGGTGAGCACTTTCTGTTCAATTCTGGAAACCATAGTTTGAAATGAACATTGGTAAACTGAAAAATATCAGAGGAAAGAGAATGGTGAAAACTCTGTCATATGAGGATCATTTGAAGACAATGAACATGTTTGCCCTGGGGAGGAGAAGATTAAGGTGAACATGATAGTCACCTTCAAGTATCTGATGAGCTATCATGTGAAAAAGGGATCACTGGCTCCATAGGGCAGAACCAGGAATGATAGGTGGGAATGGCAAAGGGGTAAATTTAGGTTTTATCAGGAAAAACTTTGTAACAATCAGAACTATCCAAAAGAAGAATGGATCACCTCATGAGGGATGGGTTTCTGCTCCTCCGAGGTCTTCAAGATGAGGTTGGATGGACACTTGTCAAGTATTTTCTAGTGGAGATTCCTTCAGGTTATGGGTTGGAAAGTCCCTTCCAACTTCCAAATTTTGTGATTCTATGAGTCAAATTAATTTAAATTTAAAAAAAATCATGGCATTTAGAATTAGAAGGAACCTTAGACATTTTCTATTTGAACCCATTCATATTAAAGAAGAGGAAATTGAACACTAGATAGGTTAAATGACTTCTTCCAGGTCACATAGATAAATAACAGTGCCAGAACATGATATTAGAGATACTCTCAGTCTTCTACTACTGATTTTCCCATGATATAACACTATCAATAGGAACAAAGCTTTTAAAATTTTTATTCAGTCATTTAAAAAAAGTATATTAATACTGACATGTCAAAAAGCCTGAAAGATTTTTAAGTTAAATGACCCTACTCATTTCCAAGGCCAAGCCCTCTACTTGTGTTCTTTATTCTGTCCCTTCTGTCTTCTTTGGGATCATTTTTCCTGTAGTATTCCCTCCCTTTCTCATCTTTCTTCTCTCCTTATCCAAATGCTTCTACTGTAAGAACACTCAAGTTTTTTTTTTTACCTTGAAACAAAACAAAACAAAACAAAAAAATTCCACTTGATTCTCTCAGCCTCACCCCAACATTAATTCTTTACTCTTATCTATATCACAGCCAAACTTCCATCCCTCCCTCTCTCCCTCCTTCCTTCCCTCCCTGCCTTGCTTCCTTCCTTCCTTTCTTCTTCTCTCCTTCCCTCCCTCCCTTTCCTCCTTCCTTCCTTTTCTGCCTTCCAACTTTCCTTCCTGCCTTCTCTAAGATAGCTAGTGTTCTCAGTTTAAACATTCAACATCCACTCACTATTCAACCTCTTTGTAGTTTTTAACACTGTCAACCACTCCTTTCTTCTGAATATCCCTTGTAGTACATTGCTCATCTCTTTCTCTTTCTATCTCTCTCTCTCTCTCTCTCTCTCTCTCTCTCTCTCTCTGTCTCTCTCATTTATCATCCATTTCCCACCTAATCAATGACCTGAAGCTCTGTCCTATACCTTCTTCTCTTCTTACATTCTTGCTCACAGTGATCTTAGCAGATCTTTTATAAACAAATGTGTTATGTCTACACACACACACACACACACACACACACACACACACACATACACACAAACAGATAGATATATGGTTATATGTATATGTGTGTGTGTATGTATATATACACCCAGAGTCTTAACATCTCTTCAAACTCTGATCCTGCATCACTTGATGCTCCCCCGAAATGCTGAAGCAGCACCTCACCTTCATTATGTCTACAGTGGAACCCACTAGCTCCCCCTCCCTACCCTTTCTTACTTTTTTGTGGATTCCTCCATCTTTCGGTCACCCAAATTTGCCCCATCAGGAACATCTCCCTCACCTTACATATCCAGTCAGTTGTTGAGCTGATTCTAGTATACATCTCTCATGTCCAGTCCCCCTCTATCTACTCACATGTCCATTACCTTAGTGTCCCTTGTTTTGCACCTACTAATTTGCATATTTGAATTCAACCTCTGCTTTTCAAGGCCTCTTCCACATGGCTGCCAAAAGCTTTAGTGATTCTCTATTACCTCTAGGGCAAAATAAAAAAAATCCTCAGTCAAATATTTAAAGCTTCAGCAATCTGGCTTCTACCTACCCTTGTTTTCTTTCCTATTAATCCTTTTCAGGAGGGGGAGACAGGAGGAGAATAAACATTTATATGGTGCCTACAATCCAACAGACACTGTGCAAAGCCCTAGTTGTTTTTTTTTTTAAACAAATATTATCTCATTTGATCACAACAGCCTTGCAAGTTAGGTATTGTTATTATCCCCATTTTACAGTTGAGCAAACTGTGACAAACAGGGGTTGTGACTTGCCCTGGGTCACACAGCCAGTAAGAGTCTGAGACCAGATTTCAAATAAGGTGTTCTTGACTCCAGATCCAATAAATTCAAGAATTATCTTGTATTTGCTTGTCAGTCGACTTGCTGTTTCCCCAGTTCCTTGCAGATAATAATCATTTACTAAATGTTTGTAGTATTGATTTAGATGAGTGCTAGCTACCCTATGAAGTAAATAATCCCCAAATCTTATATGATGTTAAAAGATCCACGTGGAAACCCAAATGTACCAGCTTTACTCTTAACCACTTCCTTTGTCTCCCTGCCCCCTCCTCCAGGACTTGGATCTCCAGGCATAGCCCATAATAACCTGCAGCACATGAGAAAAATATAATGGTTTTTGTTTTGTGTTATTGGTTTATTTTACATTGACTTTCATGATGAAATGAAGATCACTTGTTGGCAAGTTGGGGAAAAATGATATTTAGCTAGAACTTAATTTCACCTAGCCTTAGATTGACCTTGTACCTATTCTGGCTGTATGTCTCAGGACTGGTTCCAGAGTTCATATGAAGATTGCCATATTTTAGGGTAAAAAGATATCCTTGTCAAAACAGTTGAGGAGCTCTGTGACAAGAACAAAGCTACAGACAGATGCACAGATAAGAGACTTTGATCAATTTTGTTTAATATGACAATTTGGCTCTCTAATTAGTAAAAACAACAATTCCCATTTGCCAAGCCCAGGAACAAACTACATTATAGGGATTTTATTGAGTTCTGTTCAAGCTATTGATCTTCAGTGGAATTTTCTATTCAGGCTTTACATTTTTCTTCTTCCTTAAAGCTTTTATATTAGAAATTTGGTATTATTGGAGGATGTCAGTCAATAAAAAGGTACATCAAACTTCTTTATTGATTCATTCCAGAATGCATTTAACCTAATAAAAATCCCTTTAATAGATGTAGTAAAGGTATCTTTTGAACTTCTGAGTCTTAATTAGATCTACAAGAATCCAGTTCAGACTCCAGACAGATGAGTCAATGAAGAGTAGTCTGGCAAACATAGCTCAGGTTAGTTCAGTGATGCACGTAAATCTCTTCCAACCAGCTACCGTGAGCTAGAGGATTATGGCTATACTTAATGACTTTTGTTGCTGTTGACTTTCTAGTTTATTCCCCTAAAATGGTGAGATATAAGACAGTGTCACTCACTTATATGTTTTTATCACTGATTCTGACTTCATTTCAATTTCATGGCTATTATTTCTCAGTGGGAGAGAGCTGTTTGCCAAACCTGCTTTATGTCTTCTACTAGCTGCTTGCTGACCTCTTATCCTTCCTGGCTTTTGGTAAACATGGAACAGGATTGTTTTTAGCTGCTTAAATATGAGCTTGGAATACGTTTTTTCTTAGTATAACTGACAAAAATAAAAACATTTCAGACTTTCTTTTAAAGTCGGGAGATTTTCCAAGACAAGTACAAAGGACTCATGAAGGAAAATACTATCCATATCTGGGTAAAGAACTGATGAACTCAGAATGGAGATCGAAGCATTTTTTTCACTTATATTATTCTTTCCCATGACTTTGTTTCCTTTTAATTTGTTTCTTCTTACACAACTGTGATGAATATGGAAATATATTCTACATGTTAGCGCATGTATAAACTATATCAAACTGCCTACCATTTTCAGAAGAGGGGAGGAGAAGGAAGAAGGGAGAAAAAATATGGAACCCAAAATCTTGTAAAAATGAATGCTAATTTTTTTTACTTTTTGAAACATTATTATTCTTGAATCTTTGTCTATTATTTCTTTCTTTTATTATTATTAATTATTTGTTTTCAGTTTTCTACAATCACTTCCATAAGTCTTAGTTTTTCTTACCCTTCATTTCCCCTCCCTCCCTAAGATAGCATGCAATCTTATATGGATTCTACACATACGTTCCTATTAAACACATTTTCACATTAGTTATGTTGCATAGAAGAATAAAAATATTTATAGCAGCTCGCTTTTTGGTGGCCAAGAATTGGAAATAGAGGGGATGCCCATAAGTTGGGGAATGGCTGAACAAGTTGTGGTATAGGAATGCAATGGAATACTGTTGTGCTGTAAGAAATGATGAACAAGAAGATTTCAGAGAGGCCTGAAAGGACTTATATGAACAGATGCTGAATGAAAGGAGCAGAACCAGGAGAACATCATACACAGTAAAAACCACAGTGCATGAGGAATTTTTCTGGTAGACTTAACCCTTCACAGCAATGGAAAGACCTAAAACATTTCCAAAGGATTCTTGAGGCAAAATGCCACATCCGGAGAAAGAACTATGGAGTTGGAATGAAGAATGAAGCAGAATATTTTCTTGTTTTATGTTTTGTTTTATTTGTGTTTTTCTCATGATTTCTCCCATTCATTTCAATTCTTCTAAATTTTTTTAATATGCAATTGGGAAAAAATAAAATTTTATTTAAATAACAAAAGAAAAAAAAGGGAGGAGATTTTTCTGTAAGAAATTTTGGCATCAACATTAGCTTGAGTGAGCTCCATCCATCAAAAATTTGCTGCTGCTTCTGTTATAGTGTTATATATTATAGTGAAATGAGTATTGAGTCCCTGGACTTAAAACAGAACCTGGCTTCTTACACCTTGGATGATCCATTTACTTTTTAAAAATTTTATTTCATTTTTAATTTATAAAATAAGACAAGCATTTCTTTTTTAAAAATCTATTTGTTTTTAGTTTTCAATATTCATTTCCACAAGATTTTGAATTCCAAATTTTCTTCCCATCTCTTTCCTCCCCGCACCCTAAGACACCATGCATTCTGATTACCCCTTCCCCCAATCTGCCCTCTCTTCTATCACACCCCTCCCTTCCCTTATCCCCATCTCCTCTATTTTATTGTAGGACAAGATAGATTTCTTTACCCCATTACCTGTGTATCTTCTTTCCCAGTTGCACATGAAAACAATTTTTAGCATTCATTTTTAAAACTTTTAGTTCCAACTTCTTTCCCTTCCTCCCTCCACACTCATCCCCACAGAGAAGGCAAGCAATTTGATATAGGTTATACATGTTTAGTTACACAAAAGACTTCCATAAAAGTCATGTTGTGAAAGACAAATTATATTTCCCTCCATCCTATCCTGCCCCCCAATTATTCCATTCTCTCTTTTGACCTTGTCTCTCCCCAAAAGTGTTTACTTCAAATTATCTCCCCTCCCATTTGCCATCCTTTCTATAATCCTCCCCCATACCTCACTTATCTGCTTCTCCTCTACTTTTCTGTAGTGTAAGATAGATGTTTATGTCAAATTGAGTGTGCATGTTATTCCCTCTTTAAGCCAGATGTGATGAGATTAAACTTCACTTTTTCCCTTTCACCTCCCCCCTTTTCTTCTCCATTGAAAAAGCTTTTTCTTGCTTCTTTTATGAGAGATAATTTGGCCCATTCCATTTCTCCCTTTCTCCTCCCAATATATTTTGGTCTCACCCCTTAATTTTATTTTTTTTAGATATCATCCCTTCCTATTTAACTCATCCTGTGCCCTCTGTCTATATGTATATAATCCCTCCAACTACCCAAATACTGGCAAAAGTCTCGAGTTACAAATACTATCTTTCCAAGTAGGAATGTAAACAGTTCAACTTTAGTAAATCCTTTATGATTTTTCTTTCTTGTTTTCCTTTCATGCTTTTCTTGATGCTTGTGTTTGAAAGTCAAATTTTCTATTCAGCTCTGATCTTTTCATCAAGAATGCTTGAAAGTCCTCTATTTCATTGAATGACAATTTTCCCCCTAAAGTATTATGCTCAGTTTTTCTGATTCTTGGTTTTAATCCCAGCTCCTTTGGCTTCTGGAATATCATATTCCAAGTCCTTTGATCACTTAATCCCTAGATCCCAAGATCCTTAGATCTTGTGTTACCCTGATCATATTTCCACAATACTTGAATTGTTTCTTCCTGGCTGCTTACAATATTTTCTCCTTGATCTGGGAGCTTTGGAATTTGGCTATAATATTTCCAGAAATTTTCTTTTGGGATGTCTTTTAGGCGGCAATCAGTGGATTCTTTCAATATTTATTTTACCCTCTGGTTCTATAATATAAGGGCAGTTTTCCTTGACAATTTCTTGAAAGATTATCTCTAGTCTCTTTTTTGATCATGGCTTTCAGGTAGTCTCATAATTTTTAAATTTTCTCTCCTGGATCTATTTTCCAGGTCAATTGTTTTTCCAATGAGATATTTCACATTATCTTCTATTTTTTTGTTCTTTTGGTTTTGTTTTGTAATTTCTTGGTTTCTCATAATGTCTTTAGCTTCCATCTGCTCCATTCTAATCTTTAAGGAATTATTTTCTTCATTCAGCTTCTGGATCTCCTTTTCCATGTGGCCAATTCTGCTTTTTAAAGCATTCTTCTCCTCATTGGTTTTTTGAATCTCTTTTGCCATTTGGGTTAATCTATTTTTTTAAAGTGTTATTTTCTTCAGCATTTTTTTGGGTCTCTTTTAGCAAGTAGCTGACTCATTTTTCATGATTTTCTTGCATCACTTTCATTTCTCTTGCCAGTTTTTTGCTCTACTTCTCTTACTTGATTTTCAAAATCCTTTTTTGAGATCTTCTATGGCCTGAGACCAATTCATATTTTTCTTGGAGGCTTTGGATGAAGGAACTTTGACTTTGTTTTCTTCTGTTTACATGCTTTGGTCTTCCTTTTCACCAAAGTAAGATTCTATAGTCTGATTCTTTTTCCATTTTCTCATTTCCCCAGCCATTTACTTGACTTTTGAGCTCTTTGCCAAGGTAGTTCTCTGCTTCCAGTGAGGGTGAGAAGGTGTACTGTCAGCGACTGGATCCCCTCACAATCTGTGGGCCTAGAGCTTCAGAAACAGTGACTACAGCTGCCCCTGCTGCTGTGGCTGCCTCAGGTTCCTCAGCCCCTTCCCCTCTGCCACCCTGGGGCTAGGGCCAGACCACTTCACTCTCCTGCACTGGTCACATAGGCTTTTTCCATTGACCTTCCAATTTGTGTTCTGTGTTTTTGGGTCCTGACATCTGGAAACTGCCACAGTTGCAAGAGATTCAGTCTCCCCAAGGCCTGCTCATGACTCATCTGTGCTGGTATGGCCCACACTGGACTGTGCTCTGCTCCCAGAGAGATGCTATAGACACTTCTTGGAGACCTTGGGTTGGAAGTTTGCTTCACTCCATCATTATGTGGGTTCTGTAGCTCCAGAATTTGTTTAGTGTCATTTTTATAGGTATTTGGGTGAGGTTGGTGGGAGCACTCTAAAAAGTCAATGCTATAACTCCACTGTCTTGGCTATACTTCTAAAACAAGCATTTTTACAGCATAGTATAATAAAAGAAGATGATTGCACATGAAACTGAAAATCTACTATGTACAACTTGCAATTCCACTTAAATATACAACAAAATTATCAAGAAAATTTTTTTTCTTTTTTTACTCCCTCCCCACCCTAAGATGGCCACTATTAGCCACACATAGATATATACACATAAAATTATTCTATACGTACTTCTGTTTATCAGTTATTTCTTTGGATGCAGACAGCATCCTTATTAATATATCCTTTACAGTTAATTTGGGTATTTATAATAACCAAAATGACTTATTCACTCAAACTCAATCTTAAAACAGTATTGCTCTTCCTGTATACAATGTTCTCTTGGATCTTCTCATTTCAGTCTTCATTATTTCTGGCAAGTGTTTCCATGTTTTTCTAACATAATTTCCTTTTTCTGCCACTCAATGTCTTTATCTGAAAAATAGAGGAACTGGACTAAATGAGCTTTGAGCTTGCTCTTAGCTCTAAATTTAGGATTGCAGATTAGAAAAATGTAGTTTTGAGTTCATTACGCTAAAAAAGAAGAGACAACCATTCAAAGCAGAATGACATAGCATTTTAGAACTGGAGGAGGCAGAGAAAGTATTTAATCTGATCTCCTTTATTTTAATGGATGAGAAAAATGAAGTTCTCAGAGATGAAGTGATTTGCTCAAGGTTACAAAACTTGCTAATTCACAAATCTGGCACTAGAAACCAGTTATCGTCAGGTCTAGTTCAATGCTCTTTTCACCACAGAAATTAAGAGAACGGAATGTTGGAGTAATAATACTGATAATAATATCCGACATTTATAGGGCACTTTATAGTTTGCCAAGAACTTTAAATACGTTATATCACTGAGCCTTACGATAACCCTGTGAGGTAGGTGCTGTTATTATCCTCATTTAACAGGAAAGTGATCCCGAGAGAAGTTAAATGACTTGCTCTGGGTCACATATAGCTAGTAACTTCCTGACTCCAAGCCCAACAAAAATGGAAAAGATGAAGTAAGGTAGAACAAAATTTGATATTTCACCAGCATGGATGGTTAGCATCTATGAGGGAGTACCCTTGACTGTGTGTTTTTTGAATTAACATTCAGTAATTTAAAAGAAAAATCCAACTTGGAATGATGGTTAAAAAAAACCCCAAATAACTTTGAAAAAGAGAGCCTGAAGTTTCAAATACTGAATAGGCTTCATTTAAATATCATCCTGATATGAGTAGCCAATGAACGCTAGCCAATGAGTCAGAGCAAATCTTTGACTCGTATCAGTACACTAAACCCCCCAACAAGTCTCTCTCTCTCTGTCTCTGTCTCTGTCTCTCTCTCTCTCCACATACTTGCTCACTTGTTCATTTACCCTCTCTGATTACCACTGTTTCTACATAGAATACATTTTGTTTATTTTTTTATTGAATGACTTTGTCAGAAGAGGATGAGAATGGGATTCAAAGAACCACACTTGTGGGCATCATGCTATTGGACTAGAGCATTTTGTGGTGTTTGGAAGGACGAGCAAGAAGGGACATAATCACCAACCAAGTTAGAGAATTTCCCTTTCTCGCTATAGATGCTAGATTTATGGCTGTTTGATATGGCCAAAGCATGGAATCATTTGACCTGTGTGTGGGAGATTGTATGGACATAGTGAAGCTGATCAGAATTCAAGGACAAGAGTAGCAGCAAAATATGGTGAACAAGAAGGGAGCTACCACCAGCAGCAACTAGAAGAGGGTCTAACCAGTCCTTTCAGATCAAGCCAGTTCTGTGATGAGAAAGCAATTAGTTATTCCAAGTCCTAGATGGAATCCTTGCCTTTTCCTGTCCAGAACTGGCAGGGGTTGAGGGTTGATCAAAATGGAATGGAATTTGAGATCAAAGCATGTGACTTCATAAATGGGTACATGAAAGTTGATGTAGACCTCTTAAAATGTTTTTCTTATCTTCTACTTTTATGTCTTCTACATTTCTCAAAATATATCCCCTCCATTCTTTTCTTAGAGATTAATATTTTCTTTATTACAAAGATGGAAAAAACTTGAAATATAATCAAGTCCAATATTATAAGTAGTGGTTCACACACAAAGTTGCTCATCTCTTTTAAAAAAGGGAGATAGACTCTCATATCCCTTATGGGGGTCCAAGCTGGGTCATTATTATCTTCATAGAATTCAGTTTCAATTTGTGGTTGTTGGCTTTTAAAAAATTATGTTGTTATGGTCATTAGCTATGCTATTTTCCTGGTTCTGCTTACTTCTCTTATCACTTCATCATAGTGCTTCTTATGCTTCTTCATTTTTACCATATTCATGGTGTCTCACAGTGGAATAGTTTTCTATTGTGCTTGTATATTCTAATCTGTTTCATTCATTACTGATTAATAGGTATCTGCTTTATTTCATTTATTGTTATGATAAAAGACCCCTTAAAAATAATTTGGTGTCTATGAGATCTTTCTTTTTTATCATTGGCTTTCTTGGATTATATGTTTAGTCATGAGATCTCTGGGTCAAAGTGTAGGGATATTTTAGTCACTTGCTTAGAATTATTTCAAATTGTTTTCTAGAACGGTTAGACCAATTCATTGTTCTGCGAATGGTGAATTCATGTCCCCAACTTTCCATGACGTTGACTATTTTCATGTTTTCATCTTTGTAAAAATTTCTTCAACATTGACTATATTCATGTTTTGTCATCTTTTCTGATTTGCTGAGTATGAAGTAAAATATCAGAATTATTTCAATTTGTATTTATCTTATTATTGGTGTTTTGGATCATTCTTTAATGTGGCTTTTAATAGTTTGTAATCGTTCTTTTGTGAACTATTTATTCATGGTGTTTGACCACTTGTGTCCATGGGAGAATGGTTTTTGGTGCTACATATTTGTGTTGGATCCATATACATATACAGGGCAGCTAGGTGGTGCAATGGATAGAGCACCAGTGCAAGAGTCAGGAGGACATAAGTTCAAATCTCACCTCAGACACTTGACACTCACTAGCTGTGTGACCTTGGACAAATCACTTAACCCCAACTATCTCATCCTGGATCAACTCCAGTCATCCTGATGAATATCTGGTCACTGGATTCAGATGGCTCTGGAGGAGAATTGAGGCTGGTGACCTGCACAGACCTCCCTCACTCAAAACGAAGTCAAGTCATGTCATTATTTCTCTGATGGCATGGTCTTCTTTGGCAACAAAGGATGAACACTCACATATACGTACACCCACACCCACACACACATATACACAACACACATCTTGGCTATATGACCTTTATCAAAAATACTTGATGCAAAGTTCATGTTTTTTTTAAAATCATAGTCAATTGTTTCACTTCTTTTCCTAATTTTGTTTGTTCAAAAAAAATATAGAAGCTTCTTTTTAGTATTCCTATTTTATTATCATTTTATTACTTTGAGTAAACATTTTTTTCTATCTCTGTATGAGGGCTATTGAGCAATTAGGAAATGGTGGGAAGAAGGAACTGCAGGAGAAAGAATTTTCCAGTCAGTTGGGAGCTAAAGCCACAAAAAGTGGTTGAATGAATCTATAGGAAACTCTTCAATTAACTGTAAAAGTGCTGACACCAACAAAAGCTGGAGGTAAGGAAAGAGGCAGCCAATTTCTAAATATCAGAGGAAGTTTGGCAGTTATTCCCTGTGCATCATCTGATGCCAGGTGGGGACTGATAGCACCTGATCATTACTATTGAATGGGGCCAGGCAATGGTCAGCAATTTCTCGTGGTGATTACATAAGTAAATAAATAAAAAAGAAAACAAGATTGTGGTAATTTTCACTTCTGATACTCTCAACCTTTTGTCTCTCAGTAACCAATCCTAGAGCTAAATGAAGACTTCCATTTTGGGGCACACTGTAAACTTGCATGCACTGGTATATTCTTAAGTGTTCTCTGGGACTAAAGATTATGGTCACTAAATTATTTGTTTTGTTTTGTTAAGTAAAAAAGATTAATGTAAATTTTAATACATCAATAAAATGTATCTTTGGAGAAATGTCTAAGTAGTGCTTCATAAATATTCAGTTAATCTTAAATGTACGGCTGAATGATAAATATCACCAGTTTTAAGAACAACTAAGTTTTTATGAGCTCAAGCAGTTAATAGTCTCTGGAAGGTCACAGTTTCTTAAAGGTGGCTTCTACAATTGTAGTAATGAAGCCACCTCTGAGATATTCTAGGAAACCAGTATACATAGCCACATACTTTAGGGAGTATTTTCTTCATCATCAAATGACTTTGCTACTTAATTGTATTCACCACAGGTAAAGTTTACTCAGGAATAGTCACAGAATCATGAATTCACTGAACCCTCAGAGGTGGACAAAACTTTAGAGGTCATCTTGCCCAGTCCATACCATTCCCATAATGGGAATATCTTTTACAATATATCTAAAAAATGCTCACTCAGCACCTGCTTAGCCTCTACTGTGCCAATCCATCCTACTTTTGGAAAGCTTTCATTGCTAAGCTGGAAAATATCATCCAAACAGATTAAAGGAAGGTTGAGTTGAATGAAAGAAACAACGAGTTAAGGGAAAGAAGCTATATCTATAGTAAAAAGAACAACTGACTTGGAGTTAGGAAGACTTAAATTCAAATCCTGTCTAGGACCCTGATTAGCTATGTGACACTGGGAAAGTCACTTAACCTTTCTTAATCTCAGTTAATTCATCTACAAAATGAGATAGTAATAGCACCTACTTCACAGGGTCATTACAAGGAACAATAGAGATAATATATGTAAAAAGCTTTGCAAAGCATAAAGAACTATGTAAATGTTATCTCATTATAAGAGAAGGTCCTACAGACCTCAGCATTGCTATAGACTGGGATTCCAAGGAATATTTTTGTCTAGTGCACAGAGTACTACTACCGATATGAGACATCATTAATATTTTCCTTCTCTTTTTTCTTAAACAGACAATTCCATATTATCATTTAACTCCCCATTCTGCATAGCCACATGATACCCTTGAAGCAATCAGTACAGATTCAAGGGTATCATGTGAGCTCAGATTCAACAGAGATATTCTAAGTAGTGGTTAAATTGTGTCCAAAAATTATTATAAGATTCTTATGCATAAACACTCCCTTCCCTCTTTTGCTTGAATCTGCTCTCCAGCAGTAAAAATGTATTTGAATGAGTAGACTCACTGTAAACTGAGTAGACTTAGTACAGAATGGACAACACTTGTCATTTTTTGTTGTGCTTAGGAATGTAGAGAAAAACCACAATTAGCTGGAATTTGGTAATTTGCTATTAAGTAATATCTAATTAACTAAAAGCTGACTTCCCCGGCTTTCTTTAAGTCTCAATTAAAATCCCATCTTTTATTGGAACCCTCTCAATTTTAGCACTCTGCTAATTATTTCTTTTTTATTCTGATTATAATTTGCTTTGTACATATCTATTTCTACAATGTCCCCCTCAGTACATTTTAAACTCCTTGAGAGCAGGAACTGTTTTATGCCTTTTTTTTTTGTATTTGCAGCACTCAACCTGGCACATGATAGGTGCTTAATAAAATTTATTATTAATTGATCTCCATTCCCCCAGTTATATTTTGACTTAAAAAAATAAAATTTAAATGAAAGAGAGTAAAAAAGCTAGGTATATACAAAGAACTTCCAGGGTAACACTGAGAGTCTGAAGATATTCAGCCAACTTTTCCACACCTTCTCTTTCTACAATCCTCTAAAATGATTACTGATTAATGTTAGAAGAAACCAAAGGCAGTGAAGTATCCTTAATCAACAAAGAAAAAATTCAATGTCTTCTCTGCTATACTTACTAAGGCAGGAAAACAGGGGTGGGAGAGGGGAAGAGGGACCTGGAAACATTTTACAAAGATAGCTGGTATTGAACAAAAAACACAGTTTCTCTTTAACTTCCACTTACACTACAGCAACAACAAAACAACATTACAACAAACAACACGAATGAAACCTGAGCATTCTGGTAAAGCAGATGTTACCTAGAGGTAGATGGAGAACGGGGAATGCTTCTCAAGATTGTCATCAACTTTTACAAGTCTTCATAACAGAGGGACTCCCTTTCCAAACCAAACACTTTACCCTTTGGATAGTTTCTGAATAGAAGAGAAAATAGCCATGTTGTTAAGGAATTCCCTTTTATGAGGCATGCTAAGACCTTTGCATCAATTATCACTGAGGTGCCAAGATAAAGATTCAAGACTTATGATACTATATTGGGAGATTTGGTAGTGAACTAGCAAAGAAAGTCACAGAAACACTTCCTTGATTAAAGTGTTATACTCATCTCCACATAATGAGAAACAGATATAAGAATTACCCTCTGAGGTTGCATGTTGATGTAAAAAGGGAGCAGCAGAAGAAACTGCGAAAGGAGAAAGACACAAGGGCTCTATTCCTTGGGAACTGTCTAAGGACAGAAGTCCTTGGATAGTTTCATGTTCTTGGAATGGCTAAAGAAGGATGGAGATTCACTTCTCCCGAGTCAATCTTGGGTGAGTTCAGAAAGTGCTTCAGATGGATTCTTTGTCATTCAATGGGACCAGTTTAAGATTACGTAACAGAAATCTCATGATCTACTCCTAACTTTGTTATGCCACATGCCATCTCCTTTGTCAAGTTTTCCTTCATTCCATCCCTCACACTTTTAGTATTAGTGCTTATTCTTTGTTCTACTTTCCTTGTATTCTACTGATTTGTGTAAATATAAACCCTGCCTGCAATGACACCGCCTTTCCAATAAATAGTAAAAGTCTTTGAGAACAGAGACTGCTTCTTTTGCTTCTATCTCTAGCACATAGTGTAGTGTATAACTGAAATTGTGTTGAATAAGTATGTGTTGAATTGAATTGAATGATTAGAGAATCAATCAAGTCAACCAAAGAGACATATCTCTTTATTGAAAGTCATATATCATTTTCATCCTTTTTGTTTCCTGAAATTCATAATACATTCCAGAATTCTCAAGAATAACTCTCAAACATTGATATCTCAATAGTCAAACTCACAGTCCAGTGTCCCAAGATCTAGGTTGACATGGACTGGGTTTAATCTTAGAGCCACCTAAAAAAGCATTCAATCCTTGGCTCGAACTGCTTCCAACCAGAGTTGGTTGTATGAAATCTCTGAGTATAGCTTATGACTAACCCTCTTTAAATGTGGATAAAAGGTGATGCAGTGGATAGGGTGTGGAATCAGGAAAGCTAATTTTCACAAGTGCAAATCTGATCTTAGGTACTTACTAGCTATGTGACCCTGTTCAAGTCGCTTAACCCTGTTTATCTCAGTTTCCTCATCTGTCAAATGACCTGGAGAAGGAAATAACAAACCACTCTAGTGTCTTTGCCAAGAAAACCCCAAATGGGGTCATAAAGAGTCAGACATGACTGCAGTGACTGAACAACAACAGACATCATTTAAGTTCTGAGGGAAATAATGTATAAACCAGAAATAGGATTGTCTTGATTCCACCTCATGTAAAATGCAATAAAAACCAGCACCCAAACCATAGAGGACTCACAGTTGACTATATATAATTGATATACTTCTCCTTTGCTCTCTAGTGACTCCCTTTGTGGATGGAACCTTACTATTGAAAGAAAATGAATATGTAATTGCTAGAAGGGCAACCCATTTTCTTCACTCTGGTGAATCTCACCTTTTTCCTTAAAAACTACACAAGCATCCACCCTTATGTTACCTCCATGAAGACTCCTCTAGTAGAGGAAATGAAATCAGGCTTGCTAGACAAGAAACCACTTGACATTTTGGCAAATCCCACTATTTACCCCAAAGGTATATAGCTTTCCAGGCTTATTATGGTACTACCCTGTGGTTTGGACTGTTTTCAGATGGGAAATGAACTTGGAGTTATTGGACAAGCAATTCTCTTTCCCAGCAAACATTCACTGTCCAAATTATTCCAGAGTAATATAAGAGAACAAAGTCCAGGTCTTTTGCTCTCATGTATCTGTCTGACCCCTTTCCCTAACTCTCCAGCCTCCCCTCCCCCCCCCCCCATTAATCATCAATAATTTGTGCATAATATTTTGGGAGCCAAGTGTCCAATACTCTTCCTTCTCCAAGAGGCTGGCACAGCCCAGGAAATCCTTCCTTTTGCTATAAATTTGAATTCTAGGATTGTGCTTCCATGGAACCCTTTCTTCTTCTATTTAGGAGGCCAAGGGGTTAGGAGCTCTCATCCCTTGATTTTGGTTCTACCATCTGCAGTTGCCAATTCTCAGGTCTGGAGGTTGCACCAGTACTTCCCAAAGCTGAGAAGACTTGTGGTTTTAGCAACTGTCTGGGAATATATGATAATGTCTATCTTAAGTTCTACAACTGAATTTTCAGAGAAGTTTATACGTTACTACATGTTGAGAAACCACCAAATATTTCTTTGCTCCCATATATGCTTGCACTGAGTTTTATTATTCCTTTTCCTCCCCACATATTTTCTGAATTAGAATAATAGTTAATAAATGCTTCTCCTATGCATGATGGCAGTCTAAGATGTTCTGATCCTGTATGAAGTTATATCTATCTATCTGTATGTATATATAAGTTTGCCTAATCTAGTATTGAAAGCAGATAATTAAAACATACTACATATGCTTTGACACTTACCCCAATAAAAATATGAAATGAGAAAATGAGAAGATACTTAAAAATTTGCTCAAGTGCCTTTAGATATTTAAAAAGGGTTTTTGGTGCATATTTGCCTCCTCATAGGCTTATATGAAAGATATTTATACTATATGCTCTCTATAATTGGTATGTTATTAAAATGCTTCCAATTTATGAAAATAAATGTTAATATGAAGAAAAAACCATTATCACTAGCAATAATTTTAAGGACCATATGTGGCAAAGCATATCTGTAATCCTAGCTTGGAAGTGGAAGCTGGTGAATCTCTTGAGCTTAGAGATTCTCAACTACAGTGGACTCTGCTAATCAGGTGTCTCCAATAAGTTTGGCAGCAATATGGTGACTACCAGGGATCTAGGAGCCACAACAATGCCTAAGGAGAGACCATACGGTGAAGGTAAGAGCAGGTCAAAGCTGCCATGACCAACAGAACGGGGATTGGGCATGTGAGGAGCCTCTAGACTTTTAGACCTTTCAAATAGAGAAACCCAGTATTTGAAAAGAAAAAAAAACTTTATGAATCTTTATTTTACTGCAGATAGAGGCAGGATTTTCCCCCTATAATTACTGATACCCTGGGAAAAGAGTAGTTTATATTCTTAGTCAAATTGCCACATTTTTGCACCATCTGTTAGCAGCAACTGTTGTCCTCTACTTCAAATAAGTTAGTATGTCTTATTATTATTTGGTTCTACTAATGTGGTAACATTACCAAAAATCATCCTATTACAAAGCATGGAATTTATTCCAAAAGAATACTGAGAAATTTCAAAACATTTTAAAATAGGGAACGCAACAATTAAATTAGTTCCAATTTGGGAATGTCCATTCTTTTCTTGGAAGCCATATGGAAATTTTTCTTTTAGAATCAAATATAGGGGGTTTAGTAATACATTTCAGCACATGATTTACTTATTAGCGTCTGATATAATTCACTACAGTAGAAAATCCTTCAGATTTGGTATTTTGCCTTCTGACATAATTCATCTCAGGGGAAACTAACTCAGTGTAAGACACCACCTTCCTTTAGTGTAATTGCCATCTAATCAAGTGTTTCTTTAATCATGTCTTAGCTGCCATTGCCCATGAGAAATAGGACCTGAGAGTTTACTAACAACTCAGTTCTATTCAATTTGATTTAATTCAATTCAACAAATCCAAACTACAAATCTTTTGTGAATGGAGCACACATCCCTTCTCAGAGGGAATACAAAGTTCAGATAAGACTGTCCCTTTCCTCATGAAACTTCTCTTAGTGGATATCTAGCCATATGAATAAGAAAACCCAAATCTGGCAGTTATTAAACGTGTGTCTACTTAACAATAGGGATTGGACTGGACAAGTGATTTCATTGATAAAGGGAACTCCTGGATAAGGAGCCATTTTGTTCGGTCATTTTACATCCCTTTTCTTTGCGGTGAAATGTCAATGTAGAATTAATTCTTTTCCTTCCTCATGAGAAGGCCTAGGAAATTAATGACTAAAATAATATTTTTTTTAATCCACCAGGTTTTTAAAAAGTCATTCTTCCATTATTGATTGGACCCTTGAATAATCTTTAGGGAATCATAGACTTAGAAATGGAAGAGACATCTGAGGACATCTAATTCAACTCTCTTATTTTACCATTGAGGACATTAAGACTCAAAGTATGATTTGCCCAAGGTCACACAAGTCTAAATTGTAGTACAATTAGAACCCAGCTCCTGTGAGTACTTTTCCCACTGCATCAGCTTTCTTCTCAAATGGATAGTGTAAAGTTGATTAGATAATAAATATAATATACACAGGAATTATAATTTTACACAATAACATATAGTATGCACAATATTATAATCAGTAGAGATGGAAAATGAAATGTTCTGTTCCATAATTTTAACTGGCTGGTATAGTTGGTAATTCTGAAAGTACACTGAACTCCTCTGTTTTGAATTCTCATTTTAAAGCCCTGGGAATTAAAGGAGGTCTGGTTAGCCTAAAGTTTTGTGTGACTTATTCTCTCAGTAGCCTGGTTATTCTAGGGAGGTTCACAGATAAAACATTGTAAGCTGTCAGAAAACACTGATTTTACAAAATGTTCCTGACCAAGAATTTAGGATTTAGCTTCCTTTGAGATAGTATTGGAGCCTGCAAAAAAATTTTTGTGATAGAAGTTGAGTTATGAGAGGTTTTGTTATAGCAATACTGGTTTGTCTGTAATTCATTTGGTCTAGCATGTGTTATTTATCTCTGATTTAAATTAAAATTATTTCTGTGGACAACGAATCTGGCAGAAACAGCTGACCTAGTATTTTCTACTCTGATAATGAAAGGAAATCTAGATCCCTTCTAAGGAGCATGGAGTTTTCAAGGGACAGGGAGTAGACCTTTTGGATCGATTGGAGTGCAGAATTTATTTCAGTGATTAATAGTACTTAAAACTGTGTTCTAGACACTGTGTTAAGAACTGAACGTACAAAGGAAAAGTGAAAATAGTCTCTACTCTGAAGGAGCTTACATTCTAATGGGGGAGATAATATAGAGATACATAGGATCCCAAAAGTCTTGGTGGAATTTTCAATTTTAATAGCATCAAATTTCATATTGAGACTTTTGGGACTATTTTTAAAATGCTTAAAAGCAGCCAAAGCTTCTAAGAACCATGTGTTATTCTCTATGTTGAATATCTAGTTAACACCGATTGGCCAGTCAGTTATTTAACTTTTGGGGAAAGTTGTATAACAATATGGTTAGAGGAAGAACAATTTATATGAAACTGTTTTTCTAAAAGTCTGGGACTCTTTCTCCAACAAGTCCATACTGAGTCCAGGGGAAAGTAAGGTCAAGCTTAGAGAGCACAAGAGGCAGAGAGTAATTCAGAGATCCTACTAAGGAGAGAGTGCTTTTCTCTCTTCTTTGAGTCCTCACTAATTTCCCTTGTCATGTAACTCTTTGCTGGGTTGATGCTCTTATAGATGCCTTGGTATAGTTAGCTTGTCTTTGGGTCCTAATGAAGATACCTCCATATTCCACTACCATTGTAGGGACTCTGCTTACAAAGTCAATGGGAATTTCGCATTTTCCAAACTTTCAATGTCCTGAAGGTGATTCATTCCCTCTCCCAGGGATTCTGAATGATGATTTGGCTTGTTCCACAGGATGTGGCTAATTCTCTTACGCCAATAAGAAAAGGCTTGTGTGGCATCATTTACTTTCGTTCAATGACTCAAGTACTTCAGTTCTTCCAAATTGATTCCAGATTTGTTTGTACTTGGTTTATACCTTTGAATGATTTAATAGAGATATCTAGGAATTATTCACACCTATTTTACATGTTTGGTTAATTGATTCTTTAACTCACTCAGAAAGGCATAGTAAACTGATAAAAGTTAGACCAAAAAATACCTTGTTCTTTACATGAATTAGGGTTAAGCTATTTAGACAACCCTCTTACAGTAGGAAGGGGCAAAGATATGAAAAACTTTAAGCTACATTGGACATTATATTTTATCCCACAGGTAATAAAAACCCTCTGGAGTTTATTGAGTGGTTGTATAAGTGTGTGTGTGTATGTGTGTGTGTGTGTGTGTGTGTGTGTGTGTGTGTGTAAAGAGGTGACATAGTTACACAAACTTTAGGAAAATCTTTTTGGTAACTTTGTATAGGATAGATTGGAGAGTGGAGGGATTTGAGGCAGGGAAACCAATTAGGGAGCTTACAGTACACCATGTGAGAGGTGATGAAGACCTGGGGAAATATAATAGCTGAATGAGTTGAGAGAAGGGAACATATGCAAAAGATATTTTGGAGACAGAAATGACAAGATTTGGCAAAGACTAAATATGTGGGATGAGTGAAAGTGAGGAGGTAGGAATGATACCATTGTTACAACCCTGTGTGACTTTAAGGGTTGTAAAAACTTCACTGTAATAGGGAAGTTCAGATGGAAGAATTTTAGGGAAATAGATAATGCTTTGAAAATATTGAACTTGAAATATGGAACATTCAGTTGGAAAATATCTAATGGGTAGTTGGTGATGAAGGATTTTAGTATATAGATAGAGGAGTTACCTAGATAGTGTTGTTAATTGAATCCATGGAAACAGACAAGATTACAAAGAGAAGAAGACCCAGGACAGACTCTTACAGTACACTTGTAAGTGAATGACATGGGTGAAGATCCAACAAAATAAACTGAGTGGTCTGACAAGTAGGAAGAGAATAAAGATTACAATGTCACATACACAAAATCCAGAGAAGATACAGGCTCCAGGAAGAGATATGTTCAACAATATCAAATGCTACAGAAAAAAGAAAATATGGGGATTGAGCAAAGACTATTTGAGAAGGCAATTAAGCACTTATTTCTGTCAGTTGTCAATAAATAGAACCTACTACTACCAGACACTGTGCTAAGTGCTGTGGTTGTAAATATGGAAAAGAATTACATGAGAAAAATCAAGGGAGGTAATGTTGGAAGAAAGGTAAGATATTCAGCATGGAGAAGTTTGAGAAGTCCAAAAATAAGTGCATCTGGGAGGGAAATGAGGAGATGATTGTCCTAGGACCTCTTTTTAAATGGAGGTCTTGGAGTTCATGGTTTTGTCCTCTAAGCAGATGGAAAGAAGGCACTGATGATGCATGAGTGTTAATGCTGATTTGATCTTACAGGATGATGAGATTTCTCCAATGATGACGTGGCTGGGGGCATGGTGGAGAAGTTAAAGTAGTCTACAAGAAGTGTAGACAGTAGGAAAATGAAGAGATGATTACGTTTGGTTCAAATTTCTTTCCCCAATCAAAGATCTGTATCGAATCACCTTCTATATCCTTTTCACTGAAAAGAAATTATTTGACCTTTTGTTTTAATTTAAAGTATCCATTTGGAATTTAATGGTATTTATTCTAAGAAATGGGGTATCTAGGTGGCACAATGGAGAGAGTTCTGAACATGGAAGGCTCATTTTCCTCTGGTAAAATATGGCCTCAGCCACTTACTAGCTGTATGCCCTTAGACAATTCACTTAACCCTATTTGCCTTATTTCTTCATATGTAAAATGAGCTGGAGTAGGAAATGGAAAACTACTCTAGTATCTTTGCCAAGAAAACCACAAATGGGGGTGCAGCCAAGATGGTGGAGTAGAAACAGGGACCTGCTAGAGCTCTCCCCCCAAATCCCTCAAAAAAACCCCTAAAAAATGACTCTAAACAAATTCTAGAGCAGCAGAAGCCACAAAAGGACAGACTGAAGCAAATTTCCAACCCAAGATAATCTGGAATGTTGACAGGAAGGGACTATGGCACCAGGTTGGGAACAGATAGCAGTTTGGCTTGGGCTATGCCTGCTGACAGAGTTGGAGAAGGCCTTAGGGGACTGAATCGCTGGTGGCTGGTGCGGTTTCTAAACTTCTCAACCCACAAACACCAAAGACAATTTTGAAGGTCAGTGGGAAGGATCTTTCCCCTGACCAAGATGGGAGGGTGGTTTGGCCCCGGCCCCAGGTGGCAGCAACCGCTGCTGAATCTGAAGCCCTCCACTTAGCAAGGAACTTGGGAGTCAGGTGATCAACTAGGCAGCTGTCTCTGGAGCCCTCCTCTTAACAAGGAGCTCAAGAGTCAAGTAATAGGCTGGAAAAATGAGCAAACAGTGGTAAAAGAAACAGACTATGGATTCTTACTTTCTTAGTGAAGAGGCATTTTTTTATATCATTGGTGACAAGGAATATCAAAACATTCCTCCAGAAGAAGAAAACAAAGACAAAGCTCCTGCATCTAAAGCCTATAAGAAAAATATGAATTTCATGTCTCAAGACATGGAAGAGCTCAAAAAGGATTTTGAAAATCAAGTAAGGAAAAATTGGGAAGAAAAATGAGAGTGATGCAAGAAAATAATGAAAAATAAGCCAATAGCTTGCTAAAGGAAACCCCCACAAAATGCTGAAGAAAACAACACCTTTACGATTAGACTAACCCAAATGGCAAAAGAAGTCAAAAAAGTCAGTGAGGAGAAGAATGCCTTAAAAAGCAGAATGGATCAAATGTAAAAAGAAATTCAAAAGCTCACTGAAGAAAATAAATCCTTAAAAATTAGAGTGGAGCAAATGGAAGCTAATGCCTTCACAAGAAATCAAGAAATTATAAAAGAAAACCAAAAGAGTGAAAAAATAGAAGGCAATGTGAAGTATCACAATGAAAAAACAACACACATGGGAAATGGATCCAGGAGGGATCATTTAAAAATTATTGCACTATCTGAAAGCCATGATCAAAAAAAGAGCCTAGAGATCATCTTCCAAGAAATTATCAAGGAAAATTGTACTGATATTCTAGAAACACAGGGGAAAATAGAAATAATGCACCAACTGGCTCCTGAAAGAGATTCCCCCCAAAAAACTCCTAGGAATATTGTAGTCGAATTTCAAACTTCACAGGTCAAGGAGAAAATGTTACAAGAAGCCAGAAAGAAACAATTCAAATATTGTGGAAACATAATCAGGTTAACACAAGATTTAGCAGCTTCTACATTAAGGGATCAAAGAGATTGGGATATGATAATCCAGAGGTCAAAGGGCTAGGATTAGAACCAAGAATCACCTACCCAGCAAAACTGGGTGTAATACTTCAGGGAGAAAATGAAAATTCAATGAAATAGAGGACTTCCAAGCACTCTTGTTGAAACGACCAGAGGTGAATAGAAAATTTGGCTTTGAAATACAAGAATCAAGAAAAGCATGAAAAGGTAAACAGGAAATAGAAACCATAAGAGACTTATTAAAGCTGAACTGTTTACATTTCTACATGGAAAAATGCTATTTGTAACTCATAAGATCTTTCTCAGTATTAGGATAGTTGGATGGAATATGTATGTTTATGTGTGTGTGTATGTATGTATGTATATGTGTATGTGAATGCATATGTAGGTACACACACACACACACATATATATATATATATATATATTATATATGTTTAGAGAGAGACAGAGAGAAACAGAGAGTCACAGAAAGAGACACAGAGGGTGACAGAGGGCACAGGGTGAGATGGATATGAAGGGATGCTATCTAAAAAAGAAAATTAAGTGTTGAGAGGAATGAACTAGGAGCAAGAGAAAGGGAGAAGTAGAATGAACATAAAAGAGGGAAAAAAGAGCTTTTACAATGGAGGGAAAGAAGGGGAAGGTGTGAGGGAATAAATGAGCCTTCCTTTCAATGAATTTGGTTTCAGGAGGGAATAGCATGCACACTTAATTGGGTATGAAAGTTTATCTTACTCTATAGGAAATCATGCGGTAGGGGATAAGAGAGGGGAGATAATAAAAGGGATGGCAAATAGGGGGAAGGAGTAATAGGAAAATAAACACTTTGGTAGAGGGAAAAATCAAAGGAGAGAATAGAATAAATGGAGGATGGGACAGGATAGAAGGAAATATAGTTAGTCTTTCACAATGTGACTGTTATGTAAGTGTTTTGCATGACTACACATGTGTAATCTATATAGCATTACCTGCCTTCTTACTGAGGGTGGGTGGAGATGGGGGATGGGAGACAATGTGAAACTCACAGCTTTAAAAATGAATGTTAAAATTGTTTTTACACACAACTAGGAAATATATAGGACATAGGGTATAGAAATCGATCTTGAGCTACAGGAAAATAGAAGGGTAGGAGATAAGGTGGATGACTAACTGTATTTCCCTCCATTCTATCCTGTCCATCATTTATTCTATTCTCTTTAGACCTTGTCCCTCCCTAAAGAGTTTACTTCTAATTACTCCCTCCTCCCATTTGCCCTCCCTTCTATCATCGCCCTCATACCCCACTTATTCCCTTCTCCCCTACTTTCCTGTAGTGTAAGATAGATTTTCATACCAAATTGAGTGTGCATGTTATTCCCTCCTTAAGCCAAATGTGATGAGAGTAAGCTTCACTTTTTTTTCCTCTCAACTCTCCACTTTTCTCCTCCATTGAAAAAGCTTTTTCTTGCCTCTTTTATGAGATAATTTGCCCCATTCCATTTCTCTCTTCCTCCTCCTAATATATTCCTGTGTCAACCCTTAATTTTATTGTTTTAGATATCACGCCTTCCTATACAACTCACCCTGTGCTCTGTGTGTGTGTGTGTGTGTGTGTGTGTGTGTGTGTAATCACTCCAACTACTCAAATACTGAGAAAAGTTTCAAGAGTTACAAATATTATCTTTCCATGTAGGAGTGTAAACAGTTCAACTTTAGTAAGTCCCTTATGGTTTCTATTTCCTGTTTACCTTTTCATATTTCTCTTGATTCTTTGTTTGAAAGTCAAATTTTCTATTCAGCTTTGGTCTTTTCATCAAGAGTGCTTGAAAGTCCTCTATTTCATTGAATTTTCATTTTCCCCTGAAGTATTATACTCAGTTTTGCTGGGCAGGTGATTCTTGCTTTTAATCCTAATTCCTTTGACTTCTGGAATATCATATTCCAAGCCTTTCAATCCTTTAATGTAGAAGCTGCTAGATCTTGTGTTATCCTGATTGTATTTCCACAATACTTGAATTGTTTCTTTCTGACTGCTTGAAATATTTTCTCCTTGTTCTAGGAAGTCTGGAATTTGGCTACAGTATTTCCAGGAGTTTTTTTTTTTTTGAGATCTCTTTCACGAAGTGATCAGTAGATTCTTTCAATATTTATTTCACCCTCTGGTTCTAGAATATCAGGGCAGTGTTCCTTGATAATTTTGTGAAAGATGATGTCTAGGCTCTCTTTTTGATCATGGCTTTCAGGTAGTCCCATAATTTTTAAATTGTCTCTGCTGGATCTATTTTCCAGGTCAGTTGGTTTTCCAATGAGATATTTCACATTGTCTTCTATTTTTTCATTCTTTTGGTTTTGTTTTGTAATTTCTTGGTTTCTCATAAAGTCATTAGCTTCCATCTGCTCCATTCTGATTTTTAAAGAATTATTTTCCTCAGTGAGCCTTTGAACCTCCTTTTACATTTGATTAATTTTGCTTTTTAAAGCATTCTTCTTCTCATTGACTTTTTGGACCTCTTTTGCCATTTAAATTAGTCTATTTTTAAAGGCGTTATTTTCTTCAGCATTTTTTAGGTCTCCTTTAGCAAACTGTTGACTCTCTTTTCATGATTTTCTTGCATTGCTCTCATTTCTCTTCCCATTTTTTCCTCCATCTCTCCTACTTGATTTTCAAAATCTTTTTTCAGCTCTTCCATGGCCTGAGACCGTTGCACATTTATTTTAGAGGTTTTGGATGCAGAAGTCTTGACTTTTATGTCTTCCTCTGATGATATGCATTATTCTTCCTCATCCAAAAAGATGGAAGAAAATACCTGTTCACCAAGAAAGCAACCTTTTACAGTCTCATCTTTTTCCCATTTTTTTGGCATTTTCACAACCAGTTACTTGACTTTTGAGTCCTTTGTCCAAAGGAGGGTATACTTAAGGGACTTGGAAGTTCTCAGTTCTTCCAAGGTGGCAGAATAAGGTGAGAGGAGTTTACTCCTGTCCTGGCCTGCACTCTGGTCTGGGAACAACCACAGGTACTCTGTTCTACCCAGAATCTGTGAGTAGAATTCCCTCTCTGGAGCCTCCACCAGCTCCACCACACAGGTGCTCTTTCTCACCCCAGGACCATGACTCAGGGCTGAGACCCAGACCAGTGGCTCAATTTGCCCAGGGTCTTTAGACTGAGAGTTCCAAAAATGGATGCTGATTCTGCCTGGGATTGCCTGGGGCTGGGCTAGAGCAGGACCCTGTTCCCTTCTCATGCAGGTAAAAGAGCTTTCTCACTGACCTTTGAAGCTGTCTTTGGCATTTGTGTGTTGAGGGATCTGGAAACTGTAGCTGCTGGTGGTGGTGCCCTGAAGCCTACTCTTGTCCTGTCCATGCCACACCATGTGGCCAAGACCATCCTACGTTGTGCTCTGGGCCTGGTGCAATAGATCTTTCCTGTCAGCCTTCCAGGCTGCCTTGGGCTGAAAATCTCTTTCACTCTGTCATTTTGTGGTTTCTGTTGCTCTAGAATTTGCTCAGAGTCATTTTTATAGGTATTTTATGGGATGTGGTGGGAGAGAGCTTCTACAGGTCCGTCCTTCTACTCTGCCATCTTGGTTCTACCTCCCTCTCTCAACAGTTCTTAATGAAGTCTTTCAATAATTCATATTCTTAGTATTATTGAACACTATGACACAATGTTTTTTTACTTCTTGGTCTTGCTTATCTAGTATGTGCCACTGATCTACTTTTCTGTTTTTTCCCCTCTTAACCAGTACTTTTGATGATTACTACTTTATACTATGGTTTGAAATCTGGTAATATTAGGCTCCCTTCAACCTTAGCAAATGTGCTGCAAGTCCTAGCTGAGTTGAAAAACATGTCAATAAAATCATCAGGTGATAGTAATCTTGGTTCTGGCAGCTAATCAAGGATTATTTGACCTTCCTCTGTTTTAGTTCCCAACTTTGGTGGGGATCTATGAGTCCTCAAGAGACCAAGTTAATGCTAATTTTTTCTAATTCAATATTATGACTTAATGCTTTTTTGCCTCCAATGTGGATATAGTATAAGTCTCATATTTTCATGTAATTATCTTTACAGAGTGGCTTTTCTCCCTCATTTGAACTCCTTTTCTTTTATAAAAGAATTATGTGCAACCCTGTAGTAATGGAAAAAGACTTACAGAAAATGAACAAAAAATAACCTACATTAGGCTAGAACCAAATTCCTTTGAAATGGGAAACAGATTTCTTGATTAGCATTCACATGCTATGCTATTTTCCACAAGTTCAGCAGAAATATATCAAATGGTCAAAAAAAGTAAACATTACATAAAGATAACACATTATTAGCTTGAAGAATAACCAACTGTAATGAGTATATATCTAAAATGAGCATTTTTGAAAAAGGCCAATCTCACTAAAAAAGCTGAAATTGTATTTCTCCTGCCCCTTTAAACTTCGTTTTTCACATTCCAAAATGATGGCTCTCCAAAGAATATTTGTGTTGCAAACTTTCAGGCTATAGACTGAGAAACTAGCTTGTATTATACAATACAATCATAGCTCTAGATCTAGAAGGAACCACAGTGGGCATGTAATCCAATTCTCTCATTTTACTTTTGCCTTTCCTTTTATACAATATTAAGTTGTTCATGTTTGTATCTTTGGCAGGTTATTCTCCATACTTAAAATGTGCTCTTCTCTTCTCTTCTCTTCTCTTCTCTTCTCTCTTCTCTTCTCTTCTCTTCTCTTCTCTTCTCTTCTCTTCTCTTCTCTTCTCTTCTCTTCTCTTCTCTTCCCTTCCCTTCTCTTCTCTTCTTCTTCTTCTTCTTCTTCTTCTTCTTCTTCTTCTTCTTCTTCTTCTTCTTCTTCTCTCTCTCTCTCTCTCTCTCTCTCTCTCTCTCTCTCTCTCTCTCACTCTCTCTCTCTCTCCCTCTCTCCCTCTCTCAGCTTTCCTAACTCCCTTTAAAGATGAGCCCAAATGGGCCTTCATTGCTTGATTTCCCCAATTATAAGTGGTCCCTTTGAATTCAACTTGTACTTATTTTATTAATAAATATGAGTAAAGTAAAGCCCAGAGAGACTGACTTGATCAAGGTCACACAGATATTAAATGGCTGAGTTGGAATTTTAATCCAGGTTAAGATATTATGATTTAGACCTGGAAGAGACCTTAGTCTACCATTTTACAGTTGAAGAAAATGAGGAACAAAGAGATTAAATAACTTAACCATGTATTACACGGTTAGCTAGGAATCAAACTCAAATCCTCTATCTTTGAACTCAAGTTTGACTCCAGATCCAATGCTTTTTCTCTCCCTACCTTGTCCCTTCCTCTGTATCTCAAATCCTGGGAAATAATGAGGAGCAGTTTCTTTCCCATCCTTAAATCAAGATTTTGAGCATATTCATCAATGGGCAGCCCTTATATTCCACTACTATCCATACATTGTCAAGAGATATAGCAGAAGTCCCCAAGGAGTTTGTGTATGCTTATTAGGAATGATCCAAAGAAGTACACAGATAAGAGTCATATGTGGACACAGATGAAGTCAAATCAACCAGCATTTATTCAGTGCTAATATGGTGCTAAACTCTGAAATCTCAAATACTCAAATGGGTCTGTGAACTCATCATTCTGCATATTCCCTATGAAGATCACAACCCAGTCATACTGATCCATCCAGTACAACTACTGCTCTTGCCCTTTCATCAGTTTACTACAGGGTAATTACTAACCCTGGGGGTGGGTTTCCTAACTTTCTCCTAACAGCTAGGATGCCACTAGACAATACAGGCTGTACAGTGGTTATCTCCCACTCTGTTTGATTGATTGATCCTGTCATGTGATCATCCCTTCCTTTTCAAGCACACATTTTGGGGTATGATGAAACTTACGCTAATTACAATATGTGAGGAAAATACGTTGCAAACTTTAGAAGTCCTTTAAAAATTTGAGAGTCTAAGAAGGGTTTTTTTAAAATAAAGACCAAGAAGGGAAAGTATCATTATTGATGAAATAATCTATTTTGACCATGTTTTTGTTATAAAAGTCTGGGAGCTGTGATTGTTGGCTCCTTGGTATGGTTTCCATTGATAAGTACTATGCTTTTTGTTTTTCCTTCTTTTGGTATAGCTTTGTAATTTCATCTGAATGTGGTACTCTCAGGGGAGAAATTCTGTTAACAGAATTGCAGATTGACAATTGTTCTTCAACCAATAGTTTTAGGGAGCTAGCTGAGACAATGAGAAGTGCAGTGATTTACTTAGGATCACTCAGTCAGTAGCTGTCAGAAGTGGTGCTTGAACCTGAGTTTTCCATGAATCCACGACTAACCCTCTATCCAAAAATTCTTATTTATCATAATGCCATTCTTTCAACTTATAAAATAATAATCTAATTTTGAGAGCCATTTGAAACTTTCCCACATCAATTAATTTGCTAAGTTTTTATATAAAATGGTTAAGATGAAATAGAAGAAAAGATAGATCAATCCTTGTCCTCATGAACTTATATTTTACCAGATGGAAACAACATGCAAACAAACAAAATTAAATTAATAAGTTAATGAATGAATAAGTTAATGCTATATAAAATAAGCAGAAGTTGATCAAATGGGGAAGTTAAAATTGTGGAAATCAAGTAATGAAGGTCCATTTGAACTCATCTTTAAAGGGAGCTAGGAAATCTGAGAGGCAGAGAGAGAGAGGAGAGAGAGAGAGAGAGAGAGAGAGAGAGAGAGAGAGAGAGAGAGAGAGAGAGAGAGAGAGAGAGAGAAAGAGAGAGAGAGAGAGACAGAGAGAGAGACAGAGAGAGAGAGACAGAGAGAGAGAGACAGAGAGCATTCTAAGCATGGAGAACAACTTACACAAAGAAACAGACATAAAGCATTGAATACTGTATAAAGAAAAAAGGAAGCATGCAAGTTTTTCTGGGATGTAGAATTGGTAAGGATGAGTAATGTGAAATCAAACTGAAAAGACAAGCTAGAATCACATTAGAATGAGCTTTAAAAGATAAACAGACTCATCTTCCCAAGTTCAAATCTGACCTCAAACATCTCTTCCTAGCTGTGTGACCCCTGGGCAAGTCATTTAATCCTGTTTGCCTCAGTTTCCTCATTTGAAAATGGGCCGGAGAAGGAAATGACAGACCACTCCAGTAATTTTGCTAAGAAAATCCCAAATAGGTTCACAAAGAGTCACACACAACTAAACAATACTGAAGCTTCTTGAGTAGGGGAGTAGTATAATCAGATGGGTGTTATAGCACCATCAATTTGGCAGTTGTGTGAAGGATGGATTAGAGAGAGGATAAACTGGAGGCAGGGAGATCAATCAGTAGATTATTGATGTAGTCTAGGTCAAAGCAAATGCATGCCTAAACCAAGGAGAAGATCATGTAAGTTGCAAGAAGTGAATAGATATGAGATGCTGTGAAGATATAGTGGACAATACTTAGAAATGAATTAGATATAGGTGGAGCTGATACACAAGTCAGAGGTATAGACTTGGCTTACTAAAGGATGATAGTGCCCTTGACAGAACTATGGAAGATAGGAAGATGATTAGATTTTGAGAAAAAGATAATGAATTATGTTAATAAATTCACATAAATTAACAACTGTGATTTTGAAAAAACATTTGTCCTCCAGTGTATTAATATTTTACAAAGCTCTTCCCTCAAAACTATACCCTAAAGTCATTTGCTTGTATCTTTTGATGATGTTCCACAGACTTCTCACTATTCTCACACCATGTCACACCCCATGCCAAAAGACCACAGGGAAGCAGCTCTCATTCCAGAATAATTAGCAGTGGGACCATCATCTACTAGTAGCACAAGAATCATTAGTAATATATTTGTTTTTCTTCAGTTAAAATTATAAAATTTTTCTTCTTCCATTGAAGGTAAAATTTTGGTGAGAGAATGACTTAGTCACACCCACTTTTTTGGCAGTGAGGGGAGATTTTTTCCTTCCCCAAAGCAGATCTCTCTATTTAAAGCTTGTTTCTCAATTCACCTCAATCTTTGTGAGGAAAATGATTATTTGTACATCCATCTACATCAACAATATGATTGGAATGAGTTGATCACTACACTAAACTCATTAGGAACACAGAGACACAAGCTGTAACCCATTTTATGTCATCATAATATAATTTAGAATTAAGATAATAAAAGAAATAAAGATGATGGCTTTTCTATAAGGATTATAAATTGATCATTGAGGAATTTTTCATCTTTGATTTCTCCCTGATTCTTGCTCTGTATATGAAATCCATTTCTAAAACTTGATGATCATTACGTGGAAATATTTCTTGATCCCTTGCCTTCTCTATAATTCCACTCAAATTTGATTCAGTAACCATCCATCAAGTGCCTATTATGTATTAGGTACTGAAGTAGGTGTTACACATGTTGAATTTCAGATGTGTATGGAACCCTCAGTTGGAGGTGTCAAGGAGGAGTTAATGATGGGTAAATGGCATTTAGGAGAGAAATGGAGGCTACAGATATGCATCTTGGAGTCATGTGGAGAATGAAAAGAGGTCTAAGAACAGAACCATAGAATCTAATCAATAAATTCAGATTACAACATATTTAACATGTGGTCATCCAGGCTTTGTTTGAAGGCCTCTAGTAGAGGGAATTTCTGAGGAATGAGGAAACTCATTCCACTCTGGATATATCCAAATGTTACTATTTTATCCCCTTACATCAAGCTTATATTTACCTTTCTGCAATTTTTCTCCTTTGGTCCTAGTTCTATCTTCTGGGGCCAAAGGCAGCATGATACTGTGGAAAGAGAATTGACTAGAGTTACAGGATTTGTGTTTAAATTCTAACTCTGTTACCATGTGTGACTTTGGGTGAGTCATTTAACTTCAGCAAGGGCTTCAATTTCCTCAGTTTAAAAAAGAGAGGCTAAGATCGAATCACTTCCAATATTGCTCATAATTCTAAATCTATAAGCCTATGAGCTAATGCTTATTGAATTTCACGGAATCTGAATTCAGAAGTGGGATCGAATCCTGTGTCCTCCACTTATTCTGTATGTACTTCTGTCAGAAACTTAATTTCTCTGAGATGTAGTTTCCTCACCTCTAAAATGTAAATAATAACATTAGCTCTACATGTCTCATAGAGCTGTTGGGGGAAAGTCTTTAGAAAAAGGTGGAAAGCTTTAGATTTACATTAGTTGTTACTATTATCATTCTATGCTGTGTATATAGATCCGTGGCTTTGAAATGTGTATTTCCTGACAGTGTCTAGTACACAAGTATTCAATTGTTATTTGTTAAATGAATGAAAATGGCAAAGTGAAATTCTTCTAATTTTCTAAATGATTGATTTTATCATTAAAAGAGAACATATCTTACCTTAAAAGTACATTATATATATATATATATATATATATATATATATATATATATATACATACGTATATATATATGTATACATATGTACATATATATATATGAGGCCATCATCTTTACCACTTGGACACATAAAACAAAATTTTCTTTCTCAAAATGAAAAATGATTTCTTATGCATACTTATCCTTAAAATATTCTTATAAAAGTGGGACATAATTTATCAACTTTCAAGTCAATGTAAATTAAAAACAAACAAATATGCCTACAATCATTCTAGAACGTTATTAGAGGAGATCTCAAAGGATATTCCAGATCTGAAGTTGTTATGAATGTTGGGACAACGTGAGAAGATAAGGTGTAGATAACTATTTTGAGCTCTGATTCTAAACTAAGAATCAAAAGAGCTAATAAATTCCTCCAAAATGGTTTCCAGATACAAAGTTCAGTAAAAGGTATTGTAAATCTAGTCAAAATGAACAGAATTTTAGTTTATCACCTCTGACAGTCCATAAAATAACTCTCTAATATTTATTATCATGCAGCCTGTCTACATTTTATGGATATAAAATCTAAGGTGATTCTTCATTATTAATTTTAGAAAGCTGACAGAAATATTTTTATTCAACTTTCTTTTTTGGATAATTAAATATTTCCTCCAACTTCTGGAGAGTTCACTTAAAGGAAGATTTTTTCACTTAAAGGAGATATATGTATATTTATACACAAATTTATGTATATTTGTTATACTTATACATACATTTGTATGTCAGTCAATAAACATTTATTAAGCACCTACTCCTACGTGTCAGGCATTAGGCTAAGTTCTAGGGAGGCAAAGAAAGGCAAAAGACAGTCTCTGGTCTCAAGGAACTCACAGACTAATGAGGGAGACAATGTGCAAACAAAATAGACAAAACATATTGGATGTTGTCATTTATTCTCAAAGAGAACCAAAATGACATCACCATACTAGAGTCAATTTACAGTGTGTCTGACTGTGGTTGATCAGACCAATATGAGCTGGGAATGCTCTACCACAGGTCAGCCACAAATATTCCATGTGAATCTTTGGGGTGGATTCTTTAAATTTATGCATCTCGCATTTCTTTTGAGCTGCTTCAATTCATCTTTGCTCATAGAGCATGGCACCTTCTCTGATGTGGGCACACCATGCTGAGCCGTCCTGTGCCAGTGCCTCCCATGTCGCACAATCAGTTCCAAAGTCCTTAAGAGAGACCCTGAGAATGTTCGTTATTGCTATTTCTGACCACCATGTGAAAGCTTTCCCTGTATGAATTCTTCATAAAAAAGTCTTTTAAGGAAGTGTACATTTGGCGTTTGAACAACCCATTGGCCAGTCCACTGGAGTTGTGCTCTCTGGAGTAGAGTTGAAATGCTTAGCAGTTTAGTACGGGAAAGAACCTCAGTGTCTGATATCTTGCCAGGTGATCTTTAGTATCTTCCTAAGACAATTCAAATGGAAGTAGTTTAGTTTCTTGGTATGGCTCAGGTATACTGTTCAGATTTCACAAGCATACAACAGTGAGGTCTATATTTGATAAATTGGGGGTAATTTCAGAGGGAAGGTATCAGTATTAAGGGGGAGATACAGATATACACACACATATAAATACACACACATGTATACACACATATATAATACACACACATGTATTTACAAAGATACGCACACATGCAAGTGTGTATATGAAAGCACAGGCATTGATTAAGTATCTACTCCATGTTAGGCACCAAGTAGAGAAATAGAAAAGTGGGACATTCCAAGCTCTGAAGGATCTTACATTCTATTGCTGGGATACAACACATTCATAGATAAGTAAATAGAAGATACATAAAAAATAAATATAGATGGGAGGGATGAATTAACAACTGGCAAATCAGGAAAAACCTTGAAAGAAATATCACTTGTCATTCCAAAATGATTTCCATAAATATATAACAAATATGTATGCATACTGGTGAGGCAACATGCTTTCACTTAAGAATCCATACAAGTTGTAGAGAGGTAAGAGATCAATTATGCCATCAGACAAAATGAAATTATATTTAAAAAATGGAGTTCTGACCAAAATGAGCTATAAGCACCATGGTAGATAGCAAATTAGAACAGAATGTAACCATACCAGGTGGTATAGAAAACTGGTGTCTGATTGGTTCATCTGATTCTTCAAAAGTAGTGAGCTGATTCTACTACTAAACTGAGTCTTACAGTTTTGTTTGTTTTGTTTTCAGAATGATTTAAGTCCTCTAGTTAGAGAAAACTGGGTATCTGTGTCAGTTGTAGCCTTCTATCTATCCCTGGTTCCCAGAAAGACCTAGTGAATTTTCCTTCCACTTGTCCTCTGGACTTATATCTCTCAATGCAACTGTACTAACTGAATCTAATACATATGTATATTCCCTAATCTCAACAGGGATGCCACTGAATCAAGTCAATCTTTTTACTTACTAAATTATTTTCTAACCTATTCACTACAAGAGTTGTTAAAACCTTTTCTTCTTTCTCTTTCCAGTTGTCCTGATCTGTATCTCTCCTCTGAACCCAGATAATTTCGGAGGAGAAAGTGAGGGTGGTGACTTTGCAGGACCCTCTCTCACTTAAATCCAATTCACTTTTAAGTCATGACATTGCCTTTCTGATGTCATGGTCTCTGTGAGGATGAAGGGTAAACAATAAACAACAATAAACTTCCCACAGCCCCTCTTTCATTCACTATTTCATTTGCAACTTTATTAAGAAAATTTAAACTTTCCATGTGAGCTCTCTTTCTCTCCTTGTGCTCTTTTAATATAACTCAAACATCTTCCTCCACTATCCCCTCTTTCACTCCTGTCTCAAGGAGTGACCATTCTCCTTGCCAAGCCAACTTATCTACATGCACCCCTGATATCGTCCCCTCTTGTCTTCATCAGAAGATCATCTGTGCTGTCATCCCTATGTTTTTCCTAATCTACCAACTCTACTTCTGCTTAAAAATATGATCATTTCCCCAATCCTCAAACCCCAACCTTTCTCCAGTAGTTATTGTTCTTTTTTTTCCTCCCTTTTGGACTTTGAGAAAGCCAACTATATAGGTGCCTCTATCTCTTCTCCATCCATTGTCTTCAAGACTCTCTATAATCTAGCTTCTGTCCTAATTGTTCAACTAAAACTTCTCTCTCTAGTGTTACCAATAATCTCCTAATTGCCAGATCTAATGGTCTTTTCTTAGTCCTCATCCTTCTTGCCACCTCTGCAGTATTTGGCCCTTTGACCACCTCCTCCCCTCAACGTTTATATGGCACTGTTCTCTCCAGATTTTCTTTTCTAGCTGACCATTCAGTTTTCTTTGCTCTTCATCCATATCATGCCTGTACTCCATGGATGTGTCCAAGGCATTGTCGTGAGTTTTCTTCCCTTTTCTCTCTACTAATCTCATCAACTCCCATGTATTTAATTTTCATCTGTATGCACCTTTTCCTGAAATCTATATATTCAGCGGTAGTTCCTCTCCTGAGTTTCCAACCTGCATTACCAACTGCCTTTTGAACATCTTCACCTGTATGTCCCATATGCATTTCAAATTCAATAGAACTCATTATTTTTCCCCCTTAAAACTTTCTACCTTTCTAATTTTCCCATTACTCTTGAGAGAATCACAATTCTCTTAGTCACCAGGCTCAACTTTGGTATCATCCTTAACTCCATTCCCACTTACCTGCAACATTCATTTCCATTGCCAAATCTTGTTGCTTCAATCTTAACATCTCTCCTCCAAGTCCCCTTCTTTCATCTAACTTTTCATTGGTCTCCCTGTCTTAGTCCCTCCGTCCAATCCAGCCTCTACTCAGTTGCCAAAAGATATTTTCCTAAAGGTTACATCTGTCCATGTCACCCATTTCCTGAGTAGGAAAAATAGGAAAGGCAGAGGTTATAAAGAGCTTTAAATGTCATATAGAATTTATATCTGATCCTTCATAACCTCTTCTATTTTTCAGACTTCTTACAATTTTACTTCTCTCCACATTCTCTCCGATATAGCTACATTTGTTTTTTTTTTTTGCCATTGTTTCTCTAAGACATAGCAATTCCTAAACTACTACCTTTGCACTGAGATGTCATCCATTGTTGGAATGCTTTCCCTGCTTTCACCTCTCCATTTCTTTGGTTTTCTTCAAAGTTCAGATTAAATCATACTTTCTGCGAGGGTTTTTTTGACCACAACCACCCCTTCTCAATCAGCTACAGTACCCTCTCTCCTGGGATAATCTTCCAACTCTTCTGTATATAGCTTCAATGTATACCTACTTACGCAAATCTTGTCTCCCCCACTAGATTGTGAACTTCTTAAGAACAGACAGTACTTTTGTCTTTTTTTTTGTACCCTCAGCACTTAGCATGGATACTGGCATGTGGTTTGCATTTAATGAATAACTTGTTGCCAGATTGGCTGACACATGGTTATTTCATATTGTTATTTTCTTTTCATACACATGCCACATCTCTCCAAGTATACTGTAAACTCCTTCATGGCAGTGATTACATGTTATATCTCTTTACAAGCCAGGTACCTAGCACAGTGCTCTCTTTCTGATCCAAAAGTTTGTACTGATATTGTTATGTGGAGTAATATTGCTGGTGGGAGATTTCTATTAATTAAACTTAGCAGAAAAATCTTGCTACTTGAGATCAAATATGAGAGTTTTAAATACAAATCAAATTCAAGTTTATAAATATTTATCCAAAATAGCAAATTTTGCAACCTCTGAAAAATGTTAACACTCTATACATGATAGCTGCCCAATATAACAGGCTTGTAAAAAAAAAAGACTTGAAAATTGCAATGTGTATGCTGACTAATTGATGTGTTTAATAAACTTCTAATTTATACCATTGTCCTTAGTAGAAACAAAAATAATGTTGTCTAATATCTTTCTTGACTAACTAAATTTCTTATAGCAAACTCTGTAGTCAAGATATTATTTGTGAGTCTTCATAAATCAAGTTTAATAAAGTGACTTAGTAAGGTAATCTGAGCCTAGTTACCACTAGACCAAGAAAACCTCTGGGTTTTTCTGTGAACCATATTTAATCAATTCCGGTAATGCTAATTCAGACATTCCTTGTGTCCAAATGAAAACTAATAAAGATGTCATTTCCAGGCATCCTATTTGGACTAAAAATATTATTTTTCATATTATAAAAATGTAATGAAACAAGACTGTACTAGACATTTTATCAGCAAAACATACTGAAAATCAATTCATCTTTAGGTCTTAGAAACATGGGTTGCTTTCCTCCTGAAATGTTAATTTTAACCCAGAGATAGTCTCTACATTAAAACGAAATAAAACTGCTCAGATTTTCATGGAAATTTAAACTTGTTGATCCCTTTTGTCACTTCTTATCTTTGAGGATTTGTACTTGAAAAATACACCTACAGTTTCAGATTGTTATAAGATAGACTATGCGAAAATCCATGTTACTTTCTTTTCAGTTCTCTTCCACCTCCCACTCCCCTACTTATTGAGAAAACAGAAAACACAACCCATTACAAATACATATAGTTAGGCAAAGCATATCTTTTAAAAGTAATGGATATTTCCTTATTTCATATATAGTCCCAAAGAGCTTTTCATACTTTATTCCAATTTGAGTTTGGGATCTTTCCCTTAGCATTTTCCCTGCTCAGCAGTCTTATGCACCATCTGTAATCATCAATTCTTTCTGGAAATATTTCGACTCAATGTCCAACTAAAGCTGTGACTAAAAATGGAAAGGGAAGTATGAAGGTTAGTTCAGTTCACCCCTCCTCTCTCTCCCAAAACCTCTACTCTCATTATTTGGAGATCTCAGGCAAAGACTTACTCTCAAAAATTACTTCTCTTTCTTAACAACATTTTATTGCTAGGTCAAAAAAATTGGTTATACCTAGGGCTTTACAGACAATAAGCATTTAAAAAGTGTTTTTCATCCATTCATTCATTCTAGGTTTCAGCAGAATCAAAGATATTTATATAATTGAACTATCATTTCAGAAGTAGTTAGCAGTTCCTTGTATTTAAGTATTTAGACTATGCTAAAATCATGCGTTGGAGGTAACTAAGGGGTACAGTGGTTAGAGCACTGGGCCTAAGGCAGGAAAACCTGAGTTCAAATCTTGCCTCAGATACTTATTAGATATGTGACCCCAGGCAAGTCGCTTAACCTATTTGCTCTAGTTTCTACTTCTGTAAAAATGGGCATAAAAATAGAACCTATCTCTGAGGGTTGTTGCAAGGGTTAAATGAGATAATATTTGGAAAGTAGTTAGCATAGTGCCTGCCACACAATAGATGCCATGGTAGCTATTATCATGGTTATTTGCTATCACCACCATAGTATATCTTGTGGACAGGTGGCCCTCTTCATTCATATACCCACAGACATGATCACAGATCTGTTAAATTATGTGGATAGGGAAGTATCATATCTTATTTAGCCACATTTGCTCTATTTTTTGTACTTATGTACATTTGATACATGTGTAAATTTTCACCATATTGTATCATATCTGTATACATTTTAAAAAATATCTTGTTCATTGGATTTCATCAGTGGTTAACCAAGAAATCTGTTAGAAATATCCTAGTTTTCTAAGCTAAGCTGGACCAGTCAAAAATTCTGGAATAATGTCAGAAGAGTAATGAAGATACTTTCTATCACTGGGTGAAAGATGGCATGAGATTATAGGGGTGGCAGGATAAGGGGTTGTTGGAATTAGTGGGGTAAGGGGAAGTAAATAACACTTTTGACAGTGTTATTTCGTTGGCATCTTTCCTGCTTAATTTAAAACTTGTGGCTAATAGGTCTTATCACCTTCCTTGACACAGAATTGGCCAGAGGCCCAGATATGGAGGGCCTAATTGGCTAGATGTTATTAGTTCTACAAGTAGTATAAATCAAAGGATTTGCAGAATGGGGTATTTATGCTCATCACAGTTGGTAGCGTAGTCAATTGCAGTCTCTGCCCCATTTGCAGCTCTAATACATGGGCTTGGCTGTGTTCATTTTACACATGAGCTCCAAGCTGACAAAGAGTTCAAGCTAATGTGGATACACAGACAGCCCTACTGCTCTGACTCCCAGGAAAGCTGATGCAACATTGTCTGAGAACCACCAGATGTCGTACAGGCATTATTCATTCTGGCCTGGATTCCTTGTGCACACAACTACTTCTCGAAGTAAATATTGCTCTTTCTGTTATTGCTAGAAGGTGTGTTTTAGGCTAGCACTGAATTTAGCAGCAATAATTTCCTTAGCAGATTTAACTGCAAAACATCCAAATGAATTGCTTCCATGTATTCAGGGGAAGCTTATTCATTTAAATTAAGGAACTGCTAACTGCTTCTGAAATGATGATTCAATTATATAAATGTCTTTGATTCTGCTGAAAACTAGAATGGATGAAAAATACTTTTTAAATGTGTATTATCTGTAAAGAACTTTGTCCAAAATGTAAAATAAATGCTGCATTCTGTCCTGAGCTTGGATTTGAAAGGAGAGAGAATATGCATGGAAGAGTAGTGACCTAGGAGGAGAGTAGAATTATATACTCCTTATCCTCTCTAGATAAGTTTGTACAGGCTCTGCACAATACATTACTTAATATACATAGCTAGCAAGTCCAATGGGTTGGTTGCCTGGGGAAGTTAATTGGTTTGTATTCCCTTGAAGTCTTAAAGTAAATGATGGTTTGACCATTTGTCAATCTATAGTGGAGATAATTTTGTTTCTTTTTTGAAATATTTATTTATTTTTAGTTTTCAACAGACACTTCCTCAAGGTTTGAGTTCCAAATTTTCTCCTCACCTCTCCCCTCTTCCCACCCCAAGACAGCATGCATTCTGATTACTGCTTCTCCCAATCAACCCTCGCATCTCTTATCCCCATTCTTTCTATTTTTTTAAAATTTAGTTTTATTTATTTATTTTTAGATTTTGACATTCATTTCCACAAAATTTTGAGTTCCAGATTTTCTCCTCATCTCTCCCCTTCCCCCACCCCATAACACCTTGCATTCTGATTACCCCTTCCCTCAATATGCTTTCCCTTCTATCACACCCACACTTCCCTTATCCCCATCTTTTCTCTTTTCTTGTAGGGCAAGATAAATTTGTATACCCCACTACCTGTATTTCTTATGTCTCAGTTATATGCAATAATAATTCTCAACATTCATTTCTAATACTTTGAGTTCCAACTTCTCTCCCTTCCTCCCTCCCCACCCATCCCCACTGAGAAGGCAAGCAATTTAATACAGGCTATGTATGTGTCTTTTTGCAAAAGACTTCCATAATAGTCATGTTGTGAAAGACTAAGTATATTGCCCTCCATCCTAATCTGTCTCCCCTTTTTTTCCTATTCTTTCATTTGACCTTGTCCCTTCCTAAAAGTATGTACTTCTAGTTACTCTGTTCTCCTATTTGCCCTCCCTTCTATCATCCCACTCATCCCATTTGTCCCTTTCTCCCCTGCTTTCCTGTAGTGTAAGATAGATTTTCATACCAAATTTAGTGAGCATATTATTCCCTCCTTAAGCCATATGTAAAGAGAATAACCTTCACCTTTCCCCTCTCACCTCCTCCCTTTTCTCCTCCATTGAAAAAGATTTTTCTTATCTCTTATGAGTGATAGTCTGCCCCATTCCATTTCTCTCTTTCTCTTCCCAATATTTTTCTCTCTCACCCTTTAATTTAATTTAATTTTTTTATTGATATCATGTGTTCTGATTCAACTCAACCTGTACTCTGTGTGTGTGTGTGTGTGTGTGTGTGTATGAGATCCCTCCAACTACCCAAATACTGAGAAAAGTCTCAAGAGTTACAAATATTATCTTTCAATGTAGGAATCTAAACAGTTCAGCTTTAGAAAGTCCTTTATGATTTCTCTTTCCTGTTTATCTTTTCATGCTTCTCTTGATTCTTGTGTTTGAAAGTCAGATTTTCTATTCAGTTCTGGTCTTTTTATTAAGAATGCTTGAAAGTCCTCTATATCATTGCATGACCATTTTTTCCCCTGAAGTACTATACTCAGTTTTGCTGGGTAGGTGATTCTTAGTTTTAATGCTAGTTCCTTTGACTTCTGGAATATCCTGTTCCAACACCTTCGATCTCTTAATGTAGGTGTCAGATCCTGTGTTAGACTGATTGTATTTCCACAATACTCAAGCTGTTTTTTTCTAGCTGCTTGCAATATTTTCTCCTTTACCTGGGAACTCTGAAATTTGACCACAATATTCCTAGAAGTTTCTCTTTTTGGGTCTCTTAAAGGAGGTGATAGGTGGATTCTTTCAATGCTTATTTTGCCCTCTGGTTCTAGAATATCATATCACATGATAATTTCATGAAAGATAATGTCTAGGCTCTTTTTTTGATCATGGCTTTCAGGTAGTCCCATAATTTTTAAATTGTCTCTGCTGGATCTATTTTCCAGGTCAGTTGTTTTTCCAATGAGATATTTCACATTGTCTTCTATTTTTTCAATCTTTTGGTTTTGTTTTGTAACTTCTTGGTTTATCATATAGTCATTAGCTCCCCTGAACTCCACTCTCATTTTTAAGGAACTATTTTGTTCAGTGAGCTTTTGAACCTCCTTTTCCATTAGGCTAATTCTGCTTTCTAAAACCTTCTTCTCTTCATTGGCTTTTTGGAGCTCTTTTTCCAATTGAGTTAGCCTATTTTTAAAGGTGTTATTTTCCTCAGCATTTTTTTGGGTCTCCTTTAGCAAGCTGCTGACTCGCTTTTCAAGCTCTTCTATGGCCTGAGACTATTTCATATTCATTTTGGAGGTACTGGAAGGAGAAGCCTTGACTTCCTCTGACAGTATCCATTGTTCTTCCTCATCTTACAGGATGGAAGGAGATACCTGTTGACCAAGAAAATAACCTTCTATGGTCTTATTTTTTTTCCCTTTTTTGGGCATTTTCCCAGCCAGTTACTTGACTTCTGAATCCTTTGTCAAGAGGAGGGTCCTAGTGCTCTTCCTACCCCCAGGACCTTGCTAAGGGCTGAGATTCAGATCAGCTGCTCAATTCCTCAAAGCTGAGCTGCTTTGAACAATGGACCCAGGTTGCTTCTATGGCTATCATAGCCTCCTGCTACTGGCACTGCCACTTCTGCCATGCCTGGGGCCAGTGCTGGGGGGGGGGGCTTGCTCCCCTCTTGTCCAGTTGAGAAAGCCCTCCCACACTGACCTTTGAAGCTCTCTTTGGTGCTTGTGGGTTGAGGGATCTGGGACCCTCCTTGCTGAGGATTCTGCCCTGGAGGTCTGTTCAGGTCCTGTTCCTCCCTGTGTCATGTGGCCATGGCTGGGCTCTCCTCTGCTCAGTATCTTGTGGGATAGACATTTTCTGTCAGCCTTTCAGGTTACCTTTGACTGGAAATCTCTTTCACTCTGCCATTCTGTGGCTTCTGTTGCTCTAGAATTTGTTGAGAGTCATTTTTTACAGATATTTTCTGGGCTGTGGGGGAAGTGCTAGAGTATATGCATCTTTCTACTCTGCCATCTTGGCCCTGCCCCCCTTTCCTCTACTTTCTAGTTGAGTAAGATAGATTTCTATACCTGTATATCTTATTTCCCAGTTGCATTTAAAAACCATTTTTGACATTTGGTTTTAAAACTTTGAGTTCCAACTACTATCCCTTCCTCCCTCCCCACCCATTCCCACTGAAAAGGCAAGCCATTCAATGTAGGTTACACATGTGTAGTTATGCAAAACACTTTCATAACAGTCATATTGTGAAAGACTAACTATATTTCCCTCCATCCTATCCAGCTCCCCATTTGTTCTGTTCTCTCTTTTGACTCTATCTGTCCTCAAAAGTATTAACTTCTAATTACCCTCTCCTCCCATTTACCCTCTCTTCTATCACCCCATCCCCTATTTATCCCTTTCCCCCTACTTTCCTGTAGTGCAAGATAGATTTTCATACCAAATTGAATCTGCATGTTATTCCCTCCTTAAGCTTAAGCCAAATGTGATGAAACAGGTTTAGTCTTTCCCTCTCACCTCCCCCATCTTTCCCTCCACTGAAAAAGCTTTTTCTTCAGTCTTTTATGTGAGATAATTTCCCCCATTCCATTTCTCTCTTTCTCCTTCCAATATCTTTCTCTCTCACCCTTATTTTTATCTTTTTAGATATCATCCCTATTAAACTCATCCTTTGCCTTCTGTCTATATTTATATAATCCTTCCAACTACCCAGATGCTGAGAAAAGTCTAAGAGTTACAAATATGATCTTTCCATGTGGGAATGTAAACAGTTCAACTTTAGTAAGTCCATTATGATCTCTCTTTCCTGTATACCTTTTCATGTTTCTCTTGGTTCTTGCGTTTGAAAGTCAAATTTTCTACTCAGCTCTGGTTTTTTCAACAAGAATACTTGATAGTTCTCTATTTCATTCTTCCTCCTGAAGTATCATGCTCAGTTTTGCCAGGTAGGTAATTCTTGCTTTTAATCCTTGGGCTTTTGAACTCTGGAAAATCCTATTCCAAGTCCTTTGGTCCTTTAGTTTAGAAACTGCTAGATCTTGTGTTGTCCTGATTGTATTTCCACAGTACTCAAATTGTTTCTTTCTGGCTTCTTGAAATATTTTCTCCTTGACCTGGGAGCTCTGAAATTTGGCTACAATATTTTTAGGAGTTTTCCTTTTGTGATCTCTTTCAGGAGGCCATCAGTGGATTCTTTCAATATCTATTTTACCCTCTGATTCTACAATATCAGGACAGTTTTCCTTGATAATTTCTAGAAAGAAGATGTCTAGGATTTTTTGTTTAATAATGGTTTTCAGGTAACCCAATAATTTTTAAATTCTCTCTCCTGGATCTATTTTCCAGGTCAGTTGTTTTTCCAATGAGATATTTCACATAGTCTGCTATTTCTTCATTCCTTTGGTTTTATTTTATAATTTCTTGATTTTTCATAAAGTCATTAGCTTCCATCTGCTCCATTCTAATCTTTAAGGAATTATTTTCTTCATTGAGCTTTTGGACCTCCTTTTCAATCTGGCCAGTTCTGCTTTTGGGGCATTATTCTCCTCATTGGTGTTTTGGATTTCTTTTGCTATTTGGGTAAGTCTATTTTTCAAAGTGTTCTTTTCTTCAGCATTTTTGGGGTCTCCTTTAGCAAGTAGCTGACTCTTTTTTCATTATTTTCTTTCATCACTCTCATTTCTCTTCCCAGTTTTTGTTTTACTTCTCTTACTTGATTTTGAAAATCCTTTCTGAGCTCTTCCATGACCTGAGACTAAATCATATTTTTCTTGGAAGCTTTGAATGGAGGAGCTTTGACTTTGTTTTCTTCTGTTTGTATACTTTGATCTTCCTTGTCACCAAAGTAAGATTTTTATTGTCTGATTCTCTTCTGATTTTTGCTCATTTTTTTCAGCTATTTACTTGCCTTTTGAGCTCTTTGTCAAGGTAGTTCTCTGCTTCCAGTGAGGATGGGGCAGTATACTGTCTGCCACTGCATCCTCCCACAATCTGTGGGCCTAGAGCTCCAGAAGCAGTTGCTGCTGCCATGGGTTCCTCCTCCACAGGCTCCTCAACCCCCTCTGCCACCCTGGAACTGCGGTTCAACCATTCTACTCTCTCACACAGATCCCACAGGTTTTTCTGCTGACCTCCAATTTGTCCTCAATATTTTGAGGTTGTGATGACTGGAACCCACCTCACCTGCCTGAGATTCAGTCCCCTCCAGATCTGCTCAGGTCCTGTCTGTGTCAGCATAACTTACACTGTACTATGCTCTGTTCCCAGTGTGGCACTCTTCCTGGCCACCTTTCATGCTGTCTTGGACTAGAAATTTGTTTTGTTCCATCATTCTGTGGGATCTACAGCTCCAGAATTTTATTAGAGTCATTTTTACAGGTATTTGATTGGGTTTATGGGGAGAGTGCTAACAAGTCCATGCTGTTACTCTGCCATCTTGACTCTGTCTCCCCCAGACAATTTTTGATAAAAAATGGGTGTAATTTAGTGATGTCTGAGATTCTGAGAATCTGAGATCCTCTCCACTATTATGACTGTTAAAAGGGTTACAAAGAAAGGGAAAAACAATTCCTTCTCTTAAGGGCAAGACACTTTAATTGGAGATACCTAGTGTAAGTATAGAAGGCACTGGTAGCAAATGAGATCATATCTGTGGAGTGATTAGCATTGTATCTAATACATATTAGGTACTTAATAAATACTTGTTTCCTTTATTCCTAGCACCTAAGGGGACTGGTGAGATTTGAGCTGAGCTGAGTCTTGAAAGAATCCAGGGAAATTAAGAAATGGAATTATAGAGGGAGAACATTCTAAATATGGGGGACAAATAGTGCAAGGGAAACAGGAGAGGGTATTGGTGAGGAACAACTACTAAGTCAGTGTGGATTAGGAAAGACTTGATATGGGAAGATGAATTAGAAATTTATGCAATACTTCAAGCAGGGTGTGATGATGACCTAAACAATACTAAGTAGAAAGAAGAGGGTATATAGTAGAGATGTTGTGAAGGTAGACCTTGCAAGATTGGTCATGAGGAGAGAGTCAAACTGAAGAGTCAAGGATGATGTGGAGGTTATGAGTCATTGAGAGTGTGCTTATTATTAATAAGGGTGTTTGGAAGAGGGGGCAGAGGATAAAGATAATGAGTTTCATCTTGCATGTGTTGAGTTTGAGATACTTACAGGATGTCTAATTTGAAAAGTCCAAAAAATAGTTATTAATTCTGGATGATAACTCAGGACAGAGAATAGAACTGCATATAGAGATCTCTGAACCATCTGAATAGAGATAATAATTAATCCCATGGTTATGGATGCAGTTACTAAATGAAACATGGTTCTGAAGCAGCAGTCCATAGATCCACAAAGAGTCTGTGGCTATATTGAGTTTTGTTTTTACTATTTTATTATTTGCATTTCAATATGATTGGTTCCTTTTGTAACATTTGTGTTTTTTATGTTAAATGTTATATATTAATAAAAGTCTCAGGACAAAGGTGCTGGGGAGGGGGGAGGATTAATGTGCCTGACAAAGATGAAGAGCAACAAAGGAAACTCAAAAGAGAACAAGGAGAGAGCAGGTTACATATACCTAGAGAGGAGATAGTGTGCAGGAGGTGATCAACAGTGAAAAAGGCTACAAAGAGGTCTCTTGACGTCTTTGGTCAAGGATGGGATGGGTATTGAGAAAAAGGATGAGATTTAATTATCATTATATTTAGGAATTAAAGATTGTTGGCAACTTTGGATAGAATAGTTTCAGTTGAATGACAGGGCTAGAAACCAGAGCAAAGAGTTTAGAAGAGGGTAAGAGGAGGGATAGTTGAAACATCCAGTGTGGTTTGTTTTCATAAGGAGTATAGCCATGAAGGGAAAAAGAGAGATAGGATGATAACTAACAGGGATGTTAGAACCAAGTAAAGCTTCTTCAAAGTTGCGGGACACATGGGTATGTTTGTTGGCAGGAAGGAAAAGGTCATCAGATAGGGAGAGAGTGATGGAGAGAACAAGAACAATCTGGGGAAAATGAGAAAGATGGAGATGGGTTGGAAAGGATGACAAAAGAATCAGTGCCTTCAGAAGGTATTCAAGTACCAATGAGTGTCAGAACATATAAGGAATTAGAAAGAAAGGGTTTAATGAAATAATGTATGGAACAAATCTCTGTAGCATCAAGGAGATATTCACAGCTCATGGCAGCCATGAATATCATGGTGCAATTCAGAATCACGAAATACCACAGACTCTCCACATGGAAAGCAGAACCAAAACAATTATTCGGATCCAAATTCATCATGGCCACAAAAATCTATCCACAATAACAAAGCAGAGGACAACACCATCCCCAAGTCTTTTCCCTGCTGGGCTTCCCACAAGCCAGATCCATTACACTCATCACAAGCAGGCTTTCTTAAACAAAATCACAAATAATCACAGAATCATTCAGCCTACCCAGGATCCTGCTTCCTTCCTAGCTCTGACTGCTCTCCAGACTAACTTCCCCTCAGCTCTGCCCTAGCTCGGTCTCTTTCTATTCCACCCATTCAGCAAACTCCTCCCACCACAGGCTCCATGTGACTTAATGGGCCTGTTAATGACTAGGAAAGATTTTCCAATTCAAATTACCATTACAACTTCACAAGTGTCTGTACACGCATTTTTCAGTTAGGATAATAATTGTGGTAACAATGATGTTAATGATCAATGTGTGAGCAATGCATTGTATCGTTCTCATCTCCCATCGGAACGCTGGACTCCATATCTAGCTCTGCCTCTACTCTTTTCTTATCTTGCTGAGACCTAGGCCATCAACTCTACTTCTTGGCCATTGCCCTGTGCATCTTTTCGACTATCCTTTTATATGTAGTCTTTCTCCATTGGGATGGAAATTCTTTGAGGGACTTGTATTTATATCCCTAGTGCTCAGTACAGTGCTTGGAAAATGATAATTCCTGCATCCTCATATAAATCAATCAATCAATCAATAAAATATATATATATGTGTGTGTGTGTGTGTATGTGTGTGTGTGTATTTGTGTATATATATATATCTCCATCCATCCACCCAGCCATGTATACATTTAACTAGCTAATCTACATGCACATAGGAGTCCTTCCCATAGTTTATTATTGTCAAGTCATGTCTATAAACACCTATTCAATGCCCATTATGTTCCAGACACCATGTAGGTTCTAAACCTGGGAGCATGAATAAATTTCAGGGAGGCTGTGAATTTGAATGGGGAAAATACACCTTTATTTTCACTAACCTCTAAGTGAAACATAGCATTTCATCAATTATGAATGTAAGCAATAAATGTTATTCTGTGAAAAAGGTCTATATATTTCACTACATTGCAAAAGGAGTCAGTCCATGACTTAGTAACAACACCTGTTTTAATGGGATAAGTGCTAGTTAGAGGCCATAGTGGTTGGCATCTCTGCCTCAGTCCAATGGGCTTTCTCACCGTTGTTTAAAAATAGTGTCTTTGGAGAGAATTTGGAACTCAAAGTTTTAAAAACAAATACATACAACTGGGCAATGGCATATACAGGTAATGGGGTGTAGAAATCTATCTTGCCCTTCAAGAAAGTAAGGGGGAAGAGGATGAGGGGGTGATGATAAAAGGGAGGGCAGACTGGGGAAAGGGGTAATCAGAATGCATGCCATCTTGGGGTAGGGGGAGGAGAAAGATGAAGAGAAAACTTGGACCTCAAAATCTTATGGAAATTCATGTTGAAAACTAAAAATAAATAGATAAATCTTAAGAAAAGAAAAAAAATACAGTGCCATTGTTTCTGACGTCTTAATGCCAAGTATTCTTGTCTATTGACATTGGTTTCTCAGAACTCCACAGCTGTCTCTCATGGCTATACTTCACTTTGTCCTTTATAACATTTTCCCTTTCTACTCTGCTTGAGGTGACATAGCTTTAAACACATTGAGGAACTGGGGAAAATCTTCAGAAGATGAGATATGAACTGAATCTTGAAAGAATCCAGAGAAACTAAGAAGTGGAGGAAAGGAGCGAGAGCATTTTAAGTATGAGGGACAATTAGTACAAAGAAGACAGGAAATGAAGTCTTTGAGGAACATCAAGCAGGCCAGTAAATTTCAGGTGACTACAGCAGGATGAAAAAACCCATAGGGCAATGGTGGATATAAAAAGGCTACAATATATTAACAGTGATGACATACACAAGAAGTGCCATAAAAGACATAAGCTACAACATGCAAAACCAGAAAGGGAGGCAAGGCAGTCAAGTAGTAGGAGTGAAGGATAATACATAAAGAGCCTCGGTATTTCACTTGCATCTAAGATAGTTAAAGATGTTGAGGATGTGTTGCATAGGTCTTCTATGGAGGATTTGTAGAATGAATGAAAAAATGCATTTATTAAGGGCTTATTATGTGCAAAGGTAAAGGAATTCAAATAGAAAAGCAAGACAGTCTCTGCTCTTCAAGGGCTCCTCATACTCTAATGGGGAAGATAATATATATGGAAGGTTTCAGATGAAAATCAAATAGAAAAGTCCCTTGGGCATTAGTGTACAACAGCAAAGCAAATGGCAATGCTTCTTTTTAAATACCATTTTCTCTGATAAAATAATATTAGTTCATGACATTGAACATTTTGACAGTGCCAAGGACTTTGGTGGCAAGAACTTGCCTGCCTGGTTCTTTAGTAGCTGTGTCTATAGAACGTACAGGAGCAGTTGTCAGGTGGCATCTCCATGGCGTTTGCTTCCCAGTATGAAGGTTATGGGCAGTGCTCTGGAAGTGTCAGTATTCCTAAGGTTTTTGAGTTCAGGGTCCAAGGCTTTCACCGTCAGGGACAGAAAGGAGATGATGGCCAAGGTGGTAGTGGTTATTTGACTTGCTTGGTAACAGGAAGGCAATTTGGAAGGCCTTGTGAGGTCTGGAAAGGAGAGTGATACAGTATGAGAGACATGGATGAGTTATGATCTGCACCTATGAAGGAAACATTCATACCAGCAATATGACAGACTATTTAAAATCTTAAAATACCTCCTTTTAATGAACTCATTTCACCTCACTAGGTATTTGAAATTTTGGTTTTCAGCTGGTTCTGTTCACATGTCAAGGTCTGGTAAATATACTACTATAATCATGGTGTTCATGCTATTAGGCTGCTTGCATTCCTGGTGCATTTCTTATATATTTAATTAAATATATATGATTGTTAGGGAATACTGAAAACTTTTAAAAGACAGATACAATGACTACTGCAGGTCAACTGGCAATAAATTTTGTCTACTAGTCCCATGAGTCTTGTTGACTGATTATTAATTTCCTGTCATTATATTGAAGATAATTATACTATTCTGAACTTGGAGGGCAATTCACATCACCAGATGACAGGAGACATTTGAATTACACATACTTTTAGGTGAATGTGATGGCCAAATAGCAGAGGATATTACAGATAAATGCACATCTTTCATATAAAATTTAGAAGAAAGCTGGGAAATCATCTCTGATAGGGGCAAGAAATAGCTATTCTTGAAATTCCAGTATTCGTAACTTGTTTTTTGGGACACTAAAGATTTTTTCATTTATTTGCACAAAATGCAAATACTCTATGATGCCTTTTCAGCTGTTGTTATAGAGGAAACCATTTAAAAGGAGTTTGATTAAGAAACTAACCTTTGTTTAAATTGTAACTTAGAATCGTAGGATCACAATGTTATAAAGATGATACATTCTACCTTTCATGTCATTTATAGTTTTAGGTCTTTAATCTAATCTAATCCAATAAATCAGTAATCAATAAACATGAAGCATCTATCCTGGGCCCATCACTGTGTTAAGAGCTTCTGAAAACAAATAAGGATGAGAGACCTCCCCTGCTCTCAAGGAACTTACAATCTAATGTGACAAGACAATACAGAAAAGGAAGCTGAAAAGGACTTGAAGGGGACCATCAGAAGATACTGGCCAGAGGCCATGACATTGTTGCTGGTGGTAACAAATGTGATATTTGTAGAATTGAAAATGGTAGCAAGTATAATATTTGTAGAATTGAAGCCAAGCAGAGAAGATGATGGAAAATGAAGTTAGCTAGAAATGTCTAAGCCCTCTATAAATGGAGGCTTTGAGAGGAGTTCCTTGCTCTGCCTTCCAGCCCTCTGATCAGAGGAGAGAGACAACTGAGGATTCTGAAGAGGTACTGCACATTCAAGATGAATCAGTCTCTAAGATGATGAAATTTCAAGTGATGAACTTATTGAGGGGAGGGTGGAGAACTATGGGTTATGAGGTTCATGAGCCAAAACCAGGCAGAACAACTGATTGGAAAGATGAAAGGCAACAAACATTTATGTAATAACTGCTATGGGTCAAGAGCTGTGCTAAACACTTTTTAGAAATAGCAAAGTGGGTGCTGTCATTATCCCCATTTTAAAGTTAAGGAAGGTCAGCTAGGTGGTGCAGTGGATAGAGCACCAGTGCAACAGTTAGAAGGACCTGAGTTCAAATCTCACCTCAGACACTTGACATTCACTAGCTGTGTGACCTTTGGCAAGTCACTTAATCCCAACTGCCTCATCCTGGGTCATCTCCAATCATCCTGATGAATATCTGGTCACTGGATTCAGATGGCTCAGGAGGAGAAGTGAGGCTGGTGACTTGCACAGTCCTCCCTCACTCAAAACAAAGTCAAGTGCAAGTCATGTCATTACTTCTCTGATGGCATGGTCTTCTTTGGCAATGAAGGATGAACACAAGTTAAGGAAAGTCAATCTCAGTTTCCTCACCAGCAATTTTCTATACTCAAGAACTCACACATCAGTTGAAATTCACTCTTCTAATTTTTCTTATATGCTAGTCTAAATTACTTTAGAGAGAGAATATTCCTTTCTCTTCAATATCCTCCAAACAAAATCTGCCTTACAGAGAGAAAGCACAATCTTCCTTGTCTGCGGTAATTTTCAAGTAAAGGAGACAGGTTGTAATTGACTGTAACACAATTATTCTCCAGACTAGAGATGACAAGTAAAAGCAAAAATAAATGAGGTGGTAGATGAATCCAGCAGGTGGGAAGTCATTTACTCATTTATCTTTGTTACTTTTTTTCCTTCTGTGGTTTCTTAGCATCCTTCATCCCTGGTGCTTACTACTACTGCTACCACTAACAATAGCCAACAGATGTTACTAATAATAATTGCCACTTATATGAAGTTCTATACAGAGTGTCCCCAAAGTCTCAGTGCAATTTAAAACTTTAATAGCTTATATTCTTAATGCAATATTTAACTTTAAGGGTTTATAAAACTGAACTAAGAATTTTGGTACACACTACAAGTATATGGTAATGTTAAGACTGGCAAAGAACATTCCCTGTTTTCTATCATTTGAGCTTTACAAGTACCCCATGGGGTAAGTGTTACAGGTATTATTACTCTCATTTCATAGATGAAGAAATTGATGCTTATAGAGGTGAAATACTTTCCCATGATTATATACATAAGGAGTCAAAGTAGTGCACATGACTCTAAGGACAGGAGTCCAGCTACTGTCCACTGTTGTCACCAAATCAAAATGCAGCCCTAGATCCAATAATTCCTGATACTACAGTCTTTTAGTAAGAAAACATGTGTGTATATATATGTATATCTATATATACATACACATATATTATATAAACATAACTGTGAATATATCATGCATGTATATATGTATGTGTGTTAAAAATTAAGACCTTCAAAACATCTTTTTCCATCCCTTGGAGAAATTATTCAGACTAAATCACAGTAAAAGGTTCTCTCTTCCTTTTACCTATCTCTGAAGATGTTCTTGCATCTCCAAAGGAAGGAAATGCTCTCATACACTGAACGGGATGAGTCTTTATTGGCCCAGCCTGAGTTAGGCTTAAAACATTGGCTCAGCTATTTTCAGCTCAGGGGGACCATGTTAATATCAGAGTCTAGTGCCTTCTATACCTCAAAGAGAAGAGGTCTCTCATCACTTACATACCATCCAAAAGACATGAAATGGGGCCTCACCAGCACTACAGTGACAATAAAAAGATGTGCGGAAAAATGTCCAAAGGTGCTAATCAGACTGAGTGCCTGACTAAGCTGCTGGATACAAGTCCCTGACACCAACGCAGGAATCCCCCTGCTTGGTAGCTGTCTGAAGCTGTCTACCAGTTTACCCTTCCGTGACAAGGGAGACAAGAAGGTCAAGATGAAAAATGTTAAAGGGGTAAAAGAAACCAGATGCTAGATAATGATGAGAGAGGTTAGAAGTTAAACCAAAGACCAAATGCTCATTTGTTCCTTCCAGAAACACTTACTGAGCAGCTCCTATGTACATAAAACCATAAGTGTGCTGGAATACAGTAATGTATACATGGTTTCTGTCTTCAAGGAATTTAATAGGTGAATATTAATAATAATAATATTAACTATATCATTTATTAATGTCATATCATGTCATATATCATTATGTTACATTACATTATGGTATTTTGCCTTACATTGCATTATATTATATTAATAATATATTTCTATAGCACTTTATGGTTTGCAATGCACTTTACACACTTCATCTCCTTTGATCCTTCTAAATCTTCTATAAGATAGGCACTATTATCATCATTTGACAGATGTTAAAACTGAGGTTGAGAGGTCATGGGCCTTGTCCAGAGTTTCGCAGCTAGTAAATGTGCATTCAGAGTTCAAACTCAGATTTTCCTCACCACCACACCACCAACTTCCGGTACTAAATGCCATCGAGGTATAACCTGATATTTCCTACTGAGTAGAACTGAGAGTGACATCACAGAAGTGGGGACATTACAGATGGGCCTTGAGAAATGTATAGGATTAGAATATATTTTAGAAAAATGCCAAATAAAAAATCTTAGTCCTGTCAAGGGTATATCTATACTTTCCTTATCAAGATATAAGAATTGGTTGAAATAAACTAGGGGTATATAATAATGTCTTCAAGAAGAGATAAAGGACTGGATAACTATCTTCTCATATTTGGAGGGCTTTAACATGGAAGAGGGCATAAGCTTGTTCTCCTTGGCTTCTGAAGACAAAGGTAGGAGCAGTGGGTAGAAATTGCCCAGGGAGGGACAGATTTCAACTCAATGGAAGCGAAAGCTTCCCATTCCCCCAAGGGACAATGCCCTGACTTTCGAGGTCTTCAGGATATAGGCTATATGATGGATTATAGAGCATAGGGCAAAAGGGGATACTTATTCTGCTACAGTTCAAACTAGATGATCTCTGAGATCCCTTTCAAGAGTCTATGATGTACCTTTACCTTGTAATACTTCAAGATTTCTGGGAACCAATATTGGCATGGAGAGTTCTTCTACCAGTATGGATCATAATCCTTCTTTGACCCTGGAAGATAGGTCATGAAAGGCTATTAGGTCAAACATTCATCAGCCTGAGGTCAGGCTTATAATAAGCCCTTCTAAAGTTAGCTCAACTAAACCTCAGATAGGCCATCATTAGGACCATACTTGAAGCCTTTTCAACTTGGTAGGACCTTTCAAAGCTGAAATATAGAAACATAAATCTAGAACTGAAAGGATCAGAATCTATCTTGTTCATCCCAGGTTGCTTTATAGTTGAGAAAACTGAGACCTATAGAGGTTAAGTGATTTGCCCAAGGTCCCTAACTACTATTTAAGCAGAATTTTTACTCAGGCCTTCCTGATTCCAAATCCAGTGTTCTATTTACTGTGTCATCTGGAAGCTTCTAAAATCCTTTCCTACAAATGATGTATGAGGAAATTCAGGCCAAAAGGAGCTAATATCAGACATAGAAACTTATCCAGTTGCTCACTAATGAGAAACAAATATCTCTTTTTTCCTGCCAGGATGGAAAGCCAACTAACTGCTGAACTCCAGAGCTAATGACAAGAAGGTAAACATTGCTAGAGGAAACACAACAATCTATCAAAGGATCATAGACTTTGAGCTGGAAACAAGCTTAATTCTTTTACAAAAATTCTTAGACTTCTCAAGCCATTGGTCTCACTACTCGCATTGCTAAAACTGCAGATTTGGCAATTGTGTCTTTGAGTTTTTTCTCTCCTTTCTAAGCCTTCTTAGTTGACACAAGAAGGCCATAAGCTTTTCTGTATTCAACACCTGAGTGAAGTTTCTACAACCCTCACTAACACCTACAATGATTTACACCTAGAGATATCATGGCAGCAATAGCTTTAAAGGCCTGTCATCCTTCATCATAACCATGAGCCACATGGACCACACTCAACATTTACAAAATACTAAATATTACCCTCCCCATTTTCTACTGTCAGTTTTAGACTAAACAAAGATCACATCTATACTGGCAATTATTTCATCAGGCCCTTAGATTGGTCACTTCATTTCCCAGAGCTCTAGGCAACTCTCAACAACTCTAAGTTGTAGAGAAGAGGACAACTTACCCTGGGGGAGAATTTTATCATCCGGGAATTCTCTACACCAGTAACATCACATTTCTAGTCCCTCTCCCGATTCTTTCATTGGGATGCTTAGAATGTGTAGGCTATGAAACTTCTTTTTCTCATAATCCCAAAGAAAACCAGTTACCTTTGATCATCTTTGATGACACATTTGGAGATGCTTGACATGAACATAAAACGTAATGACATTAAAACTCATTCTGGTCAGAGGCAGCTGGTAGTGCCATGCCTAGAACTCTGTGAGAATCAATAAAGAGAATCCCTGAGAACTGAGTTCAAATATAGCCCCAGACATTTACAGTTGTCTGACCCTGAGCAAATCATCTAAGCTCTGTCTGCCTCAGTTTCTTAAACTATAAAATTGGGATAATAATAGCATCTGCCTTGGGGGTTTGTAGTGAGGATTAAATGAAACAATATTTGTAAAAATGTTTAGCACAGTGCCTGGCACATAGTAGGTGCAAGATAAATTCTTATTCTTTTCCCTGGTCAACAGATACTATTTTGAGGATGTCAGAATTAAGAACACAAAGAATAGATAAGAACTTGATAAACTCATTATGGAACTATCTCTGAATGAATGAATGCACTATGCTAAATGCTGGGGGTGAAATGAAAGAGTCTTTGATTTCAAGAAACTCACATTCTTATGAAAAGGACAGCACATACTGGAAGGTTCATTTGCAAGTCAGAAGGAAACCCTGATGATCCTTAGGATGCAGAAGCAAAGGATTATCAGGCTATGGTATAATTTCTACTAATAAATCCTATCTATTTCTGATGTTGAGCCAATGGCAAGGACTTTGGTGACAAGAATTCTGGTAGTGAGAACTTTTTTTACTGGGTTTTCAGTAGCTATGGCTGCTGAAGATACTTGGGGTTGCAGTACCCACAGAAGCAATTTCTAGGTTATATCTTCACAGGGGTTGTTTTCTAGGATAATGGCTACAGGAACTATGCTTGGAACAATTCTGGAAGGTGTTGTTACCAAACTCATAGGCTTACATGCTCATGGGTGGCAACTGGTCAACCCTTAGTGCCGGTAATGTTGAGGAAGTTGGGCCACATGTCCGTAGTGACTGTTCCTTTCATGGATGGCTGTGACCTCTGTGCTGGAAGCAGATCTGACAGGTTAGGTGGCACTGTTCTTCTCAAGGCTATTAGGTTCAGTGTCCTGGACTATATCTCTTTGGGGGCTGAGCCAAATCAAGGGTATTAGTTTGACTTACCTGGCACATACTCCTTCCCATCTCTCCCTCAATTTGTCTCACTGCTTTGGCTACATGGTTTTGCATGATCCATAATATTGATTCAAAAAGGTTTATTTAAAAATTTCTATTTCTCACATACCCCTTCCCCTAAGAGATCAGTGTATATATTTATCCTTGAACTTATATATAAGTCCTTGAACTTAGATGGAGAAAAATACATCTTTGTTTTCACTAACCTTTAACTAAAATCTTAGCATTTTCCTCAATTATGAATTTAAAAAAAATCTGAGGACTCAAGAGACTTTCTCAGACTGCCAAAGGAGTGCATAACACAATAACAATTAAGAACCCCAGTTCTAGACTTTTTCCTCCCAGATATTTTATATTCATATTTTAATGGGTGTTGTTGTATTCATTTAAATGAAAACACAAGATGTAGAATTAGAAGGGACCTTAAAACGAGTTCAGCCCTTTCAGGAAACAGAATCAGAGAGGTCAGGTTACTTGGACATGATCATATAAAAGATCTTGGAAGGGCCGGGTTATAAAGCCCTCAGTTTCTAAATCCAGAACTTTTTGTTTATGCTACTCAGCCTTCAAAATATTCTACTTTAAGATGTCTTATTACCAAGATTTCTCTCAGCTAGTCTTCTTATATGTTTCAGGTCTTTTAATGTTTTCCATTAGGTAAGAACTGATCTAGGACAATAAGATTGACGGTGGAGGATGATTAGGCTCTTTCTTCCTCACCCATACATAATTCAGCTACTGATCTTAGTCACTTCCTGCTTCTCTAACTGAACAGAGTGTGAAGTCATAAGTTCTAGTTGGCATCAAAAAATATTAAGGAAAAGGGGATGGAAAAGGGAGTAAAAGAACTCATACTGGTGAGGAAATTACTTATTTCAGTTCTGACTAGTCTTTTATTGATTTATTCAACTACTTATTTTTAGAAATATTAATTGAATACCCCCTGTGATATCTCCAAATGTTTCATAACATCAAAGGCAGGTACTGGGTTTTGGATTTGGACTCAGAATACTTGAATTCTGGTTCTGCTGCTTAACTGCTTGTGTGAAATTAGACAAGGCACTTAACCTTCATGGGCTTCAGGTACTTCATCTGTAAAATGAAGGAATGGGATAAGATAGCCTCTGAAGTTCTTCGTAGCTCTAAATCTATTATCCTATCATCATTCTTTTAGGTTCTTAATGAGCTTCTCTATTTGGACATAAGATGTAAAACTCACTAGGTTTTATATTTGCTTCAGTTTACAGCAGCAGCATCACCATCATCATCATCATTTGCTGAAATAGCAGCAATAGCTAGAGATTTTCTGATCAATGCAGTTGGAAATAGAGGGAAAACTGAGGCAAGGTGTGGACAAGACTCTCAGATAACTAACCAGGAGATTGGATCTGGAAATTTCCATCAGGAGGTTACAGAGGGGGATAAAAAATGAGAGTACTAGAGCAAGTTTAGACAATGCAGATCCATGTTCAGTCACATCTTTTTATATCTCCCTGCAATGTTTTCTGTCTTGTAAATATAGCCTTAACTCAGGTTGCTGCAAGCAGTGTAATAATATCTCCTTTCTGTTTTGACAATAGTATCAGCAATCTAAAGTTGAAGACAGGCTTTGGTTTTTGTAAGCGAAGCCACTGTGAAGTTACTTCCCCTCAAGTGAAAGATTCATTTGTGACTTTATGAGATTAGGGAGAAAGACCCAGATGGTATATTCTTCTTGGTTTTCAGCATAATTACACATGATAGGGAGAGGTATAGGGCAGAGGAGAATTGGTATTTATTTTGGCTTACTTCAGTGTTAGCAAGATGAATTCATTCATGTGCCAGCCCCCCCAAAAAGCCTATTTTTGAATGCTAGGACTTGCTCTTTTTTTTAATTTTGGCAAAGTGTCAGATTGCAAAAACTTAGGGCCTCTGCCAAGATTTACCCCCTTTCTTTGATGGAAACACCATATCCTGTCATTTTTACACTCTGAAGAAGACTCTATTTTGATAGAGTAAAGTGTCAGGAACGGAAAGTTCTGACAGCAGGGTAGAAACTCTCTCACATATCAAGAACTCTCACCAGAGGTGTTTGTAATCCCTCCTACTTCTCCTTCCTTCTAAAACCCTTTTGAAGATAAAGCTGTGTGTAACCTGTCCCCTGTCAGTTTCCTGCAGGGTGTTAACTCAGAAATCTCCGGCAGTCCTGAAGACCATCATTTAACATGTCTCTGGTGATCTCAAATGAGTTCCAGATCACCTTAGGTGTCTGATGGGTAGTCTTTTAGCACAACCCAGGCAGCTTTTTATTAGACCACTAATAGACTGTATCTAGCTTGATATTACTGAATGATCTCAAAGGATGTGACATACTATGAGTAATAATTGGACAACTGCTGGTAATTTGTTTACTATCCTCTGTGTCTGCCCCACGTTGGAGTTCTTGTACAAGCATATGTTAAAATCCTAGGGGAACAAATCAGGGTAGAGAAATGGGCAGGGACATGAAAGGGCCCAAAGTAGAAGATCATTTATAAAATAGGAGACTCAAAACTGTTCATCATCAAAAGGTCTGAGAGGAGAGTCATGAAAACAAGACCTATGGTTCAAGCTGTAAGAGATCTTTTCGGGGCAAATAAGAGGATGTTGAACTAGGCAAATAGTTCTAATCTGCTGCACTCAATAGATCTATGGGCACATACATGTTCTTGTGTCTGGCTGGCTCAGTTCTATAGTGTTTTCCAAAGCTGGAAAGTTTCCTCCCCTGGCCATTCTCATTGTATTCCATGGCAGTGGATAACTCGAAGCCCTCCAAAACAATTTAAGATATGCAATTTTCTTATGCCAGGTGTTTTTTAATGGCAGCTTTACTATCTACTTCCCTGCCCTTACCCAAAGAAAATGATAAATTGATTAATATGTGCCTTTGCTAGTAGAAGGGAAAAAAAGAAAGTGAGAGGAGAGCACATTTTATATCTAATTCTTTTCTTCCCCTTTTTTCCCCAAGCAAAGCTATAATAGCTCAGTTCATTTTTTTTATTGGAAATGCCTGGTTTGTTGTAATGCGCTCTGGAACAATGACGACTTCAGAGAAGTCACTTATTGGCTATTGTTTCTATTTTCTGGTGTTTAAGAAATGAACTTTCATACTGGCCAGAGGAATATATGAATAGATCTATGTGAGTTTGACAATTATAAACAATGCTTTCTTCTGTCCTCAGTATACATTTGTAATGAACAGATAATTTTTGGTGAATAGCACTGGGTTCCAAGTTTCTTCAATTTCTGTTCACGTGGACAGAGATAGGAACAGAGAAGAATAATTAGGAAATTCATGAAATCAGCCTTCTAATTATCTTTTTTAAAGGACAATCTTTGTTAGATTAAGGGGAGTGTCCTATATACTTTAATTCTCTGTGCGGACTAAAAGTATTATCTAAGCTTGGGTCCCTGCTAGAAATTCAAGACATTTTGCATTTAATGGAAGTGGTAACTTCTCTGGGGGTGGAGCTCAAGAGGTGAGGGGAATAAGTTCCCCTAATTTTTATCAGAATCACATGTTCAAACAGGCATTCAGTAGGGGAATCTGTAGTCAGTTTTATTCCTTTTTTTGGCTAGTTGTTATGTGGACAGCTCTAGCAAATCCTTGGATTCTCCACCTGGTTCCCATATGTACACAGACTGCTCAGCCCAAGGAATATATGCATAAGGCAGCTAAAAAGCATTGTTAGATATTATTATATTTAAAGCATAAAACTGAAGAATTTAAAGGGAGAGGTGGTATTTTAATTGCTTCTTTCCATGATAGCAAGGTAGCAGCTTCAGAAGAGAAAGGCATGTCTGAGTATTAACTTACTGGTTTGGAGGATGATGCTGGAAAATAGGATTTATATCTGAGATTTCTGTATCAGATATTCACATATAGTAATGATAGGATTTTAACTAGAAAGGGAGAGAATCTAATTAACCCTGGTAAATATTTTCCTGAAGAATCACAGGAGGAAAAAAAAGACCCGTGAGTTTTATTGGACTTCAAACTTGATAGGTATCAACAGTAGGACACAGAAGGAAAAAAAAATAATGTAATCTTAGGTGGCAATAATTAGAAACATTATTTTCAAGGCTAGGGAAGTGATAATCCCACTGTAGCCTGCCCTGGGTAGGCCACCCATGAAGTTCTGTGTTCAGTTCTGGGCACCACATTTCATCAAGGACAGTGGTCAGCTGAAACACCAGGGTAGCTGCACATTGTGTCTTATGGGGATGGATGGTTGAAAGAAATGGAGATGTTTAACCTGGAGATGAGAAGACTTGGAACATGCAGTGTACCTGTCTGCAAGTATTTGAAAGGCTGTCTTGTGAGAGGGGGATTTGACTACTTTGCTTGGATCCAGATGGTAGAATTAAGAGCAGAGAGGAGAAAAATTCAGAGGGACACATTTAGTTTGATATGAGGAAAAATTTTCTAACAATTTCTAACAATTAGAGCTACCTTGGGAAGTAATGAGCTTCCCTTTAACTGGACATCTGCCAGTAAGGTTAGTTGATTACTTTTTTGAGACATTGTTGGTGGTTCAGGTATAGGTTCTACTCAGTGTCCTCTGAAATTCTGAAAACATTTTAATGAAATATAAAATTGCATCCTTTTCCCTAGCATGATGAATACTAATTATAATAATTTAATTACCAGTTATTCTATTAATTAAATATTTATATTTAATTTATTGATTTAATTAATAATAATAACCTCATTTGATCCTCATAACAATAATCTGTGAGAGTGCTGGTGAATGTTTAACAACTGGGTCTGCAAGGGGAAAAATTGTACCTACCACATGCTTTTAGGTTGAATCTACATTAACATTTTGTCTGTTGAGTTCTTAAATACAGAAGATGAGCAAAACAATAGATCAAAGTCTGGTCAGCATTTGTTGATTTCCCAGAGGTAAAAGCTCACATTAAAGATTAACAATCAGCTGCTGTGAGCCAATTCAAGCTGACTCTAGCATCCTTGTATCGTAAAGGAAGCTGAGCAACAGAAAACTAATGAACCAAGTTTTATTAGCAAAACAATGACTAGCATATCATTTTACTAATTCTTAAAATGTCTTCCTTTCAATTTCCATTGCCCAGTCCCAGCCCTCATCCTGTTTACACAACAGCAAACACTTCAACTTCATAGAGTTATGACTACTTAACTATGTCTCATCTCCTAATCTTCTTGTAATGATTCTCTACCTCTCTGTTAAATTCTATGATTATTTAAATCTTGAAAACCATTCCAAAGATCATTTGACAGATACTATATCATTAGTACTGCCAGTCATTTCTTTCTTTTTTTTTTTTTTTATTTTTATTTTTAAGATTTTTATTCATTTTATTATTTATTAAGTCAAACATTTCCATAACATAGTAGAATAGAAAGAATAAGAGAATTGTATATGAAACTGCAAATCTACTACTTACGATTTGTTATTCCTTTCAAATATATAATAAAGTTATAAAACTTTCCTTTTTTTTTCTTTTTTCTCCCCTCCCTGATGTCCCCTGGATATTCCCTCCCCAGCTTCCTGTTCTCAGTGGAGCCCAGAGCAGCTTTTATTACTCTTCTAGCTCTATTCCTGTCTTCCGGACTTGGAAATCATGCCCTGGAGGCAATAACTTGTGCCCATTCCCCTCTTTAAGTCTTATGTTGTCTTCCCACTTTAAACTGTAAGCCCCTTAAGTGTGGGGAGTGTTTTTTTGCTTCTATCTGTTTCCCTAGGGCTTAGCACAGCTTCTAGCACACAGTAAGCCATTAATATTTGTTTCTTTCCTTTTTTTCTTTTTTCTTCTTTTTCTCTTCCACTTTTTATTCCATCCTTTCTTTTCTCTTCCTTCCTTTCCATTTATTTTCCTTCCTTTCTTCTTTTTTCCTTTCCCTTTTCTTTCCTTCCCACTTTTTTCTTCTTTCTTCTTTCCTTTGTTCATTCTTCCCTTTCTTTCCTTCATAATTTTTTTTTTTATTTCGCTTTTAACATTCATTTTCACAAAATTTTGGGTTACAAATTTTCTCCCCTTTTCTCCCCTCCCCCCCCAAATGCCAAGCATTCTAATTGCCCCTATGACCAATCTGCTCTCTCTTCTATCATCCCTCTCTGCCCTTGTCTCTGTCTTCTCTTTTGTCCTGTAGGGCCAGATAGCTTTCTATACCCCTTTACCTGTATTTCTTATTTCCTAGTGGTAAGAACATTACAGTTGATCCTAACACTTTGAGTTCCAACTTCTTTAGCTCCCTCCCTCTCCACCCCTTCCCTTTGGAAGGCAAGCAATTCAATACAGGCCAAATCTGTGTAGTTTTGCAAATGACTTCCATAATAGTTGTGTTGTATAGGACTAACTATATTTCCCTCCATCCTATCCTGTCCCCCATTACTTCTATTCTCTTTTGATCCTATCCCTCCCCATGAGTGTTGACCTCAAATTGCACTCTCCTCCCCATGCCCTCCCTTCTATCATCCCCCCCCACTCTGCTTATCCCCTTATCCTCCACTTTCCTGTATTGTGAGATAGGTTTTCATACCAAAATGAGTGGGCATTTTATTCTTTCCTTTAGTGGAATGTGATGAGAGTAGACTTCATGTTTTTCTCTCACCTCCCCTCTTTATCCCTCCACTAATGAGTCTTTTGCTTGCCTCTTTTATGAGAGATAATTTGCCCCATTCAATTCTCCCTTTCTCCTCCCAATATCTTTCTCTCTCACTGCTTGATTTCATTTTTTTTTTTTTAAGATATGATCCCATCCTCTTCAATTCACTCTGTGCACTCTGTCTCTATGTGTGTGTGCGTGTGTGCATGTGTGTGTGTGTACTCCCACCCAGTACCCAGATACTGAAATGTTTCAAGAGTTACAAATATTGTCTTTCCATGTAGGAATGTAAACAGTTCAACTTTAGTAAGTCCCTTATGACTTCTCTTTGCTGTTCACCTTTTCATGGTTCTCTTCATTCTTGTGTTTGGAAGTCAAATTTTCTTTTCAGCTCTGGTCTTTTCATCAAGAATGCTTGAAAATCCTCTATTTCATTGAAAGACCAATTTTTCCCCTGAAGTATTATACTCAGTTTTGCTGGGTAGGTGATTCTTGGTTTTAGTCCTAGTTCCTTTGACTTCTGGAATATCCTATTCCATGCCCTTCGATCCCTTAATGTAGAAGCTGCTAGATCTTGTGTTATCCTGATTGTATTTCCACAATACTTGAATTGTTTCTTTCTAGCTGCTTGCAATATTTTCTCTTTCACCTGGGAGTTCTGGAATTTGGCCACAATGTTCCTAGGAGTTTCTCTTTTTGGATCTCTTTCATGTGGTGTTCTGTGGATTCCTTGAATATTTATTTTGCCCTCTGGTTCTAGAATCTCAGGGCAGTTTTCATTGATAATTTCATGAAAGATGATGTCTAGGCTCTTCTTTTGATCATGGCTTTCAGGTAGTCCCATAATTTTTAAATTGTCTCTCCTGGATCTATTTTCAAGGTCAGTTGTTTTTCCAATGAGATATTTCACATTATCTTCCATTTTTCCATTCCTCTGGCTTTGTTCTGTGATTTCTTGCTTTCTCATAGAGTCCTTAGCCTCCATCTGTGCCATTCTAATTTTGAAAGAACTATTTTCTTCAGTGAGCTTTTGAATCTCCTTTTCCATTTGGCTAATTCTGCTTTTGAAAGCATTCTTCTCCTCATTGGCTTTTTGAACCTCTTTTGCCAATTGAGTTAGGCTAGTTTTCAAGGTGTTATTTTCTTCAACATTTTTTTGGGTCTCCTTTAGCAGGGAGCTGATTTGCTGTTCATGCTTTGACTTCATGTCTCTCATTTCTCTTCCCAGCTTTTCCTCCACCTCTCTAACTTGATTTTCAAAATTCTTTTTGAGCTTTTCCATGGCCTGAGCCCATTGAGTGGGCTGGGACACAGAAGCCTTGATTTCTGTGTCTTTGCCTGATGGTAAGCATTGTTCTTCCTCATCAGAAAGGAAGGGAGGAAATGCCTGTTCCCCAAGAAAGTAACCTTCTATAGTCTTATTTCTTTTCCCTTTTCTGGGCATTTTCCCAGCCAGTGACTTGACCTCTGAATATTTTCCTCACACCCACCTCACCTCCTGATCCTCCCAGCCAGTGTTTGGGGTCTGAGATTCAAATGCTGCTTCCCAGCCTCAGGGCTTTGGGCGGGGGCAGGGCTGCTATTCAGTGTGAGATTAAATTCAGATGCTCAGGTGAGGGCAGGGCTGCCTCTCAGGCTCAGTTCCCTCAGGGAGTTTATGCACAGACCTTCAACAATGGATCCAGGCTCCTGCCTGCTTGGAGAGCCCCTGTCTGCAGCCGCCTCTCAGCTTCTGTCTCCCGAGGGGGCCCGAGCCATGGGGGCACCCCACTCCCCCCTCGACCCGCCAAAGGGACTCTCTCACCGACCCCCGTCACCTGTGGGTGGAGGTACTTGTGCGGCCGCTGGAGATCCCGTCCCTGAAGCCCGCTCGGATCTGTTCCTCTAGGTGCCGCGGCCACGGCAGGGCTGTACTCAGCTCCCAGTCCCGGCGCCCAGTCCGCAGCACGAAGGACCTTTTACGAGAGGTTTGCAGGTCTCTCCGGAACAGAAATCTCCCTCGCTCCAATGTTCTGTGGCCTCTGGGTGCAGAATTCGCCGTGAGTTACTTCTTTGTAGTTGTTCTATGGGTTGTGGATTCGGAGCTATGTGTATGTGCGTCTTTCTACTACGCCATCTTGGCTCCGCCCCCCATTTCTTTCTTTAGAAAGATCACTGGTGGAAAAATTAGTTAAATTTTTTCTACTTATTTGACACTTTGAACAGTAATATGAACAACTAGATCTTATTCTTAATTTATGCATTTATTCTGATGCTTTCTTGCTCCCTCCTAGCCTGAGAAGCATCTTCCTCATATGATGATCAGCTTAGCCGAATGAATAAGATTCTAAAAGGCGTTTTTCATTTCAAAGTATTTGCTTCTTCTTTATTATAAGCACTAGTTTGGGAAGTCCAATTTACAATAAACTTACTTATCTAATGAAGAAGCTAGGCATAGACTGGTCCTTAACATTAGCCAGAAAGTTGACTAAGCTGCTTTCATGACATACATGATATTGCTTTTCGATGAAATTTCTAGGAAGCAGGCATTTTCTGTTTTTGATCACATAGCACTGCTGTATATTCAGATTAGTGACAAAAATTCCAGGTCACAATGGATAATAACAACAATATAACAAACATTTCAGTGATTATCGCATCTAAAAGGGTATGAAGTAGGATTGGAAGTGCAGCACATATACAGTAGACAAACAACATTTGTTTCTTTATAATGAACTTCATAGGGAGACAATGTCTCTTCATAATTAAAAATGCCTCTGTGCCTTGAAAAACACAGGGCATTCTCCTTGAAGGTATAATAGCTAACCTATAAGTGAACATTGTATAGTTAATTTTAGTTTTAGAAGTTCTAAATAATACCCAGTTATTTTTAAAGGTATCACATTTTAGTGACTCTGCAAGTCTCTTGGAATAATTTTGTGGAAAATATAAAGTTTAGTAAATATATAAGTAAATATAAAGTCTAGGAAATATGAATTATGGTTTGTTAATTTTAAAAGTTACCTAGCTTTAAAAAGGAGTATTGTGGTGTCTTAACTGATTTCACACTCAATTATTCTTGATAAAACTGCATTTTATTGAGAAATTAAAAGAAAAAAACAGGAAAGAATAAATACTTCTTCTAGGAAAGGTTAAGGTTATAATAATGAATGTTTTAAGAAACATAAAGCTAATTCTAATAGATCATTTTTTATGAAGTCTGTAGTTTTTCTTCCAGATAGTAAGATGAGCTCTGGTGGCATGTGCTATGGCAAATGCAGTTAATAATTTTACAAAATAGTTATTGGACAAAATGAATGACTGGCGCAGATGATTATATTTATTCCAGATACTTTTTGTCAATAGGTTCTATATTTGCTATAATGACCCTTGACTTTTTAGAATGAACTGTGTTGAATAAATAATATTATTTCCTATAATAAGCAGGAAAGATCCATAATGCTGCTAAAGAAGATAACACACAGTTGATATTGATCATTGTTAAAGGAAAACACAAGGGCAAAGGATATAGTTGACTTGTTAGAATCACATCTCACTATTAATGCTCTCTCATTGCATACTTTCTAATTATCTGTTGATGGTTTCATGTTAGGGTTATGACTAACAGTATTACATTTCTTTTTCTCTTTCCTATTTTGATGCCATATGGTAGAGGAAGGGATGAGAATTATTAGCAAACAGGTATTGCTCCCACCATTCACTAATTCTTAAAGAGCATGACCTTTTCAACTCCATTGCTTGGTCCAGACCCTCATCATGCCATTGCTGTATTTTTGCAAAAATTTGCTAATTTGTCTGTCTTTCCTCTCCAATCTTTCTTGCAAATATTACAAAGATATTGATTTCATCATATTGCTCAAAAACTTTTTAATACTTCCTCCATCATCTACAACATAATATCCAGCATTTTTAAATAGGAAGTCAGTTCTTTCCTTAGTTTTCTCTGGATTAATTTGTGATTACTAGATAAGGACAATATTTCTCACTTTCACAAACTTACAACTAGAATCATGCTGGTCAGCTCACTTTATCTCAACCATATCAGTCAATCAATTAACAAGCATTGATTAAGCATCTACTATATGCCAGGTACTAAGCTAAGCACAGAGGATACAAAGAAAGGCATAAAGAAATTCCTTGATCTCAAGGAGCTCACCGTCTACCATGTGCATTTTTACATCTGAATCTTCTCCAACCTTACTCCTTACCTGAAATATTCTCTTTTACATGTGCTATCTTCCCAATTCCTACCCCATCCTTCAAGGATTAGCTCAGTTCTTTCTTCTTTCCTGGTTTTTTTTGACTACTCCAAATCTATGATGATTTCTGCATTCCATAAAGCATTTAGTTCTGAGATCAGTTATTTAGTCCCTAATCAAACTACCTTATCACATCTCACATTGGCATCTTGCCTGGATAATTATATATTTTATTGTTATTTAACTATTCATGCATCTATGCATTGTTCTCCCAATTAGATTTAGTGTCAGGCCCCTACGATGTTTAATAAGTGCTAAAATCTCATTCATCGATTAGATTGTAGGCTAGTTAATTTTTACATGGTGATAGTAGTCTTGAAATCTGTAATCAGACTTTATTCTCAGTTCTATGAGCTGCCTTCCAGAAGAGACATTGATAACCTGGACAATGTATAGATGAGAAAATCAGAAAGAAAAGGGAATGAAAACCATGGCACTTGAGGATTAACTGAAGGAACTGAAGAAGATAAATGTTGGGAAGGTTATGATAATTGCCTTTCATCTGAAGACTTTTCACGCAGAAGAAGGCTTAGACTTATCTGTGGAAGGTATAAGGTGAGAGAACAAAATAAAATACAAACATAAAAAGAATACTTTATAGCAATTAGTGCTGTCCAAAAGTAGGACAGATTACCTGGTTGCCAATGAACTAGAAGACTTTAAGCTGAAGAAACTAGATTAAAAAACCTGTCAGGAAGAGAAGAAATTCTGTAGGTCAAAGTGGAAATAGATAAGCTCTGTGGTCCTTTTAATTATAAATTTATGACTGCCTATATAATTCTTCAGATTCTCTTAGGGAGACAAACATATTAAATATAGCTAGGGCAGTAAGTAGATCTCTGGTCCTATAGTCAGGAAGATCTGAGTCCAAATCCAGCCTCAGATGTTACTAGCTTAGTTTCCCTAGCTGTTAAAATGGGAAAATAATAGCACCTACCTCCCAGAGTTGTTGGATAATCAAATGAGATAATAATTGTATAGTGTTTAGCATAGTGCCTGGCACACATTAGCTATTATGCAAATGCCAGCTGTTAATTATTATGTAATAAATAAACATTTGTGGAATATATATATGCTTCTGTATTTATATAATGTTTTCATCTCCCTCCCTCCCCCAGAACTTCTTTTTCTTTGTAATTTCAGAGTTGAAATAAACCTTAATAGCCATCTAGTCCAGTCTATGCTTGGGAAATATTCTTTACTATAAAATGTCCTACAAGTGCTTATTTGATTGAACATCTGTAATATGGAAGGGGGAGAAGTGAGTAGAGCACCTACTACCTTCTGATGAACTTAATTTGTATATCACTATTAGTAAGTTTTCTTTTTCTTAAATTCAGCCAGACTGCTTCAGAAAAGGACTTCAAGTGGTAAACAACCTTAAACTGCATGTAATTAAATATTAAACGAAAACCAAGAAGAGCAAAGACATAGATGTGCTTGGGCACCTGGGATGAGTTAGTTCCTGAGGTTGAGCACCACATTTAGTTCTTTCCTTCCTGGAAAATAATGCGAAATATAAACATCTTGGGTTATGTAGTTGTCATTGTTTGATGAAAGAAAACATACAAATTTGTCTAGAAAGAGACTTTTTCCTGGCACTGAATTCTAGTAGGAATTATTATGTGCATCCTTACATAAGTGTTAGTGGGTTAAATTATGGGCAATGTCTTAAAGTTTTGTAAAAGATCCAGAAATATTCTTCAAATAGATTTAAAAAAAAATTCCCCTATAAAAGTTGAAGGCACTATATGATTTCCCCAGCTGCAAGCTTGTCTTTTTAAACTACATATTTCCACTGTGCATGTCTCATGTTGTGTTTCATTTTATATATTTCTATGTATGTTTTAAACAATTGGTGCTTAATACTTGCTTTCTGAATCAAAAGTTCATCTTCCATTTCTTAATTCTGTTGATACACTACCTTACACTTAGCATGATGTTTGGCACATAACTAATTTTTTTGGTATCAATCAAATTAACTTTGAGCCACGTAAAGCTCAATGAATTGATGGTTATCTTTGTCCGTATTTGTACTTTAAATACGATTTTGGATGTATACATAGAATTCTAGAAAATTTGATGGCAAAAATTTTAAGGCTAGTATTTCCATGTCACTGATACAATACCTAGGGATATGTGCCATTTAATCACTATCATCTGCACATTATATTTAACATCAGATTATAGGATGGGATTATTGAAAATGAAGTCCTGGGTCATGGCCAGTCTATCAGAATCTTGGCATACTGACTAAAACCCAAATCTGATGAGCTTGACATATATTTAAGAGTGGCTCCTATATTTCAAGATGAAGTTGTTTGGATTTATGCTAGAGAAACACTGGAGAAACTCATCAAAAAAGAAGAAGGTTCAAAAGATCAACCACCCAAGGGCAGCTCTGAGAAGTAACAGCCATGGAGTGACCAGCCCAGTTTGCAACTAATTGAGTTTAAACAGTCTATGAATCAAGAAAACAAAACAACTCTCCAAGCAGCAACAATGGGCTCTTTAAAAGAATTAGTAACCAGTAGATGAATGACACTGAGAATGAAGGAAGAAAGACCTATAAATCAATCATATACTGGACTTGGCTGTCACAGTCATGCATCATGCATAAAAATAGTAGAATTTATTACCATCAGTGTCCTATTCAAATATGCCAAGTGTGTGTGTGAGATAGATAGATAGATAGACAGATAGACAGATAAATAGATAGATAGAAAGACAGACAGATAGACAGAGAGAGAGAGACAGAGAGAGAGAGACAGAGAGAGAGACAGAGAGAGACAGAGGAGAAAGAGAGAGCTTTTGTGTGATTGTGATTCAAAAAGCTAAAACCCAACTGGCTCGTGAAATAATTGATAAGGAGGCAAAAAAATCTTTAACTGCACATCTTTCTGAACAAATAGCAAATATCTGGAGTCCTCAAGAAGCTGTTTTGAACAATAGGAATTTCATGTCAGCTAAAATAATGTATGTCTCCAGAGCAGATGGGTGAGAGTTTCCAGGCAGCTTTATTTGATGCTTAATTTTTCTTTCCTTACAAAAATATTAAGTTGGTTCTGACATGCAACACTTCAACATTGTTTACGTATCAAAAATTATGCCTGTCAGCACTGCTGGAAAACACTTCAGAAAAGTATTAATCTTTGCTGTCTATGGATTTAGGATCCCCTAAGTTGTTTTGCTTAAACTGGCAGTTACTTATAATATTTCATAGAGATTTCCTATAGATCTCTTGACATTCTGGGGATAACAGTGGAGTGCATGGGTCTGTTCATTGGTCAAGTCTTGTCCTTGTTCCATAGATGGCTCACTTCCTTTTCTGATCATACATTTCTCTGGTAATATATTTGATGTGTTTTTTCTCGCTCAGTTTTTTGTTGATTATTGTCTATTGTGTACTCATGCCAACCACATATCTTTCCATGATTTTATTTTGGGTAGCCTTCATGGTCTCAGACAGTTTAAGGGAGATTTATTACTTTCAAAGATGGACCTTTGTTTTGGAGTGGAGTTTGGGATCATCAAGGTTCTGAATAATTTTCAAATCTTGTCTCCTCCCCCTCCCATTGAACTCTGGGTCAAAGTAGTGTCTCTCCAATATACATATATTGATGTACCAATCAATTAACTAGCCAGTAAGCAGTTATAAAGTGCCTACTCTGCACCTGGGAGCTATTCTAGGTGTTGGGGGTATAAAGGGAAAAAATAGTTCTTGCATCTAAGCAACCTAGATTCCATCAGAGGATAAATCTGATCCACTAAGGTTTGCCTATTCAAATTCCTTTTATCGTCTGTAAATTCAATGGGTGGGCCTCTTAGAGTAGTAGAATGAATAAAAAAAATTTATTCAGTGATCACTGTATGCAAAGCACTTTGATAGGTGCTGGGAATACAAATAAAAAAATACAACAGTCTACTCTAAAAGAGTTCAGAGTCTTACAAGGGAGACAACACATAACCAGAGATTTCTTCAGTGTCAGAGGGAAATTTTGAAAGTCCTTACTGTACAGAGGGAAAACCAATGGCAGTGCCTCTTCTTCAATGTGATTCCCACTAATAAAATCATAGCAGTATCTGATGTTAATCTTCTGACCGTGCCAAGGTCGTTGGTGGCAAGAATTTTTTTTTCTTTTTTCTGAGCATTCCATAGTTGTGTCTGCAACGGTTGCAGGTGCAGTTACCAGACTAATTTTGTCCTGTGGTTGCTCCCCAAGATGATGACTTCAGGCATGAAATGGAATCATTATCATTCTTGGGTTCAGGATGTGAGGGTTGAGGGTGGTCAAGGTGTTGGTTTGGCTTCCCTAACACATTCTGCTTCCTCTCTCTTCCGCAGGGTGCCTTGCTGCTTTATCTAGACCATCCCACCTGCCCTGTAGCTAATTGTCACATATCAAGGTATTTCATGGGGCAAAATATCTGATCTGATTTTATGTAGAAGCATGTTCACTAAAGCTTTTTTTTCATATAGGAAGTATAAAGAAGTAATATGACAGTATCCGGGTCTGTAGCCTTTGCCTCACTTGAATGAAAAACCTTATTTTCTTCAAATACAATATTTAATGTCAAGGACAGTGTCTTTGTCTAAAATCCTTTAGTTTCGTTCTTATCTGTTACTGAATTGATTTTTGTAAAACTTTATTTTATTTTTAATTTATGAAATAAAACAAGCATTTCCATAACAGTAGAATTAAAAAAATATTATTGCACATTAAACTGCAAATTTATTATGTACAAAACAGAAGAGAGGCATAGAAAGGTAAACATGGGGGAAAAAACCTTGTTATTCAATAAAGGAAAACTGCTTAGATCCTTATATGGGAAGATGATATTTGTTAATCTTGAGAACAATATATTTGCTACAACATTTAAAAGGGATATACCTAGACGGAGAGTGTGGGTTGCTATTCATTTTAAATATATAATAAATTTATCATATAACTTTCTTTTTTCCTTTTTTTCTTCCCTCTTCTTTGCCCTAGAGATAGATGGCTACCATTATATATATATAAAAAAAAGTGTGTGTATGTGTGTTTGTGTGTGTGTGTGTGTGTGTGTGTGTGTGTGTGTATAAAATCATTCTATACATTTTTCTATTTATCAGTTCTTTCTCTGGATGAAGATAGTGTCTTCTCTCATATATCCTTTACTGAACTGATCCTTATAGTACACAGCTACATCAAGTTTAGGAAGGAATCCTATTTCTTTGAAAATAAGATTAGAATGATGACAAAACTAAGAGCAAGAACAAATTTTGATTATTCCAGTTAACAGCAGTATATTGTTCACTCTTGATTGGATTGAATGGTTTCAGGAAGACAATTCTCTAAGAGATTTGCAAAACCAAAGTTAACATTGTTCTATTTAAGCAATACACAAGATCTAAAGTTGAACTTTGTAACCTTTTTTTATCTTTTGGAAAAAGTTTTTCTTTGTTTCATGATTACTATAAAATGTAAATAGGTCAGAGAACTCAGTTTTCAGAAAGAAATTGCCTGTTTTGATCTCTCTCTCTCTCTCTCTCTCTCTCTCTCTGTCTCTCTCTCTCTGTCTCTCTGTCTCTCTCTCTCTCTGTCTCTCTCTCTCTCTGTGTCTGTCTGTCTGTCTGTCTGTCTCTCTCTCTGTCTCTCCCTCGTGGAAACAATGTTAGTATAATTAATAAACTACTTCTGTGAGAGAGTGGCTAATCATAGTAGATAGAATTTTTTTCCCCATATGACAATGTGGAAATGTTTACTATTCATTTATTTTATAGTCAACTCTCCTCCTTTTCCCTTGGTTCTTCATAAGAACACACAGTAAAAGACCGAGAGAGATAGAGGTTGTTCAGTTGAATTGATCAGTTCTCTGGAAAGTAACAACAAAATACACAGAAAAGCAGTCAGTTTAGCTCTTAAGTTTTGCAGAAAGACTACTGGTTGACTAATGCACTGTTATTATTGTCCTTCCAACCTTGTTTTTTTGTTGTTCAGTCAATTTTTTAGTCATGCCTAACTCTTTGTGACTTTACGTAGGGTTTTCTTGGCAAAGCTACTGGAGTGATTTTCCATTTACTTCTCCAGCTAATTTTACATATTAGGTAACTGAGGCAGTCAGGTTAAGTGACTTGCCCAGCATCACATAGCAAGTAAGTGTTTGAGGCCAGATTTGAACTCAGAAAGATGAGTCTTCATGACTCATGGCCAGGGTACTCTATCCACTGTGCCCCCTAGCTGCCCTTCAGTCTTGTCACACAGTCTTGTACTATACTCCTACTACCCATACACCTTTTATGTTCCAGATAACCTGATCTCCTTGCTGTTTCCTGTAAACAACATTACAGCTCCCATTTTCACGCATATACACAGGCTGTCCCTTGTTCCTAGAATGCTCTTTCCCCTTATCTCTTCCCCTCAAGGATTAAGTTCCAACATGTTCACAAATTCACAGACTCCTATAAGAAACTTTTCCTGAATCACCCAGCTGTTAGTGTCTCCTTCCTGGACAGCTAAATTTGCTTTGCATGTATTTAGTAGTCAATTTTCTGTGTTCATGTGGTTTCTACGTGGACAGAGAAATATCTCGACATTTTCTTCCTGGGATCCTAAATCCACATCACTGATGTGTAGAGATCTCCCATTTTGTTCAGTTTAGGCATTTTTTGGGTTGTCTGTTGTTATTATAGTATCAGACTAGGAGGAACCAATAAATGGCTTTGTGCCAATTATTTTAAACTCTTTCTAAGTGAAGAGGGAGTAGAAAGGAAGAAAGAAAGGCCACAGTTAATTAGGCTTTTGACCAGAGGAAGTCTGTTGACTGAGGAGTTTTGTTTAAGTTGACAGGTGGTTAACTGGGCATAGCTCTTAATCTGAAGACTCTTGTCATAAGCATGCTGCTTTACTTACTTGAGGTTGCTCTTTTCCTTAAAAAAAAAAAAAAAAAAAAAAGAGAGACAATCCCTGCCTCCACCCCCCCACTTTGTAACATGCCCCAAGGCATCTGATTACACATACAGATGTACACATTCCAAAATAAAGATATCTTTTTAAACTAAGGCATTTTTAAAGCTGGAATGCTAATGAAAGGGAAGATGGCAAGTCTTTCTAGACATCAAAGCTAGTCATGGGAAAAGAATTGCTTTTTTTCTCTTGAACATTTTTTTTCCTATCACTAAATATTGAAAAAAAATTCTTCGGAGAATATTTCTTTCATGTTTGTATGGTCCTATTATATTCAATTTTTTAAAACATCATCAACTATAAAACATTCCATCCCACCACTTTTTAAAATGGAGAGCCTTATTGAGCAGCAATGTCTCATTTGTCCATGAATCAAAGACATGGCACTCTAGCTGCTCCACATGGTGTGAACTTGGATAAAAGTAAAAAAGCTAGGAAGTTCTAGAACAGCAGAACTTGTTGAAAATAACTAAAACATGGAGATACCAAAAGAAGCAATGAGACCTATTACTGTACTAAGAAAAGTAAAGGAACATCAGTTGTTCCTATGAGTTTATGGCCTCTCGATGTACAATACCTTGAAAGATCAACCAAATGTTTGCTTGGTTGATGCGCCTTGTCCTTCTAGTGTTAAAGTCAGTCCTGCTAAAGACAAAGCAATGCTATGCAGGAGAAACATCAGGAAATGGAGAGAGAAAACATAATAAAAAAAAGAAAATCAGAGAGAGACAGACAGACAGAGACAGAGGTAGAGAGACAGACATAAAAACCAGACAGGCAGAGACAGAGACACAGAAACATAGAGAGACAGAGAGTGAGAGAAAGACACAGAGAGAGACAGGGAGAGAGGAGATGGATGTTATTTCTTCCCCACTTAATATCCTGGTCCTCAATACTATGTCATACTCATTTTTCACATCTATACAATAATTGCAGTTAAACTAACTGATCTCTTGTCACTTCTCATAGAATTTGACTAGAGGAACTTCTGTTTGTCTCTCTCCACCTCTTTATCTCTCATCTTCCTGTATCTGTCTGTCTTCCTCCACACACACAGAGGAGGTAGAGATCAGAAACACGCAAGGTATTCTATGAAAATCTATCTCTGGAGCCTCACCATATTATGAAGTTGACCCTGACTACATTAAGGCTATACCAGGGATGGGAAACCTTGCACACACTTAAGGAAATAGAGGGCCACATGTGGCCTCAAGGCTGTAGCTTCCCCACCTCTGGGCTCTGCCAATACGCCAACAGAGCTCAAGCTCTGTCAGGACCAACAAAACAGTATGAGTAATGAATTGTACTGTCAGAAGGAGTTACATTTAGAGAGATTCATTAGCAGAAGACTGTCCACCAGCTCTTCATTTTTTTTCAAGCCACAAAAATTCATAAAGGTGTCTACTAAAGCTTAGAGAGACTTTATCATGGAAAGAATAGCCACACGCTTTTGAAGTACTGAATTCTATAGAAAGGATACATACATATGTACAGAATCTGATGCCTCATTGTTTTGTGGAAGTAAACTTGCATTTTAGAGGGTTATATACTAATGGAACATGAATTCTGCTTCTACCATGCTGGAAAGACTTTAGGTATGATTAGAGAGAAAGAATGAGTAAGTGAATGAGTAAGCATTTACTAAGCACTCACTATGTGCTAGGCACTATGCTAAGCTCTAGAGAAATGAACACAAGAAAACAAGATGGTCTTTGCCCTTAAGACCTTACATATATGGGGGAACAGCAAAAAGAAGAAGGGAATCTATTATGCCCTGGCAAAGCACAAAAACGACCTGGAAGTGCTGTGGAGGTATAAATCCACCAAGCCAAAACTGGTCTATCAGGGTGAATCCAGGGGCAGAGTTCTTGTGGGGAGGAGGTGGAGATGATATGGGGAAAGAGACCACACTTCCTTTTGGAGGACCAAACTATCAAGTACAGACACTCATTACCAGTAGCCTGATGATTTAGAGATAAATTATTTGATATGAAATAAAGAAAATTCACAATAGTCATCAGTCCTGTGTAGTACCTATATACTTCCAGAGTAAGACTTTCAGAGTTCCAAAAAGAGGGGACAAGACAGAAGAATGACACTGTCTTTGAGTCATCTATAAACATTGTTAGATCTTAGTAGTTTGGACATCCTTATCCAATGACCAATGAGTGAGCACACTACTAGGTCAGGGTGTGAGCTTAACATTTGTGTATCATGGATTCTCTTTTGGTAGTCTGGTCACACCCCAGAACCCTTTCTCAAAATCATATTTTTAAATGAATAAAATAAAATATATAAGATAACAAAGGAAACCACAGTGTGGTGAAAGTAAAATGCATTTTTCCTATGCAAGTACAGACTCCATGAAATCTCTCCACAGACCCTGTTCCCTCAAAGAATCTGTGGCCCAAAGGTCCAGAACCCCTGTATTAGAAGACTTAAGCCATATTAATCTTGACATTCTCACCATAAAGAAAACTAGAAGACAAAAGAAGGTTGAAGAACACCCACTGATGCACATTATAGTCCTGGACTGAAAAGGGGACTTCAGATTTCTAATTCAAACCCCTTATTTTACCAAAGAGCAATTGGAGGCCCATGGCACTCATGCTTAATGCTGCACAGGAAGTAATTCCCCTATAGGTAGCTTCTTTAAGAGGCCTATAAAAGACCTGATTAATCACATATCCAGAGACAATGAGAAATAGTATTTCACAAGATACTTGGTCATCTTGTTATGCCAGTAAGCATAATAAAGGGTTGCATAAGCTAGTATTATGTTCTAAGTGCTGTTTCAGAGACTGATTACATAATGTCAAGAACCTGATCAGGTCCATCAAATTAAATCAACATATTCTCCATACAAATGAAGGCATAAGGGAAAAGGGGGGAGGAAATATTTCTGAAAACACGGTTCAGGAGCAAAAGATGAAAAAGGAAATGATATTTAAGATATAGAGAAACTTTACCCCTATATCTCAAGAATGCTATCTTTAAGGAGAGGGCCAGAAGGGCCAGATATGCCATAGAATGTATGAAAAAAATAATTTGATTGCTTGAAATTACTTTTAATGTGAGCAAACAAAAAAGCTAATTGACTGACTTCTACTTTGGGGACCTGAGGATCTTATTTTGCATAGATCATCACAGGTCTGCACCCATAGTAAAAAAAATCTTGCTGCTTGGTTTTGGGTACCTACTTTTGAAAATGGATCCTTTGAAAAGATGTAACTCTTTATGAAGTTTCATTTTCTGAGTGTAGATTTTATGGGCTTTTCTTATGAGCTAAATTCTGTGGGATGACTAGGCAGATGGAATTCTGTCAGAGTTATATCCAGCTGGGTTAAGTTACTGAATCTCTAGTGTATTTTCAAATCTGTGTGATAAGAATTCATGGGTTATAAGATGACAGTTTATGGTATTAACTCCTTCGGGCCAGGTCTGGCCTTAGAATAAATTTTCCCAGTATCAACAATGCAAACACAGGAAGAAATGAAGAAAGCACCTATCTATTTAAGGTTGGCACTGGAAAATAGATGAATGAATCAATGAATGAACGACCAAAACAAAAACAAAAAAATCTCTAGAATAAGTGGAGTATAGAGAAATCCAGACTGCATCAGAGAGATAAATGTAATCTTGTTTAAGGTTAATAAATTGTTAGTGCTGTTGTGTATATGAAATACTTTGTCTTCTTGGAAGAAAATGCGCTAAAAAGTTTAGAGGCCTGTAGCATCTTTACATATTTGCAGGTGACCCAGTGCTAAGATCTCTGAATGACTAAAGAAATAAACGTTCCAATGACTGGACATTGAACACTCAATGAACTTTATATATGTGACTATATCTATAGGTACTGGTCACATTTGATTCAATACTTCTTGGATTAACTGCTTGGAGAATTTACTCAAGGTATTTTCCACTTGGAATTGTTTCCTACTAGAGAAATATCTTTTCTGGAAAGTTTTCTTAGACCTTGTGGTGCTTCTTTTCTAAGGAGGTAGAGAGAGAATCCTTTATCATCAAAGTTGTTGATTCAATCCATCAGCAAGTATCTATTAAGCATCTACTATGTGTCAGCCACTGGTGTTCAAGATATTGAGACTTTTTAATAAGTGAAACACTATCTGCTCTTAAGGAGCTTATAATATATTAGAGGAGACAGTAGGCCTCTGCATTCAAACTATGCTCACATCCTGCAAGTAATGGCTCTAGAGATAAGGTAGCAAGCATCTATTGTGTGCCTACTATGTGTCATGCACTGTGTAAGTTCTTTGTACAAATATTATCTCATTTGCTGAGCGGTAGGTGCTATTACTATCCCTATTTTGCAGTTGAGTAAACTGAGACAGACTGACTCTAAGTGACTTGTCCAGGGTCACGCAGGCCAGATTTGAATTCAAGTCTTCCTGATTCCAGGCATAGCATTCTATCACTACTCTAAGATGAAGCTGAAAGCAAGGTAAGCTCACGCATTTTTATGTATGTTAATAAGTTACTGCTATGGTTTGAGAGGCTGGGGTCAAGGTGTGGGCTTTTTAAACACAGATTTTGAATAGCTGGAAACAGATTGTTTTTACTCTGTTCCTTATGACTAGATGCATGCCAGATATTCACTCAGATGTCCCAGAGGCATCTCAATGCCCTCCGCTCTGAAAAGTGTATATATATAACCTGAGGTGAGGATTTGCTTTGGGGGCTTGGAACAAGGTTCAAGTGCCAGGTGAGACTCTGGGTAGCCATTAAGGAATGCCCCTACTCCCTTTGAAAACCCATATGTTGGTGCTTCTTCCTGGTAACTATGTATATATGTAACGGTCAGACAATTGGCTCTGTCTGTTGATCTGTGATGTATGTATTGCTTATGGTCAGAGAGTTAGAATCCCTGTCTGTTGGTCTTTATTTCTCTGCTTGTATTATCTCTCTTGGTATATGAGATTAAAGAAGATTGTTGATCCCTCAAAAGTTGCTTTCCTTTTCGAAAAGTAGATCTATGGACCTGTGCAAGCAGGTCCTCCTGGACGTGTCAGGGTGCTTGTTGCTACAGTTATAAGGATCAAATGAGATATTTGTAAAGTGCTTAGCATGGTGCCTGGCTCTTAGAAGGCCTTTCCCATCTCCCTTTAAAGTGCTTTACAAACCCTAGAGCATCATGTAAATGATGGTTATTATTATTTTTCAATATTTAGAAACACTGTTCTATATGGAATAACTAGAGCTATCAGATACATAATCATTTTCTTTACCTCTGGAATTCTATTGGCAGTGTTTGCAAGGTTTGGTTTCAGGTAGGAGGCCTGAAAATGCCCTTTGGTTAAGAAAGAGAATACATAAACTTGTTTTTAAAACTGCTGAAGCCCTGGATCATATTGTGTATAATTCAATTAGGAGTTCTAAAGGGCAGAAAAAAATGACCAGGGAAAGCTCTCTCTCTGAATTCCTCTCTCTGCAGAGAGGGTCATAACTCCACAGGAAGCTCCTCCTCTCCAGCTCCCTTCTTCAAGGTCTCTCTCCTTCTCTCCCTATCTTGCTCTCCAACCCACACAGTCACAGGATGCTGCCCCCTGCTGCCAATGACCCTGGCGGTGGATGAGGCAGTGAAAAGACAGAGACAAGTATTGTACGTGCAGAAGCCCAGTTCTTCCCTACATGAATTCATTATGTTGGCTATATATGGATGGAGGGAGAGAGATAAGGCACACAAAGCCTTAGGTCAATATTGGTGTCCATGAAATAGTCTTTAAAATATTTTTTATCGATGTTTTTCAATTTCACCAAAATTTACTATTGTATCCTTCCTCTCTCTCATCCCAGAGAATCACCCCATATAACAAGTAATATCTTAAATATAAAAAAATAATATTTTAAGTAAAAAAGAGAAAAATTAACAAAACTGATAAACTCATTGAAAAAATGTGCGATTGCCACATGGTGATGAAATGTCTTCTTATACGTTTCCTTTGGACCCATGAAATATTAAAAGATGCAGAGGAATGGCTCTTCATATCCTGGGTGACTCCACTAGGGAGGTCTTATGGAGGAGATTAACATAGGATGAGAAGTGATTGAGTTCCCATTAATCCCCCAGTGGGGGGAAAATCCATTTCAAGGATCAAAATATGTTTCTATTGCTGTGCTCTTTTCTGGGGAACATCACCTTCTGCTTTCTTATTTTTTTTTCATCTTTTCAAAAATATTTTTACAACCTTATTCATAAATATTGATTTTTATTCTTTTCAAAGAAAATAGCTGTTGCATATTTCAGTTCTTGTATTCTACCTAAGCTCTTATGATTTTATATTCTCCTTTAATCTTGTTTCCCTTAGGTAGACTGATCATGTTTCATAGATATACAACAATGAGGTCGGCACAACGACTCTGTAGACCTTCAGTTTGATAGTCAGTTTAATATCTCTTCTCTCCCAACCTTTTCTTCTGAGCCTCCAAAACACTGAGCTAACTCTGGCAATGTGTGCATCAACTTCATTGTCAATGTGTACACCCCTGGAAAGTACACTACCAAGGTAAGTGAACTTATCCACAGCCTCCAAAACTTCTCCATTTGTTGTAACCAATGGTTCCATGTATAAATGGTGTGGTGGTGGCTGATGGAGCACCTGTGTTTTCTAGAATAACAATACAGGTTTGAATAGGCTGTGCCTTCTGAAGTGGTTTAAGATAATTTGGGCATGGTTCTCTCATTCTTTAGTAATCAAGATTTTCTCTAAAATTTCTGTGGATGTGACTTAAATATCAACCACATTCCTCAAATATATTGTCTACATTATTTTTTAATTCTATTATTTACATCCCCAACAAACAATTTATTCCTCCCCTCCAAAAATTATTTTCAACCATCTCCCCTTAATGCCCTGATTTTCCCTGGCTGCTTTCAATTTTGTGCTAAGAATCTACATATCATCTTCATGAAAAGTTTTAGAGTTGTTAAAGAGGCTTCCAAAAGGTAGTTTGTATAGCAGCTATAGAATAGAATAGTTTTGACCTCAAATTTCTCTTTCTTTCAGTTTTCTCCAAGGTCACCACCTCTGCAAAGACCATACTCTCTTCTCTTCCCTATCTGGCTGAACCAGTTCACCTCTACACTTTTTCTCTGAACTAGTCACATCCCCCTTGTCTTATCATTCATCATACTTTTCTAAACTCCCACCTTGGATTACTCTCACCACCATTCACTCCTATTCACATGCTGCTACACCAAGCTTGAGAAAATCTTGGAACTACACTGAGTCCACAAGAATTTCACAATGCATCATCTCAAAAGGGCCCTCACTGAGTAAGGCAACGCTTTTATAACTCCCTTATCAATTTACCATACTACTTGCTACAATAGCTATTCCAAACCTTTTGATCCCTCTTTCAACCTCCCATGACATCCTCTGATCCCTCCCTTTCAGTTGTAAACTTTTCACTGAAAAAAAAAATTGAGGCCATACATAGAGAGATCCCTCTTCTCCTAATGTCCTCATCTCACAATATTCATATATCTTTCCTCACTATTTCTTCCTTAAATTCTGGTTTACACAAAGAAGTGGCCCTTCCCCTTTGCAAGGTAACTTCCTCTACCTATAACTTTGATCCTGTTTAATTCTGTGTTTCTCCAGTAGGTGGCACCGTCTATAATCTCCACCTTCTCATTAATTTTCAGTCTCTTCATATTTATTGTCTACTTCTCTATTATTTACAAACACACTCATGTCTCTACTACCCTTTAAAAAGCTCCTCATTTGATATGTCTCTCCCTGTCAGGTATCATACTATATTTCTCCTCTTTTTCAACCATCATCTCCTCTTCTCTTTTCATTGTCATCTAAACCCTTGGCAGTTTAGCTTTTGACCTCATCATTTAACTTTAACTACCCTCTCCAATATCATTAAAGATCTCTCCATTGTCAAATCTATTTTTTTCTCAATCCTCATCTTTCTTGACCTCTCCTCAACCGGCTATACTGAAGATTACCTTCTTTCCACCACAAAACACTGCTTCTCCAGTAAGTAACAGGAAACAATTAAAAATAATTGAATAGAGGAGTGATCTCACCTATATGTGAATAGAACATCATTCTTGTAATGCTATTGGAAGGGGAGAAAATTGAGTTCAGAAAGAAGGCTTGTAAGGAGGTGATTCAAGTATCCCAGAAGATGATAATAAAGTTTTGTACTAACATGAAATTTGCAGTGTGCTTTTGAACTCCAGTGTTCCCACAATCATCTACGTATGATTTTTTACCTTCTGGAGCTTGGCAGATTGCTTTATGACTAGGAGGAAAGTGCACTTAGGGTGACCAAGAAAGTCACATAATTGATCTAAGTTGGACCTACCAAATGTTAGCCATACAGTAGCCTAAGTTCATCCAACCTGTTTTTGCAGTAAGCCTTAAAGAGTTCATGAATTTTCTTGTCCAGTACTGGATGTGCATCAGCAGAACATCAATTAAGTGACAGAGAGAACAGGCATCTCATTATCTGTAAGTCATAGCCTTCTTACAAAGCCAGCCAGGTAACTAGATCTCTGAAATGCTGTTTATTATAGTGTGAGATATTTAAAATCCTCATTTTGTATACATGAATAAAAGGACAGTTGGTTCACCAGAACACTGTGCTATATACAATCCCTGGTCTGTTCAACTTCTGACAAAATCATAGGCCTTTGGAGTATAAAAGTCAGCTAAGGATGGTGTTGCTCAATATTTTAGTTGTGTCTGACTTTTCATGACCCCATTTTGGGGTTTTCTTGGCCGAGATACCACAGTTCTTGCCATTTCCTTCTCTTACTCATTCTAAAGATGAGGAAATGGAGGGGGTTAAGTGACTTGCCCAAGGTCACACAGCTTGTAAGTGTCTGAGGTGGGATTTGAACTCACGAAGATGAATCTCCCTGATTCCAAGCCCAGTGCTTTATCCACTGTGCCATCTAACTACCTCAGGTGTATTATACTTTAGGGTATGAAGTTATTGAGTATTGATTTTTGTAACAATATTAATAATAAAAAGAGCTAGCATTTATACAGGGCCTTAAAGTCTGCAAAACACTTAACAACTATTATTTCATTTTTATCTTCACAGCAAACCAATGATGGAAGTGCTATTATTTTCTCTATTTTATAGATGATGAAACTGAGGCACACAGGTTAAGTGATTTCACCAGGGTTACACAAGTGTCCAAGGGAGAATCTGGACTCAGATTTTCCTCACTCCACATATAGTATTCTTGTCAATTGGACACCTAGTTTTCTCTAGCAATTCTTTCCACAGGAATTTACTGCATTAATTTCACTTCTACCTATTGATTCCTTAAGTTGTATTATAACACTGAAGCATATGATATCCATTTTAACTGGCTTCAGCTATTTTCATCTAAAAATATTACTTTAAAATATGAGATTCTTTTTCATTCATTAGTGGTTTCTTCTCACATTCATAGAAATATTTCTCTTATTTTCTTAATTTCCGGTTTTCTGTTTGTATGTCTTGTAGTCGATTGCGGTTCAAATTGTAAGAATTTCATTTCTTGATGTTTATGTCTTATTTTCTTCTTGAATTTTCAGGGTCTCTGAGCCCATTTCTACTTCTTCCATTTTCCTGAATTAGTAATACTCTCGTTGGTGTTTGTTCAATAATATGATTTTCAATCCTTATCCATCTGAAAGGAACTTAATTTTAAAAGGATTGTGATTCAGAAACAGGTTCTGTCTTGCATTGGACACAGTTGAATTCAAAGGCTATTTAGCTTTACTCTGAAATTCTAAAAATATTAATAAAAACACATTGCCTGTCTCAAATGTAATAATGAATCACGCACAGAAGAAGCTTAGGAAAGTGATATGCACCTTATGGTCACAGAAAATGTTGGCTACTGTCAGCAAGGAGGAAAAAGATAATCTTGGTGATAGAGAGGTAAAATATATTTTTTTTAAAAAAGGAAGAAAACTTGGATAGATTTGCAGAAGTGCATATGCTTTCTCTCTCTCTCTCTTTGCATCTTAATGCCATGGTGCCTGGCTGAAGTTTACCTCGTTTTAAGTTACCACAGTTATCCTAAGAACTCAAGGCACCAGAAAAACAAACATGCTTTCTTAGTAGACTTCTGTCTTTTGAGATCCCAAAGCAATGGGAGACAGAGAGTGTTAGTGTGTGTGTGTGTGTGTGTGTGTGTGTGTGTGTTGGGAGGCACACAGTGGCTAACAAAAGACAGCTGGGTCTTCAGACACTTAGAATTATAAGTACTCCAAGTCAATCTTCCTGGAAAAGAATTTTCTTATCTTCCATGTATCACTTTCAAACTATTTTTAATGACTTAATTATTTCTCAACAATGAGAAGTTGAAAAGATTTCCATTTTTTTTGTCTCTGTGAGAGGCCAAATATCCTGTTCAAAACTGGAAAATTTGCTGAAAAAAGCCCAACATACCCCAAACATACTTGGGTATTTATTAACTTAATGTCAAACATTTGGATGCTTAAAATGCTTGTGTAATTGATATATTTTCATCTGGATGTTTAGTGTCACTTCTTTAATAAAGGCAGACAAAATGACTTCAGTCAATCAGTTGGTCAACCAGTACTTAGTCACTTACTGTGTGCCAAGCACTGAACTAAGCTCTGGGAATGTGAGCAAAAATAGAAAATATCCCCTGCCCTCACACACATTGTTTTTTAATGGATAACAGCAAGGACATTCATATACCTAGGGCTTTTTTTTCCAGTGGGGAAAAGTTTTCATCTAATCTTTTGATACTAAAGAGGAGAAGCAGAGTTAAGATGGCAGAGTATAAGGAAGTAGTATAGCAAGCTCTCCACCAAAATTCTTTAAAATAGATTTAGAAAATGTGGTACCTTGAATCTTAATGGGCAAATGCACGATACAGTCACAGTCAGTAATTTTCCCAGCTCAGGTTGGCAAGGGAGACAGACAGAGGTCTGTGGACACTGGGAACAGTATGCGGTCAGGAACCCCGGAAGAGGAGCATTCCAAAGAAAAGAGAGGTTACACCAAAAAAGGCGATTCCCAAACCCTTACTGATTCATCCCTACATAATAAGTTTTTGATGAGAATAGGTGCCAATTGGCAGCTTTATTGTCCATTACTAGTTGTGAGTGACAAATTCAGGATGGACTGATGAAAGGACCTATATAAAGGTTTTGTGAGTGGGGAGGTCTTCGGTGATGTCCCAAGAAAGGAGCAAATTCAGAAATAAGCAGAAGTTGTGGCTTTGAAACCTGCAGAGGGATAATTGGGGCAAGAAATCCAGACCAAAAGAAAGCCTGCAGTTCTGTCACAGAATCAACAGGGTTTTCCATATGGTTAATAGTAGCTGACCTCAGAAGTTTACCATTGCTCACACCCAAATCCAGGTCAGGAACTTTTAGGACTCCAATGGGGGACATTGATCAGAATTTATACTGGATTATAGCACTTTGGGAACACTGAAAGTTTTCAGATCCCAAAAGAGCTATTCATGAGAACCTGAAAAAACACAATACTCAGTTCCCCAAGAGAACATTAAAGGATCTTCCCTCTAAAAATGTGTAGAACCTGCTCCTGAAAACAGATCCCAGGTCAGAAAGTAAGCTGGAAGAAAGCAAATAAAAAGAGACTCTCATCATAAAAAGCTATTAGGATGACAGAGAAGCCAACCACAAATCTAGAACAGAATGATTCTAAAACATCTACTAAGCCTCAAAGAAAAACATAGCGTGGGCATAAATTTTACTAGAATTCCTAGATGATATGAAACAAGAGTTAAAAACAAGAGTGAAAAAATATTTTTGTCAATGAAATGAGAGCAATAGGAAAAAAATGGAAAAAGAAAGATGCAAATTAAAGTTGCATAAGAAAGAATTGAAAAAAAATTAATTGTCACAAGAGGCACAAGAGGTCTCTTGCTAAGCAAGAACCTTTTTGAAAATAACAATGAAACAAATTGAAGCCAATGACTCCATGATACAGCATGAAATATTAAAACAAAATCAAAAGGCTAAAATAAAATGTAAAATATCTTATAGCAAAAAAAAAATGCCCTGAAAAATGAATCAAAGAGAAAAATGTAAGAATAATTGGATTGCCTGAATTCCATAACCAAAATAAGAGTTTATACATTGTATTTCAAAAAAGTCTTAGAGGAAAACTACCCAGAACTCTTTGAATCAAAGTACAAAGTAGAAATAGAAACTTTCAGGAACATTATAGTCAAAAACTTCCAGTTGTAAATATACACACATACACACACATACATACAGATGTATATGTGTATATGCATATATAATATATATATATTATATATATGCATCTCAGAAATAATTCAAGTACCAAGGAGCAACATTCAGGATTGCACATGATTTATCAGCCATGACCTTTAAGGAGTGGAGAGTTTACAATACTATATTCCAGAAGGCAAAGGATATAGGCTTACAACCACAAACAACTTACCAAACAAAACTAAATATTACCCTAATAAGGAAAAATGGACCTATAGTGAAATTGGTTTCCAAGTATTTATCATGAAAAGACCAGAGCTTCTAGTAACTTAGAAATTTAAACGCAGGAATTAGGAGAACCACAAGAAGGTAGATATGTACTAAATGATGAAGAAATAAACAAAGATTAATTGATTATATTTCAGTATGAGTAAATAATACACTTCCCTACCAAATATTTCAAGTGTCATAGAAGGAATTTAGTAAGAGAGCATGAGAAGTTAAAAAATTTTTTTTTAATGTTTTGATGCACTTAAGAGAAGAATGAAAAGAGCAAGAAAGAAAAATATACTGATGGAGGGGATGAAAGAAAGTTTAGAGAAAACTTTTCACAATCAGACTGCATAAGAAGATTTCTATACAAACAAATATTAGGAGTGTGATGGGGAGAGTGGCTAAACTTGAACCTTACTTCCATCTTAATTATTCAAAGAAGGAAGAATGCACACACATACAGTTGAATACAAAAATACAACAAAATGAAAGAAAGAAGGGGAAATTATTGAGTGGGTATTATAAGGGAGGGATTAGTCTTAAGCAAAACAAAGTAAGGATGCACAAAAATATTTATAACTTTCTTTGAAGTGGTAAAGGAAAGGGATCCACAGTGATGCCCACAAACTGGGAAGTAAATGAACATGTTATGGTGCACAAATGCAATGGAATATCATTGTTCTAAGAAAGGATAAAAGAAATAGTTTTTAGAGAAACTGGGTAAACTTATATGACCTGATGTAAAATGAAATGAACAGAACAAGAACAATTTTTACAGTGAGAGCAATGTGATGTAAAGAAACAACTTTGAAAGAACTGGGCATTCTGATCAATGTCCTAACCAACCACAATGCTAGAGGGTTAATGATGAAACATGCTGCATACCTTCAGATAGAGAAGTGAAGGACTCAGAGTTCAGAATGAGACTTTTTTTGCAGCAGTGAGGGGAGTGGACACGGACAAGGAGCAAATTTATTTTGCTTGACTGTGTCTGTTGCAGTAGTATTGTTTTCCTTTTGTCCTCAGTCAAGGAGGTTTTGGTTGTGGAAAGAGAGAAGGTAGGGTTTTATTGTTTTTATTTTATTTTATTTTTTTGCTTTTACATATATAAATATATATACACATATATATAAACCATTTTTAGACATTCTTTGAAATGCCTATCAAAGTACAAAAATAAGCCAGAAAATGAAACTAAAGACTTATTGGGACAGTAACAAATTCAACTCAAGCTTAATAAGAAAAGAAACCAACTAAGGGGATTATATTTGTAGAACTAGGGTAAATATAAGTTTTAAATTTGGATTAAAAATCAACTTTACAAGTAGAGACCAGAGAAGTCATCTACCTGGAATATTGTCTGAAAATGTTCTGGGGCTTTATTGTGAACTGATAACTATTATGGGTCAGCAGTGTTCATATGGCAGTCAAAACATCTAAGTGATCTTGAATTGCATTAAAAGAGTTATATCTTCCAGGAATAAGAAGGTAATAGTCACAGGAAAATAGGTATGAAGTTACAAGGGACATTTCAGTTCACTGAGTCCAATTTCTTCATTTTAGAGAATAGGACATTCAACCCCCAAAAGGTTAAATTATTTGTCCAGTGTTACACAGTTTATTAGCCTCTGAGGCAGGGTTTAAATATAGGTATTCCTGATTCCAAACATAGCACTCTATTTGCTGCACCACCTACCTACCTCAAAACCTACTTACACCACACCTAGAGCATCTTAATTTTTTTCACAGTGATTTTTGAAAGATATTGATAAAATAGGAAACATCCCATTTTGGTATAGGGCTTTGGTTTCATGATGAACATAGGTTAAAAGAAGTAGAAATATTAGTCCTAGAGAAAAGAATACTTAGGAGAAATGTATTAAATATTTTCAAGTATTTGAAGGACATTTGAAGTTGGAACAGGTATTAAACTTGCTTCGTTTGATCCAGAGAGATAGAACCAGGAGCAATGAGAAAAAGTTACAAAGAAATAAGAATGCTTCCTGTCAGGGAAACAAAGAAACAAAACTCCTTAACAATTCAGAAAATGGGAAGTAGTTGTTTACCCTTTATTTGTAGCCTTCATAAAAGATGAATGATCACCTGTAAGTTAGGTTATAACTGTGAATATTTTTTGGATATAGACTATTTGGTGGTTCTCAAAGTGTGGTCCAAGAATCCCTAGGGGTCCCTAAGACTTTTTCTTTCATGGGGTACACAAGGTCAAAACTATTTTTATAACATTATGTTTTAAATTCTAACATGGTAATTTTCAAAAGCTACAACCCACATAAGCAAAAGTTATGTGGGAGGGGATCCTCAGTCATTTTTAAGAGTATAAACAGATCTCATGATCAAAAAGTTTGAGAGGCACTAAACTAAATGACTGATGAGGTCTTCCAATTCTAAAATGTTTAATTCTGTAACTTGCACCCTGAAGAGAGTGGGATGACTGAAAGAGCTCAAGATAGGGAATAGGGAGGCTTCAGGTTTGATTGATGTCCTCTTCTGGACACTTTCCTGGTTGGGGCATGGACTTAGTGAAGGGCAAAATATTAGGTAGGAACTTATGGTCTTGGAAAAGAATCTGTACATTGTATATCTCCAACCTATGGAGCACCTAATTCTCCTAATTCTCTCTCTCTCTCTCTCTCTCTCTCTCTCTCTCTCTCTCTCTCTCTCTCTCTCTCTCTCTCTCCTCTCTCTCTACCATATCCAGATTTTTTGCTGAGCTCTGGAATGAGGAAGCTTTGGTGAGGGCTTCACGGAGAGTGGTGCAAGTGAGCTCCTTTTAATCAACAGGGACTCCGCTCTTCATTTGGTCTGGGTCAGCCAGGATTTTTTAAAAACAGGACTCCTCAGGAAAAACAGTACAAGCACCAGCTTGAATTGTTCTTTTGTGATTTTGACAACTCTACATCACGCTTTCCAGTCACTCATATAGAAAGAATTTTTTTTTGTATTGTTAAAACATAGTTTGGAATGTAACAGGGGACTTTATTAAGATCATCCCAGTTTATTTAGAAATTGTCTGTTTTCATACAAAGTTCATCATATGCCCTGTGGTAGTATTGATTCCTTATAATAATAGATTTGACTATAAATATATAATTTAAGTCATATCTTAAGAAATAAGAGCCACAAGAGCACCATTTTACAACAAATGATTATTGTATTGTATCTTTATCCATATAAGAGTATTTGCACAGTTCTTCAGGTTTGTTTTATTGAATTCAGTTTGATAAGCATTTGTTAAGTGAACATGCATTGTTCTTGGGAATGGGTGTAGAAGACAAAACTAAACCCCAAACCAACCCACTAATAGTCCCTGCCCTCAAGGAACTTATATTCTACTGAGGTGGAGCAATATGGATATTATCAAGGAAATGCAAAATTTATAAAATTTAAATCTAACTTAGGGGGAATCAAGAAAAGCTTCAAGTACAATATGGCTCTTGAGCTCAGTCTTAAAGGGAGTTAGGATTACAAGAAGTGGAAATGAGAAGGGAGAATATTCCATGCATAATAGGGAGGACAGTAAACTATGCAAAAGTTTGGAGGTTGGAGATGGAATGCCAGGCACATAGAACAACAAGGAATCCAGCTTATATGTAATGGTGAACAGATAAAGGGTTTTAATGTACAAAACTCATTTCATTAGATTACTCCTCAAACCCTCCCCATTTTCTAATCTGGCTATCATTGTCAAGGATGTGATCATTCTCCCCATCACCTGGGATTATAACCTAGGTTCATCCTCAAGTCTTCATGCTCTTTCACCCCCAAGGTCTTTTCCCACTCCTGTCTGTCTTTCATTCAGTTCTTAAAGTGATGTTCCTGAAGTTCAAGCCTGACCAGGTTATTCCCCACCCTTCTGTTTGATAAATTCCAGTGTCTCTTCACTGCCTTCAGGATCAAATATAAAATCCTGGCTTTTAATTTATAACCTTTTTCTTTCCTACTTTTCCAGTCTTCTTGCCCCTTACTCTTTTTACCTCCCCGGATATTCTATGATCGAGTGACACTGACTTTGATGTTCCTAGCACAAGAAATTTCTTTTTCCAACTCTATGCATTTTCATTGGTTCTCTCCTATTCCTAGAACTCTGTACTCCTCATGTACACCTCCTTGTTTGCCTGGCTTCCCTCAAGTACCAAGTAAAATATCATGTTCTGTAATAAGCCCTTCCCAGTTCCCCTTGATGTTAGTGCCTTCTCTCTGTTAATTAGTTTAGATTCATCTTGCAATTCATCTTGATCATATATAGTTATTTGCATATTGTTTTCCCTATTATGCTGTGAACTCTGTGTGAGCATGTTCTGTTTTTTCTCTCCTTCTTTTCTAACTCTAGACTTTTGCATACTATCTGACATATGGTATTAATAAATGCTAGTTAATGGACTGATTAATTGATTGATAGTGTGAAGTCAGTTTACAACCAACCTTGGTTGGAGGTGGTGAAAGACTTTAAGATTCAAGCAGAGATAAATGTTTTATCTTAAAGTCAACAAGAAACCACTGAGTCATTTGAAGAGTAATGTAGACCTGTGGTTTGGAAATACCCATTTTCCAGCTATGAGTAGGATGGACAAGAAAGGGTAGAAATTTCAGAAAGAGCAATTATTTATGGGACATGCATAATGTTCTCTATCTACCTGAAGGCCAATTCCATATTTTTAAGTGCCCATGAAAAGGTTTGGGGCAGAGGTGGGGAACCTGTGACCTCTAGGCCACATGTGGTCCTCTATGTCCTCAGATGCAGCCCTTTAATGGAATCCAAACTTGGATTTGTTCTGTGAAGTTTAGGTTCAGTCAAAGGGCTGCACTTGAGGACCTGGAGGGCCACATGTGGCCTGGAGGCCACAGGTTCCCCAACCTGGGTTTAGGGTATTCTAAATCATTTTTTGATGCACCCTTCTGTTCATTATGAATAACACATGGTCCACATTATCTAGTTCTCTTTAAAGGCATGATTAGACTAAAAAGGTTGACCTAGAACCTTGTAGAAAAACTGACTGGTCACTATGTGTGTTCTTTGGGGTATGAGGGGCTGTCTATACCAGGGATATCTATGACTATTTGATTATAAGTGGATTTTACTGGAAGCATCAATAGGGTCATCAAGCTTGATTCTTACTTTTAAGGAGGCCTCTGCTTTCTCTCTGTCTCTGTTTCTGTCTGTCTCCTCTGTGCTTATCTGTCTCTCTATTTCTGTCACTCTGTCTCTGTCTCTCTGTTTCTTTCTGTCTGTATAACCTGCCCCCCCATCTCAACTATTTTCAGTTTCCTTCATATTTACTGATTTGTGTATTTCCTTCCCCCAATAGAGTGTTAGGATCATTGAGAACAAAATCAATTTGGATCTTAAAGACTAGTAAGGCACAGGACAAAGTGTTAGACTTGGAGTCAGGAAAGCCTGTGTTCAAATTCCGTTGTGAGATACCTATTAGCTATGTGACCCTGGACAAGCAATTCACTTAATTGATATGAAACTCAGTTTTTTTTTTTTTGTCTGTAAAGTGGGAATAATTATAACAAAGCTTACCTCATTAGGTTTTGTGAGGTCAAGCAAGAAAATGTATATAAATTGTTTTATGAATCTTAAAGTGCTTTATCAATGTCAGTTCTTATTTTTATTCCCAGTGAAGTAGGTACTTAATGAACGACTATAGAATTGAAGTAGTGATAACTTTTACACTCAAAGTAATAAAACTCTCACTTGAACTGTAGCTCTTCTAAACTGTTTTGCAGAGGTACAAGTGACTCTTCAGATTTAAGACATTAGCCGAAACAGACAAAATTTGTCTGAGTTGCAAAAAAAAAAATAAATGTGATTTTTCTGGATGGAAAATAGAAAAAAATCCTAAACACGATAGAAGACAGACTTTTCTAAGTTTTCCAGAAGAACACATTCCAACTAAAGGAGTATGTTCTTTAAATTTAGTAGTTAAATAAAAAAGAGGAATTTTTTAAAAAATCAGTTCTTCCTTCCAAGAGGTAACCCAGATTAAAAATTTTCTATATTACCTCTTTTGAGATATAGAATTGCCAGTTGGCAAATCCAGATTTTCCCACAAATCCCCCTTTTAGCTGAATGAGACTTCTGATCTCTCTGTGGCTGACACCCCCAATTATCATCAGAACTTGTCTCTGCACCAACTATGAAAGTCCATTCTGAAACTGTGGCAGTTAAAAGCAAACAAAGATATTCCAAGAATGACATTTTATTTTATGTTGATTTGTGAAATAAAATGAAACAGCTTTAAAATAGCAAGATGTAACAAGGGCTAAATAGCAGCTATCTACAAAGTCCTTTTCGTTGCTTGTGGATCATTGCAGATGCAGAAATATGGAACTCTAAGTTATGAGTGCTGTTGTTATTGCTATCCACAATTGCAATACTAAACTTACTTCTTGCAAAAGACTCTACCCCAACCAATGGATCATTAAATAACTATTGGTCATACCTCATGCTTCATTTGAGTCTTCAGCTTCAACTGTTCCATAGTGTGTGTGTCTCCTGTTTTCATGTACCTTACAGTCAATCAGACAGGCCTATAAATTTGCCCAGACTCCCACTGAATCATTGCTGGAGAAACTAGAACAGACATGTCTTTTTGACCATCGTAAATTAAAAGTCTAAAGGATCATAAAAGCCTTCATGTGACTTTGATAGCCAACATCTTCAACCAAATGTCCCCCAGTACCTTCAAAGATGCTAGTAAATGTCTGCTTTTTATAAGTAGTGAGCCAACCACTTGAGGATGTAAAATAGATTTTAGGAGTATAAAATAGAATACTGCTACTATTGGCGAGGAGAATTTGGTCTGAAAGTGATCAGAAAAGATTGTGATAAACAGAGGAATTTGAAGAAAAACTGTAGGTCAAGGGAAAGGCAGTGACCCTCATACCATAAATGGGCAGTACATTTGGAGCCGTACAGATGGTGCTCAATATTGTCTGTGTTTATATTCTTAATCTGTAGTTTATGGCACTTGCTTAAAAATAGACAATTGGGGCCACAACATAGCTGGAATTGTTGCGGGGGAGGGGAGTGAACTTGATGCTGGAGATGATATTCTGTGAAATTTTTTTAATGTCATAAAGACTTTTAACTTAAAAAATACTGGTCATAATATTTGCAACTATCAACTACTAATATTCTAACTTTTCAAGATTAAATTAACAACACCTTGAAAGTGGAATTAAGGTTTCAACAAGTCAAGAAAAAAATCATGCTCTAATTTTTACCCTCCATACTTTTTGGTACCATTTCTTTTCAAGGAACTTCAGAAAATCCTTTGGAAAAATTCTGCTTGGCAAAACAATTATATTTGATTCATCTCTTTAGCCCTCATTCTTCTTCACACATACCTAAATAGAAGGCACCTAACACAATATCTGGAAAATAATCACTCAACAAATATCTGGAGGAATGAATGAACAAATTTTCCTTTAGTTGCAAAAATGCCACTTCTTATTTGATAAAATCTAAAAGGTGAATTTAATTTAGTTATACTATTCTCTATATTTTAAAGTAATTTCAGATTTGAAATATGGGCAAAGCATTGATTGAATTGCTATGAAAGATGCTTCTTCATTCCTACCTAAAGTTTGGAAGTGACATATTCTTGAAACCCTTTTTCATGTTTTTTCTGTAATTTAAAAAAATATTTATTTTTTGTTTTCAACATTAATTTACACAAGATTATGAGTTCCAAATTTTCTCTCCATGTTTCACCTCCCCCACCCCAAGATGGCATGCATTCTTATCACCTTCCCCCAGTTTGCCCTCCCTTTTATCCTCTTCCCTCTTATCCCCTTCCCCCATACTTTCTTGAAGGGCAAGATAGATTTCTATATGCTATTGCCTGCATATCTTATTTCCCAGTTGCATGTAACAGCAAGTTTAAAAACACTTTTAATTTTTGTTTTTAAAACTTTGAGTTCCAAATTCTCTCCCTTCCTCCCTCCACACCCACCATCACTGAGAAGGCAAGCAATTCAATATAGGTTATGCATGTGTAGTAATGCAAAACACTTCCATAATAGTTATGTTGTGAAAGGCTAACTATATTTCCCTCCATTCTATACCGCCCCCTTGAAATATTCTATTTTCTCCTTTGGCCCTGTCCCTTTTCTAAAGTGATTGCTTCTGACTACTCCTCCTCCAATTTCTCCTCACTTCTTTCACCATCCTCTCTTATCCTCTCCCTCCTTACTTTCCAGTAGGCTAAGATGCCAAATTGAGTGTGTTTGTTATTTCTTCCTTAAGCCAAATTCAATGACAGTAAAGTTCACTCATTCCCTCTCACCATCCCCATCTTCTCCCCATTGTGAAACATTTTTTTTGCCTCTTTAATGTGAGATAATTTACCCCATTCTATCTCTCTCTTTCTCCCTTCCCCCAATATATTTCTCTCACCCCTTAATCTTATTTTTAGATATAACCCCTTCATATACAACTCATCCTCTGCCATTTATCTGTCTGTCTATCTATCTATCTGTCTGTCTGTCTATCTATCTATCTATCTATCTATCTATCTATCTGTCTGTCTGTCTGTCTGTCTGTCTGTCTGTCTGTCTGTCTGTCTGTCTATCTACCTATCATCTCCTTCAACTATCCTAATTACTGAGAAAGGTCTCATGAGTTACAAATATCTTTCCATGCAGGAATGTAAATAGTTTAACTTTAATAATTCTCTTATGATTTTTTTTTCTGTTTACCTTCTTATGCTTCTCTTGATTCTTGGATTTGAAAGTCAAATTTTCTATTCAGCTCTGGTCTTTTCAAAAAGAATTCTTGAAAATCCCCTATTTCACTGGATGTCCATTTTTCAGTTTTGCTGGGTAGGTGGCTCTTGGTTTTAGTCCTAGCTCCTTTTACCTTTAGAATATCATGTTCTGATCCCTTAATGTAGAAGCTGTTAGATCTTGTGCTATCTTGATTGTATTTCCATAATACTCAAGCTGTTTCTTTCTGGCTGCTTGCCATATTTTCTCCTTGACTTGGGAACTCTGGAATTTGGCCACAATATTTCTAGGAGTTTTCCTTTTAGGATCTCTTTCCAGAAACGATTGGTGGATTCTTTCAATTTCCATTTTACCCTCTGGTTCTAGAATATCAGGGCAGTTTTCCTTGATAATTTCTTGAAAGATTATGCCTAGGATTATTTTTATGATCATAGATTTCAAATAGTCCGACAATTTTCAAATTTTCTCTTCTGGATCTATTTTCCAGGTCAGTTGTTTTCTCCAATCAGGTATTTTACATTATCTTCTATTTTTTCATTTTTTTTGGTTCTGTTTTAAAATTTCTTCATTTCTCATAATATCATTAGCTTTCATTTTCTCCATTCTGATTTTGAAGGAATTATTTTCTTCAGTGAGCTTTTGTTACTCCTTTTCCACTTGGCCAGTCTTGTTTTTTAAGGCATTTTTCTCCTCATTGACTTTTTGGACTTCTTTTGCCATTTGGGTTAGTCTATTTTTTTAAGGTCTTATTTTCTTCAGTATTTTTTGGTGTCTTCTTTAGCAAGCTCATTTTTCATCATTTTCTTGTATCACTTTCTTTTTGCTTCCCAATTTTTGCTCTACTTCTCTTACTTGATTTTAAAAATCCTTCTTGAGCCTGAGATCAATTCATATTTTTCTTGGAGATTTTAGATGTAGGAGCTTTGACTTTGTTCTCTTCTTCTGGTTATATGTTTGACCTTGTCACCAAACTAATATTCTCTAGTTTGAGTTCTTTTATGATCTTTACTAATCTTCTCAGCCAAATACTTGACTTTGAACTCTTTTTCAAGGTAGGACTCTGCTTCCAGTGGGGATAAGGGTGGGGTGAGTATGCTATCCCAGGGTTCAGGGATTTTGTATCAGCCTCTTGATCTTCCTCCATTTGTGGGCCCAGAACTCTGGAAGAAGCCTCTGCTGCTGCTGTTGCTGCCATCCCACTGGACACCACTGCCACCATCTGCACCACCCTAGGACTGGGGCCAGGCCAGCTAGACCATGCTCTCCTCTTTCACCCAGGTCTCACAGAGTTTTTCCATAGATATGTTTGATGTTTGTGGGTTGAGAAGTCTGGAAACTGCTACAGCTGCCAATGATTTAGTTCCCTGAGGTCAGTTCTGGCCTGTCTGTGCTGGTGTGGCCCATGCCAGAATATACTCTGCTCCCTGCCTGGTGTGATAGACACTTTGTATTGATTTTCTAGGTTGTCTTGGGCTGGGGGTTTGTTTTGCTCTGTCATTTGTGGGTTCTGTAGCTCTAGAACATGTTTAGAGTCATTTTTAACGGTATTCTGAGGTTATAGGGGAAAACTGAGGCAAATCCTTGCTTTTACTTTGCTATCTTGGCTCTACCCCCTTGATTCTGTGAAGTTTTGGAAGGAGAAGAAGAATAAAGTCTAATTTAGATGAATAAAGGCAAAAGCTAGTGCCTTTATTTCTCCTTTATTTTTCCTAAGAGAGACATCTAGCTTAAATGGGCTGGATAAAGAGCTGGCCTTAGAATCAGGTCTAAATCCAGTCTCTGACACATATGGATTGTGTCACCCTGGGCAATTCACTTCTTTTTTCAGTGTCTTAGGCAATGTCCTAAGACTCTTTCCCCCCCAAAATTTCTTAATTTATTTGTTTTCAGTTTTCCACAATCATTTACATAAATTCCAAATTTCTCCCCCTTCCTCCCAAGATGGCATGCAATCTTACATGGGTTCTACATATCCATTTCTATTAAACACATTTTCACATTAGTCATGTTGCACAGAAGAATTGAAATAAATGGGAGAAACCATGAGAAAATCAGACCAATATAAAATATAACAAAGGAGAAAATAGTTGTTTTAGTCTGCATTCTGATTTTATAGTTCTTCCTTTGGATGTGGATGACATTTTGCATTGAGTCCTTTGGATGTGTTTTAGGTGTTTGCATTGCCATGAAGGGCTAAGTCTATCAGAAACAGTTCTCACACACTGTGGCTGTTACTGTGTATGATGTTCTCCTGGTTCTGCTCCTTTCACTCAGCATCAGTTCATATAAGTCTTTCCAGGCCTCTCTGAAGTCTTCCTGTTCCACATTTCTTATAGCGCAAGAGTATTCCATTATATTCATATACCACAACCTATTCACCCATTCCCCTGTTGATAGGGATTCCCTCAATTTCTAGTTCTTGGTCACCACAAAAAGAGTTGCTATAAATAATTTTTATACATGTGGGTCCTTTTCCTATTTTTATGATCTCTTTGAGATACAAGTGGTATTGCTGGGTCAAAGTGCATGCACATTTTTATAGCCCTTTGGGCATAGTTACAAATTGCTCTCCAGAATGGCTAAATCAGCTCACAGCTCCATCAACAATGACTTAGTGTTCCAACTTTCCCACATCTTCTCTGATATTTATAATTTTCCAGTTTCGTCATGTTAGCCAATCTGATAGGTGTGATGTGGTACTTCAGAGTTGTTTTGATTTGCATCTCTCTAATCAATAGAGCATTCTTTCATATGACTAAATATAGTTTTAATTTCTTCCTCTGAAAACTGCCTGTTCATATTCTTTGACCATTTATCCATTGGGGAATGGCTTGTATTCTTGTAAATTTGATTCACTTCTCCATGTATTTTAGAAATAAGACCTTTATCACAGACATTAGTTACAAAAATTCTTTCCCAGTTTTGTGTTTCCCTCCTAATCTTGGTTACATTGGTTTGGTTTGTGCAAAATCTTTTCAATTTAGTGTTCATAGTTATCCGTTTTGCATTTCATAATATTCTCTATCTCTTGTTTGGTCATAAATTCCTCCATTCTCCATAAATCTGACAAATAAACTATTCCTTGATCCCCTAATTTGTTTATAGTATCAGTCTTTATACCTAGATCGTATACCCATTTGAACTTTATTCTTGTGTATGGTGTCAGGTATTGGTCCATGCCCAGTTTCTACCATACTGTTATCCAGTTTTCCCAGCAGTTTTTGTCAAACACTGAGTTCTTATCCCAGAAACTGGGGTCCTTGGGTTTATCAAACAGTAGACTGCTATAGTCATTGACTACTGTGTCTTGAGTACCTAACCTATTCCACTGATCTACCCCTCTATTTCTTAAGCAGTACCAAATGGTTTTGATGATTGCTGCTTTATAATAAAATTTAAGATCTAGCACAACTGGACCACCTACTCTAGCATTTCTTTTCATTAATTCCCTTGATGTTCTGGACATCATGTGGATGCTCTTCCACATGAATTTTAATATTATTTTTTCTAACTCTAGAAAATAATTTTTTAGTACTTTGATTGGTATGAATAAGCAAATTAACTTGGATAGAATTATATTTTTTATTATTTTAGCCTGGCCTACCTACAAGCAACTGATGTTTTTCTGATTATTTAAATTTGACTTTATTTGTGTGAAAGGTGTTTTGTAATTATGTTCTTATAATCCCTGGGCTTGTTTTGGCAGGTAGACTCTCAAATATTTCATAGCGTCTAGAGTAGCTTTAAATGGGATTTCTCTTTCTATCTCTTGCTGTTGGACTTTGTTAGTAATATGTAGAAATTTCTGGTCCAAAATCCCCTGGACTAGCTGGATCTCAGTGGTCCTGTCCTTAGATCTTATGTGATCTTGGGATTAGAACATAACAGGGTCTACCTCCCAAGGTGAGGATCAAGGCAATATTCTCTTGCTCTTTTTCTCCACTTGACTTAGATATGGAAGATGATGGGCAGAAAGGTTTACATGTAGATATTTTACTTACTATTTTTTTGTTTATTATTAATATCTACATATAAACAATTAAAATATTTTCTCATTAATTTTTGGCTGGCAGTGCTCAAAGCAGTTTAAATTTATTTACCCTAAAATGTCTGTTTTTTTGTGACATAAATGGGAGATTACTGTAAAAATCCTATTGAGGGTATCAAGAATGGTTGGAATTTCTATAACTTCCATTAAATCAGTCAAACTTCTATCTAAAATATTTACCTAACTTTCTGGTGGTTTAGAAAATGGTTTGTAAAGATTAAGACTCAGATTTTGGGTCATATTTTTCAATGGTTCACTTTTCAAACAATTCTTTGACTTGCAGTAATAATATATCAGTTCTTAATTCAGAGAGTTATATTCTTGCAACCTGACAGGATTTGGAATACATATTTTTATGACATGCTAAATAATGATGTAGGAATTCATTAGTTTCTCCATTTTTATTTTACAGACACTATTATGATTAAAAAATTGAGTGCTATCAGCTCAAAACAAATCATTTTTATCAAAAGTTATAAAATTAACATTAATGCTTAAAATATTTTTGGAAGATATTCCCAGGAGGTTAGTAGCTATGAATCCATCTCATTTGTGAAAACATAATGTTATATTATAAGATGAGAACTGTCATGATTTTTAGAAGTTTGGCTTACAATTTCAGTATACAAGTCTCTGACAGTTTTAATCTGCCACATTATTATTGAAAACATACTAGGAGGAGATATAAGGAATCTTGGCTGATTTAGAGGTTAAATTCACACAGGGTTCAGCTCCAATCCAGAATCTCTTTTTTTACATTTTTTTTTCTAAAATGTGGGTGGGCTTTTAACAACATAGTCCCCATGGTGGAACATTACATTCTCCTGGGCCTCCTCAAAGATTCATAGACTGTTATAACTTAAAGGGACCTTGGAGATCATTTGCTATGCAACCCTCTCATTTTAAAGGTGGAGTAATTGGCTTAGAGAGGTGAAGAGATTTGGACCAAGGTCATGGGGCTAGTACATGGTAGAACTCGGACCTGAATTCCTTCCTCTGTAAATGTTAACACTAAAACTACTCTGAACTATGGTATTTTATCCTGGCTTCCAGAATGTAGCCCTGATAATTTGCCTCTTCTCCTTTAAGATAAAAAAATTCAAGTTCTCCCTTTCCTGATCCCCACCGCCACCACATGATGGTGCCTTCCTTATCAAATTACCTTGTACTTGACTATTCCAGTTGTATTTATATTGATTTACTTGATATTTGTTCTGCATTCTTTGTGTTTGTACCCCAGGGTTTAGCTTGATACCTGTCACATAGCAGACCCTTAATAAATGCTTATCAAGTGACAGACTAATTTTCTTCTAGGTTTCATAGTATCTCCTATGCTTCTTTCCAAAAAGGGGGCTTCATTTTCCCCTAAGTGTTTAAATATCCTAGAGATGCCTTATCTGTCCCATAATGCTGCCCATTTCCTGAATTAATCAACACTTTTGAATAGATCATATATCTTCCCTGAAAGATCTGAGGAGCAATTCACAGCCTATTAGCAGTAGTTGATGTCTTGTGAATTACAGCTTTTGAGAAGAGAAATTGTGTATCTTTTAATACTTGTTAATGCATTTTTAGTTACTAATCTAATGGTGCCTAAGGTAAAGAGCTGCTAATCCAGTTAAGAACTCAATTAGTAGTAGTAGGATCTCAATTAAATGCACCCATTGTAGCTGGCCTCACTATTCAGATTTCTATTTAACTAGCTTTATTCCTCTCAAACATTTATTTTTTTTTAAACATCCAACTTGGTCACAAACACATTCCTTTGCACTTCCTTCATCAGTGTCCCTTCTGAGTGAACTGAACTGTTAACTCACTCTTAAACAAATCTGAATACTTGAGATTTCTTGACTGCTTCCTATCAGTATCACAAACATTATGAATGAATACAACAGCTGCATCTTGTTGCAGGGTAAGATTAACATTTTACCCAAAGAAGGACAAGGGAAAACTGTCTGCAACAAGGGAAGGATGATGTTGTAAATGAAAAAAAAAGTCTACCCACAGCTTTTCAATCCTGGTTAAGACCAAAATTGCTTTGAAGATTAAATAAAGAACGTCTTTTCTTCTTGGACTCTTTTCCAGATGTTAAGTAGTGCCAAACAGTAAAGATTGTAAAATTATTAAAGGAGATTGAGAATATGACTTGCATACTGAAAAAATGAAACTAAGACAGCTGTAAAAATGGTTACACAAATATTAGGAGCTGCCATGGTTACTCTGTGAAAAGATTTGTGAACAAGGGGCAAAATATGGGTCTTTGAGGGTCTTGCTTGTTTGGAATACTCCTTCCCTTTCCCCTCCACATTGCATCTCATTTATACTTTATTTATACAAAGCTGAAAATAAATCGTGATGTGAATCAAATGTTCCATATCCTCACAAAGCAAAATGCATTACATCTTCCTACACTGGAGTAAGTGTCAACAGGCCTGGGTTCTAGTCCCATTCCTACTCCATAGCACTATCAATGTGGGTGACACCTGAGAAGTCACCTATACCTCATATGGGTCTCAGTTTCCCTTTCTATAAAAGGAATTTTGGACTACATGATCTCTAAGGTCCTTTTCACATTTTATAGTCTCTGATTCTATAGTAGGATATACAAAGAACAGAGATAAAGAAAGTAATGATTTGGAACTTAATAGAAACAATATGTGTTCAATACAAGGAGTTTTTGTTTTATTGAACATTAATCATATAATTTAAATAAAATTTATTTTCATAACCAAAGCTTGCTAGTGTCATGGAACATATCCATTGTAAGGTCCAAATGGAAAGTTTTCTTTTGTAAGGTGAGGCTCCCCAAAGCTCCTTTTTACTCATGATATTATGCCTCAGAGCAATATAGAATGTAGTTAGTGAAATCTCCAGTAATGTGTAAGAGGTCTAATGAACCACACAGGGAGAAAAAAAAATACTGACTGAAAAATATATTTTTTCCTGATTAAAACATATAAACACATGATGATCTCATTAAACTAATCCATCAATATGTGTATTTTGGACAATATGTGTGCCATGTTTGATGAATGCATTGGATCTAAGATAGAGTAGTAGAAGATGTGACAATTGTATTTTAGAATTTACTCAGAGCTTTTAACGAGCTCATACAGGTTGCTTCTGCAGAAGCCTGGCTTTTTGATGTTAATATTTTCCCACAATTACTTAATGACTAAAAATGGAACACAATAATTTTGAATGAGCTAAAACTTTAAACCACTCAAAAGTCAAAGATTGTGGTCCATAAATGTAATGGAGTGTCACTGCTCAGTAAAAAAGCAAAATAATGAATATAAAAAATTCAGAAGAGTATGGGAAGACTTGAATTGATTCAGTGAGGTAAATAGAAATCCGTGCACAATCTAAATAAACACTTTTTTTTTATTTTTTCACCAAATTTATTCATTCCTTTTGAGTTTTCAAAAGTTACTTTCGTAACTTTTAAATTTTTGCCCTCTCCTTCCCCACTCCATCCCCAAGATGGCATGCAATCTTATATGGGCTCTATACAAACATTCTTATTAAACACATTTTCACATTTGTCATGTTGCATAGAAGAATAAAAATGAATGGGAGAAACCATGAGAAAAATAAAACAAAACATGACAAAAGAGAACATAGTCTGCTTCATTCTGCATTCCAACTTCATAATTCTTTCTGTGGATGTGGATGGCATTTTGCATCATGAGTCCTTTACAAATGTCTTAGTTCCTTGCATTGTTGTGATAAATAAACACTTATTACAACAATGCAAATGGAAATTGAGATTTATGTCATTTTAATTATTGAGTTTGGCCTCAGAGAAGGGTTGATAAAACACATCTCCCTCTCTTTTTGGCTGAGAATCATGGATGGGTGTGAAAACTGAATATGTTGTCAAACATGGCTTAAATGATAACTGGTTTTAATGTTGGTTTTTTTAAAAAAAATATACTCTTTATACAAGGGATACCTCACTGATTATGGAAAGGATTTATTTGGAAATAAAGATGGTTAAAAACAAAATATATCAATATTTTTAAAAGCTAACAGAAAGTGAATAATGAAAAAAAGTGCATAGTGAAAACTGCATTTAGTATGTAACCAGGGACTCTTTCCTTAGCTGTTTTTCCCATGCCTGCAGCAATGTCTCTAAGAGGGAACAAAGTAATCAGGCAAGACAATTTATATATCAGAGCTTTTTTAATTATTATTTTTGATTTTTAATTGTTTTTGCCACTCAATAAGGCAGTGTACAGGAACACACTTCAAACCCGACTACATTTTGGAGGGAACTATGGATGTCATACTTCAGGTACCCTCGACCAGGATGCCTTGGTACACCTTCTCCATTTTATTCCACGAAAAATCTGCCTCTTTGCATTATATAAGTTTTTCTTTCTTCGGGAACTATAACTAATTAATAACATATCAACCACTTGGCATAAAAAACATCCCGTGTTGGGAATCTCAGAAACAATTTCCCACCAAAATTTGATTATATTCATCATCTTTACTTTCTCTTCACCTGCACTTATACTTGGTCTGAACCTCAGGGTTCAGCTCCCTTTGACTGGAAATCCTACTTTTGGAATTAGTGAATTTTTTTTATATAGTCTTACATTTCAACTTCTCTCCAAGTATACATTCTAATCCAACTTTTATAATTAATTTGTGTCAGAGGAGACAATATGAACAAAAGAAATTTCATATGCTTTTTAAAAAATATTTTTCAAATTTATTATTTATTTTTAACATTTCTTTTCTTTCTAAATTTCGCGTTCCAAATTCTCTCCCTCTCCCACCACCTTCTCACCCAGTAAAAAGGTAAGCAATATGATGTCAACTATACATGTGACATAGTACAAAACATATTTCCATATTAGTCACATTTTTAAAAGCAAGAAAAATAAAGAAAGTGACACAATTACTCTTCAACTTGCATTCAGAATTCATCAATTATATCTCTAGAGGTGGAGAGTATTTTTTTATCATGAGTACTTTGGAATTAATTGTCTTGGATCATAGTATTGATTAGAATAGCCAAGTCAAACACAGTTGATCACCATTGCAACATTGCTGTTACTGTCCACAATGATTTCTTGGTTCATCTCACCTCACTTTGCACCCGCTCATATAGGTTTTGCCATATTTTTTTCTCAAACCACCCCCCTTTTTGTTTCTCATGGCAAAATAATGCTCCATCACATTCATATCCTCCAACTTGTTCTGCCATTCCCCAACTGATGAATATCCCTTCAATTTCCAATTCTTTGCTCACCATAAAAAGTTACTATAAATATTTTTTGTAGGTGTAGGTCATTTTTCTTTGATCTCCTTGGGATACAGAACTAGCAATTCTATATTGCTGGATCAAAAAGCATGCACAATTTTATAGCCTTTTGGGCCTAGTTTCAAATTGAACTCCAGAATGGTCGTACCAGTTCACTATACTACAAACAGTTGATTAGTGTACGTATTTTCTCATTTGATCCTTCATTTATCATTTCTGATAAATATGAGGTGGCACCTTAGAGTAGTTTTAATTCTCCTTTCTCTAGTCACTAATGAGTTAGAGCTTTTTCATATGACTTTAGATAGCTATGATTTCTTCTGAAAACTGCTTGTTTCTATCCTTTGACTATTTATCAATTGGAGAATGGCTTTTCTTTTTGCAAATTTGACTCAGTTCTCAGTATATGCTTCAGAAATGAGGTCTTTACCAGAGAACCTTGTTGTAAAAAACACTGATATTACTTTGTTGTCTATGGTATTTCTTAGCAAAATTTACTTTCACTAGTAATCTGTTTTAATTAGATCTAGTTTTTCTTTTGTTTTGAGATCACTATTGCCCCTGTTTTTTTCTTTTAGTTTAGCTGAAGAATATTGCATTCTTCTCTAGCCCTTTGTTTGAACTCTGTGTATGTTTTTGTGTTTCAAGTGTGTCTCTTATAAATAACATATTTCGGATTCTCATTTCTAATCCATTCTGCTATCTACTTACATTTTATGGGTGAGCTCATCCCATTCACATTTACAGTCATGATTATTGTGTTTTTCCTTCCATCTAATTTTTTTTTGTTTCTTCTTCTTTGCTCTCTTTTTATGCTGTCCTTCTTCAAAAGTCTATTTTTCTTCTAACCCTTACTTTGTTCTTGCTTTTTATCATCCACCCCCTTTATCTTATCATTTTCCCCTCCTATTTCCCTATTGAGCAAGTTACATTTCTATAGGAAACTCCATGTGTAGGTAGATTAATATATATGTATATATATATATATATATATGTATATATATATATATATATATATATATATATAAATATAAAATTTTCCCTCTGAATCATTTTCAATGGAAGTGAGGTTTAACCATTGTTTGCTACCACCTTTTATTTTCCCTTTTACTGAAAAATTTCTCCTTGTGTGCCTCTTTCATGTGAGATAATTTTTCCCATTTGATCTCTCCCTTTCTCCTTCTCCAAGTATATCCATCTTTCTTACCACTTCATTTTTCTTTTGGTAAATCATTCCAATAATAAATTTACATCCAAGCCCCATGTCTGTTTTATACTTCTTTTAACTGACCTAACAATGATAAAGTTCTTGGAGTTTACATGTATAATCTTTCTATATAGGAATATAAATAGTTGAACTTCATTAACACCCTTATGATTACTCTCATATGTTTACCTCTCTTTTATCTTAGAAGCTGCTAAAACTCATGTGATCCTAACTGTGGTTCAACAATATTTTAGTTGTTTCTTTCTGTCTGATTGAATATTTCTCTTTGACCTGGTCTGAAATCTGGCTATAATATTCCTGGGAGTTTTCATTTTGGGATCTCTTTCAGGAGATGATTGATAGATTCTTCCAATTTCTATTTTACCCTCTGGATTGAAGATATCAGGGAAGTTTCCCTTCATAATTCTTGAAATATGATGTCTATGCTATTTTTTTAATCATAACTTTCAGGTAATCCAATGACACTTAAATTATCTCTCTTTGATCTCTTTCCCAGGTCAGTTGCTTTTCTAATGAGATATTTCATTTTCTTCTATTTTTTTCATTTAATTTTATTGTTTCTTGCTGTCTCATGGAGTAATTAGCTTCCACTTGTCCAATCTGAATTTTTAGGGAATTTTTGTGAAGGCGAAAAATAGTATGCCACAATCTATATTCAGACAACATCAGTTCTTTCTCTGGAGGCAGATAGCATGTTTTTCATCATGTGTCCTTTGGAATTATCTTTGATCACTGTATTGATTAGAATAGCCAAGTCATGTTAATTCTCTTTTTATAATTTTCTTGCATGACTTTCATTTCTTTTCCAAATTTTACCTCTATCACTCTAATCTCTTTATCTCTTCCATCAATTCTAGCATTCTTCTTTGAGGCTTTGTTTGTAGCTGTTTTCACAACATTTCTTCTTTTAAGTTTATGTCTTATTTTTCCCTGCCACCGTAGTAGCTTTTTATGTTCAAATTCTTTTGTTGTTATTGTTGTTGTTGTTTTCTCATCTTTCAAGCCTATTTCTTGACTTTTAACTTTATGTTAAAGTTGGACTCTGCTTTCCTTGGAATAGTAAGGCACTCTCCCAAGCTTTAGACTTTTTGTGCTGCTGTTTTCATGGCTAGTTCTGGGGTTCTGCAAGTTTTTGGTACTTCCAAGGTGCTGTGTTCCTGGGAGAGGTGTGGTCATTGTTCTCCTAGTCTGCACTCTGAGCTTTACCCAGAAAGGAACCCTGTCCTCTGAAACCACAAGTGCTAATTTTCCTCTTTGCATAGGAACTGAGACCTGGGTTGTTGCTCCTTTGTGACTGGCCCTCAGAGCTTCTCTCCACCCTGTAACTGCAATTAAGACCTGTACATGGGCAATAGAGTTTCCAGCTGGTGCCAGGTGTAACCAACTCTAGCAAAGGGTCCCCTGTAATCTCTTTCTGACCTCTTACCATAATCCCTAGGCAGAGAGGTCCTGGAGTTGCTGCTGCTTCTGTGATTACTGTTGCTGCCCACCAATTGTGTGGACTCCACTTCATTGTCATAAACCTTTCCTGCCAACCTCCTAAATTTTCTGAAGCCAGAAAAATGTTTCACCCTGACCTTTTCTTGGCTCTCCCTCTCTAAAATTTGATTTGATATATTATTTAAAAGTTGTTTGGCAGGGAGTATTGAGAGAGTTTAGCTGGATTGTCTTTAATTTATCACCTTGGTTTCCAAAAAAGTTTCAGATCATTTTTAATGTTCTAGAAGCAAGGTTTGACTTTCCTATCTGCCACTGTCCTAAATGTTGAGGAAATAATCATAATTGTAAAATACTTTATTTCTTTTCTTGTTGTATAAAGCAGAAAAGCTATATGGTTTCTGTATCCTGAAAAAGATCATGAGAGATTTAAAACAGACAATTCTTCCTCCTCACATGGGAAACACTAGGCTGCCCATCGTGGAAAATCCCTATTGCTCTAATAGATTTAGGAAAATTCTCTCTATGGCATTTTTTTTGTTTCATTGTATAGTAGATAGTGGCCCAGGTTTCCCATAATTTCAACTATCTCAAACTTTTTGTTCAGCATCAGATACAGAACACCATTTTACCTCTCAGCAAGTCAAGAATTTGTTACCTGCTCTATTCTTAAAAGTATATATGTCCTGAATATCTTTTGTCACATAATATCTGAGTTGGTTGAGATCTTAGGGGTCATCCAGTCTAATTCAAGATTGCATAAAAATCTTTTTAAGGCATATCTGATCATAGTCACTCATTCTTTACTTGGAAATTGGGACCTCACTACCTTTCAAGGCAAACTATTGCACGTTTGGTATTTCAGTCATCAGGAATTTTTTGTTTATATCAAACCTAAGTCTAACTCTCACTCTCATCAGTTTCAGCTCTCCTGATTCTATCTTCTTGGGTAATAGAGAACAAGTCTAATTATCATTTTTCCTTTTTTTATAATTTTAATTTGATGTTACCTTATTTCCCAATTAATAAGATATAATTTCTGTCTTCACCTTTTCCAATTGCATGGAAAAGGGATAATTGACCCAAGTCATTTAACAAATATGTGTAACCAAGTACCACATGTGTATGAATTGATACAGTTAAATGAATAAAACCAAGTGTACAATTGATATAGCAACAACAGTATTTTAGAAACAAATACCTTTGAAAGACAGGTCAATGAGATGACCAGTAATGATTTCAGAGGACCAATGATGAACCATCCTACTCACTGCTTGACAGAGAAGTGATGCATCCTAAATACAGAAGGAAACACAGCTTTGGACATGAATGATGTAGAAATTTATTTTCCTTGACTATCCAATTATCATTGAAAGACACAAGGATAAGCATCTTTTGTACTCTAATTTTCCTCTCTTGACCAAACTTTCAACTAGCCTTTAGATGGCTGGCTTCCAGGTCTCTCCATCATTCCATTCACATACCTCCATATAAAATTCTACATATATGCTAATATTGATTACTAGCAGATGTCATTAGACTTAGATGATTGGACTAATCAGATAGATACTATTGTCAGACTTTCAACAGGCTACTGTTATTACAGTTTAATTTTTTCCCCCAGTACAAACTATTTTTTAATTGTTAATTTAATTTAATTTAATTTTCAATTCCAAATTCCCTTCTTCTTCCACTTCCCTGATAAGGCAAGAAAAGCAAAATTCATTATAAATATGTACAGGGATGCAAAACAAATGCCACATTAACCTTGTCAAAAAAACAAGAAAAATCAAGAGAAGAAAATATGTTTCACTCTTCACTCTGAGTTTCAAGAGGTAAATAACTTGCTTTATTTTGAGAGCTTCAGAATTATGATTTGTCATTTTGTTGTTCAGTTACTGAACTTTCAAAGTTGATTGTCTTTAAAATATTTTTTTTACTATATAAATAGATTTCCTAGTGCTGCTCATTTCACTTTGTGGCAACTCATATAAGTCTGCACAGTTTTCTTTTTTAACTATTCCCTTCATCATTTCTTATAATACAATGATATTCTATCTCTTTCATATACCACAACTTCTTCAGGCCCCACAGCTACAATTCTTTGTCATGACAAAAAGAAGTACTACAAATATTTTTATACATATGGATCTTTTCCTTTTTCTTTGATCTCTTTGGACTATAAACCTAGAGGTGCTTTCTCTGAGTCAAAGGGTATGTACAGTTATTGCCCTTTAATTTTAATTATACTTTGTTATTCACTCATAGAAAGCTAATAGATAAAATATGTGGGGACATATATTTTTGGAAATGGTCACACTGAGTAGATTCATTTTGCTTTACTATATTTACTTGTTACAAGTGTTTTTCTGGTTTGTTTGCTTGTTTTGTGGGAGATTGAAGGGGAGTAATGAAAATGATTACTGTAACTTTTTTTAATAAACAGAAAAGAATAAAAAAGTTCAGAAGGAAGCACAGACAATTTGCATAGTTTACAATGTAAAGTGTAGAAGATATTTACTTTTTAAAGAAATCTAGCAGTATGAAATGAAGATTTGTGGTTTCACATAGAATCTTTTTGTGCTTTATTTGGGACTATATTTGGAAATGCTTTCTTTTGGTTTTAAAGTTCAGAATTTTAAAATATTGAAATAAAATTTAGTTGTGTTTCTTATTCAAGAGTGTTACCTTAGACAGAAAAAAACCCCACCACAAACCAGAATAGTTTACTGTGGATTCTAAAACATTACTTCCTTTTTCAAAGTCCTACATTTAACCTTTGCTAAATTTAGTAGAATCAATTAGCAAACTTTTCCTAGACAATGTTGTTGACTCACAGATTTGACTTACAGTCATTTGTATTTTGATAAACAATCAAAGCAAATTGAAAACATCTTTTGTATAATGAAAACTCAAGGGCAACATCAAGTCATGTAGTAACTGGTACTCCAATTTTCTGCTCAATTTGAGATTGTTTATAACTTAAGGGTCAGAAATATTTAATTCTTGTTTCTCTTGCTTCCTTATTAGAATTTCAGGATTACTGTAGGATGGAGACCAAGAGATTACTTCCCACTAGCTCCTCCCCAGGCATATATACATATATATATATATATATATACACACACACACACACATATATATACATATATACATATACATACACACATACATACATATATATACATACACACATGCATACACATGTATGTATATATGTATGCATGTATATGGAAATATGGCTTTGAATTGGTGTTGATTTTATATGTGTTTGAATTATGGACATCTTTTTTTTTAAAATTTATTTATTTATTTTTAGTTTTCAACATTCATTTCCACAAGATTTTGACTTTTCTATCCCTCTCTCCCCTCCCCCCCACCCAAAGACACCATGCATTCCGATTACCCCTTCCCCCAATCTGCCCTCTCTTCTACCAGATGCCTCCCTGCCCTTATCTCCAACTCCTCTATTTTCTTGTGGGGCAAGATAGATTTCCATACCCCATTACCTGTATGTCTTATATCCCAGTTGCATGCAAAAACAATTTTTAACATTGGTTTTTAAAACTTTGCATTCCAACTTCTCTCCTTCCTTCCTTGCCATCCATCCACACTGAGAAGGCAAGCAATTCAATATAGGTCATACATGTGTAGTTATGCAAAAGACTTCCATAAAAGCCTTGTTGTGAAAAACTAACTATATTTCCCTCCATCCCATCCTGCCCGCATTTATTCTATTCTCTCTTTTGACCTAGTCCCTCCCCAAAAGTGTTTAGTTCTAATTACTCTCTCCTCCCATTTGCCCTCCCTTCTATCATTCCCTCCCCCACACCCTACTTATCCCCTTTTCCTCTACTTTTCTGTAGTGTAAGATAGATTTTCATGTCCAATTGAATGTGCATATTATTCCCTCCATAAGCCAAATGTGATGAGAGTAAGCTTTGCTTTCCCCCTCTTACTTCTCCCCTTTTCCCCTCCTTTGAAAAAGCTTTTTCTTGCCTCTTTTATGAGAGATAATTTGCCCCATTCCATTTCTCCCTTTCTCCTCCCAATATAGTCCTCTCTCACCCCTTAGTTTTATTTTTTAGATATCATCCCTTCCTATTCAATTCACCTTGTGCCCTCTGTCTACATGTATATAATCCCTCCAGCTACTCAAATACTGAGAAAAGTCTCAAGAGTTACAAATATTATCTTTCCATATAGGAATATAAACAGTTCAACTTTAGTAAGTCCCTTATAGTTTCTCTTTCCTGTTTACCTTTTCATGCTTCTTTTGATTCTTGTGTTTGAAATTCAAATTTTCTATTCAACTCTGGTCTTTTCATCAAGAATGCTTGAAAGTCCTCTATTTCATTGAAGGACCATTTTTTTCCCCTGAAGTATTATACTCAGTTTTGCTGGGTAGGTGATTCTTGGTTTTAATCCTAGTTCCTTTGACTTCTGGAATATCATATTCCAAGTCCTTCTATCCTTTAATGCAGAAGCTGCTAGATCTTGTGTTATCCTGATTGTATTTCCACAATACTCAAATTGTTTCTTTCTGGCTGCTTGCAATATTTTCTCCTTGACCTAGAAACTATGGAATTTGGCTGCGACATTCCTAGGAGTTTTTCTTTTGGGATGTCTTTCAGGAGACAATCAGTAGATTCTTTCAATGTTTCTTTTACCCTCTGGTTCTAGAATATCAGGACAGTTTTCCTTGATAATTTCATGAAAGATGATGTCTAGGCTCTTATTTTGATTATGGCTTTCGGGTAGTCTCTCCTGGACCTGTTTTCCAGGTCAGTTGTTTTTCCAATGAGATACTTCACATTTTCTGTTATTTTTTTCATTTCTTCAGTTTTGTTTTGTAATTTCTTGATTTTTCATAAAGTCATTAGATTCCATCTGCTCCATTGTAATCTTTAAGGAATTATTTTCTTCAGTGAACTTTTGACTCTCCTTTTTCATCTTGCCAATTCTGCTTTTCAGGGCATTCTTCTCCTCATTAGTTCTTTGGATCTCTTTTGCCTTTTGATTAGTCTGTTATTTAAAGTGTTATCTTCTTCAGCCTTTTTTGAGGTCTCCTTTAGCAAGTAGTTGACTCGTTTTTTATGATCTCTCATTTCTCTTCCTAAGTTTTGCTGTACTTCTCTTACTTGATTTTCAAAATCCTTTTTGAGCTCATCTGTGGCCTGAAACCTATTTATATTTTTCTTAGAAACTTTGGATGGAGGAACTTTGACTTTGTTTTCTTCTATTTGCATGCTTTGATCTTTCTTGTCACCAAAGTAAGATTCCATAGTCTGATTCTTTTCCATTTTTTGCTCATTTCCCCAGCCATTTACTTGCCTTTTGAGCTCTTTGTCAAGGTGGTTCTCTGTCTCCAGTGGAGGGTGGGGGGAGTGTACTGTCAGCTCCTAGATTCCCCCCACAATCTGTGGGCCTAGAGCTCCAGAAACAGTGGCTGCAGCTGTCCCTACTGCTGTTGTGTCTGCAGAGGTTTCCTCTGCTGCCCTGGGGCCTGGGGCTGGACCACTCCACTCTACTACACTGGTGCCACAGGCTTTTTCCACTGACCTTCCAATTTGTCCTCAGTGTTTTAGGGTCCTGAAGTCTGGAAACTGCCGCAGGTGTGAGAGATTCAGTCTTACCAAGGCCTGCTCAGGTCCAGTTTATGCTGGCACAGCCCATGCTGGGCTGATCTCTGCTCCCAGTGTGGTGTGAAAGACACTTTCAGGTGATCTTTCAGGCTGCGTTGGACTGGACATTTGCTTTCCTCCATCATTCTGTGGGTTCTGCAGCTCCAGAATTTGTTTAGAGCCATTTTTCACATGTATTTGGCTGGGGTTGGTGGGAGCTCTCTAAAATGTCAATGCTGCAACTCCTCCACCTTGGCTCAGCCTATTGATCACATCTTTAAGGTAACTTTTTTTTTTTTATCTTGTGATTTAGGGTTTGGAGTTTTATGAAGTCAGTGATCTAGAGTATGTGTGGGATGGTTTACAAAGTTTTGTTTGGGAACCTGGAATTTAAACTGGTATCAAAATTTATACCAAAGTTTTAACTTTATTGAAAGATGACTTTTGGGAAGGAAAAAGTGTATATAAACCATGAAAATAAGTAGCAGTCTACAAATGTGCGGTATAATGTGAATTAAGCAGTGACTCTAATAATAATTTTAATTGAATTCCTTCTTTTTCTCCCTCACTCTTTTCATAATTTGCACAAAACTCTGTGATTATTGGTAATTTTGAAGTTGTTTTCTGTAGTCATGTTCTCTTAGTCTGATGATTCAGAGACCAGTAAGAAGAGGAGACTTGGTGGCTGGGAGTAGGTGGCATTGGAAAATGCTGAGTGCCAAACACAATTACTGCTAGCCAAATGCTTTTTTCAAACTATTAACGAATGATGCATAATATTCTGGGAGACATCATCAAAACATATTTTCACTCAGAAGAGCTGGATATGTTAAGACAACAATGAATTTTTCCACCTCCCTGAGGTTTTGCATGTTTAGAGCAATGGGTTCATCATTCTGCGTGACTAATCTACTCCTTTGCTCTACATTTAAATTAACTCTTAACTACTTGCACTAACACAGAAAAATAATAAGAATATAAAGTATAAGGCAGACAAGAAAAATCATAGAACTGTGGAACTGGAAGAAGCCTCAGATACTACCTAGTCAAACTCTTACCTAACCTCTGTTACAGTGAGAAAAATCATCAACCAAGCTCTGTTGAAGACTTCCAATGAAGCAGAAATTAACTCCAACCCTCATAAAGACAGTTGATTCCACTTTTGAATGGCTTCAATTGTTTGGGAGATTTTGTTTTCCACTTGCATCAAGCCCAACTTGATTCCTTCAACTGATCACAAAAATGAAATAATACATACAAATATTCATGCATATGTAACAAAATAAATGAATATAGGGTGATCAATATAAACATCTTTTGGGAATTTCTTATATGCAAGGCACTAATGCTAGCTGTTATGAAGATCACAAAGGAAATTGAGCAAGGCATTTGCATAAATGCCTTTGCATATTTTGCACACATATTTGTATGCTCTTTAAACTATTTTTTTGTTCTTTTCTTAAGTTGGTTCTATGGAGCACCTTCTCCTCTCTCCTCTCAATTGCTTGGTCTCTCTAGTTACTGGAAGTCATATGCAAGGGAAGCACGAACACACCAAGGCATGAGGTGTCCCATCAAAAACCACAGCGGTATTTCAATGCCATGGACTCCAAGAACTCAGGATTATCCCCATGCCATGATGAGGTGTGGAGTAGGACTCTAGTCTTTTACATAGTAGTCATCCAGTGAATGAAATAGATCTATGATTTCATCAAACCATCAATAATGTAGATCACAATACACCAAGGACCACCCATTCTCTGCAACTCTTACCTACAATTTCCTATAACTCCATCATAGAAGCTCCTTTTGGTATTCTATCTGCCTGAATAAACACTGCTAATGTTACTAAGGCTATAAATAAGAATCAGGCTGACAGTTATATACCACTGGATTTGTTGAATATAACTAAAATGACTTACCTCTCAGTGGAACCTATGAAATGACTAATATACTAAGGTAGGATCAAAAGACCCTACATAGGGGGCAATTGCATAATTCAGACAAACGTGTTGACAAAGAAGCATCTTATGTCAGCAATTAAGTACCAGGTCATTGCTACCAGAAGGTAAAGAAAGGGATATCTTTAAGGAGTTAAGATTTTAAAACCAATGTAGATTATCCAAGGAAATAGTGGAGATAGTACAATTCACCATTACTGATCATAAAAATTTAGCTTCTACCAAATATCTCACAGAAACTTTATGTCCTTCATGGACTGACAGAAGATAAATTCCTATATCACAAATAGAGTCTCGAAAATATCCTAGCTAACCCAATCAAAAAACCTAATCTGGAACCAGAATATTATCAGTTACCACACTGTTTGCCATGATCACCCAGACATAACATTTATTCGTAAAATCAATTCACAATATTCGTTAACAACATTTTAAGGTATATGTCACCATCACAAATAAATATTCATTATCTCCTAACTATGTGGAGCACAAAGTATTCGAAGTATAAATGCTTGACTGAGGAGAACAAAATCATATGAGAACATGTTGTAGACCTTTCATTCCTATTGCCTTGACTGCTCCTGGGGTTGCACTGAGAATGCTTTCAGTGACTTTATGGGAGATGAGCTTACGTCTTAGTACTTGTATTCAACCACAAAAAGAAATTATTTTATCTACCTCTATAATCTTCCATAGAACACTGAATATAAAGTAATAATAGCATGAGAATGACTTGTCCCAAGATTCTTTTTATTGAAAGCCCGTCAAGAACAATGAGAGGATGAGATGATGACAAAATATGAATAATAATCACTATATTAATAATATGATTTTAAATCCTAATTTTGCTTTCCGTAGCTAAGCAGAACACATAGAGTTATTCTTCCACATGAAAATCCTTCCAATATTTTGAACATAGTTATCATGTGCCTGCTGAGACTCCTCTTCTTACATTTCAATATTGCCTGTCCCCAGAGAGTAAATTACTCAACCAGTGCTATGGACCTATGTCTCTAAATATGCAAAACCTCAGAGACATGGAAAATTGTAATGTTGTCTTATTATAACATAAAAAATCCTTCTGAGGAAAAGTATACTTTGATGACATTTCACAGAATAACATATGGCATTTCTTAGTAGTTTCCAAAAAAGAATTCAGCTTGTAAAAATTGTCTTTGGCCCCATCACCATTTTTCCAAAGCCACTCCTTTCTAGCCACCATCACTTTTCTTTCAGCTCTATTTCATTTGATGACAGATATTATATTAGTATGTTTGAAGATAATTATTATATTAATTCAAGCACTCCGATTATATGCAAGGTATTAGATGAGGTACTAGAGATACCAAATATGAAAAATAATCTCTTGCCCTCAAGGAGTTTACTGCATTTCTCTGGGAAGGGGGTTATCACATTCACACAGACAAGTAAGTACGAGATAATCTGTGAGAGGAAAATTATCCTAACAGCTAGAGGGATCTGGGAAGTTTCCCCATGAGAGGAGGGACATAAGATCAATGAGCCTTTAAGGCACCTAAGGATTCCAAGAGGTAGAGATAAAATGAGAATCCTAACTGTGAATTATTATTAATAATCACTCACATCATTATATTGTTTTATAGTTCACTTTACTCCCAGCAAGATTTTAAGTTAAGAAGTAAAAGCATTATTATTCCTACCTCACATGAAGAAACAAAAGCTAGAAACGGAACATTTGCAAATCCTCTTCTTTTCTTCTTGCTTTTTGATTTCTTCTTTAGAGGAGATAAAAATATTTTACTGCTGTTTCTTCTGTTTGACAGGTAAGGAGAATGCGTTCCTTTCCTAGTAGTTAGGAACCTCCCTAGATCAGCATTTTTCAAGGTCTAGAAATTAATCTCAGAGGGTTTGCAGGGAATTCTACAGAACATAATTCCCTGATGAAGGGATTTGGGCTCACCCAAGTTATTTGCACTTCACGGTGCTATGACAGGTTGACCTCTCAATGTGTTTTATTTCAGAAAATGTTAACTCAGATGACAACTATCACTATAAATGTGAGAATAAATGTATATAAATCACAGTTGCTCAAATATCAGTTCATATGGCAGACAGATGAGAACACAAAATTTCCCACAGCCCATAGTAGAGTATTTTAGATTAGTTCTTTAGTATTATAACAAAACAAGTCTTTTCTAAGAAAATAATTTTTTTTCTTTTTTCCAATCATTGAGCATTACTCAATACAAAAAAAGTATGAGGTCTTCTTTCTCACAAATATAGGATTTAACATAAAATGATATTTTCTTTCTGAGTTTAATGAAAATGAGAGAGAGAGAGAGAGAGAGAGAGAGAGAGAGAGAGAGAGACAGACAGACAGACAGACAGACAGACAGAGACAGAGACAGAAACAGAGAGGAAGAGAAGAGAAGAGAAGATAGGAGAGCAAAACATAGGACAGAAGATATGAGGAGAGAGCATGGTCATATAGCTAAAGAGAAAAACTAAATGACCAAGAAATTCAAGGATAAGGGTAAAGTATTTTGTTCAACAGTGTTAAAGGTAGAGTTGTACTGAAAATACATTCAACTGTCCCTGAAAGTCTGATCAAGAGTATTTTTAAAGTAAGTTTTAAGATTTGGCTACAGTTTCATATTGTAAACTCCTAATTAGTAGAAGCTGCACAGTTTATTATTTCATTTTGAACATTATGGCCTGTTTCTTTTTGAGGGCACTTTAAATTACTAATTGTCATGTATGGCCATGCAGAGTTGCTCCTTTATCCTGAAACACATATTCAATAAATTGGAAGAGCTGCAGTTTATTTCTATCCTCAAACCCATATCTTCTTCCTGGTAAGTAGCAGGGAGGGAATAGAGGTAAAACTTTTTTGGGGGGGATGTCCTTTTAAACTGTTGCCTTGGGGCAATACGATAATCATTTTAAATGATTTAAAAAATATTTACTAGGGGATTAGGAGAGAAAACAATGTTTAGAAATCTGCTCTGAATAGTTCTAGTAAAGGGAACATAGTGTTTTGTCAAGAATAATTTTCTTTTTAGTTTTTAATTTCAATATTATGTATCTAAGGTAATAAATATATTCTTTTCTAGTGTTTTGCTATCTGATGTCCATAAATACACGTTATTGTTGTTTGAATTTATAAACTGCCTCATTGGTAATATAGAGTGTAATTTCTAAAAGGCTTTATCTTGAGCATTCTAAAGCAACAATCTGTGGAAGCGCTTATGGTTTCCAAATTGCTTTCAATATTTAAAGTCATTTTCCCTTAGTAAAAATAAGCAAGAATTACTAAGAATAAGATAAAAAGAACTTACATGTATATGCAGCTTACATATATATGTATAGAATAACTATGCAAAATAAATCTTTCCTCCATAGGCTTAGGACTATACGTTGGTTTGGGGAGAAAATAATGCCAACAAGGAAAAATTTGAATAAAATTTTGATGTACAAGTCAAATCTTAGTTTTTTGTTTCCTGGAGTTGTTAGTCTTCAGTAATAAAGTATCAATCTTGCTTTGTGGTGGCTTGCTATGAAGGAAATTGTTTAGAATTTAACAGGTTGAAGTCATTTTTTAATCAATAGTAATTTTGTAATGCTTCTTCAAATTAGTGTTAGCCTCCTCAGATGTTATAAAAATGGACCTGTTCCAATCTTCTGTGGAATGTTGGGAGTATCCAAACAACATGAATTAGTCTGTTGAAGTGGAAAAAAAACAAAAACAAAACAATGCATCAGGAATATGGACCCAGATTCAAATTCTGCCTCTGATGCTTATCAGTTATGTAACCTTGCATGAATCTTTTATCATCTATAGGCTTCAGTTTCCTCATCCGCAAAATGATGAGATGGCAATAGTTGCCCTTTGATGTCCCTTCCAGCTTTAAATCTATGATTCTATGATATTTAATGGTATCTTGCTGCTCTAGACCTATGATATAATCCTCTCCTTTATTTTATGCTCTAACTTTATGAATGCAGGGCTCTGTAAGCATTTCAGTTATCTAAATTTTTATTTTTTCCTGTCTAAATTCAACCCAATATTGTTTTAGTTAGACACCAATTCTTTTGTTTTCCCTGCAGTTGTCCTGTGTCCTTTCCCCTGATCAAGTTCCTTTAGCATACTGGCAGATGGCAAACATGACTCTCCTTACTTAGCCTTCTGTTCTTAAGGGTGAACAGCCCCAGTCTTTCATTCTTTCCTGTAGGTCAATGCTTTTCAGTCCTCTCAACATTCTTGCTATTCTCTGTACTTTTTCCAAGAAATGCACATATGATATTAATATTAACTGACTGCACCAAATTATTCAATTGTTGGTCTAATAATTGACATGTGAGTTTCTCTGAAAACAATAATTGCAATATTGTGCAGACAAGTCGAGTAACCCCTCTGTCACATGCATGAATATAAAATAAGCACAATGAAACAGATGAGCGTGGGAGGAAGAAAGGTCCAGCTGGATGCTTCAGAAAGGAATAGTGTCCTTTCACCTCTGAAACTATGGAGGACCATGGAACCTTATCTATTGTTGGCAATGGATTAGCAATAAAAGGAATGTCTTGGTTTCCCATCTTTCATTTTTCTCATCTTTTTTCACTTTTGGAGGTATATAGAGTTGACCTAGTGTATAAGCTGAAGCAGCTCAGTAGTTTTGGTTCCTTTATGATTTGGGTTAAAGTGTGATTCAAATTCCTTGCAGCATTTTCTTTCTAACAAGGTTTATACTAATATGGTAACAGTAGAAGCACAGTTTCTTGTATTTGCTCTGGAGAAATGCCACCAATAGGGTTCTCTCTTGTACACAGAGTGTATACTTTCTAATAAAAATATCAACAGAGCACAGTAGTAATTGTCTTTTGTTACAATACCCTCTGTCATAGCATGCTGAGATAAACTTTTCACTATTTGTTATGGCTTTATCTTTAGTTATTATAAAATAAAGTTATTTTCCCAAATATTTGGTTTCAAAAGACATGATTCTGATCTTTGGGGAATCTTATAAATCTCATATTTTCTACTAATGGACAGTTATTTGTCCTTTGTTCTCAAAGAGGACCATCACATCAGGAAGGTGATGCCATGACTTGAAAGTAAATTCAATTGAAGTAAGGGAGGGCTGTGCAAAGTCACCAGCCTCACTTTCTCCTCCAGCACCATCTGAGTCCAATGGCAAGATATAGGTCAGGATGAGTAGAGGTGGACCTGGATGTAGTAGGAAACCTTGGCCTTTGTAAGCTAATGTCTTTCCCAGGTTTCAGCTTGACTGAGGCAACACCCATTCAGTGATTAAGGCTAGGTAAGAAATGAGGCAAAGAAAAAAACATTATGGAAACAGAAAATGCTCAGGGTTTCTGGACAAAACAGAAACAGTTGCTATTAGGGCCCAATGACCAGGTAATGCTTGGGTTGAGACCTATTGGTGGTCAATCAATGAGAGTCAGAGTTACTTGACTTTAAGACTTGGTCCTTAAGATAAAAATCTAGCCCCTAAACCCCAAGATATCTAGTGATGTTTCAGCAATCAAAATTTATATTCCTTTGGAGAGAGCACCCAAAGGTAATGTTATTATACTCCATGTGGACAAAGGAAGAAGGAAAGGAAAGGAAAGGAGAAAGGAAAAAGGAAGAATGAAAAGAAAAAGGAAGGAAGAGGCTGTGCTGCCCAATTGCAATTGACCAGTTGGGTTCCAAGTAGGGAAGCTTGTATTGCTTACATGCTGCTGTTTGTTCTTTGTTCTAGAAGAGGAACATGACCTCAGGAAAGTGATGCCATGACTTGTAAGTGAATTCCATTCAAGAGGATAAATGGGAAAGTAGGGAGGAAAAGTCAGTAATCAATACTGACTTTCTATTTTCCAGAATCAGTTGGCTGATCAAAGAAGAATTACTATTTCTCCTCCATCCCACTTAGCATATATAAGGAAATCCCCTGAATACTATCACAGAATCACAGAATATGACGATTGCAAGGGACCACAGAAGCCATTTTATCCAACACATACTTGGGGAAAAAGTCTCATCTACAGCATAGTCAACAAGAGGTCATTTAGCATTTGCTTGAAAACTTACAAGGAGAAAGAATCCACTGTTTAACTGAGAAATGCAATTCCATTCTTAGTTACCTCTTATTGATAGGATGCTTTTACTTGTGTCACACCTAAATTTGCCTCATTGTTCTTTGTCCTGCCCTTGGAGGTCAAAGAGAACAAATAAAATTCCTCTCGCAGGTAGCAGCTCTTCAAATACTTGATGATGGCTATCATGTCTGAAGTCTGCTCTTCTCCAAACTAAACATTCTTCTTTAAACCCATATTTCTATGGCATGAATTCAATACCCTCACCAACCTAGATACCCTCCCGTAAATACTCTACTCCAGATGTGGTCTGACCACAGAATTCTGATCAAAATACCTACCCATGCTTCAGACTCATCTAAAAGCAAAAATTAGCCTAGAATTTAGGACATAAATATGTCACTGTACTTTCATACTTTGGCTTAATGTTTCTGGTCTGCTGTCTTTATGTATTGTGTATATGTGTCAGGATTCTCTGCTTTTGGAAGGCAAACAAACTAGCTCTTGGGATATTAAAATTCTCTCTCTCTCTCTCTCTCTCTCTCTCTCTGTCTCTCTCTCTCTCTCCCTCTCTGAAGTGTCCAAGAGCATCTGAAACCTAGATTGTACCTCAACCAAAAAGGAACAAGCATCTGTAGCAGATTAAGCAGTATGTCACAGGGAAGCAGACTTGTCTATTAACTCATTATAAAGTATTCCTGCAGAAGGTAGAGGAATGGGGTGGAACCAAGATGGTAGAGTAAACGCAGGGACCTGCTTGAGCTGTCCTCCAAAATCCTTCCAAATACCTGGAAAAATGAATCTAAACAAATTCTTGAGCTACAGAACCCACAAAATGATGGAGTGAAATAAGTCTCCAGCCCAAGACAGTCTGGAAGGTTAATAAGAAGAGTCTATCACACTGAACCAGGAGTGGAGCGCAGTCCAGCATGGGCCAGGCTGGCATTGATGGTGGGGCAGGCCTCAGAAGACTCAATCACTGGCAACTGTGGCAGTTCCCACACTTTTTGGCCCTCAAATGCCAAAGACAACATAGAAGATCAGTGGAAAACTCTGTTGGACACGAGAGGGGGAGGGGCACCATCCAGCCCAAACTGTCTGGCAGTGGAAGTGGTGGCAGCAGCAGCAGCAGGGTCAGCTACTTCAGGAGCTCCCACTCACAGATGGTGCGGATATTGAACAGCTGATCAAGGGTGACAGCAGGGATCTCTTTGCTGGCACGTAGAATTCTCTAGCTTTGCCCTGCTTGGATCTGGGTCACAGTCCTGGGTGGTGGTCCTGGGGCAAGGAGTTGCTCTGGTGTGGTGGAGCTTTTGGTTCAGTGAAGAAGGAATCTTTGTCACTGTTCAAAGGCAGAAAAGAGTACTTGTGGTCTCCACAGGACAGAGCAAAGGCCAGGAAAGGAGGAAATACCTCTCCTTGGAAGAATGAAAAATTTACAGGTCCCTAGAAGTAACTCTGAAAAGAACCGAACAAAACCCCTGAAGTTTAGAACAATACACCACTACTACCTCCACTGGAAAAGAGTTCAACCTTGACAAAGAGTTAGAAAGTCAAATTTTTGACTGGGAATATGAGCAGACAGAATAAAAAACCTCAGACTATAAAATGTTACTTTGGTGACAAAGAAGATGAAAACATACAATCAAGAGAAGACAGTAAAGTAAAAATTCCTACATCTAAAGCCTCCAAGAAAAATATGAATTGGTCTCAGGTCTTGAAGAGCTTAAAAATGATTTTGAAAATCAAGTAAGAGAAGTAGAGGAAAAATTAGGAAGAGAAATGAGAGTGATGTAAGATAATTGTGAAAATAAAGTCAACAGCTTGCTAAAGGAGACCCCTCCAAAACACTGAAGCAAATAACACCTTAAAAATAGACTAACCCAAATGACAAAAGAAATTCAAAAAAGCCAAAGGGGAGAAGAATTCCCCAAAAAGCAGAATTGGTCAGATTGAAAAGGAGGTCCAAAAACTTACTGAAGAAAATAATTTCTTAATGATTAGAATGGAGCAGATGGAAGCTAATGACTTTCTGAAAAAATCAAGAAATTATAAAACAAAACCAAAGGAATGAAAAAATAGAAGATAATGTGAAATATCTCACTGGAAAAACCACTGACCTGGAAAATAGATCCAGAAGGGAGAATTTTGAAATTATTTGACTATCTGATCAAAAGAAGAGCTTATACATCATCTTTCAAGAAATTATTAAAGAAAATTGCTCTAATATTCTAGAACCACAGGGTAAAATAGAAATTGAAAGAATATGCTGATCGCCTCTGGAAAGAGGTCACAAAAGGAAAATTCCTAGGAATATTGTAGTTAATTTCCATAGTTCCCAGGTCAAGGAGTAAATATTGCAAGTAGCCAGAAAGAAACAATTCAAGTATTGTGGAAACACAATCAGGATAACACAAGATCTAGCAGCTTCTACTTTAACGTCAAAGGAGCTAGGATTAAAACCAAGAATCACCCATTCAGCAAAACTAAGAATAATACTTCAGGGGAAAACATAGAAATTCAATGAAATAGATGACTTTCAAGCATTCTTGATGAAAAGACCAGAGCTGAATAGAAAATTTTACTTTCAAATATAAGAATCAAGAGAAGCATGAAAGGAAAAAGAGGAATCATAAGATACTTATTAAAGTTTAACTGTTTACATTCCTACATGGAAAGATGGTATTGTTAACTCATGAGACCTTTTTCAGTATTAGGTTAGTATATGCATGTACATATGTGTATATATATATATATATATATATATATATATATATATATATATATATATATATGTATATTTATACACGTACTCACAGACACACACAGGCCACAGGGTGAGTTTAATGTGAAGGGATGATATCTAAAAATAAAATTAAGGGGTGAGAGAGGAAAATACTGGGAGAACAAGAAAGGGAGAGATAGAATGGGGTAAACTATCTCACATAAGAGGGGCAAGAAAAAGCCTTTGTAATGGAGGGAAGGAAAGAGGAGGTGAGAGGGAATGAGTGAACCTTACTCTCATTGAATTTGGCTTAAGGAGGGAATAACATACATACTCAATTGGCTATCTTACCCTACAGGACAGTAGGGGGAAGGAAATAAGGTGGTGGCTAGGGGGGGATGACAGAAGGCAGGATAGATTGGGGGAGGGGGTAGTCAGAAGCAAACACTTTTGGAAAGAAGCAACGTCAAAGAGAGAATAGAATAAATGAGGAGTGGGATAGGATGGAGGAAAATATAGTTAGTCTTTCACAACATGACTATTATGGAAGTGTTTTGCACAACTACACATGTATAACCTTTATTAAATTGCTTGCCTTCTCAATGAGAGTGAGTGGAGGGGGAAGAAAGGAGAGAATTTGGAATCAAAGTATTAAAAACAAATGTTAAAAATTGTTTTTACATGCAATTATGAAATAAGATATATAGGTGATGAGGTATAGAAATCTATCTTGCCCTACAAGAAAGTGAGGGGGAGGGGCTTAGGAGGGGGTTGGGGTGATGGAGGGGAGGGAAGATTGGGGGAAGGGGTAATCAGAATGCAAGCTGTCTTGGGGTGGGGAGTAAGGGAGAAATGGGGAGAAATTGTGGAACTCAAAATCTTGTGGAAATGAATGTTGACTAAATAAATAAATTAATAAATTAAAAAAAAAAAAAAAGTATCCCTGCCAGGCAAAACCAAGAACCACAGAATCTCAGTTTGAATTGTCCTTGAGGGCATTGACTCAAACTGAACATGACTGAGAATTCCTTCTATAATATCCCCATCAAGGGGTGACCCACCCTTGGATTCAAGGCCTCCTATCAGGGGATATCTACTCCTTGAGGGTAAGGAACTATTTTCTTTGCATTTCCAGTGTCTAGCATTATGTCTGGTATGTTGTAGGAGCTTAATAAGTGTTTGTTGATTGATTGATCACTAAGAAGGTTTTTCTTTTTCTTCAAAGTCAAAATTGACTTTTCTGTAACTTTCATTATTCCCAGTTCAAATGGCTCCAATAGAAAACTATATACTTTAGTTTCCAGCTGCTTTCTATTTTCTGTCTTACAGTTGGGTTAGCCTGCTGCTGGTGTTGTTTTGTGCTTTTGACCTCATCTTCTGTTTATTGCGGGCTGAGACTCTACTTACTTGTTTACTATAGGAAAATGATGTTTTGTTACTATTCTTTCCCCTCTTCTTGGTCCCTGACAGAAACAATGGCCTGCTAAATTTCCCTCCACTCCATCCTCTCCCTCCCAATTTTCCAGGTACCAGGGGAGCCAGGATAGCTAATTTCCCAAGAATCAGGATAAAACAAAAGGCACTTAAGACAGAAGAGAATGTGATCATTGATGATTCAGAAGGCACTTAAGGATCCTGTAGCGCCCTAAGATCATTCATATGACCACGTGACTGTAATGAAGAAGAACAGGATAATGAAGAGTTGAGAGAATATTGGCTAAATCTGCTTTTACTGTGGTTATTTTCCTACAGTCTCCAATGGTGCCATACACAATTTAGTGCTTGATGAATCATTTTTTGATAGAATGTGTGTTCTGAATATAGGTCATTTTCATGATGAGGTTGAGATTTTCCCTTAATGGAGAGCTGAAGATGTGGGCTCTGTACCACAAGTGATCAGATTTTCTTCAACAACAACTAATGAAAACACTCTTTTTCAAAAGACTGTTTAAAAAAAAACCCAACTAGTGGCCATGAGCAGAAAGGGGATGGAGGAACTATTGAAAATATTCCTTTAGCCTCCATTTCCTCAGAGATATCCACAATGTTGGAGGCCTCTGCAAGAAATCAGTTGGTCAATCAATAAGCACCTACTACATGCTAGGCATGATGAAAGACTGGGGATACACAAATAGTAATGAAACTTTCCCCTCAAGGTGTTTGTACTCTATTGGAGATGCAACATGTAAATGAAGAAGTATTTATCAAGCCTATGGTAATCACCCTTGCTTCCTATATTCAGAGTAATGGAGAAAATCTCTCTATTAAACATTAATACAGTTCTTGGAAAGAGGAGAGGTAAATCAAGCATATACTGAAGCGAGTCAACTTCGTAAGTCTCATGAAAGCCCCTATTGCTGCTTGACCTGGGAAGATTCAATCCTCCTCAAGCTGATTTATTCCTTGCCTGGACTCCTACTCCAAAAGAGGAATTGAGCTTTATTTTGGACTCTGAGTGTTATTGGGGACTATTTGTACCTCTTAGATCCATGATTGGGCCCCCAGCCAGTGGCAGCTGTCAGCTGAGTTGCATTTAATCTCAATGCACAACTCAGACCAATTAAAGGTCTTCAGTGGAATGGGGAATTGGAAGCTTATTTGTATGGGAAACTGTCTAAATACTCTCATTACATCTTTTTGTGTGGTTGTTGTTGTCCAGTCCAAACCCCACTTAGAGACATAAGCTACCTCACTGACGGTAATAATAGATACATTCATTATCACTGGTACATTCCATACAATCTGATGAACAAAAGATCCCTGGATCATTGGACATGCCACAAAGTCAGTGGTGGGTGTTTCATAATTAGGTAGGAAATCTGAATGCCATTCATATAATGTTATATTCAAGCATGACCCAGCTGGGCATCTTTTCAATGAAGTGTCTGTAAATCATATTAGCCATCTTCCCTACCATCATACGTGGTTATCTCTAACTCTGATCCCAAGAGTTTCATAATATAGGAATTTACTCATTTTCTTCCTGCATTTTTTTCTTAACAAATCTTGTTCCAATTTCTTTCTCTCTCATTTTTATTAATCAGTCAGTTAATCAATTTAAGATGTTTATTTCCAACTTTTCTAGCTGTGTTGTTTTTCCCAAGAGCCTCTCTATATCAGTATCAGGCTAAAAATTTCTACAACAAAGAGTTGTTTGGGAAATTCAGGAATTTGTTTAGTTCATATCAAATTATCTGAGGGCTATAGTTCTGTAGGGTTTTAGTGAATTCAATTCAAGAAATATTTATCAGATGCCTACAGTGTACCGGGCACTGAGACAGGTACTGAGGCTATAGAGACAAAAACCAAACTGCTTTCTTGTTGGACCTTATTGGACATCCTCCATGGATTTTCCTTTTTTTAATTGCTAAAAATAATAAAAAAAAATTTTCAGCTCCCAAACATGGATGTCTGAAGTTGCTTCCAACACTTCACACTGTGTCATGGCAATCAGAAAAATCAATGTGATCTCAGGGTGTATTAAGAGAGGATATTATGCGGTAGGTGTAGTGATCATCTGGTTATACTCTACCCAGGAAGAGAAATTAAATTTGTTCCCTTTGGCTTCAGACCTAGGAACAATAGATGAAAGTGGTCATGAATCAGATTTTTCTGATTAAGGTGAGCAAAACTTTCTGGCAATTAGAGCTTCCCCGAAGGTGAATGGGCTATCCCAGAAGGCAATGGATTTCCCCTTGATGGAGACCTTCTGGCAAAAGCTAAATACCCACTTATTTAGATGTTGAATAGTCTTGTCCAGACATAACTTGTCCTTTAAGGGTGTGATGATTTTCAGATATTCTAAGATTCTATGACTGTGATTCCAAATTTGAGGGAAGTTATAATGGTTTATTCCATTCCCACAATGCATTTCCTCCCTACTTTCAACAGAGTCTCTCTCTTACTTTAAAATGAAGCTCAGACACTCTTCTGTATGAAACTTTTCCAGATATCAACAACTGCTCGTTTTTTGCTTCTCAAACTACCTTGAAGTTAACTATTTTGAACATATTTACATTCATTAACTTAGATTTATATTGTATATCATACTTGTCTCTCACATTATAATATTCTTCTTGTAGGTAGAGATTGTTTAATTTGCTCTATTTGTTTCTCTAGAAAGGAAGTGCCAGGCACTTAGAAGATGCTTAGTATTTGTTGACTGAGAGTTTATACTTATACTCAGGGTATGTTTATGATCAAGATCCACAAAAGATAACCAAATTCAACCTCTTCTTTTAGCATTCTTCTCCCCTTCTGCAGTACAAGACAGATCTGTGCATATTTCTCTTCCTCTGTCTTTCTTCCTCATGCTAAGGGGGAACCAGTCACTGGCTTTGACCAGATGGCCTAGATTTGGAGCTAGTAGAAATCGGTTTGAATCCAGACTCAGCCACTTACTACCTGTATGACCTGAATACATCACAGACCCTCCCAAGATCTCAGTTCCCTTCCTTATCTACAAAAGGAGTCAGACAGACTAGATGATTGCTAAGATTCCCTCAAAGCTGTAATCCCTATGGATCTATGATTTACCTGAACTGTGATAGTGGAGAGGAGAAAAGATGTGTTATATGTAAGAGAAAAACCTATCTGGCCCAGTCAATGTGAAGATCTGCCTCAAGCTAACACATTCATCCATCACTCAGGGGAAAAGCCTCAAGGAGGTCAGGGTTTCACTGCTGTACACTAGGAAAATAGCCAAAGGATCAACATCCTCCATCTTTGGATTATCCTATGTTATTTCAGAACATCTGGAAGTCAGCATCAGGGTGCTTCTCTTCATTATCTCCTCTTTCCATTCCTCATTCTATTTGTATCTCCTTGGCAAAGCACAGATATGAACTTTTTAAAAAGGTATCCAATTGAGTACACCAGAGCTGATTTCTAAGCCAGATTTAACTGAATCCAACCTACCTGGAGATAGACAGACTAATCTCTGGAGGCCCCTTCAAGTGCTACATTACTATGCTTTTAGTCAATGTTGTGTTAGTTTGTTTGTATTTGATGCAATGTTCACATCTGTTTGTATTTTGACTTTTTTTCTCATAATACACTTTCATCACCCTCCCCTGCTCCATGTTAAAATGTAATCATTTGATTCCAAAATCCTTCTTTCATTTGGTTCCCATGTCTGAGGATTACTGTCAAGGCTAAAGGTTCTAATACTTAGGTAATAGATTTAGTACATTTAAAATATGTACTTTATTCACTTAGGTCTGCAATATCTCAATCTATTTTAAGCAAAGGGCTTTGTTTTATTTCTTAGGTCCTTTGAATGATAGATAGTGCAAGGCAGCATCTTCATGTTAGTTTCATTATTATGTTTCAGGGCATATGACTGGCAGAGATGGAGGCTTAAGGAGAGCTATACATAATGGACCCATATGCTGAAAAAACATGAGGATGAATGATTAAGTATGAAGAAAAATCAAGCAAGCAAACTATTCCCAGACATATATTACATACACCAGATCTGGGATAATTATTGTTCTTTTGGCAAGAGACAAGGGTGGAAAACAGACCTTTAAGTCAGGTTAGCTTTAAGGAAGGGGTTGCATTCTTTACTGGGTATAATCACTTGCAACTGAAGCAGTAATGATTCCATATGTTGTATTTTAATTGATTATGTCTATTGAGATAAGCACCATGCTGACCTTTATGTGTGGGATGTGGCTAATTTAGGTACCCTGAAGGACTTCATAAAGAAGCAGTGGGTTGACAAAGTGTCTATTGATAGCAATAAAAATGCAAGATTAGACAACATGGAATGCTCGGATACTGCTATTTCTGAAGTAACTTTAAAAGCATCCTTTTGTATAGTTTGCATGCAAACTCTAACATCAAATGTCTATGCAGTTTTCAGACAACCATACTTTTGTCTGAATAGAGTCTGATTTTCTTGAAGGCAGGGGGATATTTTTTCCTTTGTTACTTGATCACCAGGACATAACCCATGCACCAAGTAGGTGCTTAATAAATGCTTCTTTACTTGAATTGAATTTACCAAAAAATATAATTGACTTTTTGTGCAGTTGGGGAAATGATTTTGCTTACTGATGTTTACTACAGATATTTATCTAGGTATGCTAAAAAGCACCTTCCCATCACAACCTCATTTAAGTTCCAGCATTTGTAAGACAGGTTCAATTTCTCCTTGAGGTTGATGATATTGCTCTGTTAAAGAATATTGCAAGTCTTGCATATGAGATATCTAGGTGGACTGAATATCATTTTCAGATGGTAATAATGGGCTTAGATAACTGAAGAATTACTTCGGTAATCAATCTTTCAGTTGATTATGTAGCAACAGCTATCTATTATAAAATAAGCAAGAGCAGTGATGAGGAAAACCCAAGAGATTTGTACATTTGGTTGAGGCTGTAAAAGCATCCAAGTCTTCAGATGTTTGTTTGAACCTTCTCTGAACTATTAAAAATGGTATAATCCATAGAGCTGGCTATGGATTTACACAAGAATGGGCTTTCAAGTTTCTGCTTCTGGTTGTCGAAAGTATGCCAGAAGAGAACTCCTTCTGATTGTGCTTTGGCATTTCAGCATCCAGATGGAATTAAGAAGTGCTGAGTTAATCAAAACTGAAACATAAGTCATAGTTGACTAGAGGACTTCACTGAAGAATTTTGAACCTCCTGGAGGGAGAGGGGAGAAATATATATAATATTGGTATGTATGCATCCATATATGTGTATCTGTATGCATGTACATATATACATACATATTCCAGTGGGAATACTGGACGGTTTGTCTGGAGCCTTGTATTGCTTTATTATTTTGCAAACTATGTGCCTTCAAGAGACGGCTATCATTGGGAGCTTTTGAGTGGGAAGAAGCAAACATTGTCAAAAATAATTTATTGTGTGGCTACTGATATCGTATATGCCTTTACTAATCGGTCAGTGCCAAGAATTTAGACACCCTTTCTAATTTAATCATACTTTTCCCAAATCCTACCACAATGACAATGCACTTAGTGTACTCTTAGTAAATATTTGATGGATGGACAAATGAATGAAAGCAGCCACTGGGGTAGTCCTCGTATATAAAAGAAATATAAGATACAGGCTCTTCATTTAAGGAGCTCAAATTGTCATCAGTCAGATAGACCTTGCATATTAAAAGTTAAATGACTAGACAAGATTGCGTATTCTAGGTGCCAAAGGGTTCAATAAAATAATGGTATCGATGTTCAGAGGAAGGAATCATTCCACTGTAGATATGGAGCTTAAATTGGTTCTTGAAGGAAGGAAAGTTTTTGCATTAATAGGGAAGGACAGAGGATGTTCCCTCTAGAAGAATAGACTTAGGAATGCACATAGTTTGTTGGGGGAGGGGGAATGAATATTAGTTTGACTGGAGCAGAAGATGCATATGCTGGATGGCTAGCTTCTCAAGGGGAGTGATTATATTTTATCTATCCCAGGACCTTTAAAGAGTTCTATACATAGTAAGTATTTAATAAATGTTTGTTACATTGTATTATGTTTAAATGGGAATTAAAACTAGAAAGATCTGTCTAGGTACTTATGGAAAGGGTCTTGACTTCCAGAGTAAGGTCTTCATTTGGAAGGCAGTGGAGAGCCATTGATGATTTTTGAGTACAAGGTGGAGAGGAGGTGTTTACGAAACACCTGCAGTTGAGTGGCACAGTGGATAGAGTGCTGGAATTGAAATCAGGAAGCCCTCAGACATTCACTTAACATGTCTGCCTTGGTTTTTTCCTAAAATCTGTCTCTGTTATATTTTAATTAAAAGCTATATTTTCACACTTGAATTTCATCAGCTTTTCATAAACAAAAACATTTTTCTGCCACTTTTCAGTTCCAACAATCTACATTAAAATTGTCAGTAAATATTAAAATTATTCAGTGATAGTATTGATCTTAATATTTCTTCTACCAATTCAGATCATAATCCATTCATATATGTTATCCTGTGCCATCTTGGTTTCTGCTTTCATATAAGTATGAAACATAAGGTCCATTTAATAGGTTTAGGGTTTTCCTAACTTTCCCTTGACATCACGATGTGAATCTGTTCACAGGACTTGGGCTGTCCATTTTGCATCCCCCACTCTTACCTCATGACCATCCCATCTTCATTTTCCATCATATATTTCCTTGATAGAATCATTTTGCTCCAGTTCTTCTTCATAGTTTTTCACTGGGCATAATATTTAATCATAGATTAAGCTCTAATATTATAGATGAGCAGTTGATTACTCCTTAATAACGTGATTTAGACATCTAGGTTATCACCAGGAGATATTTCTACCTCTTTAGGAGACAAAAAGGAAAACCATGGTAGGTACTTAATAAATGTGTTTTGACTGACTGGTCTTTGCAGAATCTGAGTGGGAAGAGATTTCAGAAATTACCTGGTCCAGAATTTCATACATACACACACATGCACATGTGTGACCACACACATGCACATAAATTCTTAAAAATATACCTCTCAAATCATCATCCAGCCTTTACTCACTGCTAGTGAGAAGGAAGCCCACTGCTTTCCAAAGTAGTTCATTCTACTTTTAATAATACAACTTATTAGAAAATTGTTTTTGCTACAGAAAACCCACACTTGATTACCTTTTGACAACTTATAACTGTTACTCCTAGTTCTGCCTTTTGCAGCCAAGCAGAATAAATGTATGTTCCATGTAAGACTTTAAATACTTGAAGAAGCTATTGTTACTACACATACACACACACACACACACACGCACACACACACCTTGATTCTGCTCTTCAAGCTAAACACACTTGATTGATTCAGCCCATATATGGCTTATTCTTAAAGTACTTCACAAACCTGGCTTCTGGGTAATCTAATTCATACTGAAGCATTAATGGTAAATATTATCATAGTCGGGTTACTCCTGAGGACTTAGTAGGGATTCCTCAAGGGAAAATGGTATAACACAGAAGATAAGTCTAGTGGTAACAATTCCAAGCACTATGGTTTCAAAGGGATTTTCAAAATCCTTTCACATATATTATCTCATTTGAACTTTGGAGACATGAGGTGGCAATAGTGAATAAAACAGGCTGAGTTACCAGTGTACTGGGGAGAGAGGGAGAAGGGAGGTAAGGAATTCATCTCTATTCCTTTGTGGAAGTATGGTTTTCTTTCTATTCTGTCTTCAATAAAGTTTCATTTCTTACAAAACTAGACCACCAAGATTGACTTTTGGAGTTAAAAATAAAAGCAAACTTACCCATATTTTGCCACATCATAGCCTGCCACTATCACTGGCCTGGGGTTAAATTCTAGGAATAACTGAATCTTCAATTTATGTCCAATCATATAGAGCCCAATACCACTCTCCCAACATCACAAACACTCCAAAATCTGCTCTCTCTTGTTAACTTTTTGTTTCTCTAGAATAAGGAGTGTTATCTCCTTTATCCTTTAAGTCTTAAATAAATATACACCACTTAATATTTCTGTCAGCCAACATGGTTTTATCTTAGGTAAATGAGATCTACATTGAAATCAGCGTATAAGTAACTGGCAAGCTTGACCACCTAGTTAACTAGGAAAAGAAAAGTAACTTTCCTGTGAGGTAGCCAGGGTCCTTGATCCTGTCTCTTGAGCCATGAATTCCTAGCTTGGCACTCCAGCTGGCTCATAGTCCAAGATTAATGCCAATCTTCTCATAGGATCTCATAACTTATCTTCATTCATGTGATCAACGTTTTGGTTTCCTTCTTCTTGCTTGCCTGACTTTTTTCCATCCTCTTCCTGCTGATCCTGGTCATCTTCTTCCAACCATCCAATAATTCCTTGTTTTATTTATATTTCTGTTTTTATATTCCCCTGAAAGGAGGGGAAGGTGAGTTTGTTAGTTAAGGTTAGTCCTTCCTTCAAGCTTCTCCACCACAAAGTACCACAATATCTCCTTTATGTAGGTGAGTCAACTGAAGCATAGAAAGTTTGGCAAGTGATCCAGGGCTATGCAATTAGCAATAGAATTAGGAACAGAAGACAGGTATCCTGAATCATAGAGCAGTCTTATGCCCATTTCATAATATTACTTCTCATGCATCCTTAAAAAGAAAGGGGTGGAGGTGTAGAAATGAAGGATTATGAGCCTGCCAATAATGTAGGGAAAAGAGTCAAATAGTTATTTTCATTGGGGATGTTGGTAGTTTCATTTCTAAAAATATAATGATGGGAGATGAACTCTTTTCTTCCCATAGAGATTTACAGAAGTCTTGAACTGCATTAGCTTATGTGGGCCAAAGTAATGGAGGTCCAGCCAGTTTAACTCAAAACTCTGGTTCATCACAATTAGTGGATCTGTGGTAGGAAGAGAATACGTTCTAACAAATTCTTCCCAGGCTGTTCCACAAGTCTCTATGGCTTAGTGCTGAGCAAGGAGGAAAAATATGAGGAAAACAAACAAAGACAGACCTTCTTTTGTGCATTGGCTGTTTGCCTGCCAAATCAGCCGGATGGATGCAGAGTCAATTTCCATAGTGTTTGCGGCCTTACACTGGCTTCTGCACAGGCAAGTTGGGAAATATTTATTGTTGAATAGGGCCCTTGGAGGTTATTCTTGGAATGAAAAACTTCTGTGAGCCATGATGTGTTGATTGAAAATCTCTTCTATCCCGGGTTTCACAAACTAGACCTGATATCCTCTTCCACTACAAAAAAAAAAAATCACTGGGAAACAGGAAAGGAATTATTAATGTTTTGAAATCTTAGTCATACAGATTTGTGCTATCTCTTCATCCCAAGCAATCTAAAATATTTGTGACATTGAGTTAGGAAACTATGGAATCAGGGGAAAAACCTCTTGGTCATCCAGTATTCTTATTTCCTGCTTTTCCTCTCATCTCTTACCACTTCTCATTCTCCTTTGCTGAAGAGGCTACCCAAACATGGAAGTCCTTAAGGTCTTTCTTTAAGAGATGAGTGTTTGTATAACAAAGTTCTTTTGATATTTCCATAGCTAATCAAAGGGATGTAAGTTAGATCTATCTTATTTTAGATTTTGCTCTATGAAAAATGACTTATGAAGATGGCCATTTCATTACTCTTCTTGATCATATAGCTCTTTTGAGAATCTAAGAAATGGGAGAGAATTAAAAATGAATAAGAATTTCAAGATGATGGTTCCAAAATTCAGAGCCATAATAAGCACAAGACAAAGAGGTGCCAACTCAGAGATAAAAATGATCCTTCATGTGCCAATTATGTATCCCTCATACTTCATCTATATTATGTCCTTATGTCTACACAGACTGAGGATCCCTGGGATATCCCTTCCAGGGTCTCATCCACATGACTTCCACACATTTTATCTTTGCTTTTTTTAAAATGGGATTTTAGGGTAGAAGAGATAAAAAGAGATTTCTGACAATTAAAGAAAATAGAGAAGTGGAGAATGCTATAAACATGAAATCTTGCATGAACTTTCAGGTGAGATCATTGAATTTTTAGTTTTAGTTTATATAACTTTGTTACAAGGGACCTCTAATGAAGCTAGGTTAATCTGTGAATGAAATGTAGGAACAAAACATCAATAAAACTGAAAGTGTAAAAATGAAAAAAACAATCAGACAAATTGGAAATTGACTGAAAATCACTACTCGAAAAGTATGTGATGGCAACTAGCATGAAGGTCAGTGGAATGATCTGAGGATCTCTTCTTGACACTATTCTTAGTATTTTTACTATGGACTTGGGTAAATGTATCAGTGATACACTCCCTATATTTGTAGATATCTCAAAGCTGGGGCAGAAGCAGAGTTAAAGTGATTTAAAAGATTAGAATAGGGATCCAATTTTGTAAAATCAAACTTAATAAGAACACATACAATATGGTTAGGCATAACCTTTTTTCTGAAAAATAAAAAAGATGGAGTTGTGGCAAATTTCAATTTCCATATGGATCAACAGTGTGAAATGGTAGCCAAAAATTTTAGTTTAATCTTAGTATTATTAAGGGATCTATAGCTTCCAGGAATAAGGAGATAATAGTCATGCTGTATTCTGCCTTGATCAGACCATATTTCAAGTGTTGTGTTCAGTTATGGGCTTCATACTTTGGGAAGAGTGTTGTAGAGTGTGTTTGGTGAATTGCCGGGGGGATGAATCAAAATCCTGATTTTGGTTGCTGAGAGAAATATGAACAATTTTAGATATGCAGATGATATCACTGTGATGGAAGAAAATGAAGAAGAATTAAGAAACCTCTTGATAAGGGTGAAAGAAGAGAATGTAAAAGCTGGCTTGAAACTTAACATAAAGAAAAAAACCAAGATGTTGGCAACTAGTCTCATCACTATAGAGGAAGAAGAAATGGAAGCAGTGTTAGATTTTATATTTGGGCCCATAGATCACTGCAGATGGTGACTTCAGATATTAAATTAAAAGACTATCTCCTTGGAAGGAAATCTATGGCAAATATAGACAGCATACTAAAAAGAAGAGCCATCACCTTGCCAACCAAATTGTCTATCATCAGTACTGTAATTTTTTTTTATATTAGCAATGTATAACTGTGAGAGTTGGACTGTAAAGAAAGCTGTGTTCTACAGAATCAATGTTTTTGAATTGTGGTGCTGGAGAAGACTTTTGAGAGTCCCTTAGACAGCAAAGAGATCAAATCAATCAATACTTAAAGAAATTAACTCAGACTATTCACTAGAAGGTCAAATACTGAAATGGAAGCTCAAATACCACATGGTGAGAAGATAGGGCTCACTGGAAAAGACCCTGATGTTGGGAAAGATTAAAGGCAAAAGGAGATGGGGGTGGCGGAGAATGAGATGGATAGCTAGCATCTTGGAAGCAATGAACGTGAATTTCAATAGACTTTGAAAGATAGCAGAAGATAGAAGGACTTGGTGTGCTATGGTCCATGACACATCAAAGAGTCAAACATGACTGAATGACTGAATGGTGGCAAGAACTGACAAGTAAGAGACCATCCAGGAAATCAATTAGGAGAGCAATGAGTTCATGCCATATGAAACTAGTTGAGGGAATTGGGGATATTTAGCCTAGAGATAAAGAAGAGAAGATGCAGAGGGGACATCATGGTTGCCATAAAGGGAAGCTGCATTAAAGGGTAATTATGCAGGACACCCTAAAATAGGGAGCTAGGTGGTACAATAGATGAAACACTAGTCCTGGAGTCGGGAAGACCTGAGTTCAAATTCATTGTCAGATACTTACTAGCTGTATGACCATGGGTAAATCCCTTATCCTTTGTCTGCCTCGGTTTCCTCAACTATAAGATGGGGATAATAAAATCATCTAGATCACAGGATTGTTGTGAGGATCAAATGAGGTAATATTTATAAAGCACTCTGTACACTGTCTGGCACATGCTTTTTCCTTCCCTGCAATAATCTTAAAAATGTCTAAAGCTTAAAATCATACTAAGACTTTAATCATATTTTGATTTTGTTTTATTTGGCTTAAGAAGGCAGGCCTAGATTCAGTGGGTTGAAGTATCACATTGGCAAATTGAGATTTCATGCAAGAAAGAGTTTACTAAGAGTTAGATCAATTGTACTTATGCAAAATGGATGGTCTCAGGAGATAGTAGGTTTCCTTCCGTTGGAAGTCTTCAGGCAGAGTATGACCACTTGAGTGTGTTTCAGAAGATGTTATTTTCAGGTATGAGTTGAGATAGTTGTCTGCTGAGGTGTCTTCCAATACTGAAATTCTGTAGTTCTGTAATAAGAAGTCGACATGACATGGTGGTGGGAGGTGGGGGCGGGGAGGAAGTGCGGTGGAAGCACCACATTTGGAGTTTGAAAAGCTGAGTATTCTATCTAGTCTCTGATACTTAACCAATTGTGGGTCTTGGGTAAATCACTTTCCCACTCCAGGCTTCAGTTTCCTCATTTGTTTGAAGAAATGATACTAGATGTTCTTTAAGGTTCTTATCACCTCTACAATCTATGATTTGATGAAAAATACATGAAATAATGTAGAGTTTGATAGCTACTTCAAAATACTTAAAAAATTCAAGATATTTCAGTAAAATTAAAGTCTTGCAAAAATTTTCCTAATTGAGAATTAACTTACAACATTTACAACAAAAAATGAACAATGATCTCCATACCCAACTCTCAATCACCCAATACCTAGAATAGTTAATAATAACTATAAATTTTGCTCCAGTGGGAAACACTGAACTTGTTCCCAGAAGACCTGTGATTGAACTTGCAGTTGCCATTTGGGCAAGTCATTTCTCCTCTCTCAGACTAGCTGCCATGATCTATAAAAACAAGGGGTTAGAAAAGCTAATTTCAAAGGTCCCTTTCCAACACTAAGTCTATGATCTCATGATGATAACCTTAAACAACATGATTTTTATGGCTCAGTGGATAAAGCCCTGGACCTGGAATCAGCAAGACTCATCTTCCTAAGTTCATATTTGGCTGACTCTGGGCAAGCCATTTAACCTCAGTTTCCTCATCTTTAAAATAAACTTGAGAAAGCGACAAGAAACAATTCCAGTAGCTTTGCCAAAAAAACCCCAGTTTGGGGTCACAAATTGGTTCACAAAGTTTCAGTCACAATTGAAATGATACAACAAGAATAACAAAATTGCTTTTTCACTGAACTACCATAAAGTAATTTTTCCTCAGATACATGCTATTTTATATGACTTCCAGGTTCCCTACAAACCCAGAAATTTTATAATTCTACTTTTATAAAAACACATTAAAAAAGGGCTGAATATTTAAATCATTCAGGCTGGAAATGTAGTGTTTACTCATTGGCCTGGACCCATTCAAAATGGCATGAGAACTTTAATCTACTGTCATTCTTAATTGAGCTGTTTTTTCCCTCCTTTGGCACCATGACACTCCATCCCTCCACTGCACTCCTGGGAGTTCACCATATTGATATCAGACTCAGTGTGGATACTCAATAGGTTTATAAGCCCACTGTAGTTTGGAACTCCCAAGCTCAAGAGATCTATTGACCTCAGTCATCCTGGTAACTAGAATTAAAGGTAATGACAACAACTCAAGGCTAGAAAACCAAAATTTTGTATCAATAGTACTGAAAAGTCCTGAGAGGTATTAGGAGACTTCTGTACTAGAGTGTTTTTGATCAATATTTAATTTTTTTTGTAAAATTACTCAAGGACTTTGCTCATCATCCACTGGTTTTCTTTTCTGTTTGGAAGGGAGAACACAATGAATATGATTTCTTTCTCTTCTTGGAGTATGACCCATTGATTCTCTCTAAGTATCATAGCAAGACTGATAAGTCCCATTTTGATGGCATGTAGTTCCCACAGAATTGCTGAAATTTCAGACGTCTGACACAGGAAGGGGTGATTTAATATTTTACTCCCAACTAAAAAGTTGCAGAGCCATTGAAAATGTTAAGATATAAATCAACGAAATAATGCAGGAAACCTATTTTTCAAAGACAATCTTTCAAAATCTGTCAGTAAATTCATTTTAAGTCAAAAGATAGGACATGCAGCATGTCAATTTATTTGGGCTTCATCATACAAAACTGTAACTATTTCCTCAACTGTTAAACTTAGAAACAGAATTGTTGTTGTTCAGTCATGTCTGACCCTCCATTTTCTTGTCAAAGATCCTGCAGTGGTTTACCTTTTCCTTCTCCAGCTCATTTTACAGGTGGGGAACTGAGGCAAATAGGGTTAAAGAGTAAGTGACTTCATATAACTAGTAAGTGTCTGAAGCCAGATTTGACCTCAGGAAGAGGGAATCTTCCTGACTCCAGGCTCAGTACTCTATCTAATGTACCACCAGCCTACAGAAACATAGTACCTTATGAAAATTAGGACAGGCACACTTACAAAGACATTCTAGTTTTGGCAATGTTTGGTAATTTTTGAATAAAATAGACAAGAGTGTCTAAAGGAGATCATAGTACTATGGATTTAAAGGAAACTACTAGGTCATCCATCTTTCTCGGCAGTAGGAGTGACAAATATTACTATAAAACAGGTGCCAATTCGATTATAAATTATAGTATTATTTCAATTCCTCTGTAATATAGCCAGCTCATTGGAAAGATGGATTGTTTCTTTCCAATATTTCTAGGAAATTTTGCCCATAGAAGAGAAGACTCAACGAAAGAATGAAGGAGTATTGATTAGGTGGTATGAGATGTGTCTGGCCTGAGACCAGAAGGTAGAATTAGTAGCCAATAAATTGTTGCTTGTTACAGTTTGGAATAAAAAAGAACTTTCTAGGGATTAAAATTATCCTAATGGATGGAAGAATAGATTAACTCAGGTAGTATTGGGTTCTTCCTCCCTGGAGGACTTCAAACAAAACATGAGGATGTTGTAGGAGGAATTCCTAGCCAGATACAGATTCAATTAAGGGTTCTGGGATCCCTTCCAAGTCAGAAATTCTATGATTCTTTTTCAGATTCCTTCTTAGGACTATAGATCATGAAGAGAATCCTTTCCCTATCATCCCTGTTTTTAGTGGTTTCTCCCTCCTCGGATTATTTTAGTTTTACTTAATTATGTATTTTGAATTGTGTGATAGAAATTTAAGCTTTTTATGGCCAGGGACTGCTTCATTTTTGTATTTCTCTTTCTACTGTCTAGTACAATACCTGACACCTAGGAGATAGTTAGTAAACTTGCTGAATTTTACTTGAGTGTTACACATGTTAATAATGTTAATAATGGCACCCTTGTTTTGTATGATATGTTATAGTCAGTTGGTTAATAGGTATTTATTGTATTTTCTATGTGTGTAGGTGGCACAGTAGATAATATGTCAGCCCTAGAGTCAAATCTCCTGAGTTCAAATCTCGTCTCAGACTTTGCCATTGTCCTTTTTTCTCAAAGAGGACCAAAATTACATCACAGTGTTAGAATCAAGTTATGGTATGTCCATCTGTGATCAGAACATATGAGCTCAAAAATGTTCTAGAACAGGTGAGGCACAAATATTCCATGTGAATATTTGGGTTGGATTTTCTAATTTTTTGCATTTCATGTTTCTTTTGAGCTACTTCAATTCTGCTTTGCTCATAAAACAGAATCTTCTTTGATGAGGGCATGCCATACTGGATGGTCCTGTGCCAGTGTTTCCCATGTCTCACAGTTGATTCCAAAATTCTTCAGAAAGACCTTGAGAGTGTTCCTGTAATCGTTTCTTCTGACCACCACATGAGAACTTGCTTTGCGTGAGTTCACTGTAAAATAGTCTTTTAGGCAATATGTGACCAGCCCATTGGAGTTGAGCTCTCTGCTTGGTAGTTTAGTGCAAGAGAGGACTTCAAAGTCTGGTTGGTACTTTGTCCTGCCAGGTGATCTTCAGAATCTTTCCAAGACAATTAAAATGGAAGTGATTTAGTTTCCTGACATGGCACTAGAATACTGTCCAGGTTCACAGGCATATGACAATGAAGTTAGAATAATGGTTCTGTAGACCTTTGGTATGGTAATCAGTCTAATACCTCTTCTCTTTAATACTTTCCTTCAGAGCCTTCCAAACACTAAGTCATGCTCTGGAAATGTGTGCATCAATATGGATGTTTCTAGAAAGTATACTGCCAAGGTAAGTGAACTTATCCGCAGTATTCAAAACTTCTCCATTTGCTATGTGGATGGGGTGGTGCTGGCTGATAGAGCACCTATGTTATCTTGGTGTGGTGTTGCCAAAATTAGCACAAGCAACAGAGAATCAATCCATACTTTGTTGAATCTCAGTTTCAGAAGCTACATTTAGAAGGACATAATCATCTGCAAACAAAAGCCATCCACCAACTTTTCCTCCACCTCAGTTCTGGCTTGTAGCTTTCTCAGGTTAAATAGCTGACCATGATGACCTTGTTCATCATCCATATTGAAGGAGTCTGACAACATTGCTCAAAACATTATACTAAAAATCATAAGAGAAAGCACAGTCTTGCTTCACTACACAGGTGACTGGGAAAGTTTGAGGGCATACTCCACTATCCAGAACCCAGGCAAGCATGCTATCATGAATTTGACATACCATACTGATGAACTTCTCTGGGCAACCAAATTTTGACATAATTTTCCATAAGCCCTCATGACTGACAGTATCAAAGGCCTTGGTCAGATCTACAAATGTTGTGTACAGACCTCTATTCTGCTCCAAGCATTTCTCCTGGAGTTGTTAGACAGCAACCATCATATCGACCACACCTTGGCCCTCTCTGAAGCCACACTGATTCTAAGGTAAATGATCATCTCCCCTGTGAAGGATCAGCCTATTAAGGAGGGATCTAGCAAGAATTTTCCTGACAATGACTAAGGGATGAGACTTCCTTATGACTGCCACAGGACAATCTATTTCCTTTACCTTTATAGAGATGAACAATGGAGGCATCCTTGAACTCCTGAGAGATAACTTCCTCTTGCCAATTAACCTGGAAAAATTGTCTGCTTTTGTATGAGCAGTGGATCTCTTGTTTTTTAAATGTCAGGTGGAACAGAATCAGCACCAGGTACTTTGACAAAGGAGAGGAGCCTAATGACATTCAAAATATCATCTTCAGTTAGAAATTTGGTTAGAGGGGGATAGACTTCAACCTGACTAAACAGGCAATGGCTTCATCACTGAGTGATGACAGTCTGCTGAGAACATCATGAAAGTGTTTAGGCCATTTCTCCAGGATCATGTCCTTATCATTAGTCAACGTGGCTCCATCAGCACTGAGTAGTTGAGATGTACCAAAGGTTTTTGGCACATAAATAGTCTTGAGTACATCAAAAAAGTGCTTTGGATTATTACTGTCATCAAAAAACTGAATTTTATCTGTATTTTTATTGAAGCAAGAATCTTGCATCTCTCTGAGCTTCTTTTGTACTTTACTTTTGATGGAGGTAAATGCTGCCTTTTTAGAGTTGAATGAATCATCCTTTTGATAAACCTTGTGGAGCTTTTGTTTTTGTTTAGTAGCTTCTGAATTTCCTCATCATTTTTGTCAATCAGCTCTTGATGTTTGCAAATGTTCTGACCCAGATGAGCAAATATAGTGCTACACACCAAATCTCTGAAAGTTGCCCACTTCTTTTCTGTTCCACTATTGCTGACCATGCTTGGCTCAGCTTTCCCTCCAAATTAGCCACAAACTGTTCCCACTCAGAGAAGTGCTCTGATCTGTTGACATTAAGTCTTCTGATAGTCGTCTTGTCTTGGGGCTGCTATTTTTGTTGAATGCAAATATTTAACTTGGAGAGACTAAGTCTGTGATCAATCTAGTAGTCTGAACCACACATTGTCTTTGTCACTCTCACATCCTGTCTGTCTCTTCTCCTTACAATCACATAGTCTATTAAATGCCAGTATTTGCTGCAAGGGTACACCCATGAAGTTGTATTGCATTTAGGAGACAGAACACAGTGTTGGTGATGAGAAGATACACAAGAGTCTTCAATAGTAAGTGACCATTGCTATTGCTGTTTCCAACTCCTTTCCTCTCCAGGATTCTCTGTCATCTCTGGTAGTCTGAGCCTACTCTAGCATTAAAGTCACTCAGAATTATGAAGTTGTCTTCTTTGGCACACTGATGATGAGGGTCTCTAGGTTTTCATCTAATTCTTCTTTGACTTCATCAGGGTTCATCATGGTAGAAGCATAGACCTGATGGTGGTGATATGGTGCCTTCCTGCAAGTGGCAATCGCATTGCCATGAGCAGGTCATTCATTCCCTTTCGCAGTCATACCAACTTGTTGACTAGATTAGTTTTGATTGCAAAACCTGTGTCAGCTTCATAGCACTCCACTTCACTGTGGCCACTCCAGAAAAACGAATATCCAGCTCTGACTGCAGCAAGTTGTCTTTCATTTGCCAGCCTTGTTTCACTCAGGGCTGCTATTTGGATGCAATATCTGCTGAATTCTCCAGCAACAAGAGCCATTCATCTTTCAGGACTATTGAATTTGTGTTGAAAAATGTGATGTGTTTTGATTCATGCGTAAATTGGATTTAAGTTAGGCAGAGCTGCATGAAGTCATCAGCCTCTCGCTCTCTTCCAGAGTCATCACAGTTCAGTGGCAGGACAGAGTCAAGATGACTGGTGATGGCCTTGGATACAGTGGATGACTTTGGTGTCTTTGATGTGTAACCAGACTCCAAACACTCCACAGCACATGCTTCAGACACTGGAACAAATGTTCTCAGTTGCCCATCTTACCAAGAAAAGTGAGATCCCTTGGGTACCCTTAACCTGGCTTAGCCCAGCTGCCTAAATGGTTTACTAACTTGTGGCTGCTGTGCATGCTGTAGAGCCACAAATGAGTTAGGTGAATCAGGGGGACAACAGCCCTGAAAAAGATTCAGCAGTCCTTATACCAGAGATACTAGTCTTCCTTGAGCACACTCTATACCCCAAATGGGGTTATAAAGAGTAGGACAGAGCTGAAAATGACTAAATAACAACTGTGTCAAATATGCACTGAGGATGCAAAGGAAGTAAAAACAATTTCCCTGACCTTAATCTCCTTATATTCTAATAGTAAAGATAACATAAATAACATGCAATCAACTGTACATACAAGACATGTACTGTGCAAATGGAAGGTCATCTCAGAGACGAGAAGAAATTAGCAGTTGGTGTAGCAAGAGCATAAAAGTGAGGACCAGAAAAGATCTAAAGAAGGTGGCATTGGAGCTGAGTCTTGAAGGAGTCCTGGAGTCCAAGGGGAGGAGGGAGCGCATTCCAAGAATGGGTGATAGACAGGGAAGAGGCACAAAGACAGAAAGAAGATGGAGTTGTGCAGAAAAGGAACTGGAAAGTCTGGATCTGGGCTGATGCAAGGCTCCTTCATTAATGTGTTTTCTCTTAAGATATCTTAAAGGCAGATATAATTCCAGATATTACTGGTAAAAAACCCTTTGTGTATTGCTAAATATACCATTAACAGCTAATTTAGTCTAAGGTTTGTAGATGAAGAATTTATATTTAAAAGATCTCATTTACTTTTCTAAAGAATTTGATGCAAATATTTCAAGGAAACAGCCAGGAAATACACTTGTAGGGCTTTGTATTTTATATGTGTAAACACAATCTTTTTGCTGATGTCTCTGAATCCTCTAAATATAGTAAAGTGTTAATGATAAATTATCATAAAATGCTACCCTCCCAAACATAACAATACAAGCTCTGAATCTTTCTCTAAACATTAGAAGTGAAAGCCTCACAACATGGTAGAATCAGGATGATACTGATTGCTTTCTTTTTGAACAACCAATCTTCAGTCTCTGAGAAACTGCACATTTGAAAGATCCTTTCATGATGTTGTAGAGACAAAATGTTAAACAACTATGTTACTTTGGCTATTATTTAGGACATTCCAGTTTTTCAAGGTGTGAGTTTGATGCTGCTTCTAAGATTTAATACTTTGGGAAATTAACATTTGCAAGAATAAAAGCCCAACTTACAGGTTATAGGTTCATCTTGATAAGCCATTCAGTTGTGTCTGACTCTTTATAACCCCATAGACCACAGCACAGCAGACCCTTCTGTCCTCCTCTATCTTCTCAAGTCTGTCCAAGCTCATATCATTGCTTCCATTACAGTACCTATCCATCTCATCTGCTGTCTTTTTCTCTTTTTGCCTTCAACCTTTCCTAACACTAGGATCTTCTCAATGAGCCCTGTCTTACTACGTGGCCAAAGCATTTGAGCATAGGCTTCAGTCAACATGAATGTTGTTCAGTCATTTCAGCTGTATCTGACTCTCTGTAATCCCTTTTGGGATAATAATACTGGAGTTGTCATTTTCTTCTCCATCTCATTTTACAGATGAGAAAACTGAGGCAAACAGGGTTAAGTGATTTGTCCAGGGTTACACAACTAGTAAGTGTCTGAGGCCAGATTTAAACTCATGAAGATGAGTCTTCTTGAGACCAGACCCAGCACTCTATCTGCTGTGTCTACTAGGTACCCAAGTCCCCTTGAATACCTATAGTTTAATCAAGGTTCCCAAAGGAATTAGTTCTAATTCTATATAACAAGAATTCTTTGCGTAATGAGGGCCAATTCAATAGTCTAGAAGTGCTGGCTTCAAGTCCTGCCTCTGACGCAGATTGCTGTGCAAGCATAGACAGGCCTCCCCACCCAACCCACAAGGCTATAATTTTGAGAGGTATTGCTCTTTTGCATCTGTGAAGGGAGTTCACAAGCCTGACAGATTTTTAATAAGAGAATGGAGTAAAGTGTACATTAAAATAGGACACTTGAATATCAGTTAGGCGGATTATATCTTCTAGTAAAAAAAAAAATCACTAGTCAGACAATTGATTTACTCTCCTGAGCTTAACATGTCAGTCACAGAAAATGCTTACTCCACTTAATGATCTTCTTGGCCCCTGGCCGCTAAAGTACTTTAACCTTCACAGCTGGAGCCACTTAACCCTCACCTGCATGCATAGCCCTGCTCTTGACTCTGGGGCCAACCTTGCCTCCAGATATGGCAATATAAAGAGCTCACTGGCCTCAAGCAGCTATGCTTTCAGTGACTCGGGTTTCTGATCTCACACCTTGTTCTAGTCCTAGCTGTGAGGGTGAAGGAAATAACCATTTTCTCTTCACCAAGGGAGCACCTGGGAGGAGAAGTGCCTCAGTGTCTACAATGTACATAGGTATGTTAATATGTCCCCAGAGATGTGCCAAGGTATACCTCTAAAAATAAGACCACTTAGTAGTTTTTGCCCCTACACTCCAGTGATCTGACACAGCTCAGCTCTAACTCATTCCATAGTGAAAAAGAATGAAAGTTGGAAGCAAGGACATGTCCAGGTTTAGGAAAGGGGGGATGGGGGCAAATTTCTTCATACAGGATGGAGGAACACGATAGGAATAGTGTGAACTCTTAGCTATCTTCTATTCCCTTGACTTCTCTGACACTGCCCTCTTCTGGTTTGGTTCACACTTTTTTCTTTACTGCCTCCACCTTGTCTCCCTATATTCTTAACATGGATGTTATTGGAGATAACTCTTTTCTACGCTCTTTATATCTTTTGTCCCTCAGCAACCTCATCAACTAACTGTTTCTGCTCTTACTGCTTTACTGTGACCCCTCTTCCTTCTAAATTCGTATTTATAACTCTAGCCTCTTTCCTAAACTCCAAATCTGTATTTCTGAGCTAGATTTCTTCAGTTTTATAGTTCATCAACATGAGAAAAACAATGTTTAAATCCAAATTATCCATTTTCCCCATTATATAGTTGAAGAGACTAAGGCAAACTTTCTAGGGTCATATAGTTAGTAAGTATATAAGATTAAATCTGAACTCAGAGCTTTCTGACTCTAGGCCAAGCACCCTATCCACTGAGCCATCTAGCTGCCTAATATCATGCTACAAAATACCTTCTGCACTTGAGATAGTTATCAAATGAGACAATATTGGTAAAGAGCTTATCACAGTACCTGGTATATAGTAGAAATTAGATGAATGCTTATTTTCTTCCCTCTGCCACCCTCCCCATTTCTTCTTCTTAAATCCATCTTTGACAAGTTGCCAAGTTAATCTTTATACACAGATTTTAATTATACCATGCCACAGAAATGTTAGGAGACTTTCTTTTTTTAATTAAAATTCTTGGAGTGGGAGAGAGTCCTATCATAAGCTATATTACCCTCTAGGCTGTGAGTAGGATGCACTGTGTACCAACTCTTAAATAGCTATGCTTGTACAACTGGCGTTTCATTTGTTCTTTTTGTTAGCCAACAGTGTCCCCAACAGGGGCACGATCAATGTAAAAGAGGGAGCTGACTAGTAGGGATACAGTTGATTAGAAGCCAGGAAAGCAACTGGGAGACCAGACAGGGTATAGAGATGTGCAAGGGATTGTTACATTGCTTACCCCAGGCAAAGAAAGGTGTAAAAGGAATAGTCATGAATTTGAACGTGTCTTGATTCTGCTAGTTTAGGAACACATTAGGATGTGGACTAATTCTTCAAAGCTGAGAATAATTCTATAGGGGAAAATGGAACTAGGATTGAATAGAAAGCATTTGCACAGTAGATATTTTTTGGAGGGGGAGGGGAAGGAACAGCTATTTGGTATGGGTGACAGAAATGATGCTACTTCATTTAATGACTTCAATTTACTTTTTCCTCATGATTTGATTAAATGTTCTCTGTGGTCATGATTCGCATGCTTATTCTGGTATGGTTTGGCAGGTTGCATTGGAGTGTGTGTGAATAAGCTAGGGAATAATTTGTGTTTTCACAACTGAGAGACTGGTTTGTGTAAACTCAGACTTGTGGTTCTAGAAGAGCCCGAGGCTATAGATAGGCAATTGAAATATTCTAGTATTTCAGCTCTTCATTCTAAAATATTGATATTTCTTCACAACATTATCTTAAACCTCTGTCCTTTTTATAAATGAAGTGAAAATGGATTGTTCCACCAACTCATCCCATGCTTTTAGACCTTTTCTTAATGTATGGTATGCCCTACTTTGCCATACCTTTCTCTCAAAATCCTTCTCATCTTTCAAGATTCATTTCAAATACTACCCACCCCATGGAATTTTCTCTAATTTCCTCATGCTTTCCACAAATTGTAGATTATCCTTCTTTCTTGAAACACTTTATAACTCTTTTGTATATTATATTTTCATTGGTCTAGAGCTGCAATTTTGTTGTTGGAGAGACCTCTTCTGTGAAAAATCCCCCTCACTCACACAGATCATCAACTATTCTGCAATTTATAATCTTAGAGAAATATCTGGGAAAAGGAGATGAAAAGTGATTTTCCATGAAAGCATCATATGTTAAAGGCAGGATTCGAACCCAAGCCATTCTGACTACAAGGCTGGTTCTCTATCCATTATTGCAGGTTGTCTTTCAGTTGTACAATAATGTCCTACTACATTCATATATCACAATTTGTTTAGCCATTTACCAATTTATAGATGCCTCCTTAATTCTTGTTCTTCTCCTTTTAACTACTCTTGTAGGATAAGAAATGTTGTTGTTCATTAAACTTACCAAATCATCAAATAAACTTACCTTTTTAGGTTCCTCTTACTTGTTTTGTTTATATTTCATTCTCTCCTGAGTTATCTTTTCATCAGAAATGTTTAAAAGTTCTCTTTTCCATTAAGGTCTAACCCCCTCCCTCACTGTAGTTCTAACGCCCTCAAACTCAACTTTGAATGATGTTACTATTCTTGGTTGTAAGCCCATATGTTTGTCTTTCGGAATATTGTATTCCAAAATCTCCTCTCAATTATAGTAGAAGATGCCAAGTTTTATGTGATTCTAATTTTGTCCCCTATGTACTTGAAATCTTCCTTTCTGGCTCTTTGAAGTATTTTTTTCTTTAATGTGGAATCTCTGGATTTGACTATTACATTCCTAAGACTTTTCCTTTTGGGATTTCCTTCAGGAGTTATCAATAGATTCTATCTTCATTTTTCATCTAATTCTAATATATCTGGTCTGTTTTCATCTATGATTTCATTAAATATAGTGTCTAGGCTTTTTTTTTTAACAGCTTGTTAATACAGTATTTATTTGTCTTGCCTCTGTCAAACCTTGAGCTCATGTCTTTCCTCAGGACTGCTTGGTAAGATGGAGGGTGAGAAATACACAGGCTGTAAGGGATGTGATAGGACCAGGAGGATGAGGAGGAACATTCAGAAATGATGATGGATAGAAATGGCTCTATTACATGGTGAAGAGGATGAGAAAGGCCACATGGCAAAAGAATCTCATGGTATCAGATAGGGCAAAGCCCAGGATGGCATAAGAAAAGAGTTGCTGTTTCAGGGAGGGGTTCCTGACATAATCAATGATGAGAGTTCCAAACACAGTTCCAGTCCCAGCTCCAGAGCCAGCTCCAGAGCAGCCCCAGAGCCAATGAAGTTGACTGCTGTGCCAATGTCCCTTGAGACAGTACTAGGTTGGAATATACACTTGGGGAAAAGTGAGGTCAAGGGAATTGATGTTGCCAAATTGCTGAGGTTCTCATTTGTCTGAAGCTCTGGCTCTTTTAGTACCACTGCAGATAACCATTGATTCAGCTTCTGAGATCTGCTCCTCACAAGGGCAGATATAGAGATGAACTTGGCGTAGGTGTACATTCTTGGAGGTAAGGGGCAAAGCTGAAAAGTTGCTGTCAGAGTAGAGGAGACAGGAGGAGGGTTTGGTTTACTTTTTTAATCGTGATTTTCAAGTAGTCTATTGATTCTTAATGACCTCTCTGACTTTTTTTTTCCAGGTCAGTTGTTCGTGATATCAGATATCTTACAAGTTCTATTTTTTCAGTCTTTTGATTTTGTTTTAATATTTTTTCTATTTCATAGAGTCGTCGTTTTTAGTTTGATCAACTTTAATTTTCAGGGAGTATATATATTTCTTTTGAGTCTTTTGCAGTTGTCATGAAGTTAATTTCTACTTCTAGGTTGGATTTGAGGACATTTCTAAATCTATGATAATTCATTGTAATTATTGGTGTCTTCTTTATTCTTTTCTCCAGCCTTAGTTCTTGACTTGGGGCTTTGTGCCAAAGTTGGGCTCCATCTCTTGCTCTGCAGGATGATCAGCTCTGTTCATTCTCCATCAAGGTCACCTATGTTCCTCTGCTGACCTTCCCCTGTCAGGTTTAAGTCCCCCTTGATCTTTGAAGTTTAGAATGCTGGATCTTCAGGGCCTTCTATGGTATGTCTTAGAGTTCTAAGTTAAATGTTTAACAACTAGCTCTCAAAAAAATGTTCAACACATTTTTCAAGTTCAATCACTGTTATTAACATTTTTCCATTGCTTTCTTGTTGCTCAGGTGTTTTCAGTCAAGTCTGACTCTTCATGATTTCATTTGGGATTTTCTTTGAAAAGATACTGGAATAGCTTGTCTTTTTCTTTTCCAGCTCATTTTATATATGGGGAAACAGAAGTAAACAGGGTGAAGTGACTTGCCCAGAGTCACAAGCTAATAAGTATTTGAGGCCAGATTTGAATTCTTACTCTATCTACTGAACTACTTAGCTACTCTTTCTTAAGTCTATACAATCAACAAAATAATAAATCACATCCTGATTTTATCTTTTGCTAATTTCCAAGGGGTAAATAAACATTTACTGAAAATTTAACAATGCTCTCATAAGCCAGTAAGAGCTGGCCCCAGCATACTCTTGGCTAAGAGCCTCAGATGCTATACCACTCAAGTTTCTAACTACCCTAGTACTTTCTCAGGGGAGTCCTTCACTCTTGCTGCCTTTTGGATAAAGGCCTTGGAAGCTATATGTTTCTCTGGTCCATCTCTGTTCATACTGGGAGGCTGACAGTTTACTTGTCTGTCATGGTGTTGCTGATGGCCCCCTTTCCTACTGCCTATGGAATGCTGTCTTTCAAACCCCCTCCTCTCCCAGTTCTGAGATGGAGGAAATTACTTTAATTTTTCCTTGGATTTCTTGATGATTTTTTGGTCTAGGGTAATTTTCAGGTCTTTACTGCAGTATGTCAGTCAAAGCTGGGCAGTCTACCTCAGTTTAGGCCTTGGCTGGAAGGCACCAGTGTTCTTTCTAGCACATTATGCCTGGTTTGCTCATGGGAACCTTCATGATTTCCTTGTCTTCCCTTTCTTTGTGGGCCTGGATGATCTCTGGGTCCTGGCCATCCCTTGTCTGCATCAGTCTACGACATCCCATTCCACTAATAATAACACTTTGTTAGCTCAGATCTTATTCTGGCTCCTTTCATTCTAGATGAATGACCTTTGAAGAAAGGAAGTGTGTCTTCCTTCCATATAGTTTTATTGGAATTCTTATTTTATTTTTCTCAACTGGGTTTACTTCATGCATGATGAGAGAATATAATAGTTCAGATTCAAGTATGGATTGCTGATGCCAAGTAGGCTTACCAAAAGACAGTTCATACGAAAATATTTTAGATCATGTGTATTCACAACCTGAGATACGTATCATTCCCTTTGGCCTGGCTTTCTCCTCAGACTAGCGTAAAGATGACTTTATAAATTAAAATTGCCAAAAGTTTGCTTAAATACTGCATCTGCATTTATGATGCTATCCATAACAGCATTTGAAACCTATTTAAGAGGTTTTTTATTGTTAAATTTAGAAAGCTGCTATCAAGCATTCCTTACCAGGTTAAGACCTTGAAGTTCATGTTCTTCCTGGGAAGAATTTATATTGTTTCCTAGGAAGCTAGTGGAAATTGCATTTTTAAGAAAGTGTTGACTCAGCATGATAGGCAAGGGTACTGCTAAGTGAAATCTCAGGCAGATGTTCCTTCTGGGAGTTTTGCTGTTCTGGAATACTGGAAAGTAATCCATCTTATTTGTTTGTTTTTAAACAAGTGTGGTGTCTCGGTGACTACAGGATAAAATAAATAATGCTTGAAATCAAATTTGTAGTTGAGTTTCCTCTATAACAATAATAACACAGTTTTCAATAGGGATTTAAAAATTGTAAAGCAGCTTCCTCCCAACACACTCCCATGAAGTAAGTAGCAAGAATATTATTATGCCCTTTCTGCAGATGGAAAACTGTGGATCAGAGAGGTTAAGCCAATATTTCCTTGGTCATACAGCTGTGGCCTGAGCTTGCTTCCACATGTACCAGTAGCCAGAATAAATGCTAGTTGAAGGGAGTATTTTAGGTAATAACATTTTATTGTTAAAGCTTAGTTTAGGTGGAAACCCTGATATGGGAATAGCATATTCAAGTTTAGCAACATTGTGACCTAACATCTGTTGTGGGTGAAAGATGAAACGATTGAGAAAATAAAGGTTCATTCTTCTAAGCCAGAGATTCTCAAACTTCTTTGGCTTATTACTCCTTTTAAAAAAAAAATTACTCAGCACACCCTGGAAATCAACTTTCTGTAACCCTTTAATGTTTTTTGTTTTTGAAATTTGTAGTATTTTTAAAAATGTATAAAATATTTTTTGAAAAAAAGATACATCTTAAATTTAATAATGTATGTTAACTTTGTGAGTTTTTTCCTGCATTGAAGCTTTGATGATACAATATTGCATCATGTAACCATATAATATCATATTTTAAACAAATCATTACATGCACATATACCTGCTGATGCATGCTGGACTTCCCAACAATGAGCAACATGTTTGCCTGCTAACACTTGCTTGTTAAGACCTATCAGCAGATTTGACCACTGATCAGTTATAACTTGCATTTTGTGTGTTTAATTGGAAAATAGTGTAATGACTATGACTTTAACTCTGTTACACAATAGATGAAACATGTACAAATAGTTTTTCAAAATTTCCTTCTCTTCTTTCCTTATGCTTCCACTACCTCCTTGTTTTTATTCTCTGCCCTTCTAATTGTATCTGGGGCTACTACTGCTCCCAGATCATTGCAGTGCCCCACAAGGAGCAATATGGCCATTTTGGAAACCTATGTAGTATCTGGTTTCTTTGAAAACATGACTCTTGGGGAAAGCACAATAGAATGCAAGACTTATAGTCAGTGAACCTAGAATCAAATCCCAACTCTCTGCCTTGCTAACAGTGTGATCTTGAGCAAAATCTTTGGGCCTTAGTTTATTGATATGTAAAATAAGGGCGTTAGACTGGATGATCGGTTATAAATCTTATTATTCTGTAAATGAAACAAGGTTGCAAGGATCAGTTAGTTCCAAAGGATCTGTCTTATAAGAGAAGGATAGGTTCTTGACTTATAAAATGTGATTTATCAAATCTAGTCCTTCTAGGAGCTCTATAGCAGGCTTTGTATAAAATATTCAATTTAACTTTAAAACAATCATGTGTGGTAGGAAGAACAGGCAAAAAATAAGAACTGACATTTATATTGCACTCCAAGGTTTACAAAGTCTCTCATTTGAGAGCTTTATAATTATACCTATTTTACACATGGGGAAACTAAGACTGAGATAAACTAAATGATTTATCCTTGGTCACATAATGCTAGAACATGGTGGGGAAACCTGTGGCCTTAAGGTCCACCTGTGGCATTCTAGGTCCTCAAATGAGACCCTTTGACTGAATCCAAACTTCTCAGATCAAATCCCCTAAATAAGAGGATTTTTTCTGTAAAACTTGGACTCAGTCAAAAAGTCCCATTCAAAAACATAGAAGGCCACATGTGGCCTTGAGGCCACAGATTCCCCACCTTTGTGCTAGAGGCAGGATTTGAACCCACATCTCTATAGATAATAATTTCAGTACTGTTGTTGTCATTCAGTCATAGTTAACTTTTCATAACCTCATTTAGGGTTTTCTTGACAAAAAATACTAGAGGGATTTGCCATTTCCTTCTGCAACTCATTTTATAGATAAGGAACTGAGGCATACGGGGTTAAGTGACATGCCCAGGGTCACACAGCTAGTAAGTGTCTGAGGCCAGATTTGAACTCAGGTCTTCCTGACTCTATGTCTGGTGCTGTATCCACTGAGCTACCTAGTTGCTGCAGTTTCAGCTTAGTCTCTGGCATATAGCAGACATTCAATAGATACTTGTTGATTGATTGGTTAAAGGAATGGATAAATATATTCTGCATGGCCAGAATAAGAGGCCATTGGGTTTCATGAGACTGCATAAAAAATTATACACTTTCCTCTTCAGAAATCTTCCATGAGATATAAGATCAAGCTAGAACTGACTATTCTCAGATGACCTGGAACTTTAAAATAAATTCTGTCCTATACAGATTATGGAAATTAGGGTAAGAAGATCATTCAGTCTCAACCCTTCACTTTAGATATGAGGAAAGCAAACTCAGAGAGGTTAAGTTATTTGACTTAACCCAAGGCCCCAAAGCTAACAAATAAGATTGCTTGGCATTACAAGACCTAGTTTTAGGTCCCCCACTGATGCTTTTTTTTCAATATTCTTTTCTATTTTTTTAAATAATCACTTTAAAAAATGAGTTTTAAATTCTTTTCTTTCTCCAGTCCTTCCCCCAACCATTGAAAAGACAAACAATATATCAATTACTCATGTGAAATCATGCAAAATATATTTCCATGTTATCAATGTTACAAAAAAAGCAATAAAAGGTAAGGTGAAAAAATGATACTTCAATCTGTCCTCAAACTTCATCTGTTTTCCCTCTGCATTTTTCATCTTGGGTCCTTCAAAATTATCTTAGATCTTTGTATTGATCAGTCTTTCACAACTGAACATTACAATAGTTCTGTTACTGTATACAATGTTCTTTTGCTTTTGCACACTTTACTTTGTATCAATTCATGTAAGTTTTCCCAGTTTTATTTTTTTAAACCAACCTACTCATCATTTCTAATAGAACAATAGTATACCAAGTCCACTGATTCTTAAATTTCCTCTCTTTGGCGTTTTTCCAGGTAAATTGTCTGTGAATTCAGATATCTTATATGTTCTTTTACTTTTATCCCTATTAGTGGAGATTTGAAAGTCTTGTCATGCCAAATTTATCACTCTTACCCAGTAGACCAAATTGCAACATACCACCCCAATCAAATAAAACAATGGAAAATGATCAGCTTTGGGGGTAATTTGTGGAAAGAGGATAATTGATTAGAGCTGGATCCTGAGAATTTAGAAATGAAATTTAGGATCACCCTTCAAGAGATGGCAAAATAAGACAAACGATTCTTTGAACTTGAAAGAAGTTGGGAGAAAAGATTAATCAAATCAAAACTTTTGTTCTTCAGTTCATTATTTTCTCATTAAGGAGGAAGCTGAGTGGAACATTGAACTTCCTGGATCTTTGTTTGTATGTGGGGATGTCACTGATAAAAAGAAGACTCTTAGAAGTATAAATTACTCAACAACACTGTATTCATGAAAAGAAGTTAGGATTTGAAGTCAAAGGCCCTGAGTTTGGCTCTCTGACTTGCATACTTCTTTTTTTTCTTTCTTTCTTTTTCCTCTTTTTTTTCTTTTTTTAAAAATTAATTTATTTCACTTTTAGCATTCATTTAAACAAAATTTTGGGTTCCAAATTTTCTCCCCATTTCCAAAACACCAAGCATTCTAATTGCCCCTATCACCAGTCTGCCCTCTCTTCTATCATCCCTCCCTTCCCTTGTCCTCATCTTCTCTTTTGTCCTGTAGGGCCAAATAACTTTCTATACCCCTTTACCTGTGTTTCTTAATTCTTAGTAGCAAGAACAGAACTCAACAGTTGTTCCTAAAACTTTGAGTTCCAACTTCTCTTCATCCCTCCCTCCCCACCCCTTCCCTTTGGGAAGGCAAGCAATTCAATATAGGCCATATCTGCGTAGTTTTGCAAATGACTTCTATAATAGTCGTGTTGTGTAAGACTGACTATATTTCCCTCCATCCTATCCTGACCTCCATTGCTTCTATTCTCTCTTTTGATCCTGTCCCTCCCCAAGTGTTGACTTCAAATTGCTCCCTCCTCCCATTGCCCTCCCTTCCATCATCCCCCCACCCTGCTTATCCCCTTATCCCCCACTTTCCTGTATTGTAAGAGAGGTTTTCATACCAGAATGAGTGTGCATTTTATTCCTTCCTTTAGTGGAATGTGATGAGAGTAAATTTCATGTTTTTCTCTCACCTCTCCTCTTTTTCCCTCCACTAAAAAGTCTTTTACTTGCTTCTTTTATGAGAGATTATTTGCCCCATTCCATTTCTCCCTTTCTCCTCTCAATATATTTCTCTCTCACCCCTTAATTTCATTTTTTTAAGATATGATCCCATCCTATTCAATTCACTCTGTGCTGTGTGTGTGTGTGTGTGTGTGCGTGTGTGCATGTGTGTGTGTGTAATCCCACCCAGTACCCAGATACTGAAAAGTTTCAAGAGTTACAAATATTGTCTTTCCATGTAGGAATGTAAACAGTTCAACTTTAGTAAGTCCCTTATGACTTCTCTTTGCTGTTTACCTTTTCATGCTTCTCTTCATTCTTGTGTTTGAAAGTCAAATTTTCTTTTCAGCTCTGGTCTTTTCATCAAGAATGCATGAAAGTCCTCTATTTCATTGAAAGACCAATTTTTCCCCTGAAGTATTATACTCAGTTTTGCTGGGTAGGTGATTCTTGGTTTTAGTCCTAGTTCCTTTGACTTCTGGAATATCCTATTCCAGGCCCTTCAATCCCTTAATGTAGAAGCTGCTAGATCTTGTGTTATCCTGATTGTATTTCCACAATACTTGAATTGTTTCTTTCTAGCTGCTTGCAATATTTTCTCCTTGACCAGGGAACTCTGAAATTTAGCCACAATGTTCCTAGGAGTTTCTCTTTTTGGATCTCTTTCAGGCGGTGATCAGTGGATTCCTTAAATACTTATTTTGCCCTCTGATTCTAGAATCTCAGGGCAGTTTTCCTTGATAATTTCATGAAAGATGATGTCTACGCTCTTTTTTTGATCATGGCTTTCAGGTAGTCCCATAATTTTTAAATTTTCTCTGCTGGTTCTATTTTCCAGGTCAGTTGTTTTTCCAATGAGATATTTCACATTATCTTCCATTTTTTCATTCTTTTGGTTTTATTTTGTGATTTCTTGGTTTCTCATAAAGTCATTAGCCTCCATCTGTTTCATTCTAATTTTTAAAGAACTATTTTCTTCCGTGAGCTTTTGAACCTCCTTTTCCATTTGGCTAATTCTGCTTTTGAAAACATTTTTCTCCTCATTGGCTTTTTGACCCTCTTTTGCCAATTGAGTTAGCCTATTTTTCAAGGTGTTATTTTCTTCAGCATTTTTTTGGGGTCTCCTTTAGCAAGGTGTTGACCTGCTTTTGATGCTTTTCTTGCATCTCTCTCATTTCTCTTCCCAGTTTTTCCTCCACCTCTCTAACTTGATTTTCAAAATATTTTTTGAGCTCTTCCATGGCCTGAGCCCATTAGATGGGCTGGGATACAGAAGCCTTGAATTCTATGTCTTTCCCTGATGGTAAGCATTGTTCTTCCTCATCTGAAAGGATGGGAGGAAATATCTGTTCACCAAGTAACCTTCTATAGTCTTATTTTTTTCCCCTTTTCTGGGCATTTTCCCAGCCAATGACTTGAGTTCTGACTGATGTCTCCACACCCACTTTGCCTCCAGATCCTCCCAGCCAGTGCTTGGGGTCTGAGATTCAAATGCTGCTCCCCAGCCTCAGGGCTTTTTGGGGGGGGTGGGGCTGCTATTCAGTGTGAGATTAAGTTCAGTTGCTCAGGTGGGGGCAGGGCCACCTCACGGGGCTCAGTTCCCTCAGGGGGTTTATGAAGGGACCTTCAACAATGGATTTGAGCTCCTGCCTGCTTTGGGAGCCCTTGTCTCCTGCTGCCTCTGCTGCTGCCTCCTGAGGGGGCCTAAGTTATGGAGATACCCGCTCCCCTCTTGCCAGCCAACAAGACCCTCTCACTGACCTTTGGGGCCTGTGGGTGGAGGGACCTGTGTGGCTGCTGGAGATTCTGTCCCTGAAGCCTGCTCAGATCTGCTCCTCTTGATGCTGTACAGCCAAGGCAGGGCTGGGCTGTGCTCTGGTCTGGTGTGTGGCGGACCTTTCACGTCAGTTTTTCAGGGCTCTCTGGAACGGAAATCTCCTCTGCTCCGTTGTTCTGTGGCTTCTGCTGTTCCAGAATTTGTTGGGAGTTCTTTTTTACAGGTAATTTGTGGGCTGTGGGTTTGGAGCTAGCATATGTGTGTCTTTCTACTCCGCCATCTTGGCTCCTGCCTTGCATACTTCTTAATAACTCTTTGATCTTGGGCAAGTACCTTCATTTCTCTAGGTCTCAGTTTTCTCATCTGTAAAAGGAAGAAATTGAATGTTGTGGTTTGTGAGATCTTTTCTGCCTCTAAAACATATGAATCCCTCTAGGACAACCTAAACAAGAACTGGAGACTTGGAAGGGACACCAAAGATGAGCTGGACTTTCCTTCAATCAAAGGAAGAAGGACATTACAACTGGAACCCAAACCCAACTTTAGGGTAGGACTTGATTCTGAGCTACTGGCAGTATTTTTGTGAAATGGCTATCCATTTTCCAATGTGCCTTCTGAACTAACCAAAATAACTTCACATGAGGCTATTCTACTAAGAATATTTTTTTCTTTTTAGGAATTTATTACACTTTTTAAAGCATCCTGTTATGATTTCTTATAGCACAATAGTATACCAAGTTCATTGATTCTTAAATTGCCTCTCTGAATTTTTTTCCAGGTGAGTTGTCTGTGATATTTCCTGCTAAAACATGGTAGATAAGATGTTTCAAGTTGATACAGTCACTATGCTGGAATCTGATTACTGTGTTCTTTCATTGAAGTTCACAAGCAGGTCATATCTTATCAGTGGATCCTGAATGAATTTTGTTTTTTGGAGAAAATTATGTTTTGGCTCTTTTGGGAGGCTGATTTTTCTCTCTCTCTCTTCCCCCTCTAATGGAATGTAGGTTACATAAATCTGAAGTTTATAATTAAGGAACTTTCTAAGTGGTCACTATTCATTCAGGTAAGCTTGCAATTTAATCCAACAGATGTGGTTTAAGATCTTATTCTAGATTAGATGAAGGAGATCGAAAACAAGAACCAAATATTCTCTGCCTTAGAAGAACTTATATTATGCTAGCGAGATACAACAGTCTATAATTAAATACATATAAAGCATATACAGCACAATATACATTACGTATTTAATATGTGTGTAGGTATGTGTCTGTATAGGAATATATCATAGTTTAGTGGGAGGAGACACCCCTACAAGATTAGAGATATTAGATATATGTTTCATATATGTCATATATCTGTATGTATTAAATTTATATATGTATGTACGCACATATATATATACACACTATATATGTGTGTGTGGACATCTACTTATACACACAGATACATACATATATACTAGGGCAAATCACAGAACCATAATTTTAGTGTGGAAGGCATTCTAGAGGTCATTTAGTCCAACCCCTTCATTTTACAGATGAGAAAACTGAAATCAAGGAAAGATAACTTGCCCCAAATCACATACACCCTCCCCTCTCCCTGCAACATACTCTTCAATCCAGTGCCACTGGTCTCCATGCTGCTGTTTGCACAAGACACTCCATCTTTAGACTCTGGGCATTTTCTCTGGTTATCCCTCATGCCTAGAATGCTCTCCCTTCTTATCTTTAACGACTGGCTTTCCTGGCTTCCTTCAAGTCCCAGCTAAAATCCCTCTTTCTCCTGGAAACCTTTCCTGATCCTGCTTAATTCTAGTGCTTCCCTTGTGCTGATTATTTCCAGTTTTCTTTTGTATAGTTTGTTTGCACATAGTTGTTTTATTCCCCAATAGATCATGAGCTCCTTGAGAGCAGAGATTATTTTTTGCCTTTCTTTTAATTCCTTATGCTTAGCATAGTGGTTGGCACGTGGTACATATTTAATTGTTTGTTTACTGACTGAGCAACTACTAAAGGATTTGAACCTACATGCTGTGACTCAACTCCACACTCTTTCAATGGAACAATGGAACAGTTCCAAAGTGTTATTTGGGCAAAGCTGGATCCTCACCCAAAAGAGCTCAGTTTCCATGAACTGTTCTTAAATGACAGTTTCACTTGATGCACTGGATGACAGGGTCTCCAAAGCCGAAGAATATGATTGAAACATTTGGATTTTGCTGTTAATTCTGGTTCTAGTCCATTTCAGTCCATTCTAACTTAGAGGGCCTTATTGAAATACGCTGTTTTCTTGTTACCTCTGCGGATGATGAATGAAAATCTGCCTCGTGATGGGATGTTTACCCAACTAAACTAGTATGACCCAGATGATCTCAAAATACTCTTACTTACTTTCTTTTAAGAAATGGTATAAAACAGTGCAGAATGTTACATATTGTGTCTACTACAATTATTATACCAGAAGACTTTGTTTGCCTTATGATGTTTTTGTAAGAAATGGTACAATGTGGGGTTGCATTGTTGGGAAGTGAATACTATACAAAAACAAAGTGCACCAATAAAACATTTAACATAGATAAATCAAATATGACATCCAGAACATAACTTAACATCCCAAACATGGTCTGATCTGGGAAGACTATAGCAAGGCTGCCATCACTTTTCCAGTGCAGGATATCATACTTCTTGAGGCAGCTGAAGATTCTTGGCTACTAACAGCCACTGTTGACCCATATGGAGTTTGGGGTCTACTAAAACCCTTAACTTTTCTCCCAAATGAACCATTCCCTAGTCAGAGTTTTCCCATCTTGTACTTTTAAAGTTGATTGAGCTTACCCCTAAAGTTTTCTTTTTTGATCAGAGTATTTATCTCATTGCCCAAAATGCTTACATTAGAGGGCAATGAACCCTCTAACAGATTCCTTGGAAAAGCATGATCACCAGGTAATTTTAGGATACTTCCTTCAGTTTGCAGGCAATTCATTTCCTTTTCAGGGTTCAAAAATTTTGAATTATTTTATTAAAAAATTAATGTCACCTGTGTAAGGAATTCTAAGTGATAAACTTCCTCTGTCAACACAGATAAGCACATCCCTGTGGAACTTACAGTCTTAGAGAGTTTTTTAGGGTGCTTTGAGGTAAAATAACTTCCCTAAGGTCACTCAATTGCTGTATATGTTAGGCAAGACTTAAAGCCAAGTCTCCCTGAATGTGAGGCCAGGATGATGTCTACCATATTTCATCTTCTACAGAAGATCTGCTAGGCTGTCTCTAAAACTTGTAAAATATGGATTACATGCCACTGTTATGGTTTGAACAAAGTGTGAACATTTTTTGTCTTTTGGGTTTAGAATAGTTGATTTTTTTCAATCAAAGATGGCATGATTCCAGTTCATTGAGAGAGTGATGGGAGAAGTGACAAACTCCAAGGAAATGTTTCTTGCCTCTGGGGATAGAAGAAAAACACGATGAAGCTTTTAAAATTCAATAGCTTTTACAAGGTATAGTAAATGAAATAAGTGCGTGTAAAGTATTTTACAAAATCTATAGCAGTGTATACATATTGGCCACGATTATTATATATGTAAAATACAAATTATAAAAAATAACCAAATGATCTTGTTCAATCTTCTGCTTTTGAGCTTTTACTTAAGAAAACAATGTTATCTGGCTTACGAATATTTTTAAATGCCTTACATTTTGTAGTTTATTTGTACAAAAATATCCCAGGTACTTTCTGTTATTAAAATAAATATCAGTAATAGAAATCTGAGAATATTAGAGCTTTCCAAATTCTCATTCTCCAGGCCATATGATGAAATAAATGTATTGGTCATAAATTCCCCCTGATGTGTATAACCCTCTGCTCTCATGGAAGCATGGATGAGGTCAGACAATTATAGATATCACCTTATCAACTGGTATCAAAATATTTTGAGTTTGAATCAGACAGGAGAAATGTATTGGTTATGAGGGACACAGGCACTGGATACAATTAGAGTACATGAAACCAACACAATAGGATTTTTAGTTTGGGAATCTATGCATATTATGATGAACCTGTGCTGGTCATAAAACTAGTTTGGGTTCCAGTCCAACAGTGCCTTGCACACAGCAAACTCTTAATAACTCCTCATTCATTCATTCTCCAGAGGGAGGAACTCCGTAGAATTTTTAGACCAACAAAAGTCTAATTAGCTCTAGGTATGAAACATGGAACTATATGACAGAAGTAGCCATTTGGAATAAGAGATAAATTTTCATCTTCAGATTCGACAGTGACATATTCTTTGACCAACAAAGAAGGCAAAGTGTGAATTAAGATGGGAAGGTAGAAAGAATAAAACAAAGAGAATAAGAAACAATTATAAAGAATCTGGTTAGAAGGTAAGGCAGGGCAGGAAATGTTTATTTAGATAAAAGATTCCTTTAAAAGAAGGCTGCAGCCTCAATCATACTCATTCTTCTCAATAAAAGAATCAGAAGAATTACTAAGAAAAGCTGGTTCCAAAGGCAAGCAATACTGACCAAAAAGCTGCAAAAAGTTGTCCACATTTTAACAGCATTTTCTTTATGGAACTGCATCTAGGAAGAAAAATATGTGTAAACAAAGCAAACATTTACAGTAGGGATTCAAATCACCAATAGGTTACCCACATTTTAGGGTGCAAAAGAAATTGGCAGTGGTGGTTGCTAAAGGATCCTCAGTGATCCCAGAAAGGTCATGGAAAAGGGGAGAAGTGTTGCAAATGTACTGACTTTACGAAGAAGCAAAGTATGCTCTGCGAATATCAGGTCAATGACTTGGATTCCTATGAAAATCTAATTATTAAGGGAAAGGTTAGTGAACACGGATGCAGTAATCATAGAGATCCAGCATTGCTTTTTCAAGAATGGTTTAAATAGGACAACCAAGACATAGAAAAGTAAATATTTCTCTAACAAGTCATTTTTTCCATCAACGATAGTAGAGCTCCAAAACTGAAACTCTAATTTCATAATCCATAATATGCTGCATGAAACAGTAGAAATGACAGATTTACTTGGTCTAGACTAGCTACCCTTTTAACTTTGTTTACTGTAAACTTTGTATACTTTAAAAGTTAAAGTAAACAAGATAGGAAAGCAGCTACTCTAGACCAAGTATACAAAAAGGGAGATCTGTCTTTGAGGTAACAATTTTGAGAATGTTAGGTTGATTTCTAAAGATCTGAAAAATTAAAAAGATGCCAAAAACTTGTGTGTGGGGGGAAAGTAACACACTTATTGTTCCTTCTAAGTCAGTCTAGAAAATATCACTACTTTCCCATCTCTAAGAAATCTTTAGAAAAATAATCTGCTCATGCATCCAAGGTCTCATTGAGAAAAGTGAGAAGGGAAGAGAAAAGCTTTCGCTAATCATATTCTACTGTAGAATTCGACTAAACAATTAAATAATTTATAAAGAGACATAGATAACACATGACCTCATTGTGTTAATTGTTTGTTGACTAGATGTGTTTTTTAAAAATCCATTTGATTCACTAGACCAAAATGCTACCTTAAAGGCTCTCCTCTAAGAAAGTGAATATGCTAAAATCATACAAGTTTCTTGAATGAAGTTCAAATAGAGAAATCTTTCTTTGAGAAATTAATTGTATAAATTGTGACATAGTCAGAGAGAAGTAATGCTTGTCAAAGGTGTTTTCCACTGTCTTGGAGGTATGTAATGAAGAATCTAAATGAAAGAGGCATTTCATTTATACTGCAAGATCTTACAGCTGTTCCTACATGCGTATGTGCTGATTGGATCAAACCTGAGAACACTCTAGAGAATCCTAAGTGAGATCTATAATCACATAATTGAATTGAGTATATGTGCACAGGGAAAGAAAGTTATCGGAGAATATTTTGTTTTACAGATTTATATATGGTTGGATAGACATTCCATAGAACTAGTCCTTCATTATACATATCTTAGACAGACATTGCAGAATGACATTGAACTTGATCCAGAGTTTAGTAATAAAGAGTAGGTTGGGTCACCTTTTTAAAATTGTACAATATTTTTAATTTTCAATGCTTTGCTTCCTGGAGCAAAGACCCTTCTTTTTTTAAAACGTAAGTATCCTTCCAGTGACGCTACTTGACTTTAGTTAATGAAATAGCAAAGACTCTAAAAATTATAGTGTAGATTGTCCAAAGAGTAATGGAGAAGCATGTGGTAGTAGTTTGTAACATGTTACTAATAAATTATTGTGCATTATTAAAGATATCCTCAATGAAGTGTATGTGTGGATGAGAGTGTAAACCCATCATGTAATAAAAGCAAAAGATGATGCCCTCCCAATGAAAGGACAGTCAAAGTAAATCACTAGCATTCATGAGATTTCACACTATTTCTATAATGGTCCCTAGCACATTGGGTGGAAACCCTGTGGATGAATGAAGAAAGGATATGGACAAGAATTATATCAATCAATAAACCTTTTTAAGTACCTACTATGTGCAAAAGGATACACATATGTGAGCTTCACTGTTGAAGAGTGTCCATGTTTATAAGATAAGAGAGAAAAGTATTATTGAAGGATTTTATCAACATAATCAATAAATTAGATAAATAAATATAGATTAAATAAAAATAGATTAAATAACATAGATTCCAAAACCTGTCTTACTTTTGAAGGTTTTCCATTTGAAAACAAGAATCAAAAAGTTTTTAAATGGTTTTAGGTGGTTATTAAGTGTGTATATTGAGGACTTAAGGCAGCTTCAATGCTTTCCCCTTTATCAATACTTCAATGAGTATGTACTCTCAGCCATAGTCCTACATTGTTACTGATCACAACTCACTCATGCCTCCTCATCCTGTGTCATTCTTTTTTATGCCACTTTGCCTCAGTTTCTTTATATGTAGACTAAAGAGGTGACCTATGTTACTTCAAAAGTTCCTTCTGCTTCCAAGTTGGTGAGCCTATGATTCTCCCATCATTCTCAATAGAAGGTCTACCTACTGGGCTACACTGGATTCTCTTTAGTTCTTTCTAGGTCTTTTTAGCACATGTATGTGTGTATGTGTGCATATATGTATGTATATATATGTGTACATGTATGTATGCACATATATCTTTATCTCTGTTCCAATCTCTACATTTCTCCCTGTTTTTGTTTCTCTTCATAACTATGCTTTAGTAGTTTTAGACTGCATTAAGAGTCTAAGAGTTTTGGAACACTCTGTGTAAGCACAGACACACACACACACACAAACAAACACACACGCACCCCTCATGCATTTTATAGAATTTCTCTTATCTCATTTCTTAAAGAAAAATCTTTCTCTGCAATATATGACAGTTTTCTTAGGCTCAATAACAATTGCAAAGCTTTGTAAGAGTTTAATTTTCTTCCTGAAGAAAATTTAATTCAATTCTACAAACGTTTATTAAGTACCTGAATTCAGGAAGATCTGAGTTCAAATGTGACTTTAGACACTTACTACCTGTGTGACCCAGCCCAAATCATTTAACCCCTGTTTGCCTCAGTTATTCATTTGTGAAGTGGGGACACAATAGAGAAGGAAGTGACAAACCCTTCTAGAATCTTTGCCAAGAAAACCTCATAGACAAAGTCCGTAGGGTCATGTAGAGTTGGACACGACTGAACAACTGAACAGCATTACCAGCCAATGTGTAGGCATTGCGCTAAACACTTGTTGCTCTGTCCTGTCTGGCTCTTTGTGACCCCATCTGGAATTTTCTTAGCAAACATACTGGAGTGGTTTGCCACTTCCTTCTCCAGCTTATTTTACAGATGAGGAAACTGACACAAACATGATTAAGCAACTTACCCAGAGTTACTAAGTGTCTGAGGTCAAATCTGGACTCAGGACAATGAGTCTTCCTGACCCCAGGTCCAGCACTGTATCCACCTACCTGCCCTCTGCCAAACACTGGCAATATTCCCCTCCCCCCCAAAAGAAGACAAAATGCAGTCCTTGTCCTCAAGGAGCTTACAGTCTAACAGGGGAGACAACAAGCAAACAAATATATACTGTACGCAAGCTGCGTGCAGGATACATAAAAAATGACTAACAGAGAAAGGTACTAGAATTAAAAAGAGTTGGGGAAGGTGGGATTTTAGTTGGGATTTAAGGAAGCCAGAAAGGCCAGTAGGTGAAGTGGAGGAGGGCATCCCAGGTATGGGGGTTCACCAGAGGATCGGAGCAAGGGAATTTCTTGTTCATGAAAAGGACCCATCTTTTGAACATTCATATGCTTCTTGCTATATAACTGAAGCTAATGAAATGGAGCAGTCTATAAAAGTGAAGTACTTTTCAGATTTTAGAGATCATAGGATTTTAGTTTTTTTTGTGGGAAGGGACTCCACAGATCTTCTAGCCCAACCCCCTAATTTTACATATGAGGAAACTGACATCCAGGGAGATTAATTAACTTATCTAACATCATCCCGGGAAGATACAAAAGAAATAGAACTTGAAATCAGGTCTTCTGACTCCCAAATCAGTCCTTTTTCCACACTAGCATGCTACAGCCACTAATTCTTAATACCTATTACAAAATGAGATAATACAAATATTCCATAATTTGTAGTAATAATGTCATACAATCTTAATCAAGTATTTATTATGATCCTGCTATGTATGAGGCATTACCATTCACCCTTTAGAGGGTGTAGAAAACATCCAAGATCTAGAGTCTGCCCATAAAACATTCAATTTGTGGAAGTAAGAATATTCAGGAGAAAAAAGGAACTTGGAAGTATAAAGTAGCTAATGGGGAATCATAAGTGAGAGATGGAGACAAAAAGGCCAAACAGAGTTCCAGGGAAATCCAAATTGCTGCAGATTTTGAACCGGGGAGTGTCTTGAAAAGAGAGGGAAGGGAGCTGGCTCTTGAAGGATGACTGGGATTTGGCAAGGCTTGGTTATCTTTGGATTCCTAGTGCCTAGCCTATTGCCTGCACATCATGCAGTTGAGGTGCAAAAGAGAGAGCAAATGAATGGGTGAGTTAGAATGTCAAAGTATTTACTTTTATAGGAAACAATAGGCAGTAGAAAACGTGTGTGTGTGTGTGTGTGTGTGTACATATATATATATATGTATATATATATATATATATATATATATATATATAAAACAAAACCCCAATTATATCATTATAAATGCATTCAAAGTAAACCTTTCACTCTAGAATGACAGGTATGTTCTAAAATATTACCTAGCATGATTAATACATTAGATTCAGAACTTTCTCTTCTACATTTTTAAAGGATTTTGAAATTAGATTTGAAACTTAAACTTGAAAATGGAATATTTGCTCTTAAAAATATTATATCACTGACTTTAGTATCATAAGATTTAGAAATAAGACTTAGAAATCACCTGGACCTATTCTCTCATTTGACAGATAAGGAAACTCAGGGACAGGGACACAGCATAACTTGCCTAAGATCTTACACAGGTCGAAAGGAGCAGAAAAGGAACTCTGTAAATTTGATCCTTGTTTGATTGCACCAAAGCTAGACATTCCTAACAGAGTTGGAATAACCCAGGTAATTGCTGAAGTTATCTAAACTACATTCATTCTACTTAAAGGCAATGGTCCTGGTTGGTATACAATACATACATCTGTGCATGTGTATATTCACATACACTTACTCACAGTATATAGATATATGTATGTATGTATATGTTAGCGGGTAGGTGTGGGGTATAGATACATCACATCTATGTGTATATATAACATGCATACACAATGCATATGCATATATAGATACAACACAGTGTATGTATGCATATTCATGCACACAGTGGATATATATATATACAGTACACATGTAGTTACACAATTTCTGTTGTGTACATGCATAATTGTACATTCGTGACTATATGCAACACATTTATAGTCACACTGTATGTGTCACCTTGCATGTATACGCACATATTCAAAGGAGTTTGCATGCGCATATATGTATGCCTGCATAAACATTTTAATGCATACATATGCGTGCATACACACATATCTACATAGAAGCACATATACACAGATATATATATATACACACAGTATATGCACAGGTATGTGTGAATATGCATATAAATCTATATGCATGCGCATGAACACATATGTATGCACATATCCACTAAATGGAATATTAGTAGCAGGATAGAGCCCTGGCTCTGAAGTCAGAGCACCTGTGTTCAGATCTTGCCTCTGTCCCTTGCTACCTGGTCACATAACCTTCCTGGCCTCCATTTCCTCCTATGTAAAAAGAGGGAGTTGGACTTTGGTCCCTCAGGTCCCTCCTGGCTTTGTTTCTGACTATCTGGACTTTGTCCTCATGCCATAGCTGCCTCAGTACCTAGAACCTTCTCACCCAGGAGCATCCCTCTGTCATGCCAACTCCCTTCTCCCATTAGTGATTTTCTCACAGGGACTCCATTTTGATAAGAGGCTCAGGCCAGTGGTCCTATTTCATTCTCCCATAGAATTTGCTTCTGATTTCAGGACTTTGGCGGCATGTCCTTTCCACTTCACTTCCTTCAGCTTCTTTTTGTTCTGTTGCTTTCCAAAGAGTCTTCCCCGTTAGAGAATCTTGCTGGAAAGGGACTGTTTTCCTTTTTTTCTTGTATGTGTATCCCCAGTGCTAAGTGTAGAGGCAAGCATACAGTAAGGGTTTGATAAATGCTTGGTGCCTTATTAACCTTGCTTTCCAGTTCTAAATCTATGACCTTTGAACTTGTACACCTTCATGTCCAGAATTCATTCCCTCCTTCCTGTGCTTCCTAGAATTACTCTGTTCTGGTAAGACACAGTTCAGACACTGTCTTCTGCATGAAGGCTTTCCTGATTCTAAATGCTAGTCTCCCTCCTAGAATGACTTTATATTTATTAATTTTACATTTATGCTGCGTGTATACTTTATCTGTACTTGTCTCTTCCATTAGAACATAGAAGGCACTTGCTAGTTGGTATTTTTTCATTTTCATATTTGTACCCCAGCTCCTGATACAGTCTTTGACGTATTGTAAGGGTTCCTAGTCTTTATTCCTATGATCTATCTTGGTTGAATCATAGGTCATTTGTAAAACTGTCCTTAAGAAAAGAGTTTCTTGAAATGGAGCTGTGAAAATCGCCAGGAATTCAAGCCTCCCTGTGCTGTAGGACCCAGCTTATGTTCCCAAGTACAATAAATCTCTTCTAATTAGATAAATCATCCAGGAATTAATGTGATGAAAGGAGGCTTTTTTTTTGTTTTAACTTTCATGTTTATCAGGTTTTTCTCATATGTGATAGATACAAAGTGATAACAGAGACTGGTTATCATGAAAAAGACTAATTTTAAAATTAAAAAGTGAAACTCAAGGAAGTAGGGGCAATGCAGAACAATAAGTCTTCATTTACATCCAGATGTAAAAGATTGGGGGTGGGGAGGGGTCTGCCAGAGGTAGATTGAGTTTCTCTGGCTATCAAAGAGACTTAGAAACTGGGCAAAAAAGACTTAGGCCAGCAATGGGAAAAGTGTTAGAGGATGTTATAGTTGACAAGGCACCAAGCCAAACATTAGACATCCAAGACTGATAAAGGAAGTTAAAGTAGAAACTGGAGAAGGGCCGGCTGATATTTTCACAACTTTGTTTAGTTTCAGGGGAGATTCCCCGAGACCAGAACATGGTTAGCTTAACCCCAGTATGGAAAGGCGGTTCAGAGAATAACTTAAAACTTCTACAATAGACTATTCTAATCTCACTGGGGAGAGTCTTTTAGACAAGTATTTGAGACCGTTGAATAGAGCTGCAAGTCACAAAGCTTTGCCGATGCTTGATTGAGAACAGCCACATGTTTTCAGGAAGTGGAGCTCATGCCTTAGCTTATTGGAATTCTTTGAGGATTTCATTATGGCAGAGGTGCTAAGCTGTTTGAAGGACAAGGAAAAACTTAAGAAATAATTTAAGGGCTGAAGAGGTAGAATTTGTTCTATATAGGAATGGAACTTGACTGAGAATGATAAGAATCTAGGTGGCCTAAGTGGATAGAGTGCTGGACCTGAAGTCTGGAAGACTCATCTTTGTGAGTTCATATACTTGCTAGCTGTTTGGCCATGGGCAAATCACTTAACCCTGTTTGCTCATCTGTAAAATAAACTGGAGAAAGAAATGGCAAGCATCTCCAGTATCTTTGCCAAGAAAACCACAAATGGGCTTGTGAATAGTCAGACATGGCTGAAAATAAGTCAACAACAGCAAACAACAATGAGGAAGGGAAACTTTAATTGTCATTAACAATCTGCTTCATCTCAATAAATGGGAGATAAATAGTGTAAGAATATGGTACTTTGAAAGGAAGGAAAAAGTGTACCAACCTGGCAAAACTGTCAATGTCTTTATGGATAATCTAAACCTGCCACCCTACTTGCCAGCCTTTTTACACATTATTCCCTTTCACACACTTATTGATCCAGCCTATTGGTCATCTTTCTGCACCTCACACCTAGCAGCGCTGCTGAGTAACACCGTGAACAGACAGCTGAGCTGGAATCAGGAAGACCAAAGTTAAAATCCAGCCTCAGATACATACTAGCTATTTGACAGTGAATGTCATTTTTCATTTGTCTGCCTCAGTTTCCTCCTGTACAATGGGGACAATAGCAACAACCTCCCACCATTGCTGTGAGGGTCAAATGAGAAAATATCTGAAAAGTGCTTGGTACTCTGCCTGGTACATAGCAGATGTTTTAATAAATGCTGATAGACAAACAGCATTCCATCTGCCATCTCTGCACTTTTGCACAGGCTGACCTCCATGACTGGAATGCACTCCCTCCTTATCTCTGTCACTTACAATCCCTAGTTTCTTGCAAAGCTCAGCTTAGATACCACTTTTTACCAATCCTGCTACCAATCCCCCTACCTGATAGTGCCTCTCTAAAATTTACCTTGTATTTATTACATACATATATATGTATTTATGTGTTCATGTGTATATATATACATACATTCATATATGTATGTGTGAGTATATATGTATATATGTGTGTGTATATATATATATGTACATACGTAAAAACTTGCAAATACAAGATAGCATTGCATAGTAGACAGGATACTAGCTTCAAGTCAGGAAGATTTAAGTTCAAGTTCTGACTGCCACATATGAGCTGTAACACCCTGAGAAAGTCACTGAAGGGGCTGATCTATAAGATTATAAATTGTACAGAAGCTGCCACAATCTGTGATTGTAAAGGAATAAAGGAAATTCTTCCCCAAGAGCTCCCTATCCAGATAAAATCACAGTTCCAGTGACACACACATGTATTACTTACTTGTGTACTTTCCCCTTGCCTTCCACATACCCTTCAATACATTACAAACTCGTTGAAGTCACAAACTATTTCTGTTTTTGTATACCCAACACCTAGCACTACACTTGGCACACAGATGGCACATAAATGCTTGTTAATTGATTAATTGGCTAGATTCCTGAAACAGACAGGAAGCATTAGAATTCGTTATAACAAAATCAGGTCTAATTTTATGATTTGGGATGACATCAGGGCTATCTAAGAAACCACACAAGATTACAGAAAACTTCAGTGTTATGTGATGTGGTTTCCCATGTCTGGAGTCATGGTGCCAAGGGATAGCTTGTATGTACACACTGCTCAATGTGGCCAAGTATATACACAAGACAAAAAGACAGAGCAAGGGAGAGACAAGGGAGAGAGAGGGTAGATTAAAGTGGTATGGAGGGAGGGGTATGATGGCTTTTTTTTTGGTTAGGTTTGTGATTTCATTGGTAAGGAAACTGTGTGACGAAACTCCCTGTATCAATGCAGAGGGGAGTCTTCTACAAGTTATAGTCTCAGAAAGTTGCCTAGAATTTAGAAAAAAATATTGTACAATTGCAAATAAATACTTCATTTAAAAAATATTTTTTCAAAAAAATAAAAATATTAAATTAAAAAAATAAAAGTGTCAGAAATTATTTTCTCCAGATGAATACTGATGAGGTAGATTGAAATATTTTAAGGAAATCGTGCAGTTACAAATAAACATGTTTTGTTCTTTGAAAAAAAATTAAAAGGAAAGTTGAATGCCGCATGGAAATATTAAGTGACTTGTCCAGGGCCACATGGCCCATATGTGTTGACTTAAATCCAAATCTTTCTGACCCCATAGTTGGCTCCCTGCCCACTGTCACACTTCCTCTCAAATCAAGAAACAAAGACACTAATTGAGGAGAATAACCAAAGACAGTTTTCTTCTTCCTCACCCCAAACCTCCAATTTCAACTTAGGCCTGACATTCTTTTCTATATAAATCTTTGAGGTCAGCCTAATTGGGCCGGGGATTTTCTAAGTCAGTGAGTTCTCAGGCATTATCTGGTTTTTCCTCTTTTGAACCTGCAGAGAAATATCCTGAGAAAAATCTATCATTTTCTTTATTTTTTAGGCTCATCTGGGGGATAGGGGTTCGGTAAAAAGTTGGTAAAATATTTTACTTGACATTATAAAAATAGAGGCCACAGGGAGAGGTTCAAGGATCAAATAAAGAGAGATTGAAGGAAATTGGGTTGTTTATCCTGAAGAAGAAAATAAAAGGGGTAGAGAGGGGACATGATAGCTGTGTTCAAGGCTTTGCAGGCCTGTTGCATGTAAGAGGAATTCAGTTTGTTCGTAAAACTGCCCTTATAAAGGGTGATGAAAGCAAGTGGTAAAGACTAGCAAACTTTAAGCAAGGAAAAAACAACTTCCCAATAATTTAACCTATCCAAAAGGAAAACAGGAGACAGTGAGCTTCTTGCTTCACTGGAAATCATCAGGTAAATGATAAATAAGCTTTGGTCAGATACGTCCTACTGGCGATATTTGTTCTCTGGAGAGGGGTAGGACTAAGTAACCCCTGATTGTGTCTGTCAAATCTGAAATTCTCTGACTGTGTGAAATTTAAATTTTTTCATACAATGCAACAAATAAATATGAATACCTACTGTATGCAAGACCATAGCTCTAGGAAGCCTGCTACCAGAATTTGGAGCCAATGATCCAGATTAGGGGGGATCCTGGAGCCTCAAGGTCAGACATAGTCTTCTAGGTGCATGGATAAGGCCTTTTGACTGAGTCCAATTTTTATAGAACAAATTCTTTTATTAAGAGGATTTGTTCTGTGAAGTTTGGATTCAGTCAAAGAACCACACTTCAGTACCTAGAGGGCCATATGTGGCCTTTAGGCCACAGGTTCCCCACCCCAGGCCTAGACTATATGGATTGCGAATATTCCATGTACTGTCTGAAAATTACTTCTTGGATTTTAGATCAATTAATCAATAAACATTTATTAAGCACTTACTATGTGCCAAGCACTATGCTAAGTGCTAGGGATACAAAAAGGCAAATGTAGAGTTCTCTTGTTTGAAGTTTGGTAACATTTTCTCCCTTCTTGGAATATCACTAAGTGAGGGTGACAAAGAATCACAAAATGAGGGTGGCAATTTGGAATCAGAAGATACCTCAGTGATCATCCAGTCCAATTTCTCTATAATAGGCAGCATGGTATAGTAGACATGTCAATGACCTTATGTCAGAAGGACCTGGATTCAACCTGGATTCAAGTCATTTAAGATCTCTGCACCTCACTTTCCCTATCTAGAAAATAGGAGAGGGGGGAGGAAGTTAGGTTTTATGACCTCTAAGGTTTCTTTCAACTCTAAATTTGTGATATTAATTCTATACCTGACCAGTAGTCATCTTCTAGCTCCCAAGGCAGCCCATTTTCCTCTTAGAGATCTCTCATTTTTAGGAAGTTTTTCTTTATATAAAGACTACATTGTTCTCTTTCTCACCTCCATCCTGTGCTCCTCATCCTGGCCTCTGAAGTCCAAGCTAAAAAAAAAAAAAAAAAAAGGAGGGGGGCAACCCATTTGTCTTCCATGCAATAGCTCTTCCTTATCTTTACTTTTCTCTAAAGCTAAATATCTCCAATTCTGTCAACCTCTTCTCTTCTAACTTGAATTCTAAACTCTTCACTGCACTAGGTACTCCCTTTCCTCTGGTTGCCAAAGGGAACATCCCATTCTCAAAACATTAAAATTAAAAATAAAAGGTTGGCAAAGGTTATGGGGCAAGGCAATGAGGTGGCACAGTAGATAGAGTACCAGGTCTGAGGTTAGGAACACCTGAGTTCAAATCCCACCTCAGACACTTAACCCTATTTGCCTCAGTTTCTTAATCTGTAAAATGAGCTGGAGAAGGAAATGGCAAACCGCTCCGGTATCTGTGCCAAGAAAATCCCAAAAGGGGTCACAAAGAGCTGTACACGATTGAAAATGACTAAATAACAAAGGATCATTGGGGAAAATTTCACAGATGTCGATCTGAGTTATCTTTTTAGATTTTTTTAGAACTTTAGGACTGGAAAATTCCTTGTACAGAAGGTTGAACTGAACTTTGAAGGAAACTTGTGACTCAGAGACAGAAGCAAGGAGGAAATGACTTCTAGACCTGGGAGACAGACGACACAAAAGTACACAGATGAAAGAAGGCATGTAATGTGTTGGAAAAACAGCACTTTGATTTGACCACAGAATTCAGGAAAAAAGACTCAAGTACTATTAGTCTAGAAAGGTTGGGGCCAGCAGTGAAGAGTTTGCATGCTAAAATGAGGAATCTGCATTTTATCCTACAAGTAATGGAAACCACAGAAGTTTTTTTGAGTAAAGGAGTGATAAAATGAATACAAGGCAATCTACGGGTGGGGAAAAGCGGTAGCAGCTAGGGACCACAGCTCATCCACTAATAGGTCTGGTGAGGTTTTGTTAGGCAAAGTTAATTACATTCATTTGGTCTCACAGGCAGTTTACAAAATGATCAGTCTGGAAGAATTTTATTGACTTAAAGAATTTACACCAATTCTTTTCACACCCATTCTATCCTACTCATTGTAAAGCTAAGGGATAACCAAGATAAAGGCTACCTTTTGATCTCAAGTTGGGTGATTTTGATTTTAATATTATTGCAATTCTTAGTTCCCCTGATTTGGTTTCTTTTAGGAACAGCCTAATTTCCTTTCCTCTTAGGGGAAAGGCTAGTGCAAAAGTGCATAATTAGTATCTTTTTTTTCATAAAAGAAAGGCATATATCTCATTATCAATATTCTCTTTTAAGTCACTGAAAAACAAAAGCATTAATTTTCAGGCTAGCAGGAAGACAAAAGATGAGTACCAGTTCCCATACCACCTAGTTATCTATTTCTTTGAAAAAATGCTAGGAATACAAATAAAAAAAGATATTCCTTGCCCTTAATGTGCTTACCACTTAACGGAGAAGACAACACATAAAAGGAAGATGGAAGGGGGGCAGAGATGGAGAAGAGAAAGTACGTGGCAGAGGGGGAGGGAGGACAAAGTGCTTGATGGAGTTGAAACCAAGCAGAGTTGCAGTTGGAGAGTAGAGAGTGAGCTGGAAAGTCCAGATATCCACCTTCTATCAAGGAAAGCTTCTAGAGGAGTTTAATGTTCCACCCTCCATCCCTCCAGTCAGAGGGGAGAAGAGGCTGATGGAGTTGGAAACGAATGGGATATCCAAAGCTGAGTGAATGGCATGATGATGAGATTTCAGGTAATCAGCTTACCCTGGGAAGGGCACCTCATTCCTTAGAGTTCAAACCAAGCAGAACTACAGATGGAAAATGTTGTTGTGATAGAACAATATGCCAAATAGGGATAAATTTATTACATATACTGATAAATTGATAAATTTAATCCTATACTGTCCAAAAATACTCAATGAATTTGTGGGTTATCAGTGATGGCCTCCAAGGACCCTCCTACCTATATATCTATAATTATAATGATAGCCCACATTTATGTAGTAATTCATATTCAGATAAAGTTTTGTAATTTTTAGAATAATAACAGAAGGTAGGTAGCCAGGTATTATTATTACTGTCTTATGGATGAAGGAATATAAGGAACAGCGATTCCTCAAAATAAATTTTCTAGAGGTCATATAGTCAGATAAGTGACAGAATGAAATTCAGGTCTGCTAAGTCAGGGTGCACTATATATCGCCATAGACGACTGCCCTTTCCACCAGTGTATGAGGCTCAGCAAGTTTGATTCTGAATAAAGGATCAGCTTCATCCCCCCAATGAAGTGTTTGTGCTTGTGAGGTACTGGACCACCAAGGACATCATCCTCCCTTCTGGGTGATGGCCTTGGTGCAGGAGATGGGATGGATCAAACTGGAGGTCAAAGTTGTCTTTAAGTACAACTTCAAACCTTTCTTTCTGGCCCACAAAATTGAGGTCTAGATCCCAACACTGTTGAACACAAGTGGGGTTCAAGTGATCCGCATAAATGGAAAAGCCAAGTACAATGCCGGTGAGAATCTCACTGTGTAGAAGATCAAGCATATGGCAGAAATGAAGGAATCACAGATCAGTGCAGAGACTGAGCTGCTATAGACCAACAACAAGAAGTGGACCAGGCCTCCTATCTCCAGGAACTTGAGATACCATTTGCACCTTCTGATCTGAAGGTACGATACTTAAAAGTATTTGAACCTAAGCTGAACTACAGCAACCACGATGTCATCAAATGGGTTCACTACATCGGCCACAGTGGCATCTATGAAATATGGTCTCACCTTCAGCAACCTGGATGCTCCTTGAGGAGGAACCAGGCTGAGTTGTCTGCCCCAACCCCTCCCTGCATCACTGCACACCCCCTGCACAAGCTGCTAGACTAGGTCTGGACTGACCTTACCATGAAGGGGATGAATAGAGTGACCCTTAGGTCCCTGAAGTTCTCCAACCCTCATTTGGTGCTTCCCAGCCCAGCCCTTGGCTCTGTTTGAGTTTTGTGACCAAAGCCAGGCTATGGTCTCTTGTGTGGCTGTGCCTCTGATAAGGAGAGGCGCAGTGTGTGGGGGGCTCTGCATCTCACTGAAAGACCAGTAACTGCCTCTTGCCCCCTCTTTCCCTCCTCAGCCCCCTGCTTTGAAAAAGCATGAGCTTTGTTTTGTATAGGTGTGACTTGTCCAGTTATCAACTCAATAATTCTGTAGAGCAGAAAAAAATTAAATAATTGAAAGGAAATGCAACAAATTTTGGAAGGGATGTGGAAAAATTGAGACACTAATTCATCTTTGGTGGAATTGCGAACTGATCCAACCATTTTGGAGAGCAATCTGAAATTATGCCCCCAAAGTTATTAAACTGCCTATGCAGGAGTGGGGAACCTGGGGCCTCAAGGCCACATGTGGTCCTTTAGGTTCTCAAGAGCAGCCCTTTGACTGAATCCAAACCTCACAGAACAAAGGAAGTTCGGATTCAGTCAAAAGGCCATACTTGAGGACCTAGAGAGCCATTTGTGACCTTGAAGCAGCAAGTTCCCCACCTCTGCTACCCCTGTTTGACCTAGCAATACCACTAACTAGATCTGTTTCCAAAGATGATTAGGGCAAAAGAAAAAGAGAAAGAACACGTATGTTCTAAAATGTTTATAGCAGCTCTCTTTGTGGTGGCAAAGAACTGGAAATTGCAGGGATGCCTATCAGTTGAGATAAGCTGAACAAGTTGTGGTGTATGATAGTGATAGAACATTACTGTGCTACAAGAAATTATGGGCTTAGGAAAACATGGAGAGGCTTGCATGAAATAATGAAGAGAAAAATCAATAGAACGTTCTATGTAGTAAGAGTAATATTGTTTTAAGCACAACTTTGAGTGACTGCATTTTGACTATTAAAAACACCCAAATTAACTATATAGGACATATGAGGAAAGACATTATCTGAGAGAAGGAATTGATAAATAGAAGTTGCATAGAATAATTTTACATATATATGTTACATATATACATATACATATGTATATATACATATATACACTTACACATATATATTATATTTAAATATATATATGTATATATATTTCTGTCTAATGGTAACCATCTCTAGGGCAAAGAGGAGGGAGGGAGGGAAGAAAAAATAAATTTATATGATAACTATCTTTAGAGGCACTCTATATTTAAAGGAATAGCAAGTTATATATAATAGGTTTACAGTTTCACGTACAATCATCTTTTTATTATACTATGTTATAGAATTGCTTGTTTTATTCCATAAATTAAAAATAAAATAAAATAAATGGTTCCTTAGAAAAACAAAAAAGGCTATGACAATAATCCAAGGATGGCATGATGAAGGCCCATACTGGGGATGATCGCCTTACCAGAGGAGAAGGTGAAGCCATGTTTGGGAGATGTGGCAAAGGTGAAATTGACAGGCCTTGGCAACAGACTGGATATGGGAGGTAAGAAATAATGAAGAATCCAGAATTCCACCTTGGTTGTGAACCTGGGGGCCCAGAAAGATGATGGTACCCTCAACCGCAATAGGGAAGGAAGAAAACAATATACATTGTAACTACAACAATTCAAATTGAAAGAACAAAAATCAAAAGTAAAACTAACAATATTATAAAGATTAAGCAGATGTGAACAGATACCCCCAATCTACCCCTTGGTGGCAGTGGGAAACCTACAGGAGGTACACACTGCAGGTGTTTTTGAACTTTCTCAATGTATTGATCAGTTATGCCACTTTTATTTTCCTCTCAAAAAAACTCCTCCTCCTCCTCCTTCTTCTTCATCTTCTCCTTTTTCTCCTTCTCCTTCTTCTATTTCTCCTGCTTCTTCTCCTTCTCTTCCTTCTTCTTCTTCTTCATCATCATTTTCTTCTTCTTCCAATAATTTTGTCAACAACTATCAAATTATACAATAATTAGACTTTCAGCAGCCCCTTGAAAGTAGGTACTGTTTTTACTTTTCTTTGTGTATTCTTGTATTTATGAGAATACAAGGCTAGGTGGCACAATAGATAAAATGCTGGGCCTAGAATCAGGAAGACTCCTCTTCCTGAGTTCAAACCCAGCCTCAGACACTTATTAGTTGTGTGACCCTGACAAGTCATTTAACCCTGTTTGCCTCAATTTCCTCAACTGTCAAATGATCTAGAGAAGGAAATAGCAAACCACTCCAGTATCTTTGCCAAGAAAACCCTAAATGGAGTCACAAAAAGTCAGAAACTGCACAAGAATTATCTTCAGCACTTGTCATAGTGCTTAATAAATACAGTTTGATGACTGGCAATGATGCATATTTCAGGCAAATACAAGGAAACAATAAAAATGATAATTATAGCTACCACTTATATAGTGGCAGCTTTGCAAAGAACTCACAAAAATGATCTTATTTAATCCCCACAACAATCCAGTGTTATAGGTGCTATTGTTATTCCCATTTTACAGAGGAGGAAATAGAAGAGAAATAAAGTGAATGCCTGCAGTAATATCTCTAGTAAATATCTGAGGCAGGATTAGGGACTCAGATCTTTCCGATCTCCATGTCTTATATCCCACCGCTTGTGTCATCTAATATGACAAGGATAAGTAAATTTCTAAACCTATACTATAAGAAATTACAGCAGAAATTGAGGAGTAACAGAAATCTAAAAAGAGAAAAGTTAAAAAATCTGAAGGCATTAAAACTATACAATACAATTTTTGGAAGTGCTACCTAATAAGTAAACAGTTGAATGCTACGACTCCAATTATTTTGGAAGAGATATAGACAAACTTTGAATAGGATTTCAAAAAGACCTCTGAGTTTTATTTATGTGAATCTAATTTATAGGGTAATTAAACTATAACAGAGGATTTTCAAAATGCTAGCATCTGTATAACCCTAATAACTTTGAAGGCTGCTAAGTGGTTCAGTGGATAGAGTGCTGGGTCTAGAATCAGGATACACCTGAGTTCAAATCCCTGCTCAGACACTTAGTAGCTGTGTGAACCTCTGTAAATCACTTAATCTCTGTTTGCCTTAGTCCACTAGACAAGAAAATGACAAATCATTCTAGAATCTTTATCAAGAAAACCCCATGGTCAATATGATCTGTGGGGTCACTAAGAGTCAGATATAACTTTTCATCATAGTTATTTTAAAGCCATTAAATTTAATGGGATCAAAAGTAGATCATGTGGGCAAGGCACCTATAGCATCAAATTATTGACATTTTCTATTGCAATATTACTTAGAATTTTAAGGCAACATGTTTACTTATTCACATGCCTAGAAAATTCTTTGGGAAAAATGAATAACTTTCTGTGATTGCAGTCACACTTCAGATCCATTCTCTCAAGAGATTTTGCCTTGAAATTTGTGCTGTCATATTATGTTCATGATTTATGATAGGTACAATGTTCTTGATTTGTGAAACCTTGTGAATTTTATGTTTGTATGATTTGACAGTCACTGGAGAGTTTCTTAAGGGCAAAAAATTGGCCTGAGTTCCAGTCAATGATTTCCCTTTTATAAAGCAGAAGAAACCACTTAGTACTGCTCAAACTTTTCAGTATGTAAACTTATTCACAGAGACTCAGGGGATCCATAGCAAAGTACTTTGCTTCTAATTATTTCAGTGCTATTTTAGTTTTTCACATGGATGCTGAAATCCTCAGTCTCATGAAAAGATTGCCTTAACATGTTGCTTTACAATAAAACCTTTAATACTTACTATGTGGTTAATCGCCGCTGGAGTTTAGGATATGTTGAATGATTTTAAATTAACTATGCAATAGCATAATTTGGAATTTACTGCCCTTTGACAATTAATTGGAAGTTACATTTTTCTGCATGGGTCTAAACATAGCTAGATTATTCCTTCCTTCCTTCTTTATTTTTCATTTTATTTTTTCTTTTCTGTGATGGCTTGGTTAGATCACCAGCTTAATATCTAAAATAGAAGTTAAACATAATTTAAATTAATAATTCAAACGATTTTTATCTTTAATTTAAAATATTTACAAGAAAGTGGGGCTCTTCGTTTCATAATCAGTTTGAATATATGCCTATCGTACCATTTCTCAAACATGGAACTCATGTTAGAAGATGAAATAATCTGAGTCACCTAGGAGTCTTCTTCACTCTTAAGAGACCTCAAATTATTAATTATCAGTGTCTAAAATTCTTGTGCCTATGAGCTAATTTATACAGAAGCATTTTGAATTTTAAAGTGCTGTATGAAGTAAATTAAGTTGACAGTCCTCACTGAGTTCAGCATGACATTGAAGACATGAGTGTTTTATTAATATGGTTAATTTGTGCTGAATACTATCTTGCTTTTGTTATCTGTCCTATTGCACAGAGATAAAATTCAATCAAGATATTAAACTTTGACTTAAAATATCTAACTTTCTATTTACCAGAGAAAATCCCAGTGACCAAAATCACCATGTACTTCTCTTGGCATTCCCCATACCTTTAGCTTCCAATTCTGGGTCTATTTTCATATTGCCGTCTTCTGCAGTATTTGTTCCCAACCTTATGATCAGGGCCCTTGCTTTTTCTCTTGGGTAAATTCTCTTTCTCTCTCACTGATGCAATTTTTACATTTGGCCTTTGGCCCGATGCCCATGTCCTCCAAGAAGAAAAGCAGAATCTGGACAGATAAAGCATAATTTCAAAAAAAATCCCTCTCCCACTTTAGCTGTTGGCCCCATGGATATGCCACCTACAGTGCCTGCTTCTGCCTTCTTCGTCTTCTGTCTGGGATCTGCTCCAATTCAGCTCTTGGCTCCTTGATTACATTAAGACCTATTTTCCCTTTCCTTGGCAGACCTCATCCTCTCCCACAGCTAGGGCTAGCATCAGTTTGCAGATGATTACCAGATATACCTTAGTAACCCCAACCTGCCTCCTCCCTCCATCTAGAATTGAATTTAAAAGGTTCTTTCAGACATCTTTGCCTGACTGGATATCTTAAAGCTTCTCCAAACTTAACATAGTATATACTACTGATCCAACTCATTTTATAGATGAGGAAACTGAGACCAGTAGGGTGAAGTGACTTGCCCAGGATCACATAGCTAAAAAGTATCTGGGGCTGGATTTGAACTCAGGGCCTAGCACTGTACCCACTGTGCCACCTAACTGCATAGATGGTACAATAGATAGAGTGATACTACACTAGATGGTACAGTAGTACATACTACTGATCCTTCCTCTTGACCCAAATTCTCTGTCTAACTTCTCTGTCAAGGAGAGAGGTTCCACACTTGACATTTGCATGAGTGGACAATGTTCTCCTTGCTTAATGAATATGTGAATATCCAGATCTAGAATTTCCTTCTTCCACTGTGAGAATCCCCTCTACCAACCAGACCTTGACGAATGACATTATTAATAGCAACAATAATAGTACCAGCTAGCACTTACACAGTGCTTCAATAATTGGAGAGTGCTTTACAAATATTCTTCTCCCCCACCCCCATCCTTCACAACCCTGGGAGGTGGGTAGGTGTTATTATCCCTATTTTATGTGAGGAAACCGAGGCAGAGACGTTAAATGATTTGTCCAGGGTCACATAATCAGTAAACTGCTAAGGCAGGATTGGAAGCTAAGTGTTTCTGACTTCAAGTCTATCATTCTTTCTATTGTACCATCTATGCAGCTAGGTATCACAGTGGATAAGAGTGCTGGGCCCTGAGGCAGGAAGACCTGGTCCAAATCCATCCTCAGATACTTCCTAGACATGTGACCCTGGGCAAGTCACTTAACCCTGCTGGTCTCAGTTTCGTCACCTATAAAATGAACTGGAGAAGGAAATGGCAAACCACTCCAGTAGCCAACCCAAGTGGGGTCACCAAGAGTTAGACACAATTAAAAATACTTATACAGCAATAATAAAAGCTTAAAATATAAACCTCAGGACTTACCTTAGGCATAGAAACATGATGACTTAAGGACAATAAGACTGAGCAACCTGTAAGTATCAAAGATGCAATATGAACACAGATCCTTCCTAATTTCCATCCAAGCAAGTACTTTTCTTATTTTCTTTTTGTTTGGTTTTTAAAGATTGGATCTCTCCATCTCACCTAGGCTAGAAGGGCAGGGCTCCTCATGGGTCTGATCCTATGACTGGTAAGCAAAGTCAGGTCAACAAACTGCTTACTCTTGCCAAGCATAGGAGCTTGCCCCTATTTCATTACCCACCTGAGGCCCCACCCCCAAAATGTCCCCTCCCCAACGTCCAATTTAGTGAAGATATGGGATGGGCATAATCAGTCACACCTCAAAACACCTGAGCTCAAGAGGTCCGCCAGTTTAAGCTTCCTTGGTAGCTGGGATTACAGAATGTGCCACCATACCCAGCTTCACTTCTTATTGCCTTCAAACTTTCATTGACAATATTGCTAATATTGTCACAATAAAAGTAAAATTCATTCCTCCGTTATCTAATAGGTAGGCTAATGCATCATTTCCCTCATTATCATTCAAACTTCTAATTATATTCTAAAGCCCAGTTAGCAATGGAATGCCTTAGCGTATTTTAAGTGCAGGAGCCATATAATGACCTCTTTGGTCTACATGGTTCCCCTAGTGATTTTGGGAAATTTATGCTAGAAAAAAAGTAAGAACATAATCACAATTGGTCCGAGACCTCAGAAATATCTTATATGACAAGAACTAGTTTTGATGGAATGATTTAATCAAGAAATATTCCCACTTAAGGAAAGTAACTACTTTTAAGAGGAATAAGAGTAACAAATGGTCTTAATACTTACATGAATTTGTCAGGTTGGTTGTAGGTCCTTTGACAAGACCATAAAAGAGTGAAATAGTGAACTTGAAATCATGCTGGATTTGGGGTAAGGACCAGGGTTCAAATCATAGTTCTGTCAGTACCCATGTGATGATGGGCAGATTATTAAATTTTTCTGGACTTCAGTTTCCTTATCTATGAAAAAGAGAAATGCTTTGAAGAAGTTGATCTCTGAAGTCCCTTATAATTCTGAAATGTCTCTTCCCCTAACCTCCTTTTATTTTCTCTCTCCCTCTCCGTCATTGCTATTTTTGTTGCTTGTTTTTCATTCTTGAAGAACACCAAAATGACATCATGAAGTTGGAGTCAAGGTGCAGAGTGTACAGCTATGGCTGATCATACCAATACAAGGTCAGAAGGCTCTACCATAGGTCAGGCACAAATATTTGATTAGCTCCTGGAATACAACACCTTCTTTGATGTAGGCATGCCATCCGGGGCAGTCCTGAGCCAGTGTCTCCCATGTCTTATAATCAATTCCAAAGTTCTTCAGAGACCTTGAAAGTGTCCTTTTATTGCTTTTTCTGACCTCTGTGTGAGCACTTGCCTTGTGTGAATTCTCTGGAAAATAGTCTTTTAGGCAAATGTACATTTGTCATTCAAATACTGTGTCTGGCCCATTGGTGCACTCTCTATAGTAGAATTTGAATGCTTGGCAGTTCACTTCAATAAAGGACCTCAGTGTCCATTTTCTTATCTTGCAGTGATCTTCAGAATTTTCCTAAGAAAATTCAATCGGAAGCAAATTAGCTTCCTGTCACAGTTCTGGTATATTTTCCAGGTTTCATAGGCATACAACAATGAGGTCAGCACAACAGTTCTGTAGACTTTCAGTTTGGTAGCCAGTTTAATACCTCTTCTCTCTAACACTTTCCTTCAGAGCCTTCCAGAGCTAGCTCTGTCAATGTATGTCTTGATCTAATGATTGATGGGTACATTCCTATAAGTATATTGCCAAGGTAAGTGAACTTATCTACAGAATTCAAAATTTCTCCCTTTTTTGTAACCAGTGGTTTCACATATGGATGATGTGGTGTTTGCTGATGGAGAACCTCAGTTTTCTTGGTGTTCGTTGTTGACCAAAGTTAGCACAAGCAGCAGAGAATTGACCCACTATTCTGTGGTCTCTCAGACTGAGGCTGCATTGAGTAGACATTCATCTGTGAACAAAAGTATCACATGCCAACTCTCACTCCACTTTAGTTTTGGCTTGTAGCCTTTTCATTTTAAATAATCTACCATCAGTACTGTAGCTGACCTTGATGATGCTTTTGTCCTCACTGAAGGCATCCAACAACACTTCTGAAAACATGCTAAAAAGCATGGGAGTAAGCAGAGAGCCATGCTTCATCCCATTGGTGCCGGAAAAGTACAAGAACATTGTCCATTATCTAGAACCTGTTCAAATATGACATTGTAAAACCAGCACAAAATACTGATGAACTTCTCTGGGTAACCAAATTTCCCAGTGATTTTTCACAGACCCTCATGGCTGACAGTATCAAAGGACTTGGTTAGATCAGTGGATATTGTATATACACCTCTGTTCTGATGCTGGCTTTTCTCCTGCAGTTGCTGGGTTTTCTCAGCCCCTTTGGAAGCCACACTGGCTCTTGGGTAGATGTCCATCTTCCAGTGAAGGATCAGCCAATTAAGGAGGACTCTGGCAAGAATCTTGCTAGCACTAAGAGAAAGACCCCCCCCCCCCACTGTGGTTGTCATAGCATAATCTATTTCCGTTTCCTTTATATAGATGGATAATAGAGGCATCCTTGATCTCCTGGGGGATAATCTTCCCTTGCCATATAACCCAGAAGATTTCTGTCAACTTTTGTATGAGCACTGGATACCCTGCTGTGTAGATGTCTGCTGGAATAGAATTAGCACCAGGCACTTTGCCACAAGAGAGGAGCCTAACGGCATTCAAAACCTCTTTTTCAGTGGGAAGTTCAGATAGAAAGGGATTGACTTTAATTCAAGGTAAATGGTCACTAGCGTCAGCATTGATTGATTTTTGCTGCTCTGTTGACAACACTGTGGAAATGTTAAGTCCATCTTTCCAGGATCATGTCCTTATCAACTATCAATGTGGCTCCATCAGCACTGAGTAGCTGAGATGCCCCAAAGATCTTTGACCCATAAATAGCTTTCAGGACATCTTAGAAATGCTCTGAATTGTTACTTTCCGTAACTGATTTTCATTTGCCTTCTTACTGAGCCAACAATCCTGCATCTCTCTAAGCTTTTCTGGCATTTTATTTCTGATGGAATCAAATGCTGCCTTTTTATAGATGAACAAACTATCTTGTTGGTAGACCTAGTAGAGCTCTTATTTTTCATTTAATAGTTTCTGAATTTACCTATTAATTTGTATCATACCAACCCTGATGTTTGCTAGTGTTCTGGTACAAATAAGTAAACACAGTGCCATGCACCAAATCTCTGAAAGGTGCCCACTCCTTTTCTGTTCCATTGTTGTCAACCATGTATTGGCTCAACTTTCCTCCAAGTTAGCAATGAACTGTTGTTCATCTTCATGGAAGCACTCTAATCTGTTGATGTTAAATCTTCTCATAGTGATCTTGCCTTGTGACTGCACTTTTGTTGAATGTGAATATTTAGCTTGGAGGAGAACTCTATGATCAGTCCAACATTCTGACTTGCATCACCTTCATCACTCTCACATCCTATCTCTTCTCCTTACAATGACATAACCTGTTACATGCCAATGTCTGCTGCAGGGGTACATCCATGAAGTTGTAGTGCATTTAGGAAACAGAGCACAGTGTTGTTGACGAGAATGCGCAAGTCTTCAGTAGTAAGCAACTATGACTGTCACTATTTCTGACTCCATTCCTCCCAAGGATTTCCTGCCATATCTAATAGTGTGTGCCTACTCTGTTGTTAAAGTCAACCAGAATTGTAAGTTTGTTCTCTTTCAGCACATTGATGATGAGGGTCTCCAGGTCTTCAGAACATTTTTCTTTGACTCATAAGGGTTCATCGTGGTAGGTACATATGCACTGATGATGGTAGTGTGGCACTTTCCTGCAAGTGGCAATCACATTGTAATGTGTCTGTAGTTCACTCCTTTTGGGAGGCATACAAGTTTGTTGATTAGATTACTTTCAACTGTGAAATGTACTCCACGTTCATGGTGTTCCCTATTGCTGTAACCACTCCAGAAAAATGTGTATCCAGCTTCAGATTTGGGAAACTGGTCTACATTTACCAGCCTCGTTTCGCTCAGGGTTGCTATTTGAATACTCTGCCTTCTGAGTTCTTTTGCCATAAGAGCAGCTCACCTTTCAGGGCGACTGGATTTCTTGTTGTCCATATATGTGCACACATACTTTATACCCATGGTGAATGGAATCATCTTCACAAAAGTTTTTGTACACGTTTTTTTTATGTTCAACTCCAGGGTGAGATTCTAGCCTGCCACAATAAGCAGGCCCAGGTGGGGTGAGGTAGATATTTTTCAGGGCACTTTTTCTGGGCACTTCCTCATGGTAGGTGGTGAAGAGTGCAGTCCTTAAAAAGGCTGCCCTGACACCCAAGGGACTTCTGATTTTCATTGCTGCTATAGTCCAGTGAGAAGATGACCCTATGGCCTGGGCTGCCTGTATGCAGGGTTATGATTATTGCTCCTAGCATATCTGTACCTGCTGCTTTCTCAGTAGCCTATCACTAAGGACTTCAAGGGAGGTAACATTGTAAGATAATAAAATACTAAAATAGTAGCATAATGAAGCAATATAAATTTAATAGTTGAAAAGTAAAACAATATAGTGATAAAATTATAAAATTATGAATAGTAAAATGAGAAATAATGAAATAGTTAAATTGTAAGGGTGATGGCTTTTGACACATGTGCAAATTAGATTTAAGTGAGGCAGTTATATGAAGTCATCAGACACTCTTTCTTCCAGAGGCATTGGAGTCCAATGGCAAGACAAAAGTCAAGATGTCTAGTGATGGCCCTGGATGCCATAGACAACCTTGGTGTCTTTTGTGTCTGATCAAGCTCTAAGTGCTCCACAGCACCTGCTTCTGCCACCTTGATGGCCCATTGAAACAGAAAGTTCACATTCACCTGTTCTGCCAGGGAAGTTTTCACATGTATCAGGTAGATACCCCTCCTAATGCCTAACTAGTGGATTTGAGACCCATCAGTTTTCAACCTGGTTTAGCTTGATTGCCAAGATGGTTTTGCCAAGGTGTTGCACATGCTACAGCTTCTTGGAAACAGAGGTGAGAGCTGTGTGGCAGTCCCAAAGAGGACTCAGCAGGATGCATACCAGAGGTTCTAGACCTCCCTGAATACCCCATATACCCCAAACACTTTTCTTGTACATATGTATATAACAAAGAACACTCTGATAGTGACAAAAAAGACTACTTATAATAGTAATAAAAGTGGAAAACCATGTTTGAAGATTATCAAAATTAAAAAGAGGGACTTGCATGTAAGATGGTTTCAATGGCACTAGGGAAAAGGTGATAGATGTGAGAGCACAAGATCTGGTAAGTCAGTCCATATGAGAACTGAAGGAGAAGGAATAGCCAGAGATTATTTCGAGTCTTTTAAATGGAAGATAGACTGAATGGTGGCACTACAGACAGAAGTAATGAAACCTCCAGGTCTGTCCCTTCCGTGTCTGTCACGTTAGGGACCTAAGTCCTACTGTTTTGCAAACTTTGAACCAGTAGGTAAATATTATCTTCCTGTTCTTTGTGTTTTGTTTTTCTTCCTCCTTTTTTCTTCTTCCATCTGCCTTTTTCTTCTCCCTTTCTGTCTTCCTTTTTCTTTGTTCATCCTTTTTCTTCACCCTTCTTATTTACTTTTTTCTTCTCATCTTCCTTTTTCTTTATCCTTTTTCTTCTCCTGTCTTTTTTGTCTTCATTTTCTTTTTTCTTCCTTTTCTTTGTTATTTTTCTTCATTTTTCTTACTTTTTTCTCTCCATTTTTTCTGTTTATTCTTCTCTTTATTCTTCTTTCTTTTCCTTCTTTCTCCCTCTTCCTTTATCTTCTTTTTCTTCATCCCTCTCCTGTCTTTTTATTTTTTTTCTTCAGCTTCTTTTTTCTCCTTTCCTTTCCTTCTTTTTTCCTCTCTCTTTTTTTCTATATTTCTTTTTTCTTCTGTATTCCATTTTTCTTCTTTATTTCTTTTTCTTCTTTGGTTTTCCTTTTTCCTTCATTATGTATTTCCCCTCTTCATCTTTTTTCTTTCCCTTGTAAAAAGATATAGTCTGAAGTATTTCCAGCCTGGAGATCTTAAAGGAGTGAAACAGCCAAAGGTATTTCACCCAGGGACTCTTTAAGCTCAAAAGTGCTGGGAGTTGTCAGCAATGGTGCTTTGGAGAAAGCAGCCTCCACCTTTACAAAAACAATTCTTTTTTTTAAATTTTTTAATTTATTTTTATTTTTATTTTTTATTTTTTTTTTACTTTATTTAACTTTTAACATTCATTTCCACAAAATTTTGGGTTCCAAATTTTCTCCCCATTTCTCCCCTCCCCCCACCCCAAAACACTGAGCATTCTAATTGCCCCTATCACCAATCTGCCCTCTCTTCTATCATCCCTCCCTTCCCTTGTCCCTATATTCTCTTTTGTCCTGTAAGGCCAGATAACTTTCTATACCCCATTGCCTGTATTTCTTATTTCCTACTAGCAAGAACAGTACTCAACAGTTGTTCCTAAAACTTTGAGTTCCAACTTCTCTTCATCCCTCCCTCCCCACCCATTCCCTTTGGGAAGGTAAGCCATTCAATATAGGCCATATCTGTATAGTTTTGCAAATGACTTCCATAATAGTCATGTTGTGTAAGACTGACTATATTTCCTTCCATCCTATCCTGACCTCCATTGCTTCTATTCTCTCTTTTGATCCTGTCCCTCCCCAAGTGTTGACTTCAAATTGCTCCCTCTTCCCATTGCCCTCCTTTCCATCATCCCCCCCACCCCGCTTATCCCCTTCTCCCCCATTTTCTTGTATTGTAAGATAGGTTTTCATACCAGAATGAGTGTGCATTTTATTCCTTCCTTTAGTTGAATGTGATGAGAGTAAACTTCATGTTTTTCTCTCACCTCCCCTCTTTTTCCCTCCACTAATAAGTCTTTTGCTTGCCTCTTTTATGAGAGATAATTTGTACCATTCCATTTCTCCCTTTCTCCACCCAATATATTTTTCTCTCACTGCTTAATTTCATTTTTTTAAATATATGATCCCATCCTATTCAATTCACTCTGTGCTCTGTCTCTGTGTGTGTGTGTGCATGCGTGCGTGCGTGTGTGTGTGTGCGTGTGTGTGTGTGTGTGTGTGTGTGTGTGTGTGTGTGTGTAATCCCACCCACTACCCAGACACTGAAAAGTTCCAAGAGTTACAAATATTGTCTTTCCATGTAGGAATGTAAACAGTTCAACTTTAGTAAGTCACTTATGACTTCTCTTTGCTGTTTACTTTTTCATGCTTCTCTTCATTCTTGTATTTGAAAGTCAAATTTTCTTTTCAGCTCTGGTCTTCTCATCAAGAATGCTTGAAAGTCCTCTGTTTCACTGAAAGACCATTTTTTCCCCTGAAGTATTATACTCAGTTTTGCTGGGTAGGTGATTCTTTGTTTTAGTCCTAGTTCCTTTGACTTCTGGAATATCATATTCCATGCCCTTCGATCTCTTAATGTAGAGGGTGCTAGATCTTGTGTTATCCTGATTGTATTTCCACAATACTTGAATTGTTTCTTTCTAGCTGCTTGCAATATTTTCTCCTTGACCAGGGAACTCTGGAATTTGGCCACAATGTTCCTAGGAGTTTCTCTTTTTGGGTCTCTTTCAGGTGGTGATCAGTGGATTCCCTGAATACTTATTTTGCCCTCTGATTCTAGAATCTCAGGGCAGTTTTCCTTGACAATTTCATGAAAGATGATGTCTAAGCTCTTTTTTTGATCATGGCTTTCAGGTAGTCCCATAATTTTTAAATTTTCTCTCCTGGATCTATTTTCCAGGTCAGTTGTTTTTCCCATGAGGTAGTTCACATTATCTTCCATTTTTTCATTCTTTTGGTTTTGTTTTGTGATTTCTTGGTTTCTCATAAAGTCATTAGCCTCCATCTGTTCCATTATAATTTTGAAAGAACTATTTTCTTCAGTGAGCTTTTGAACCTCCTTTTCCATTTGGGCTAATTATGCTTTTGAAAGCATTTTTCTCCTCATTGGCTTTTTGACCCTCTTTTGCCAATTGAGTTAGCCTATTTTTCAAGGTGTTATTTTCTTCAGTATTTTTTGGGGTCTTCTTTAGCAAGGTGTTTACCTGCTTTTGATGCTTTTCTTGCATCTCTCTCATTTCTTTTCACAGTTTTTCCTCCACCTCTCTAAGTTAATTTTCAAAATTCTTTTTGATCTCTTCCATGGCCTGAGCCCATTGAATATTTATTCTGGATGTTTGGGATACAGAAGCCTTGACTTCTGTGTCTTTTCCTGATGGAAAGCCTTGTTCTTTCTCATCTGAAAGGATGGGAGGAGATATCTATTCACCAAGAAAGTAACCTTCTATGGTCTTATTTTTTTCCCCCTTTTCTGGGCATTTTCCCAGCCAATGACTTGACTTCTGAGTGTCCTCTCCACACCCATTTCACCTCTAGATCCACCCAGCCAGTGCTTGGGGTCTGAGATTCAAATGCTGCTTCCCAGTCTTAGGGCTTTGGCGGGGGGGGTGCTATTCAGTGTGAGATTAAGTTCAGGTGCTCAGGTGGGGAGGTGCTCAGGGCTGCCACACAGGGCTCAGTTCTCTCAGGGGGTTTATGGGGAGACCTTCAACAATGGATTTGAGCTCCTACCTGCTTTGGGAGCCCTTGTCCTCGGCTGCCTCTGCTGCTGTCTCCCAAAGGGGCCTGAGTCATGGAGACACCCCTCTCCCCTCCCGGCGAGCCAAAAAGACTCTCTCACTGACCTTTGGCGCCTGTGGGTATAGGGACCTGCTTGCCCACTCGAGATTCTGTCCCTAAAGCCTGCTCGGATCTGCTCCTCTCAGTGCCTTGTGGCCAAGGCAGGGCTGGGCTCTACTCTGGGTCTGGTGTGCAACGGACCTTTGGTGTCTGTTTTTCAGGGCTCTCTGGAACAGAAATCTCCTCCACTCTGTTGTTCTGTGGCTTCCACTGCTCCAGAATTTGTTGGGAGTTCTTCTTTATAGATATTTTATGGGCTGTGGGTTCGGAGCTAGCATATGTGTATCTTTCTGCTCTGCCATCTTGGCTCCTCCCTACAAAAACAATTCTTACAAATTCTACTTCCTCCAAATCAGTCCATGGTGCTCCTAGGTTTCTATTACATTTGCTTGAAGACAACTTGCTAGGGCAGCAGAAGACCATAGGTTTAATAGGAAAATAACAGGTTCTTGCTCAAGTATAACTGATTGATTTCTTGCATCTACTGTCACATGTGGGGAAACACTAGATACATAGACCAATGTTCCAACACCTGAAGGGACTACTAATCCAAACAAGTAGTATAAGAATAACTGGTTCTGGGCCAATGCTTTAGTTGCTCCTTCTTAGATGGATGGTCTCTATTTTCATAATGACAGAGTCACCCTTTCTCAGCTCTTCTTTTCCATTGGCTCCAGAGGCTTGACTTCAACTGAGTCAGTGTCTTTGCTCAGAATCTCACCACAGTCAGGTGGGGCCAAATAGGGGTGGAGGGTGGGGAAGTAAACTTGTCTCAGATACCCTCTTGCTTTTCCAACCTTTTCCATTAATGCCATAGCTTTAAAGCATTCTTACTTGGTGAGGGGGTGTATTGGTAATATAAATGGGAAGATCTTTCCCATTCATTAATAGGTCATTTGACTTGCTTAAATCACATGGAAGCCTAAGTCACATGTGGTGGGAGGAGCTTACTGAATGGATGGAACAGGAAATGTGGAGCAGAACTAGGAGGAAGATGGTAAGAGTGGTTAGGGCTGAGGAGAGAGGACCCAGGAAGGCAGGTATACCTAGTCTTGTGAGTGTTTGTTTGTGGGCAGGACCTGGCATGGGAGAGGGGGAAGCTTGGGAATGACTTTGACCCCTGCAGTGCCAATATGTATTGACTTCTTGGTTACTATAATGGATTTGGCTTTCTGTTTTTGGGATTTGGCCTTCTGGTGTCTGAATAAATGCTTTTCTTCTGCCTTCTATATGGAGAATCTGTTATACTTTGCACATTCAGAATGATGCTGGCATATTCATAGTCACTCTCAGTGCTGTGGATATTGCCTTGGCAATACATTTGGCATCATGAACAGGATTACAGGGTATAAAATCTCCATTTGGAGGCAGAAAGGCTTTAGAGGAAGAAATGGAAATCCCATGATGTGTGGATTTACCTTATTTCTCCCTAGCAAGGGAATGAACTAAAAGTACTGGACCCTATGAAAACTGGGAACAAAGGTTGCAGGAGGGGGAACCTAGAGATTCAGTAAGGTGTTTGCAAGGAATATCAATAAAACCAGGGAAAGAACTGGCAAGGATGTGTAGTAGAGGCTGGATTTTATTAACAGGTTACCATATTATGTGCAAAAACAGAGAAAAGCTGCTGAATGAAAAAAATCAGATGGAAAAAGTTAGCTAGTTTGCATGGGAATTCTGAACATTTGAGCTCTCCTTTAAAAGAGCAAACTGAGGAGTCTCAAGTGGAAAAAAAGACTGTTCGTTTAGTTCAGAAGAAGCAAAAGACTGGCAAAAAGAAGTGTGCATATAATCTTTGTACAGACCCAGGCTAGCTGACACATTGATAACTGCTAGGAGTGTGTGGGAGGAAAATATAATGAAGGCAGAGTTGGAGAATGAAACAATGTTAGAGGGAGAAGATTCTCAAGCATAAACACACCCAATACTAAGGCAGAAATAGGAGAAACAAGGGAGCAACACAGTGTTCAGGAAGATAATTGAAGATTTTACTCAGAAAAGAGGTCACAGATATTTTCAGTTAGTTCACCCAAAGAATGGGAGAATCATTAATATCTTGGATGGTGAGAATCAGTGATAAAGGGGCTGGAGGCGTATTGATAGATGGCATGAATTGGTTGAAATTTGTAGGTATTAGAATCCTTTTGTATAGCAAGCTTTAAGAGATTAAAATAGGCAGAAAGGCAACAATATAACTAATCTGTTAGCTGTGGCTACAGAAGGATGCAGTAAGCAGTATGCCTGTGACTCCATGTGTCCTAGTGGAAATTGACCCCAGTATTCACTTACAGACTGTATAAGAAAGTTAAAGGAGGAGGTAATGAAGGCTGCCCTACTGATAGAAACACAGGTGCATACAATGATACCCCCTTAACAGCTTTCCAAAGGAATATAATAGTGAAGATGGCTCCTCCTGTTTACAACACTTGGTTTTGGCTCTAATAACTGGAGAAACAGGGCACCCTCTTTCTGAGGTGCTGGACAAGATTTCAGTTAAGTGACTTAGAGGACTGGGGAAAGAGAAATTTCCTTGAGAGAAAAGAGTCAATAGCCAGTGGATTCAAAGTCCAAATAGATTGACAAGAAAGGAATTATTTACTACTCTTTTGAGAGAAGGGGTAGATTTTGGAATCATAGATACTATTCCAACTAATGAACTGAATGTACTTTAAAAAAGGGGCTTGATACTGGATGGAGTAGGAAGTAAGAACTGCCCCTACAGATCTTCCTAAACCCTTGTATCCAAGTTTTGTCACACCTTCAGGGAGAATAGGAAATTGGCCAAACCCTGGCTCAGATTAAAGAAATATGAAAAGAGGATTACAGACTCCATAGCAATTTGACTATAAATTGGAAAAACAGATCAAATACTGTAACTAGGGTATTAATAGACCCTGGATCAGAGGCCTCCCGTATATATGGAAACCCTGATAAGTTTAAACATGGGACTCCTATCACCATCACAAGACTAGGAGGAGCTGAAATATCAGCCAGGCAAGTCAAACTAATGATAAAAACTGGACAATTACCTAAGAAAAAATATGCCATTGTAATTGTACCCATTCCTGAATATATCATTGGAATAGATATGTTGAGAGGTATGACTTTAAATTTACCTAAAGTGAGATACCAATTTGCAGTAAGGAAGACAGGAATTAATAAGTCTTAGTAGGTAAAATAAAAATGGACCCAATCACTTTACCTGAACCTTCTGAAGTAATTACTTTAAAGTAGTATTATATGCCAGGTGGGCAAGATGAAATTACCGATACTATAAAGGAATATGTCGAGGAAGGAGTATTGGTCCTTACAACCACTTGATGGAATAAATCAGATGGTACGTGGAGGATAATAGTGGATTATTGACAAATGAATAAGGTGATTCCTTCCTTGTATATTGCTGTTCGAAATACTCTTACCTTAATAGAAAGGACCCAAAAATATGATGGCACTTGGTACACAGTTATTGATTTAGCCAATGCTTTCTTTATTATCTCAATAGAGTCTAAACAATGGGACAAATTTTGCTTTCACTTGGCAGGGTGGAAAATATACTTTGTCACAAGGATATTTGCAAAGCTCTACTATTTGTCATAGGATTATTACTGAACATTTGGATGAATTAGAGCTACCTGATGTACAGCTTACCCACAACATAGATGATATTATGATTTAGGAAAAAATGTAAAAGAGAGCAGAAAAGAGTTTGATGCTTTTAATTGAGCATATGAAAAACAGAGGGTGGGAAATTATCCCTGCAAAGATTCAAGGGTCAACTCAAACCATAAAATGTTTGGGTATCCAGTGGAATAAGGGGCTGCAAAGGATTCTTCTGCAAGCCTGACAAAAGATTCAGCTTTTTCCTATCCCCACCAATAAGAAAGAGGTTCAAAAGTTTATAGGATTATTTGGATATTGGCAACATCACATGCCACATGTAGGACAAATTTTGAAACCCTTATGTGAAATTGCTAGGAAAAAATATGAATTTGATTGGGGACTTGAGGAGAGTAAAGGTTTTGAAGAAGCAAAGGCTACTATACAATTGACCCTATATGGCCTATGCAAAGTGGTAAGGTGGAATTACAAGTGACTGTACAGGAAGAATATGCAAACTGGAGTGTATAGCAAAAACCACAAAGTGGAATCTTTAGGATTTTGGTCTAAGAAACTCCTTTCAACAGGAATTTAAAATATGCCTTTTGAAAAGCAGTCCTTTTGAAAAGCAGTTGTTTGCCAAGCCTAGAGGCCTGTATTGGGCTACCCGAGTCTTTCCTACCTCACCTCCGAGGTCTTCGGCTGGCCACGCCGGATGCACATATGAGAGAAAGGACGTTCCAGAGTCGAACAGGGGTTGAGCTTTATTTCAGGGTCTGGGTTACAAGTGCAGGGAGGTCTTCCTTAGGAGGAAGAGGGGGAGATTTCCTAAGGAGGCTAGATCTTAAGGGATTGGAAGTAGAAGTACAAGCGGGGAGAGAGGGGGAGGGGAGAGAGGAAAGAAAAGAAGCGGAGCCTACTGTCCTCTTTGGCTCCTTACGTGCTAAGAGAGCTTTCCGGCTTCCTCAATCCTACTTAACTCTCCAGCACCATAGTTTGCATCTAAATACCGTGCTGTTAGATAACAATAGTGTGCCCAGATCCGGGACGACCTCGAGGGCAGGGAGACTCCACCCATCACGTATCTCCCGGGGAGAGGCGGAAATACCCGAGCTAGCCGAGCTAGCTCAGTCTGACCTTCTCGAACCCCCGCTGTTCATGGAGGGCCTCGTAAGACTCTAAGATTTAGAAGTCCCACTTTTACCTGCCCGAGACCGTCCACACGGAATTGAGCTTCCAATCCCAACAGTTGTTAGATGCATATTGGGCTTTGGTAGAGACTAAACAACTGACTTTGGGCCATGAGGTAATATTAAGACCTGGAATTCCAATTATGACCTGATTAATGAGTACCCCAGCTTCTCACAGAATTGGACATGCATAAGAGGCTAGCATAATTAAATGGAAATGGTATAGTCAAAATAGATCTAAAACAGACAAAAGTGGAGATTCTGCTTTAGGGGATGAATCACAATATCAGGTTGATGTTAGAATGGTTTGTTACCTGAATTGGAGTTTTATTTTAAATATTAATTAATGAATATCATTTAAATAATTAATCAAATAATAAGCTTCTCTTTCATTTTGCTCTTGACCTCTCAGTGAGGGATCAGGGAAGAAACTTCTACTCCTCTAATTTAGTCAGTGCTTTTTTCTCCCTCTCTTTCTCTCCTCCTTCTCTTCCTTCTAACTCTTTATCGTCTCTATTTTTTCACACCCCTCCCTTCTTTCTCTTTCTCTTTGTGTCTCTTTATATCTGTGCCTCTGTGTATCAGTCTCTCTCTGTCTCTGTCTTTTTCTATCTGTCTTTCTCTTTACCTCCCCCCCTTCTGTCTCCTTCTCCCTCTCCCCTGCCCCTTTCTCTAAAGTACCTGTCATTGTTGCTCCTATTTTTTACTTCTACATTAAAAAATCATTTGGTACATGACAAACAGGATAAATAATTTTAAAGCAGGCTTTAATTCTAATTAAAACTGAAAAATCACTAATTTGGAAGAAAAGAGATTGGTTTGGTTTTCACAAGGGTGGCCTTTTGGGGAAGTGGAGAGAGGGGACAGTAACAGAGGAAGGAGAGACAGGGAACTTCAAAATCTTTTATCAGATCTCTAGGAGAGACAAATTCTTCAAGCTTTAGTCTGCCACCCTTTCTAGGGGTATGGAGATTACTGGCCCAGGAAGACAACAGTAGCAGAGCAGCAGAGTACTTGCAACCCATCCAGTCATCTTCATTCTTTTTTTACCTTCTCATCTTCCATCTGACTCTTTTATGTGAATGGCCAGTTTGAATTTGCTTTTGGTTTCCCCTGGGCTTAACCACCACCTCTCCCAGCAATATCAAACCAAAATAATTCTGTTCTGTCTCTCAGGACTTCATTTCCCGTTGTATATTTCTCCTGGTCTGGGAGGTACCTTATTACATTTGAATAAGTTATGAAGGTTCTCAGGAAATACCAGGGTAGGAGTTCTGGGGAAGAAATGGGGGCAGTTCCAGAGAAGCCTACAATAGGATCTAGTTTGGGGGGACTGTAACAGAGAGGGAGCCCAAGTGTGAAAATAATCATTACCTCAGAATTTTGAAGCCTACAATTTCATTGTTGTGGGTACCCCCTCACTAACACAGATCACAACTATACTCTGCAAAGGAAAAATTCTCTGACACCTTCTCTGTGGGGGGGAAATAAAGATCACATTGTGGCCAGTGTAGTGATATATGTCTGTCCAAATTTAGTTGAGGTGGTTAGATGACAAGCATACCAAGCCAATGCTTCAATGTCTTTTTCTTTTCTTTTTTTTCTTTTAACAAATTCGTTTATTTATTTTTAGTTTTCAACATTCACTTCCACAAGTTTTAAATTTTCTCCACCTACCTCCCTCCCATCCCCCTTCCCTAAGATGCTGTGCAATCTGATATAGACTCTACATATACATTCTTGTTAAATATATTTTCACATTAGTCATGCTGTGTAGAAGAATTGAAACATATGAGAGGAACCATGAGAAAGAAAAAAACAAAACAAAAGACAAAAAGAGATCAAACTGTATGCTTTGGTCAGCATTCAGACTCCATATTTATTTCTCTGAATGTGGGTAACATTTTCCATCATGAGTCTTTTGGAGTTGTTTTATACCCTTGCATTGCCGAGAAGAGCTAAGTGTATCAAAATCAGTCATCATACAATGTACCGGTTAATGTATACAATGTTCTCCTGGTTCTGCTCACTTCAGTCAGCATCAGTTCATATATCTTTCCAGGTTTTTCTGAAATCCACTTGCTCATCATTTCTTATAGTACAGTAGCATTCCATCACAATCATATACCACAACATATTCTGTCATTCCCCAATTGATAGCCATCCGCCCAGTTTTCAGTTCTTGGCCACTACAAAAAGAGCTACTATAAATATTTTTGTACAGGAGGATCTTTTCTCCATTTTTATGATCTCTTTGGGATCCAGCCTTAAATGTGGTATTGCAGGGTCAAAGGGTCCACGTCTTTTTCTTTTCCTAAGTTTATTGATGTACTTTGCTACTACATTACAAACATTTACAGATTATTCCCATTTTGTTCAAGGTCTTTGTAACAAAGTGAAACAGTTAAGTCAAAGGAGTAACACAAGGAACTCATCTGAAAAGGTGTGTAGTATTTTACATCTGTAGCATTCCCTCCTCCCACCTATAAAATTTTTTTTAAAAATCTATCTTTTCTCCCTCCTATTCACACTTCATTAAAAAAGGGAAAGAAAACACATTACTTATGACAACTATGCATATTCAAGAGAAACAAATTCCCCAGTGGCTGTAGTTTTTGGATTTCACACAGTTGTCAATGTAGAAATTGTTCTTTGGGTTCTACCTACTTTAGTCTTCGTTGTTTTATTTTATTTTATTTTTTTTTTCTTTTTTTATTAATTTTTTTATTTTTTTTAATGTTTAACAATCACTGCCATACAATTGCGATTTTATCCCTCCCCACCCACCCCCCACTACCTCCCTCCCTCCCCACGACTGCATACAATTCTGTATAGATTCTACATAAACTTTCCTATTGAGTATATTTTCACTATCGTCATGCTGTGTAGTCAGACTAAGATAAATGAAAGAATCCGTATAACAAATCAGAACATGATACACAAACAGATACACATACACAAACATGATCTGCTACATTATGTGAGTGACTTCCATATTTCTCTCTCTGAGTGTGGAAGGCTTTTTGCCTTGAGGTCCACCATTGGGATTTTTTTTTTTTTTCAGAAGTTCTTGTGTTATTACAAAAATCTAAGTCTACCAGAAAAAACTCTCACACACTGTGGTTGTTGCTGTGCATAAAGTTCTCCTGGTTCTGCTCCTTTCACTCAGCATCAGGTCATATAAGTCCTTCCAGGCCTCTCTGAAGTCTTCTTGTTCATCATTTCTTATGGCACAATAGTACTCCATTACATTCATATACCATAATTTATTCAGCCATTCCCCAATTGATGGACATCCCCTTGACTTCCAGTTTTTGGCAACTACATAGAGTGCTGCTATAAATATTTTTGTACATGTGGGACCCTTTCCCATTTTTATGATCTCTTGGGGATATAGTCGTCTTTGTTGTTTTATAAAAGTCCTCAAAATTGTTCATTTTAACATAGTGATGTTATAGTATGCATTGTTCCAGTTCTCCTTATTTCGCTCCACATCATCCATTTTCTCATTTCTTATAAGACAGGAGTAATACTTCTCCATCACATTCGTATACCATAATTTGACTCAGCAATTTCTCTATTGACGCCTGTCAATAGAGACACCTCCTTAGCTTCCAGTGTTTTGCTACCATAAAAAGAGCTGCTCTAAATATTTTTTGTACATGGAGGACCTTTTCCTCCAGATTCATAGACTCTATCGGAGATAACTCTCTATTGGCTTAGGATCTTAGCCTTTGGATATCCAGGATCATCTTCCTACTACTTTGAAGTGGTCAGGGAGGATTCATATGGTTTGTTTCTTCATAGTTGTCTGTGTGTTGCTCCTCCCCCATTCCTATTAGACGGTAAGCTTCTTGAGAGCACAGACTGTTTTGTTGTTGGTGTTTTACTTTTCCTTGTATTCTTAGCACTTAGCACAGTGCCCGACACACAGAGGAACTTAACAAATGCTTCTTAACTTGACTCGAATACAAAATATTATTATTCCCAGTCTGCAATTGAATAAATTTGGACCAAAGATTGCATATTAATAAGTGTGCAACTAGGATTTCAGTACAGGTCTTCTCCCTCCTACGTCTTTTCCCAACATCCTGCCTCTCCCTAATAACAGCAATAATAATAGCTAGTATTTATATTCACGCTTTATGATTTGTAAATCATTCTAGTCAGTCAATCAGTGAATAAACATTTATTAAGAATCACAACATGCTAAGCACTGAGCTAAGTGCTGAGTATACAAAAAGAGTCAAGAGATAGTCCTTGCCCTCAAGAAGGTCAAAATCTAATGGGGAAGACAACAAGCAAATAACAATGTACAAACAAGCTATATAGAGGATAAATAGGAAATTATTAAATGAAGGAAGATACTAGAATTAAGAGGGATTGGGAAAGACTTCCAGTAGAATATGGAATTTTAGTTGGGATTTAAAGGAACTTGAGGAAGCCAATAGATGGAAATGGGAAGGAAAAGAATGCTAAGCATGGGGAGAACCAAAGAAAAATGTCAGGACCCAAGAGATGGAGTGTCTTATTAATGGATCCACAAGGAAGTCTGTGTCATTGGATCAATAGTACATGGCAGGGAGTAAGATAGCAGAAGCCTACAAAAGTAGAGTGGGGAGAAAGTACTAGGTTATGAAAGACTTCAAATGTCAAATAGAGGATTTTTTTATTTGATGTGAGAAGTAGTAGGGAGCCAATGGAGTTTACTGAGTAGGAGGATGACCTGAACTTTAGGAAAACCACTTTGGTTGTAGAATGGAAGATGAATTGGAGAAAAGAAAGGCTTGAGAGAGTAAACCCAACAGCAAGTTATTGTAATAATGCAGGTTGGAGGGGAAGAGAGCTAGCACCAGTGGCAGTGTCAGAGGAGAGACTAGGATGGGTTTGAGATATGTTGCAAAAGGCAAAATGACATAAAGGCTGCTAATTTTACTCTTTCACAGATGGGGAAAAATGAGGCTGAGAGAGATTTAAGTGACCTGCCCAGAGTCATACAGCTAGTCAGTGTCTCAGGCAGGATATGAACTCAGATTTCCTAATTACAATCTTCTACTATATTTGAGAGCAGTGGCAATAAAATTAGAGAAGAATAGATTTTAGAAGCCCTAGAAAATCAGCCAGATAAGGCTGTACTCCATTTAATTAAAAAAGCAAAAACAAAAACATTTACTGGGTGCCTAATTTGTGCAAAGTACTGTTTTCTTTTTGATTAAAGGGACATAAATATTTACACCCAGAGTGAGCAGTCCCTTTCTCTATGAGTGGCTTTGACCATGCTAGATCAATGCAGGCTAGAGAGTTATCTCATTTGATCCCCACAATTATCCCATAAGAGAGATATTATTATTATCCCTATTTTACAGATTAAAAAATGAGTCAACAGATAGTCCAATAACCAATAAATAATTATTAAGCACATAGTATTTACTAGACATTATGCTAAGTTCTGAGGATAAAATATGAAAAAAAATCCCTGCCCTCAAGGAGCATACAATCTAACTTGGGAAGACAACACACAAAAGGAAAATGAAAGGGAGGGTGGATTGTTGGAGAAGTCAGAGAGGTCCCAGAGTAGATGGGAAATGAGGAGATGTTTGTCCTGAGTACCCTCTTTAAATGGAGGTTTTGAAGTTCATGACCTCTCCCTCCAATCAGAGGGGCAGAAGGTACTGAGAATGTATGAGTAGAAAGGCTGATTTGTTCTTGCAGGTTGACTAGGTTTTTTTTTTTTTTCCTTTCCCCTTATAATGAGTTTCCCAGGAGATCGTGGATAAGTCAGAGAAGTCTCAGAGTAGTGCTCCCAGGTTAGAAATGAGGTTAATGAGACTGGGAAGTTAAATTACTTGCCCAGGGTCAAATGGGGCTGGAATTGAACTGAGGTGTTCCTGACTATTCACTTGTAAAACAAAATTTTTAAAAAAATGAGAGAAAACAGAAGTTTAGCATCCTTTCAACAGTCTAATGGTATATGCAAATTTGCACTTGGACTGTCCCAACCTTGGTAAAGAAGGGAGAGATATAGCTTTGTTTATCTCTTCCCTGGGGCCCAAATGGACTGAACCATACACAACATTCAACTCATTCTCTTGCTCTCTCTCTAGAGTGACTTTCTCTCTATCTCTGTCTCTCTGTCTCTCTCTGTGTCTCTTTTTCTCTCTCCCTCTCTCCCCCCACCTCTCTCTCCCCTTGCCTCTCTCTCTCTCCCTCTCTCTCTCCCTCTCTCTCTCTCTGTCTCCCTCCCTCTCTCTCTCTCTCTCTCTCTTTTTCTCTCTCTCTCTGTTTTATATGTTATTTTGGTCATTCTGTTTATTGATTTAGTAGTTCTTCTTATTTCACTCTTTATCAGTTTATAGAAATCTTCTCATGCTTCTCTTAATTCTTTATATTCAGTCAATCAACTAAACAATAAACATTTATTAAGTGCCTACTATGTGCCAGGGACTATGCTAAGAACCAGTGATACAAACTGAGGCAAAAGACCATCCCTGCTCTCAAGGAGCTTACAATCTAATGGCACATAGCACTATTCCATTGTACCACATTTTAGCCATTCTCCAATTGATGAGCATCTATCTTTTAAATAAGTATAATAGATGGTGATTTGAAGAAGTTAGAACACCAGCAAATTGGGAAGTCAAGGAAAGTTTCCTGGAGGAGTTGATGCCTAAGCTGAGACTTGGACAACACAAGGAATCTGAGAGGCAAAAAGGGGAAGTGTATGTTGGAAATAGAGGCTGGAAGGAGGGAATTAATACAACAGAAGGTAGCCTTTGGGTTTGGGCAGAAGGGAGTAGTCTGATTTCCCTAGACCATAAAGTTCATGAAGGAAAAGTAGGAAATAAGAAAAAGCAGGTTATTAAATATAGTTTAAAAGAAACCTAGGAATTATGAAGAAAAAATGTAGCCTGAATCAGGTACTGAAATAATCAAATTGGCAAGTAATTGAAGGCATTTCCCCTTCAGCTAAAATTTCTCATAGGCTTAATATTGCAGGTGTTATAAATTTTATTTACGAGTATAATTTATGCAATGTATATACATGCATGCATATATGCATATATGGTGGGTGGGTATCTATACTATATCTATACACATTTTTGTGCCTTCCAACTCCAAGTTAGATGCCTCAGTGGTTTTGGAAGGCCACCCACAGAAGAGACATAATGAAGGAGTTGCTTGCCACTGGCAAGGATTTGGTTAACCTTTGATTAAACATAGGAATTTAAAGTATGGAAAGGTCTGGAACCTGACACAGCCCTTTGACACTATGCTGTCTGTCATTAGTGATAATCCACTATTTGATGCTCAGCTCTGAAAATGGAATTAGACGCCTTTGGTTTTCAACCTTAGCCCTGCTGTACTGTAAACTGAACCCTGCTGTGTTTGCAGACTTCCTGATTTACTGCTTTGCCTTTAACTATTTTCAGGCAAGGAGGGGTGGGTGGAAGGGTAGAGGAGCTTGTGAGATCAAGTGAGTACAAACAAGGTTTTTTAACCACCACCAAGGGAGGTGACTTTCTGGTTAGCAGAAGTCATGAGGTCAGAAGAGTTTTATTCCCACAGATGACTTAATCTTACAATTTTTTTTTTCTTACTAGGTGTGAGAACTTCCCTGACAGGACATTAGACAAGAAATATTTAGAATACCTTTTTTTTTTACTTCCTTTTAAAAACAGCAATAATTGGCATGGGTTCCTCCGTGTCCCTTAGAAGTCTCTGAGGAGCTCACCATTTTTACCACAACATGTCAATGTGTCTACCCAACCCAGATCTTGTCTACCATCTTGCTGAATGAGGAGACTTAGGTTGGCTTTTCTTTGGAGTCTTGTCAACATGCATTCTTCTCAGACACAGAACTGGTTTATTGAAATTTAATCCATCCTTTCCACCACATAATTTGATCCTAGGTTAAATCACATCATTTTCAATGAAACAAAAATGTTCATCCAACTAATTTCAAATGCGAATGATGTCTGTTGTTGTTTTTCTCAAGCCAAAGGGACATGAAAACACTTTTACCTCTAGGGTCAACCAGGATTATCCTATGTATTGCACTTGAAAATTATTCAGGTTTAATGATCAGATTTTTGGGCTGGAAGATAATAGTGTTTATAAAATATATCTAGAGAAATCTTCCTTTTTTAAATAGATATGATTTAAGGGTCATTGTCCATATTCTCTCACTTACTTGCATATAGTAGAGATTGTTTGGATAGCCAGTTGGCAGTCTTGAAGTGAGAGGTTAAAAATCTTGAATCATAATTTTTAATATAGCACAGAAACTATTAAAGCATACATGTAGGCACCAGCTAAGAAGTAACAGGGTTTAGGAATCTCTAAAAAATGTCCCAAGAAGCTATTGATAGGTGATAATTCAATTAATGATCAGGTTCTTTCGACTGAACAGAATATTTATGGAGGGTATTAAGAAAATTCCTCTGAAAAGGGATCTGGAAGTAAAAACAAAAATGCTCTCTTTCCAAGTCAATAATTCAGGAAAGTTCAGTATTGGACAGGGACAGTTCCCTAGCAGAACCCCACTCAAGGAACAGAAGCAACTTTCCTTGAGAGGAGAGAAATTATTTAGTGAGGACAAGAAAGCAATTGAACTTCCAGGAGAATTCTAGCTCAGCACAAATGTTCAAGTGCATAAAATGTTCTTTAAATGAGGAACATAATTTTTCACTTTAGAGTGAAAAAATAAGACACTCAGGCATTCTTGAAAAAGGGATTAAGTAATGTCTAGAATTTAAGAAACTCTTTAAAGTTTGCAAAGAGTTTTATAAATACTCCATTTTATCAATACAACCCTTTAAGGCAATTGGTTTTATTATCCCCATTTAACGGATTAAGAATCTGAGGCAAACTGTGTGCCCCAAATCAAGCAGCTAATAAGTGACTGAGGGCAGATATGAATTGAAATTTGCCTGACTCTAGTTCCATCTGATTCCATCTAACTGGAATCCACCTGACTCCAGGTCTGTGCATTGCACCACCTAGTTGCTTCATGAAATGAGGTTACTTCTCCAGGGCCCAATTAGTCTAGCTTGCTATGAGAATACCTAGGTTTCTCAGGTTCAAAACAAAAGGAGAGAGAAAGTGTATGGGAGTGGGGACAGGGGCAAGGTGGAGAGGGGGTAGCAATTACAGACAGACAGACTACATCTGGGCTTTTCCTCTACCTACAGAAAGCAATGCTGCCAGTCACTGATGCATCCTCATAAAGAAAGGGAACAAAGCTTCTGCCACCTTCTCTGGACAATCCCTCCACCTCCTCCACTATCTAGGAAGAGTGAACAAGAAAGAATTTGAAAGACCTACACATTCCTACAAGCCTTTCCCATTCCTTCCTATCTCCTCAGGTAATAGGTCTTTGCCATCCTAGTTGCTTAAGTGTCTCTTGCCTTCTCCTCAATACACTTTGGGAAGTGGAGACAACAGCATATGTTCTGTTTTGTCAGAATTTATCATCAGTGGAGGTGGCACTACTTTTCAAGGGACAAGTTAATTTTGACCTACCCTTTTAGCAACAGAAAGTCACCTCTTCGATTTAATTACTTGACATTGAAGAACTGTCCACTTTTTCTTAGACTTATTAATGATGATTATAGCTGGCATTTATAGAGAGCTTTAAGGTCTGCAAAGTACCTTGAATACATTATCTCACATTATCTGCCTAACAACCACCCTTAGGAAACTGAAGCACAGACAAGTTAAGTGATTTGCCCAGGATCACATAGGTAGTAGTTGTCTGATGCCAAATTTGAACTCAGGTCTTCCTGAAAACAGATGCAGGGCTTTATCCATCATGCCACCTAGAGAAGGGGAGCATTAGACTCAATGACCAGTAGGATAGGTCCCTCTGATCTCTAAGTCTGTGATCCTATCACAGTTTCTGAAAATTGCCTTTTTTTCTCTATTGCCTTATTCACCCCACAAAATGCCCTTATATCTCAAGAAATCTAAGAACAAAAAGGTCCCTCACCCCCAGAGTTCTGTTTTTGTCCTTTACAAGGAGTAATCAGACTGTTTTTTAAAAGTTTTGCTTGGAAGCCCAAATTTTAATTTTAAAACAATTTTAAGGAAGAGTGTTTAATATACAGTGAACAGGGACAAAGTAGGCCTGTTCCTCACAAAAGAACTTTGTGCTGGCCTAACCTCATGGCTATCTCATTATGGCTTAGTATGTTGTTTTGAAAAATAACTCATTCCACTAGAGATGGAAGATAAGTGACTGCCAGAAAGGAGTGTGGGGCTGTGGGGAGGAGAGGAGAGTTTTTGTTCTTGGTAGCAGCAAGGAGTTTAATGGTTGTGCTTAGGGTTTATCATCCTTTTCGGGAGGGCTAGGTCTATAATGTCACACCTGGGAAGGAATTCAGCTATAACTGGCTCTATCAATGAGGTGGTAGTCTTGACCTTGCTTTGCCACTGTTTCTTCCTTTGTCTGGGGAGCCACTGAGGAGCTTTTTCACCCAGGTAGAAGTTTCTTGGTTGCCTCTAAATGGATCAGGTTCAGAACCTTCCTTTTTCTCAATAATAGCTTTAAGGTTTGCAAAGAAAATTACAAATATCTCATTTGATCTTGAAAATTACCCCTTAGGTAGAAAGGCTCTATTATTATCACCCCCATATTACAGATGAGAAATCTGAGACTGAGGGAGTTTAAGTAACTTACCCACGGGTCACACAGCCAGTAAGTACCTGAAGCAGGGTATGAATTCTTATCTTCCTGACTCCAAGTCCCTTACTCTCCCTGGATAACTTCATTTCCACTTTCCCCTTCTCTCTCCTCTTTAGCTATCTTTTTTTTTCTTTTATTCTTTTTTTTTTTCATTTTTAACACAGTTCGTATCACATAACACAATTCCAACTTTTGGTCAGGTGATATTTCTTTTAAAGCATTTACAATATAGACCACAAATGGATTTTTTTTAACATTAACCAACTGAGACACAAATAATAACTACGTATGCTAACTTCACAAGCCCTTGACTTAATTGTCTCCACACTGTTACTAAGAATTAAAGGACTCTAATAAGTTGTTGTTTGTCTAAAGTCCTAAGCCTAATAGCTTAATTTTAGCCTTGACCTCAGATGTTCCCCTGCCAACATTCTATACTTTAACAGATCTGGTATTAAGCTTACAAACCTTTTGACTATAGGAAATTGCCACTAAGAGTAAGGACATTGCAGGGAAACAATGTCTCCCCAACTTCATGTCAGTTCCAAGCAGGTGTAGATTGTCAACTTGCATTCAGTGAGGCTTAAAGTCTGCCAGGTGTCAGTGGGGAAATTGAGTCAGGAGAATCCTACCTCAGCCCAGACTGAACAGCCACTCTCCCACCCTTCCCATGAGATCACCTTTTGCAGTTCATACCAGCATCTGACAGGCTTACTGGCATCATGGATTGGAGGCTCAGTCTTTCTTTGTTGCTATACATAGCTGGAGTTAGACTCAGAAGAACAGTCACTTAATAGTCCCATAGCATCTTAAAATAGCAAGTTCCAATAACTATGTTTCAGATATGACTATAATTTCACATTTGCTAAGGAACATGTTTTGAGGCAAGTCTTAAGTGGCTTACATGCCTTTCTATACCTGTTCTAGTTCCTGCTTAAATAACAATCATAAAATCAAATTTACCATTAAAACCTTAACTTTTCCATCAATGCCAAATTTTACCCAAAGTTACCTGCCTCTAGGAGACTTAGTCTAAAATTCATTTCCCCAAACTAAAGATGTCTCTGATTTAAGTCTCAGTAATTAATTCAGTCAATTGTTCTAATACTAATTGCTTTTACATCACTTTGTAACATGTCTAATTTTTCTCTCCATCTCTCCCTTTCCCCACCCCCTAATATCTTGCATTCTGATTACTCCTTCCCTCAATGAGCCCTCACTTCTATCACACCCCACCCTTCCCTTATCCCCATCTTCTCTCTTTTCTTGTAGGGCAAGATAAATTTCTATGCCCCGTTACCTGTGTCTCATATCCTGGTTATATGCAATAATAATTCTCAACAGTCATTTCTAATACTTTGAATTCCACCTTCTTTCCCTCCCTCCCTCCCTACCCATCCCCAGTGAGAAGGCAAGCAATTCAATACAAGCTAAATATGTGTCGTTTTGCAAAAGACTTCCATAATAATCATGTTGTGTAATACTAACTATATTGTCCTCTATCCTACTCTATCCCCCCTTATTTTTTTATTCCTTCATTTGACCTTGTCCCTTCCCAAAAGTGTTTATTTCTAGTTACTCTCTTCTCCCATTTGCCCTCCCTTCAATTATTCCCCTGACCCTACTTGTCACCTCTTCCCCTACTTTCCTATAGTATAAGATAGATTTTTCATACCAAATTTAGTGAGCATGTTATTCCTTCCTTAAGTCATATGTGGAAACAGTAGCTTCACTTTTCCCCTCTCCCCTTCTCCCTTTTCTCCTCCATTGACCAAGATTTTTCTTTATCTCTTTTATGAGTTATAGCCTGCCCCATCCCACTTCTCCCTTTATCCTCCCAGTATCTTCCTCCCTCACCCCTTAATTTTTATTTTATATCTTTTTTTGTGGCTATCATCTCTTCTGATTCAACACAGCCTGTACTCTCTGTCTATGTGTATGTATGTGTGTGTGTGTGTGTGTGTGTGTGTGTATGTATAATCCCTTCACCTACCCAAATACTGAGAAAAGTCTCCAGAGTTATAAATATTTTCTTTCCATGTAGGAATGTAAACAGTTCAGCTTTAGAAAGTCTTTTATAATTTCTCTTTCCTGTTTACCTTTTCAAGCTTCTCTTGATTCTTGTGTTTGAAAGTCACATTTTCTATACAGATCTGGTCTTTTCAACATGAATGATTGAAAGTCCTCTATATCACTGAATGACCATTTATTCCCCTGAAGTATTATAATCAGTTTCGCTGGGTAGATGATTCTTGGTTTTAATCCCAGTTCCTTTGACTTCTGGAATATCCTATTCCAAGCCCTTTGATCCCTTAATGTTGAAGCTGCCAGATCCTGTGTTATCCTGATTGTATTTTCATAATACTTAAATTGTTTCTTTCTATCTGTTTGCAGTATTTTCTCCTTGTCCTTGGAACTCTGAAATTTGGCCACAATATTCCTAAGAGTTTCTCTTTTCAGGTCTCTTTCAGGAGGTGATCAGTGGATTCTTTCAATATTTATTTTGCCCTTTGGTTCTAGAACATCAGGACAGTTTTTCTTGATAATTTCATGGAAGATAATGTCTAGGCTCTTTTTTTGATCATGGCTTTCAGGGAGTCCCATAATTTTTAAATTGTCTCTCCTGAATCTATTTTCCAGGTGAGTTGTTTTTCCAATGAGATGTTTCACATTATCTTCTATTTTTCAAACTTTTGGTTTTGTTTTCTAACTGCTTGGTTTATTTGGTAGTCATTCATTACCCTGAACTCACTTCTCTCTTTCAGAGAACTACTTTGTTCAGTGAGCTTTTGAACCTTTCCCTCCATTTGGCTAATTCTGCTTTTTAATGTCTCCTTCTCCTCGTTGGCTTTTTGGACCTCTTTTTTTAAAATTGAGTTAGCCTATTTTTAAAGGTATTATTTTCCTCACCATTTTTTTAGTTCTCCTTTAGCAAGCTGCTAAGTCACTTTTCAAGCTCTTCTATTGTCTGAGCCTAGTTTAAATTCACTTTGGAGGCCCTGGAGGTAGGGGTATTAGCTTTCTGAGACAGTAAGCCTTGTTCTTCCTCATTTGAAAGGATGCGAGGAGACACCTGTTCACCAAGAAGGTAACCTTTTATGGTCTTATTTTTTTTCCCTTTTTTGGGAATTTTCCCAGCCAGTTACTTGACTTCTGCAACCTTTGTCAAGAGATTGGACTGAGCTGCTCAGTTTCTCTGGGCTTTGGGTGGGGGCAGGGCCATCACTTAGGGCTGGCGTTTAGATCAGCTGCTCCCTACCATCAGAGGCTGCCTGAATAATGGATCCAAGTTGCTTCCATGCCTTGGTAGCTGCCTATTGTCTGCTGCTGAGACCTCTGCTGTTGCCTGAGGCTATTGCTGGATAAACCCTGTTTCTTCTCTCCCACCTGGGAAAGCCCTCCCCCACTGACATTTAGAGCTTTCTTTGTAGCTTGTGGGTTGAGGTATCTGGGACCTCCCCTGATAGGAACTCTAACTGGAGGCCTGTTCTGGTCCTGTTCCTCCCAGTGCCTCATAGCCAGGGCTGTACTCTGCTCCACTCTTCTCAGTATCTGGTGAGATAAACCTTTCCTGTTGGCCCTCTGGGTTACCTTTGGCTGGAAACTTCCCTCGCTCTTCAGTTCTGTGGCTTCTGCTGCTCCAGACCTTTCTGAGAGTCATCTTTACAGGTATTTTGTGGGCTGTGGGGGAAACACTAGAGTATATGGGTCTTTCTACTCTGCCATCTTGGCTCACCCCACCTTTAGCAATCTTTTGTATGTGACCTTCCCTCATTAGGGTATAAGTTCCTTGAGTGACTAGCTTTACTTTTGATTGTATTTGTATACTCATTGCTTACCATAGTGTCTGTATTGTGGTTAAAAAACAATTAACAAATACTTATTTCCTCTCTCCCTCTCTTTTCCCTCCTTCTCTTGCTTCCTTTTCCTTTCTTTCTTCCCTTTCTCTTTTCCTTCCTCCCTTGATTATTCTGGGTTTAATTTTGTCCTCTCACCTACATTCAACATTAGGTGAGATACTAGAGGGAAATTCACTTATATCTTCCTACAATAACCTTATAGAATTTCACAGAATTTTAAAATTAAAGTTAGTAGGGATGTTCGAGCCCTCTGAATCCAGCTCTCCTCATTTTACAGATGAGATCACTGAGGCTGAAAGAAGTTAGGTGATTTACCCAGAGTCACACAGCTAGTCTGAGGCAATATTTGAGCACAGGTTTTTATTCATCTGTCTGCTAGACCACCTAGCTGCCTCCTATTTCTAGTGAGTCTATTATAGAATCAAAATGGTCATTCATGTGTGTCTTCATTCAGACATTAAGTAATGTTATAGTACAGGTAGAGTCACCCAGATGGAATGGAAAGAACACTGGACCTTGAGTGACCTTGAATGAACCACTTCATCTCTTTTGGCCTTGGTAACCCTAACTATAAAATACGGAGGTTGGATTACCTTTATAAAATTCCTTCCAATTCTCAATCCCCTGACTCTAAAAGCATTTTCAGAATGCCCATGAGGTATTTAGGGAATACACAAAAATTGCATTTTTGAGGTATTTTTTTCATTTTGAGAATATACCAAAACTGCTGTTGAAATGAAAAAAAGTTGTGGAAAGATTTTGTTTTTTACATTTTCAACCCATTTTGTTTGTTTATTTATCCCTCTCTATAAACATTGTGACCCTTTAGCCTTAGCCAGTTCCCATTTTTTTCCTTTGTCCAGGGCTTTTGTAGTTCTTAGAATTCCCTAGAGTTTTTTCATTCCTGGTTTCATTATGGTATTTAAAAGTTATTGATATTTATTTAACACCTTTCAAATGAAAGCAAAGTGTTAGCTTAATACTTCAAATCATTGTTTATAATAACTTTTAAGTTTTTCACTTTTATAGGTAAGAAGAAAATCAAATAAAAATGGAAATAGAAGAAAGAATCCTAGAACAATCAAAATAAAAATGGGCACAGAATTGCTTGAATTCCTTGGGGCAGAAGGCTGATAAATAGGAATAGCCAGCTTATAAATGTTCTAAAATAATTGAACTAATCTTTTTCCTTGCTTAAGAAATGGGAAATTTGAGGTTAGCATCTCGTAGAATTTCAAGTCCTTCAGGGCAGGAACTATTTAATTTTTGTCTATGTATCTAAGTGATTTTCAAAGTGAATGCTGATGTACAAACCTCATTTTTCAACACAAATGTCCACAGCTTTACTCTCAACTGCCTGAACCCTATTCTCTCTCTCCGTATTCAATTTCAGAGCTATTCCCCCTTTTTACTGTGCTTTCTGAAATACTTGCTTTATATTTAACAAACTTTCATTTTACACCTCTTCCTGTCTCATTTCTCCATCTTCTGGCACTCACTGAGCTTGCTTTCTTTTGATGACATTACTTTCCTCATCACCTACCACAGTACTGGCTATACTTTCTCTTACACTCTAAAATCAATGACTCTGTGGAAATGTTGGAATGTAGCTTGCTCCTTGTTGTCACTTATAGATTTTTTCCCCCAAAAAATGATAGTTCTCTGGACCTGCAGTCAAGAACACTAGAGTTCAAAATCCAACATCAGACACTTATTAGCTGTCTTATTAGTGTCTCTGGGTAAATTACTTAACCTCTGTCTGCCTCAGTTTCCTCATCTGTAATATGGGATGGGACAATAATAGCACTTATCTCCTAAAATTGTTGTGAGGATAAAATGATATATCCGTGAAGTGCTTTGCAGACTGTAAGCACTATTTAAATAATAGCTACAGTGAATAAGGAGATGATCATGATTATGATAATTGATGATGATGATAACGTTATGATCACTGGAGAACACTTTTTTCTCCCTTTGATGTTTGTGCTATATAAATTTATCATCCAAACAAGAACCTAGGACATCAACTTTCCAGGACATTTGTCTTCTTTTCTTAATGAGTTCAGTGCCTGGTTCATCAGCTTTCTGTCTTCCTCAAATTCTGCCCTCAACTTAGGAGATTTCAACATATATACTGCTGCTCCCTCAACTACTCTAATTTCCCAGTTCCACAGTCAACTCATTTCCAGTGATCTACTTCTCCACTCAACTTCAGCTGCAGCCATTTTTAGGTATCAAATATAAAGTCATCCAAAACTACTCACAGCAGTCTGCTGGAGCCAGCTCAAATTAGAAGTGATTATTAAATTTTCATTGTGTGCAAATGCTACAAATTAGGACTTGGTTTATTACTTTTCTAGATTAGAGTTGTCAAACTGCAATCTGAAGATGAAATTCTCCCCACCCTTTCTTTTTGTACAGTTCTTGAGCTAAGAATAGATTTTTTTACATTTTTAAATACAGTTAAACTTTAATTTAAGATGTGAAAACCACATCTAGCTCCAGAACTATACAAAAATAGTCTTGGTCCTTGAGCCTTGGTCCTTGTTTGCTAACTCCTGGTCTATTCTTAAGAAAGTGATGGATAAAATGTTAATGAAGAAGATTAAACTTACCTATGTGTTTTGCATATTTTTTTTTGAGAGCACTTGTTAAACATTTACCAGCATACCCCTTCCCACTTCTATGCTCATGAACTTCAAAGTTCCTTTACGTGATTATAATTTTTTTATTATTATATCTTTCCTTGGGACCTCTCATCCTGTTCTTCATTCTCTCTGTGACACTCCACACCTCTGTTATTCTGCATGCTATTAGTTTGTTACAAGAGCTCTCTTCCTATCTCAACTACTTGGTGAAGCATTTCAACTCTATACTATCGTTTATACTCAGATCTCTTGTTCTTTGTTCTAACACTGATTATGCCTTGCCAACTCTGAATTATTCTCACCATTTGCATTCTTTGATCCTAATCATATGGAGTGGGAGAACTGCAAGTCTGTGTTAATTGGACTCATTACAAAATTTATGTTACATAATCTCTGCCTTGCCAACTCTGGATTATTCTCACCATTTGCCTTCTTTGATCCTATCCATATGGAGTAGGAGAACTATAACTCTGCTAATTGGGCTCATTACAAAATTTATATCACATAATCTCAACTGAGCCCTCATTGCAGCACAACAAAACTATTCTTCTCAGTTGATTCTCAGTCTCACTCTCAGTGAGTATTCCAAACTTCCTCTCTTCAAGTCTTCTGTGATATCTTCTTAACTAGGGCTTGATCTCATACTTCACCAAAAAATGGGGCCTTTTACCAAGAATACCTTCCCCTCCTCATTTCATTTCACAAGTATTTTTTAGTATGTTTTCCTTCATTTTTGTCTCTTATCAGAGGTAGGTCCTCTTACCAAGACCTTTGATCTGATCCCCTTCTGTCTTCTTCAGAAGATTGCCCATACAATCAGTCCATCTCTTTAATTATCAGCTTTTCCATATGTAGTGACTCCTCTTCTGCTGCCTAAAATACTTGCCCAATTCTTAAACAACTTCCACTTGATCCTACCCACCCTACTAGCTATCAGCCCAAATCTTTCTTTCCCTTGTCTGGTAGCCTCCTTAGAGAAACATGTCTATTTCTCTTCTCTTTCTCTCTCTCTCTCTCTCTCTCTCTCTCTCTCTCTCTCTCTCTCTCTCTCTCTCTCTCTCTCTCTCTCTCTTTCTCTCTCTCTCTCTCTCTCTGTCTTCTCTCTCTCTCTCTCTCTGTCTCTCTCTCTCTCTGTCTCTCTCTCGGAAACCCTCTACCTTCTGGCTTTTGATCTTGTCATTCAACTAAAACTGCTTTATTCAAAGTTATCAATGATATCTTAACTGTAAAATTTAATGGCCTTTTACTTTTCATTTTTTTTGACTTCTCTGTATTACTCAACACTGTTGATTACTTTCTCCTCCTGAAAATTCTCTCCTTTGGATTTTTATGACACCACTCTCCTGGTTCTCTTCCTGCCAGTCTTCTTTCATCCAGAGACACACCCACTAATCATGAGTGCACTTCAATGCTTTGTCCTGGACCTTTTCTCTTTTTATTCTATTGTAGCTCACTTGGTAATCTCATCAGCTTCCATAAATTCAATTATTATTTCTATGTATAGAAATGTATGTATGTATTTCTATGTATAACTCCTTTTCTTTGTATTATTAGTACTTAATACAAAGCCTGACACATTTTAAATGATTAATAAATGTGTTTTTATGGACCATCCCCAGAGTCTGGTCCAATGGGTTGAATGCAATAGGCACTTAGAAGATGTTTGCTGAATTGGATGAATACAACAGTACTCATTTAAGGGATATTGGTGTTCATCCTTTATTTTTTGATGAGGATCAATGGCATCAGGAGGGTAATGTCTTGACTTGCAAATGAATTGGATTTAAGTGGGGCAGACCTATGCAGAGTCATCAGCTTTACTTTCTCCTCCAGAGTCACTGGAGTCCAATAGTATTCAGATACAGTGGGAGAGCTTGGCCTTTTTAAGCTAAGGTCTCTTCCAGGTCTCAGTCAGTGTGAGTTAAGGAATATATAGATACAAAGACAGAGAAAGAGATAATAGAGATAGATAGACATAGATATATAATGGTGAAGAGCAAGTCAGTGGGAGTTAGGATGCATCCAGTGTGACTTTATCAACTCACAGAATCATAGAATGTCAGTATTGGAAAAGATCATGGAGCCACAGTCAGGAGAACAAAATATTTAGCAACTTCTACATTAAAGGACTGGAGAACTTGGAATATCCAGAGGGCAAAGGAAGTAGGATTACAAACAAGAATCACCTACCCAGAAAAATTGAGTATAATATTTCAGAGAAAAAAATGGATAATCAATGAAATAAAGGACTTTCAAGAATTTTTGATGAAAAGATCAGAGCTAAATTGAAATTTTGATTTTCAAATACAGAACTCAAGAGTAGCATAAAAAGTCATATAGGAAAGGGAAATCATAAGGATCTTAATAAGATTAAACTGTTTCCATTCCTACATGGGAAGATGATACTTGTAACTCATAAAAACTTTCTTATTATTAGGGCAGTTAGGATTCTACATATACAGAAGGCACAGTTGTGAATTGAATATGAAGGGATGATATCTAAAAAAACAAAATTAAGAGGTGAGAAAGAGGAATGAACTAGGAGAAAGGGAAAAGAAGGAGTAGAATTGGGTAAATTATCTAACATAAAAGAAGCAATGAAAAGCTTTTACAGTGGAGGGGAAAATGGGAGAGGTGAGAAAGAGTGATTGAATTTTACTCTCATCAGAACTGACTCAAAGAGGGAATGACATACAAACTCAATTGGGTATAAAAGTCTATTTTACCCTATAGGAAAACAGGAGGGAAAAGGATAAGACAAGGAGAGTGCATGATAGAATGGAGGTCATATTGGGGAGGTATTAGAAGCAAAACACTTTTTAGGAGGGAGAAAGAGAATAGAATAACCAGGGTGGGATTAGGGTAGGAAATAGGATGGAGGGAAATATAATTAGCAATAGTGACTGTGAAAAAAAGATTGAAGTGAGTTTCTTTGATAAAGACCTTATTTCTCAAACTTATAGAGAACTGAATCAAATTCATAAAAATACAAGCCATTTGCCATTTGATAAATGATCAAAAGATACAATCAGTTTTCAAATGAAATAATCATAGCCTTATAAAAAACACTCTAACTCACTATTGATTGGAAAAATGTGAATTAAGACTATTCCAAGATACTCCCTTATACCTATTAGACTGGCTAATAGGATAGAAAAGGTAAATAACAAATATTGGAAGGGATATGGGAAAAATGACACATTAATGCACTGCTGACGGAGTTGTGAATTGATTCAACCATTCTGTAGAGCAATTTGGAACTGTGCCCAAAGGTCTATAAAGCTATGCATACCCTTTGACCTAGCAATACCACTACGAGGTCTGTATCCCAAAAGAAATAAAAAACAAAAAGGAAAAGGACCTCTATGTATGAAAATATTCATAGTAGTTCTTTTCTGGGGGCAAAGAATTAGAAATTGAGGGGATGTCCATCAACTGGGGAATGGCAGAACAAATTGTTGTATGCGATTATGATGGAATACTATTGTACTATAAGAAATGATGAGTAGACTGCTATCAGAAAAACGTGGAAAGACTTGCATGGGCTTATGCAAAGTGAAATGTATTGTGTACAAAGTAACAGCAACATTTTAAGATGATCAGCTGGGAATGATTTACCTATTCTTAGCAATACAATGATCCAAGACAACTCTGAAAGATTTATGATGAAAAACGCTCTCTATCCCTAGAGAAAGAACTTATGGTGTCTGAATACAGATTGAAGCATATTTTTTAAAAAAGCTCCCTTCCAACTTAAAATTTATGATGCGACCCACATTTATATTTGCTTCAGTACTTCAAAAGATCCAGTCTTATAGAAAACCCTATTTTATATCAACATTTATTTAATTCTGATATTTTTGGTCTCCCAGAAGTCTGCATCCTATTTCTCACATTGTATCATTATTATTCTGGGAGAAAAGAACTTTTTAGATATATGGGTGTAGTTTGAGTTATAAAGTCAATTACATGCCTGGGGTTCATAATATGAGCCCATCACCATATATTTGCTGTTGGATTAGATGTGGACATAAACTTATCTCACTTTTGTTGCCATGATTATTGCAATTTACTCCTTTCCTTCTCCTGTTCAGATCCAAGTCCTTAATATGCCTTGGTACCAAAGTATCAGACATAGAACCTACATTTGCAAAGTGTTCCTTGGACCAGATTAAAATGTAATTGGGATATATTTAACAAAATAAATAAAAGCAACGATAAAACAAAAAAATTGTAAAGGATCTCAACAGTCATGTGACATATTCAGAAAAGAATGTGATGGGGATCACATCATACCTGATTAGTAGTTATCTCTAAATCTTTGTTTGAAACAGTTTGATGAGCAGGAACCCACTACCTTCAGAGCAGCTAGTTCTAAAATTTGGACAGCTCCAATTGTTAGCACCCTTTTTTTTTTCTTCTTTGGCATCAAGGATAAATTTGTCTTTTTGCTACTTGGACTCATTATTGCTCCTGGTTCTTTTCTTTGGGGCCACGCAGAACAAATCTATAATCATTCTTCCACGTGACAGCCTGTACTTGCATACAATTATCAAGGTCCCCACTGAGTCTTTCATCTTTCCAAGCTAAATTTCCTCAGTTCCTCCCCCAAATCCTCCTATGGCATGTATACAAGGCCATGCCTTTCTCTTGATATTCTCTAATTTGTCACCATCCTTGCTAAAATGTGGCAGCCCACACTGAACAGAATATATATTCTGATTCAGTTAGAATACAGCCTGAAAGGCATTTCTCTACCTGTGGACTCTACTTAACACAGTCAATGCCAGCCACGTGGCACAGTAGAAAGAGCCTGGAATCCAGAAGACCTGAGTTCAAAACCAGCCTCAGACACTTACTAGCTATGTGACCCTAAGCAAGTCACTTAAATTCAGTTTCCTCCATTGGAAAACAGGGAGAGCAAAAGCGCTTACCTCCCAGAGCTGTTGTGAGGATCAAATAAGATATTTGTAAAACATGTAGCCCATTGCCTGGACATAGTAGCTGCTAGATAAATTCTTATTCCTTTATTTCTTAGCCTTCTTAGCTTCTATATCACATCCTGTCACTTGAACTTTAGTAGCTTCAATTTCCTCAGGTTTAAAAAGAGGTGATTTTACCAAACAATATGAAAGCAAGTCCCTTCTCATTCTAAAAGTCTACAGTATAAAGTATTGTTGTAAAGTTCCCTTCTCATTTCAATAGCCTATGAAATAAATAAAGAATTGTTTTAAGGAAAAGTTGGAAATCAATTTAATTGGATGTTTTCCTCCTTCACACTGAGCAGAATAACATCTTTTATAAACTATAAAACAGATTCACTTCAGAATGTGTGAAGGCTTGAGATTTTTGTCATATTTTTGGAGAGAGATTGAGGACTCTTGTATAATTGTTGTCTCTGATAACACCGTGTAGAACTCTTGGTGAAAAGAAACACTTTGGAATCAATGGAGTAATTTGATAGTTCCTTATGGGATACCAAGTTTATCCCTCATGTGACCCCAATTTCAAAATTAACTGGCAGGGCTGTAAAAGGTCTTTCTTCTATACTTGATTGACTTGATAATCCATACCATGTTTTGACATATTTTGTGTATTACAACTTATATTCTTTTACTTCTATGGTGTCAGATGGATTTGTATACTAGTTTAGAAAGCACCAGGGAGAGAAACAAGTTGGCTGAAAGGTTAGGGTTTCATTTTTCTTATGGAGGAAGAGAGACACCCAACAACTCTGATTTCCTGAACTCTCCAGGAATTTTGTGTAGATATGATAAAAGATTATTCAATTATTAGGAAAGTTGGTTATGTCAAAGGAAAACATAGTAGCCTTTTGGAGAGCTAGTATCTCAAGGAAAAATTTAAATGTGTAGGCACATTCTTTATTTTAAAAATAAATAACCCATATCTTTATGATACTCAACATGTGCTCATAGTCCTTCAGATCTGAATTTTAAAAAACAATGTTAATGTAAAGGAGACTATAGTAACATCCAGTGAAACATTTGGAAATGGGGAGGGGAAGAACTGCTTTAAGCTTTTTATTTACTTCATCTATGTTATAAATTTGACTAAAGTCAGTTGAAAGCTCTTTGAAGGTCTGTCTATGTGAGGTCAAAGCTACCACTTTGCCCTTTGGCCTGAACATTGAAATTTGATTGTAAAATGAATATATGGGTTCCTGTTTAAGACCATCTGTTGTCTCATGACCTTTGAAACACAAATCCTATTGATGAGGGTGATTACAACCACAAAAGCTATAATAATCCAGATGAAGACAGAGCAAAAGGGCTTTGTGATTTCTGTGTTAAATTAGAATATCCTATCCCCTTTTAGAAAGGATTCATGTAGTGTGCTAGGCTCAGGTTTGGGAAAGAAAATCATATATTCCCATTTTCAATACAGAGTAATGATTTTCCAAAATCATGTTAACGATTTTTTGTGGGATTGTGGGTAAATTCTGGTCCTGTGATTTCAATAATGTGGGGGACTCCTAGAGCTGAAACTCCCTTTTAATCAAATTCAGAGTGACTGCTTGAGTGTAACGTGTTTTTAGTGTGTTTCCCGGAGGCAGTTATAATTTGACCATTGTCATTTGATCAGCCTAGGATGGGCCATAGGCTTGATTTGAGCCCAGGTCTATCAAGGTCAGTGCTTTCATTCACCACATAACTGTGCCCTCACATGAATGACTATATGTAGGAGATGTTTAATTAGGCTCTTTGAATATTGAGGTTCTTTTTATTAAATAATTGTAGAGCTAAGTCAGAGCAGTGGTCTTAGAAAGATCAATAATGACATTCTCAGAAAGGTAGTATCAAGCTGTAGCTCTCTAGACACCAGATATTTCAGGTTTTCCAAATAGCCCCATATCCAGGCAGATGTCTTAGGAGCCTTGAAGGTAAGGAAGAAGCGTCTGGTCACCCAGAAAGAAACAATATAGATTAAGACCTGATGCACGGTGGGAAACTGTATCACTTCAACACTAGAAGAAAGATCACTGATGCCTTGATCATGCTGATTAAGAACGAACTCTTACTTCAGAACAAGTATAGGATTTTGTTTTGTCTATCAGTCAGCAAGCATTTTTTAAGCACCTACTATGTTCTAGATGAAATGCATAGGGCACTGAGCTTGGAATCAGAAAGACTTCTCCTCATGAGTTCAAGTCCTCAGACACTTACTAGCTGTGTGGCTCTGGGCAAGTCACTTAATCCTGTTCAATGACTAGGAGAAGGTAATGGCAAACTGCTGCAGTGTCTTTACCAAGAAAACTCCAAATGGGGTCACTAAGAGTCTGACACAACTGAAATGACTCAACAACAACAAATTACATTCCAGGCAGTGTGTTAAACTTTGAAGATACAAAGAAAGGGAAAAGACAGTTCCTGCTCTTAAGGAGCACATAGTCTAATGGGTGAGAAAATATGCAAACAACTATGTGCCAACAAGTCACATATAGGATAAATTGGAGATAATAAACAGAGGGAAGAAACTAAAATTAAGGGAAATTGGGAAAAGCTCCCATTAGAAGGCAGGATTTTATCTGATACTTGATGGAAGCCAGGAGGCAGAAATGAAGAGGAAGAACATTCTAAACATGGGAGGCAGCCAGTGAAAATTCCTGGAGTCAGGAGACAGAGTGTATTTTTGGAGGAAAAACAAGGAGGCCAGTTTCATTAGATTGCAGAACCCATGGGAGTACAATGCATAAGAAGACACATAGGAGGGGGTAGGTTACGAAGAACTTGAAATGTCAAACAGAATTTTATATTTGATCCTGGAGATGATAGGGAGCCACTGGAATTTATTGAATAAGGGAGTGACAGAGGTAGATATGAGCTTTAGGAAGATCAATTTGATTGCGGAGCAGAGGATCAACTGAAGAGGAGAGAGACTTGAAGCAGTGAGACAACCCTGCAGGTTATTACAGTAGTTGGAGCAGCTAGGTGGTGCAGTGGACAGAGCACCAGTACAGGAGTCAGGAGGATCTGAGTTCAAATCTCACCTCAGAGACTTGACATTCACTAACTGTGTGACCTTGGGCAAGTCACTTAACCCCAATTGCTTCATCCTGGGTCGTCTCCAGTAATTTTGATGAATATCTGATCACTGGATTCAGATGGCTCTGGAGGAGAAGTGAGGGGGTGACCTGCACAGCCCTCCCTCACTCAAAACAAAGTCAAGTGCAAGTCATGTCATTATTTCTCTGATGGCATGGTTTTCTTCAGCAATGAATGTAATATTACATATTACAGTAGTTCAGACTTGAGATGATAAGAGTCTTCACCAGGGAGGTGACAGAGAGGAGGTCTCCAGAGAAGAGAATGGGGCATATACAAGACATATAATGAAGGAAAAATCAACACAATTTGGCCATATATTAGATATGAGAAGTTATAATGAGAGTGAGTAGCCAAAGGGTAATGCATAGATTGTGAGCCTGGAGGACTGGGGGGATGGTAGCACTCTAGACAGTAATAGGAAAGTATGGAAGTGAGGAGGGTTTAGAGAGGAACAACAGAGTTAAATTTAAGATGTATAAAGGACATCCAGCTTGAGATGTCTAACAGGCAGTTGAAGATGTGAGACTACTGGCAGTAAGAATTTTTTTTTTACATTTTCATGTAAAGTTTAATGAATTTAAAATGTAAAATTTTTTTCAGCTTTTGGACCATACAAAAACAGACAGTGGACTGAATTTGGCCCACTGGCCATAGTTTACTGATCTCTGAATTAAAGTATTGAAATATTATATGTTATAGTCATTCCTGTGGGTGTCCTATCCCCCACCATGCCTTACTAAACTGCAATCTCCTCCTGTGCCTTGCACAGTGCTCTGTATACTTTAGGTGTTAGGTAAATGTTTATTGATTTTGAGAACTCTGATTGACACTTGGTATATTTAAAAGGTCAACCCAGAGCTGAGAATCATGGGAAAGGACAGGAGGAGAAACAAAATCGAAAAGCAAATGGAGAAAGGAAGGAAGAGAGAACAAGGACAATTCACTGATGGGGGTAGTGATGCTAGTGCTGGTGATAAAAAGCACTGATTACAGAACTGTCGGGGAAGAGGCAGAAACTAGTACAATTCTGAGCCTTTGAAGGTCCTTGAAGACAGAAATATGGTCATTCTATGCTGTTTACTTATGTGACAAGCATGGACCTAGCTAGCCATTCTGCATTATGGAGTCAGTAGCTTCCTAATGGTTCTCCTTGTTTGGGAGATCTCTCCTCTCTCATCTGCCCTCTCCAATCCCTTCTAAGGCCCAGCACTGATAATAACTAGCATTTATATAACACTATAATGATTGCACAATGCTTGACAAATACTTCATTTTATCATCATGACAATCCTGAGAAGTTGGTGTCCGAGAGGTTAAGTAAGTTACTTGCACATGGTCACAGCTAGTGAATGTTTGAGGCATGACTTGAACTCAGGACTTCTTTTTTCCAAGTCTAACAACTATATCCACTATACCACCTAGCTGCTAAGCTAAGAGCGATGCAAGTCCATCCTCTCACCAAACAACTTCTGGGGACTCTCTGTTGCCTGTGGTACAAAATTCCAATCTCAGCCCTACGCTCAGGGCATTCCTGATTTCATACTATCTTCCCTTTCCATCTTTATCTTTTGTTCTACCCCTTCATTGCTGAAGGAAATAAGAGTTTCTACCAGGCAGAGGTGAGAAAGTGCATGCCCTCATGGAGGATGACCAGTGTGAAAACACGGTGTAACTTCTGAGAGACAGCAAGGACAATTTGGTTACATTAGATAGTTAGGCAAGAGAAAGGTAGGTTGTGACCAGGTTATGAAAAGCTATGGAGGAGGTTGTATTTTATTCCAGAGTCCATAAAAAGTCAGTGGAGTTTTTGAGTAGGGGACTGACATGATCACACTTACTCTCCATGAATATCACTTTGGCAATTGCATGGAGGATGTATTAACAGTAGAAAGAGACTCAGAGCAGGAAGATCAATGAGGAAGCTATTGCAAGAGTCCAGGTCAGAAATAGTGAGGGTCTGAACATAGATTGTGTGTGTGTGTGTGTGTGTGTGTGTGTGTGTGTGTGTGTGCAGAGGATAGGTGGGGGAAGAAAAGAGAAAAGGGAAAGGGAGAGAAGAGAGAAATTCTCAGATGATCAGACAGAGAGAGAATAACCTTTCTGGATTCGTTCCCCTAACTCACACTTAACCAGTTGGGCTCCCAGAGGGGCACATGTTTATGCAGGTTCTGGGGCCATTCTTTTAAGGTTGTAGTTCATCACTCTCCCTCCCATAGGTGTATTTCCTATTAACAAACAAATAATAGATTTAGGTTTTAGCAAAGATATTTACACAAAGCAAAAACAGTCATTACAAGAGCAAATCTCTTGGCCTCTCTCACAAATACATAGAGTTTGTGAGAAGTGTAAGTGTTGACTTGCAATGGTATTGAGACACGCATATGGGGAATACAGATGACCATGCCAGCTTGCAACTCCAGAACTGCAGAGCCTTGCTGTCCTTTCTTTGTCTGTAGGGTCCTCACAAAATTTGCTTCAAGGTGTAGTGTTGGTGATAGTGAGCTGCTCTACTGCTTAGCTGGGTGGACTCCTAGAAAGGCATGGCATCTCAGCTGCAACAGGTCCATGAGTCAATCAGTTCCCTTACCTATGGAGCTTCTGTTCTATGGATTTATCAATGCCTGGGCTGCTGTTAGATTGGGCCAGAATGATCAATCAGATGCTGGGATCTTCATGGTATATGGTGCCTTTACTACATGGATCAATTCACCAGACTTTGTACTCATTCTTTGTTGGGGTTGGGGGGATGAAAATACAGAAGTCTTCAACATCTTAATCCTCTGCCTCTGTTGGCAGTAAGTGCAGTCTTTAGTTAGAGTGTTATAGTGCTCTGTCCAGCTGAAGTACTATAAGCTCCTCCAGAAAGGGCAATGATGCTTAGGTAATGATTGGCAAAAGTAAATATTTTTTGATTCCCTCAAGACCTCAGCTCCTAGATTTGTTACTATTTGTCAGGAAGTAGAAGTCTAGGACAATTAGGTGGCACAGTGCATAGAGTGCTGGATTTGGAGTCAGGAAGACTCATCTTCATGAGTTCAAACTTGACTCTGACACTCGCAGTTGTGTAACTCTGAGCAAATCATTTAAGTCCACTTGGTCACTTTCCTCTTCTATGAAATGAACTAGAGAAGGAAATGGGCAAGCCACTCTAGTATCTTTGCCAAGAAAACCCCAAACTGGGTCACAAAGAGCTGGGCAGGACTGAAAGAGGCCTAAGCAACAACAAAGGAGAAGTCTAGCCTACAGTTCAATAATTCTTTCTGGTTTGGGGCTAGTTCCTTCAGTGAGAAGTCTCCATTTACTTATGGTAATCAGCCAGTTACACTTTTTTAGATACCTGCTGTGGCATTATGCAAATGAGGTTCTGGGGACAAAGACAATCTGTGCCCTAGAGGAGAGTTCATTGTTTCCTGCCTTTCCATATGCAGTTGAGCCTTCTAGGATAGTGAGTACTGTCTTTATAGTTGAAATGCCTTCTGTTTAATCTTCACTTTCATGGTTTTTGCTCTGCCTGACCTTCAGTTTTGCTAAATCTGAAAGGTCACAGCCATTTTATTGTTGTTGAATAGTTCAGTAGTGTCCAATTCTTCTTGACCCTAATTAATTTTCTTGGCAAAGATACTAGGGTGGTTTGCCATTTCCTTCTCCAGTGGATAAAGGCAAACCAAGGTTAAGTGACCTGCTCAGGGTCACAGGGCTTAAGTGTCTTGAGGCTGGATTTGAATGTAGATCTTCTTGATTCTAGGTCAAGTGCTCTATCTGCTGAGATTCAACATAGTCATACACATATGTATATGTGTATATATGTGCATATGCATGCATGTATATATATGCATATAATATCTGTATGTTTGCATATATGTATTGCATATTTAAAGATCATATTATGAATGCTTGCATTGTGCATTAATGTATACATATATGTACAAACACATCTACATGCACATCTACATGCATCTGCAATATAATATATGCATGTACATCTATATAAACACAATGTACACATATGGGCATATATACATCTCTCTATATGTGCATTTGTATGTATATATATGTGCATATGTATGTGTCAGGGAGGTAGAAAGTGGTTGAGAGATTACAAAATGCTCTCTCATTCAAAACTGCTCATAATCTAGCCCACTCCTACCTTTCCAGTCTTATTACACTTTACCCCCTAATTCATACTCTTAGATCCAGTGATATTGGCCTCTTGACTGTTTCATCAAAAAGGTACTTCATCTCTAGGCTCCTGGCAACTTCCCTGGCTGTCCCCCATTCCTAACACATTGTCCTTCTTTGGCTCTGACTACTGATCATCCTGGCTTTCTTTAAATCCCTACTAAAATCCCACCTTCTACAAGAAACTTTCCCTGATGGGGTACAAATTCTAGAAACCCCCTTGAACTCTTCTCAACCCTTCCCACTTGATCTGGTGTTATTCCTTTGAGTCTATAATCCCCTCAGTCAGACTTTCATTATCTCTTTGCCCAACTCTCTGTTATCCTTCACCTAGCCCATTCTTCTACGTCTGTTACCTCTGGGTTGCCTCAGGCTACTTCCCCATCTTTGATCCTGTCAAAGCCTCATTCTTTTGGCTCCTGGAGTCTGACCTCTAGTCACTCTAGCCTACTGTCCATTCCCATCAAGATCTTTCCTAGACTCCTCCTCCAGTCACCCCCAACTACTTGGCTAACCCTCCCCTCCCTAAATCCCTCCCTTTCTGTATATAAGATCCCTCTCAGCCTCTATTAAGGGGCTCAGATTCAATCTGGCCCACTTATGTTAGTGATACAAATGTTTAGATTCCTTAAAAGTCTGGACAATATGGCAGTTCTTTTAACAGAAGTTATTTTTCTTTGCCTAAAGAAGGTTTGGGTCAAATTCTTTCTGGCAGAATCCATGTGTTGCTATTTTGGGGTCCTAGTAACCCAAAACCTCAATATTCCCAATGGCTCTTAATCCCAGTGCCTTTTCCCTGTTTTTTCCTATTCATCCTGCATATAGCTTGCTTTGTTTGAAAATGTCTCTCCCATTAAATAGTAATTTCATTTATGACAGGGGTTGTTTTTTGCTTCTTTGTGTACCTGAGAGCCGGCACAGAGCAGGTGCTTAACAAATGTTTCTTGATTGATTGATAGATGGATAGATAAAAAGAAAAAAAATAGATTAGATAGATAGATCGATAGATCTATAGATCGATAGATAGATAGATAGATAGATAGATAGATAGATAGATAGATAGATAGATAGGCAGGTAGATAGATAGATAGGTAGGTAGATAGATAGATAGATAGATAGATAGATAGATAGATAGATAGATAGATAGATGATAGCTTATGCCTGGAATTCTACTAAAAGTCAAACATTAAAGAGATTTTGGTTGGAGCTGTTGGCTGATGTCACATCAGGAGAAAGATCTACTTTTTCTTCTGGTAAGGAAGAATTTGTCAGATTTAGAGTAAGCTTTCTCTCATACTCTAACACATACTCTAAATGGTGAGAAATAGTCTTCCTTAGCATTTCATTGATAAACCTTACTATACATGAAATAAAAATTTGGACAAAAAGTGTTTACAGTCCCCTGTATTCATGTAGAAAAAGTCATTGAATATTTTGACCACTGCTGACAAATTCAAAGACATTGGTAGCCACACCAAAGAGTATAATTTTCTGGAGGGGTGACAAAACCATTTAAAAGAAAGTTGTTTAAGCCTTGGATTCACTAGTTAAATTTATAATCAGAAATTCATTTGCCCAAAATGTTAGCTCCATGTCCCTTCATTCCCCCTGTATGAAAAAAGCAAGTTTACATCAGGGACTTTGAGAAAACAAAATTGAATTCTAGGGCTATTACTGGACTTAGTATCTATTAAGTAGTATAATTGTAGAGTTAAAAGGAAGTTGGAAGTCATCTAGCTGTTATTATTTGTCCTTTGTTTTCAAAGAGGACCAGTGACATCATGGGGTAATGGCTTGACTTGTTTATGAACTGGTGAGGGAGGGAGAATTGCACAAAATCATGGCAACTAGCCATGGCCTCGGATGCAGTGGATGAAGTAGGCATCTTCAATGTCTGATCAAACTCTAAGAAGTGCTCCACAGTTCCTGCTTCAAGCCACCTTCATGGCCATTGGAACAAATTGTTCTCACTGCCCATCCTAACGCAGAAAGTCTTCATATGCTTGGGGTAGACATTCTCCGAACTCACAGATTGGAGACCTGTTGGTTACCCTCAACCTGGTTTAGATCATGTGCTCAGACAGTTTACTAAAGTGTGACCATTGTACATGTTACAGCTTCTTGGAGCCATAGGTGAAAGTTGGATGAAGGTGGACACCAAAGGTGGATGAGCAGCCCTGAAAAGGGCTCAGCAAGCCTTCACACAACAGGTGCTAGTTCTCCTAAAGACCCCATATATCCCAAGCCACCTAGCACCTAACTCTCAATTCTCTTCAAAACCTTGTCAAGGGAACATCCAGCCTTTACTTAAAGGCATCCAGTAAGGAAGATCCTACTACTTCCCAAGGGACCCAATTTCACTATTACATGGCTAAAACTATTAGGAAGATTTTCCTTACATCAAGCTTAAATGTGCTTTCCTGCAACATCCGCTCATTATTTTTTAATTCTACTCTCTGGGAAATAAGATAAATAAATTAATATTTCTTTCACATGACAGCCCTTCAAATACTTGCAGACAGCTCTCATGTTCTCTCTAAATCAACTTTCATTTGATTTATACAGCTCCAGTTCTTTCAAACAATTTGTGTACATATGGACTGGTCTCCATTATCTTGACCATGCTGCTATCCCTCTTCTGAATGTACTCCAGCTTTTCAATGCTTTTCCTAAAATACGACACTCATAACTGAACATGATATGTCAGATGCAGTATGACCAAGGAAGGGTAAAGAGGGGGCATTACCCTCCATGTTGAGGATATTATGATTCTTTACATGTAACTAAAGATAGCAATGGCTTTGGGGGTTGCAATGTAGCACTTCACTCATTAATTGCTTGAAGAGCCTTTGCACATGGATGATTGTTCAGTTATACCTTGCTTACATTTTTGAAGGTGATTTTTTTAACTTATTACAACAATTTCCATTTAGATTTTTAGATGATATCTCATTAAATTTGGTTCATCATTCTGACCTGTCAAATCTTTCTGCATCTGGATTTTGTCATCCAGCATGTTAGGTAACTTTCCCAGCTTAATGTCATCTACCAATTTGAGAAACCTTCATTCAGTTCACTGATGAAAATGGTCAATAACACATGGTCAAAGAAAGATAGGGGCCAAGGTGTGTGGGGGGGGACTCCTCTAGAGAGTCCCCTGTAAGTCAGCATAAAATCAGTCGGCACTAATGACTCTTCATGCATTATATTCAACCAATTCTGACCTATTTATACTATCATTAAGTTCACATCACTCCAGCACAAACACACACACACACACACACACACACACACACACACACAGAACACACACATAGCTTTTCTGAATCTGTTTAATTTACTTTTCCCTAAACCTTCCCATATTTTTTTGATATTCTTAATATTTCAAAATTTTAGAGTGTAATAAGATTATGCTTATATCCCACAATTTATTCATCCATTTCCCAATTACTAGGCACCCTCTTTGTTTTCAGTTTTATTATTTTGGCAAATATTGATCTAGAAATTTTAATGTATATATGACATTTCTCTCCTTTGGAGGACATCTTTGTCCTTCTATGGTTATATGATCAACACTCACACATATGAATTATGTATGAGATCTATGGGTCAAAGGGTGTAGTTTAGCTACTTTCTAGAATGATTCCAAATTTTTATGAGTAGTTGGAGCACTCCATAACTCCATCTGAAATGTCAGCCCTCTTGCAATCCTTCAAATATGGATTATTTCTATCTTTTCGTATTTTTGCCAATTATCTGGATGGGTGGTCAGAAATCAATTATGTTTTAATTTACATTTCTCTTATTATTAGCAATTTGGAGCAATTTTTTTATAACTTAGCTGATAGTTCATAATTCTTTAAAAAAATTTTTTTCATATTCTTTGACCACTTTTCATTCCCTAAACATTTTAGATATGACTTTTGTCAGAGGTATTTGACATAAATAAATTTGCCCAATTGACTGTTTCTTTTCTTATCCTAGTTGCATAGATTATTTTTCTGCAGAACCATTTCAATTTCATGTAGATGAAATTTTATATTTTCTCCTTTATTATCTTAAGGTATCTCTTTCCATCCTCTAAATTTTCCTACAGTAGTATGGCTCTTTTATATTAGATCTTCATATCCATTTGGAAATTTTAATACCATATGGTATAAGAAAGATGATAATGTAAATTGATCTTTTACCAAACTGTTTTCCAATGATCTTAGCTGTTTTCATTGAATTGGGCTTTATACTTCCAAGTGCTTTATATTCTTGAGTTTATTAAAAACTATCTGATTGAATTTCATTATTACTGATTCTTGTTTTCCTAGTCTGTTCCACTAATTTGCTTTTCTGTTTTCTTCACTAGCACAAATAATCTTGACAATTTGACTCTTTTGTTTGGCATTTGATGAATTTCATAGCCTGGCCCTAATCTCCCTTTTTAGCTTTATTCTAAATTACTTCCTTGAGCATACTCTGCAGATGACTAAAATTTGTTAAATAAGGAGCTTGGACTGGCAGGACAGTAATAGTGTAATGTACTGCATTAGGAAGAGCCAGAGGACCTAGATTCAAACTCCAATGATGCCACTTTCTACTTGAGCAATTTGGGCATATCACTTCTGCTTTCTGAACCTCAGTTTCCTTTCCTACAAAGGTACTGTAGCATGTGACCTCCAAAATTTCCCTTTGGTTCTAGATCTGTGATCTGTTTCTCACATGATCTTTATGGTTCCCTCCACATCAAAAACTCATTGATCCAAAGATCTTGCTTTCTTTGATGGAAATCGCCTATATGCACACACACAAACACATACACCTATCTATTCATATATATATATCTCTGTCTATATATGTATTTTGTTTTTTACTGGATTGGTGATCCATTTTTATAGAATTCCTAATAAATTTTCTCTACCAATGTGGATTGACACCTGCTGAGAAAATATGTTCTTAGAGAAATGCCTGGAGTACTGATGAGTGAAATGACTTGCCCAGGGACACAGAGACAATATATGTCAGAAATATGACCTGAACCTAGGTCTCCCTGATTTAGAGGCCACCTCTCTATCCATTAAATCACACTATAACTCTCATAGATATACATTTGCATATTCATATACACATACTTGTTCATATACACATACATATGTATTTATATAAACATATGCCTGTACAAAGACAATATTTGTTTAGGACCTTGACTATAAAAAAATATTACAAATTTAGACCCTGCTAATTTATTCAGTGAAGTAGGAACTCTAATGAACTAACATGGAGTTATACTAGTACTCACAAGCATTAAAACTACATTTCTACATAATTACTACATAATTTAACCAGGTTTTCATCTGAATGAATAATGCATGCCTTTATTGGATTATTTATTGTACTAATAGTTTTCTAGAACATGATGTAAAAAAATCTCATTGGCAAAACCACTGACCTGGAAAATAGATGCAAGGAGAGATAATTTTAAAATTATTGGACTACCTGAAAGCCATGATCAAAGAAAAGGAGCCTAGACATTATCTTTCAAGAAATTATAAAGGAAAACTGCCCTGATATTCTTGAGTGGCAGGGTAAATTATAAATTGAAAGAATCCACCAATTGCCTCTAGAAAGAGATTCCCAAAAGAAAACTCCTAGGAATATTATAACCGAATCTCAGAGTTCCCAGGTCAAGGAGAAAATATTGGGAGCATCCAGAAAGAAACAATTCAAGTATTGTGGAAGAACAATCAGTATAACACAAGATCTAACAGTTTCTACGTTAAGGGATCAGAGGGTTTGGAATATGATATTCTAGAAGTCAAAGGAGCTAGGATTAAAACCAAGAATCACCTACCCTGAAAAACTGAGTATAATCCTTCAGGGGAAAGATTGGAAATTCAGTGAAATAGAGGACTTTAAAGCATTCTTGATAAAAAGACCAGAGCTAAGTAGAAAATTTGACTTTTAAATATAAGACTCAAGAGAAGCATAAAAAAGTAAACAGGAAACAAAAATCACAAAGGATTTATGCAAGTTGAACTGTCTATATTCCTACATGGAAAGATAATATTTGTAACTCATGAGACCTTTCTCAGTATTAGGGTAGCTGGAGGGAATATACTCACACATATACGCATATATATATCCAAAAAGTAAAATTAAGGAATATAATGAGAGAAGGAGAAAGGGAGAAATAGAATATTTATAGAATATAAATTATCTCACATAAAAGAGGCAAGAAAAAGCTTTTGCAATTTAGAGCAAGAAGGGGGAGATGACAGGGAATGAGTGAACCCTACTCTGTTGGTTTTGGCTTATGGAGGGAATAACATACACATTAATTGGGAATCTTACCCTACAGGAAAGTACAAGGGAGGGGACAAAAGGTGGGGGGAATGATAAGACAGACTGGGAGGGGGGTAGTTGAAAGCAAACACTTTTGAAAACTGGGGCAGGATAGGATAGAGGGAAATATAGTTAGTCTTTCACAACATGACTATTATGGATGGGTTTTGCATAACTACACATGTATAACCTATATTGAATTGTTTGCCTTCTCAATGAGGGTGGGTGGGGAGGGAAGGAAGGAGAGAATTTGGACCTCAAAGTTTTAAAAACAAATGTTAAAAATTGTTTTTACATGCAACTGGAAAACAGGATGTACAGGCAATGGGGTATAGAAATTTATCTTGCCCTGCAAGAAAGTGAGGGGGAAGGGTATAAAAGGGGAACTGGGGTGATAGAGGGAAGGGCAGACTGGGGGAAGGGGTAATCAGAATGCAAGCCATGCTGGGTTGGGAGCAGGAGAGGGATGGGGAGAAAATTTGGAACTCAAAATCTTGGGTTAATGAATGCTGACTAAGATAAGTAAATTAATACAAAAAAGGAGAAGAGGCAAGTAACATTACTGTCTTAAGAAGAAAAGCTGAGGTTAATGATGTTGAGTGACTTGCACAATGTCATACAGTTAGCAGTAAATGGCAGAACCCTTCTCAAAGATGACCCCCAAAGTATCCTGCATATGGCTTCTTTGTATATAGTTGCTTACATGTTGTTGCCCCAATTAAATTTCAAGCTCCATCAGAAAAAAAAAAAAAGATTTGTGTGAACTGATGCAGAGAGAAGCGAACAGAACCAAAAAGAATAATTTATGTTGTAATAACAACATTATAAAAAAACTAGCTTTGAAAGTTATAAGAATGATCAAGAAAATGACCAATCATGATTCCAGAGCATTGATGATAAAATGTACTTCCTACATTCTGACAGAGAGGTGATGGTCTCAGTAAAGGAGACATTTTTTGGTACATGGCCAATGACGGAATTTTTTGGTTTGACCATGCATATTTGTTAGAAGGGGCTTGGCTGTTTCTTTTTTCTTCTCTTTCCTTTTTTCCTGCCAAAGTGTGGTAGGGAGAATAAAAACAAATTGTATTAATCGAAAAAACTTTTTTAAAAAGAGGAATCCCAGCTTTGCCTTTACACTTGTATTCTACCTAGAGCTGAGAAGGATAGGAAGCACAGGACCCCAACCTTCATTCCCATCAGATGTCCATTATTGAGCTATATTTGTTTTTCCCTCCAATCACTGTAAAATACATTCAGGCATAAAATATAGGCACACAATACAAGTCAAGGATTTGATAACACAGTGGTAAAACTGTAGTTGACACGGTTCCTTATTTGATTTTGATTATACTTTTGGATGGCACTCTTGGGATTATAACTTCAGCGTATCACCTTTTAATTAATTAATAATATCCACTTTATGTTTCTGTGCTTTGTTATCAAAGCAGCCACTAGCTCCTAATCCCCTGGTGTGGAATTTCAGATAAGCCCAGCTCCTCTCCACCATTTCTTTCCATTCTAACTTCCCTTATCATTTCTTACTTGTTAGAGACCTTATAGGGATTATCTTAGGACTCTCAGTACAAGGAGAAGAGAGAGAAATGACTTGTGAGACTATAGGAAAATATTTCCCTAAACCTTTCTACCTTGCTTGATGGGGTTCAACCTGAGAGCTATTTGGCACACTGATGATCAAACTTTCTTTTCTAAGTCTCTACAGCTCAGCTTGAAAAATCTAATCCATGTGTAAGAGTTTAAGAAAAAAATGTGATCAATTTTAAAAATTAAAAAAAGTTTGTTTTTTTCATTCATACCCTTAGAGCATAACTAATCTTGGTGTCATTTTTACTCAAGGATAGGAGTTTAAGACATGTTAATTTCAGCATGCCCTTGTTTCTATTTCCTTTCTATCTACATCAAAAAAATGAAAAGTCCATATTTATTGATCCTGTATTTAATAATGTGCCTAGTCTTCCTTAAGTTGAGATAGGCCATTTTAAATTTTATATGTTTTCCTTGTAGGAATGAAGGGACAACTTCAACTTAATTTGCCAGGAGTACTCAATCTTTGCATTTTTGCCCCAGTCTTCAGGAAGTAACTCTTTAGGTGATTTTTAATAGAGATGTCCTAAAGCCTGCCCTATATAGATTGGTTCATACATTTACATTGCACTGTTCCCCCAGCTTCCAACCTGAATGTAGTCTGTGGGTTATTCATCAGTGACCCAGGGACATTACATAACCAATAATGTTCTGACTAAAAACATAAGCTTTTCAGATCAAAGATGAATGCTTAATTTTATTTGACCCAAACAATTTTCTCCTCCTCATTCTTAATAGGACAGGCTTTTTAAGGGATCATGAGAGGATATTAAAGGCCAGGACTTTAAGACAAGATGTTATCCAGCACACTTGCTCAAATGAACAACTTCTTTGAACATTTATATTCTGATAGGGATAACCACTAATTCAAAATACAGATGGATCTTGATTAGCTACCAAATAATGTGTTTTCTGGAATCTGGCACTTGAAAGGCAGAACATAATGGTTTGAAATAGGACTGAGTTCTATTACTGAGCACTAGTTAAGCCCAAGGCACCATTTGAGAATTGTCCCTCTCTCCTTTACCTTGAAATTGCCTCTCCTACATGATAATGTCTACTGGAGGTTTTGAACTTTTAATGTAATACATATAATTTGATGGACCACAAAATAAGTGGCAGCCAAAGAACCCAAGAGGATCTTAGAAATAAATAAAACAAGAGTATTTAAAAAATGAATCATTTTCCCATTGTATGATGCCCTAGAGAGATCCTGTTCAAAATATTATGCTTAAGGCATCATAGATTTAGAGCTGGAAAGACCTTAAGAGGTTGTCTAATCCAACCATCTCATTTTACATGCAGTTCCCTAGGACACCTTCACAAATGAGCCCTCAGAAACATATCCTCTGAGGCATTTAAGGAGTCAATTTCTAATGAAAACCATAATGTTTGAGCCCCTACTAATATATTTTATTTTACAAGGTCAGCCAGGGGACATATTAGTTAGAAGCAAAAGGTATTTAATCAAATAATAGCAAAATAAATGACAAAGAAAGATCCCCAAGATAAACATAGAGATACACTCCTTTCAGTTGCCACCCTGGAGTCCACTATTTAGAGGAAATACTAATGGGGAACAATGAACAAAATGGATTTACATTTAGGGAATATATGTGATTAGGGAATATATATTAAGTGGTTCACATCAAGGGAACTTGTGTGGCCAAGGAATGTATGCTTCTAACAATGAAGACTCCTATATATAATATGTAATGGATATGGTTGCCATATAAATAAATTCAGAAACAGGACAAAACAGGCCAGGTAGAGCTAGAGAAGCTGACCGTCTTTGTTGGGTTCCTGCCATTAATCAGAATTATTTCCCCTTTTGGACAGATGATGAAGCACAAAGAGGTTAAATTATTTGCCCAACGCTGGCAGATAAAAAAAAGTAAAAACAGAAACTTAACCCAGGTTTCTTTTTTGCTGTTGTTTATTTGTTTGTTTGCTTTTTACCGAATCAAGCTTTCTCCCACTCCTGGATAAGCTAGAACATGTCCAGGGGAGGGAAAATGAGATGGTGAGGAGACTCAAAATCATGACATGTGATTACCAATAAGGAAAAAACCAAAACAAAACAGTGACTGTTTAGCTTAAAGAGAGGAAGATATGATTTCTCCCTTTAAATATTTGAAGAGTTGGGAAACAGAAGAAAGATAGAATTTATTCTGCCTGGTCTTAGAACTGAAACAACAAAAGAAAATAATAAGGAGACAGATTTCATCTCAACATAAGGACAAACTTGCTAACTTTTAGAATTCTTAAACCCTGGAATGACTGCTAAGTATGTGTGACTTTTCTGATGCTGTATTTAAATGGAAGTTGAATGACCACTTCATTGTTTGGGACTTGATAGCTCAGAATGTGTGTAAATAGCAATTGTTTCTGTTTTGGCCAGAAACCCTGAGTGTCTTCCTTTTCTAGACAGACTTTTTTTTTGACTAGATAAAAGAGGCCATCTTTTGCCTCAGATCTTACACTAAATGGGCATTGATTCAGTCAAACTGAAACCCAGGAAAGACCTTAACTTAAAAAGGTCAAGGTCTTCCACTGTATCCCAGGCCATCTCCAGCTGTCCTGATCTATATCTCACTACTGGACCCAGATGTCTCTGGAGGACAGAGTGAGTCTGGTGACTTTGCATAGCTCTCCCTCATTTAAATCCTATTCACTTGCAAGTCATGACATCACTTTCCTGAAGTCATGGTGCTCTCTGAGAACCAAATACAAACAAGATGACCCCTTATTAGGAGAAGATATATGGTGCAGGTAAGAATTAGAAGCAACATGGCACAGTTTTAGGAGCACAATCTGTAGTCAGAGGATTGAGTTAAAATTTTGACTGCTACTTATTATGGAGAAATCATTCAACTTTTCTTGGCCTCAGTTTTCTCATGCATAAAATGAAAAAAAAAATGGGACTAGATGGCCCCTAAGGACTCTTCCAGCTCTAGAACTGTGATTTTATAGCTTTGAGACTGCTTCCAAATCTGGGATTTTGAAATTCTGTGAAATAGCTACATGCCACAGAGAGCAGAAATTTTCATTGAATGTGTTTTAAAATATATACATTTACAAAAATGTGTAAGTGCCCCACATTGTTTGCCTCCCAATTAAATGTTATGTCTTAAGTGACTACTTACTGGGACTATCATTGATTAAACTTAAACATCAATGTTTTATTGAAAAGTGTCATAAGAGTGATCTGATCTACCTTTTCCTATACACACCAGCTTATTGAGGTTTATTGAGGGGAGCAGAGCTAGTCTTAATATTTGCATAGCACTTTAAGATTGCAAAGTACTTTACATATGGCATTTGACCTTCACAGCAACACTGTCAGATATTATTACACACATTTTACAGGTGAGAAAATTGAATATAATAGATGTTAAATGACTTGCCCAGGGGCACACTGGTAGGAAGTATCTTTGAACTCTGGTCTTTCTGAGTCAAAGTCCAGTGCTCTCTATCCACTATACCACCTAGTTGCTTCCACTGGCACCAACTAGGACCACCAACTGTCTGTCTATCTGTCTATCTCTCTATTCAATTCAACATACAGGAAAGGAGTGAGGCAGATAGTGAACATTATTTACACAGATAATAAATACATTCTAATTTGAAAAGGGAAAATATACTAATAATTATAGAGATAAAGAAAGGCTTCCCATAGGAGTTGTCACCTGGAAGCTAAGTATTCTGAAAAAAAGCAGACAGGAAGAGGAAGCCCATTCCAGCCATGAAGGACAACCTGGGAGAAAGCACATAGGAAGAAGTTGGAATGCCAAGTTTGGAGAACAACAGGGTGAACCTATCAGTTTGTTCTATCGCTCTCTCTCTCTCTCCTCTCTCTCTCTCTCTCTCTCTCTCTCTCTCTCTCTCTCTCTATCCATCTCTATCTCTATCATGTATTATCTATGGATCTATATCTACATATCTGTCTATCATCTATGAATGAAGATCACCATAACTGCTTAATAAAGTTTTTTGATCAATTAATTGACAGCTAATCTAAGTGAGAAAGTTTAAGTGTGACCCTGGGATCTATTTCTATACTATAGAATTATAATATTAAATTATACATTTAAGTTATAAATTAAAAATACATTAAATTATAATGATATTCTATAGAATACTATAGAATACCGTTTAGTGCTGTATCACACTAAACTGTGTGTTCTACTGGCTAGAAAATGCTTTTGTATATGAAAGATTGCATTCAAAGTTGTGTGAGCAATGAATATTCATAAGCTACACTGAATCCATTTTGGTTCCTGAAATTAGGCTCCTTTATCAAATGGAATGTATTTAATAGCACCCTGTGTACAACGAAAGATAAATATGCTTCACAGAGTTCTTTTCTTTGTCTTTTGCTCTCTAAACAGCTAGATTTTCTAAGGTAGGAAAATGATAAATTTCTTATTTAAAATATGTAAGTAACATGAACCTGAAATATGCAGGTAACCTGAATCTTTCTTCACCTCCCATTCAATTCTCTCTCTCTCTCTCTCTCTCTCTCTCTCTCTCTCTCTCTCTCTCTCTCTCTCTCTCTCTCTCTCTCTCTCTCTCTCTCTCTCCTCTCCTTCTATTTCTCTGTCTCTTTGTCTCTCATTTCCCCATTACTTCTATGTGAAGTTGGAAATGGATCATTTTGGTGCAAAGTTATATTTCTCTTGGTATAAGACTTTATCCAAAAACTTGAGAAAATCTCTTCACTGGACTGCCCAGTGTATTAGCAACAATTCCACATCTGCCATCACAATAGTCAGAAAAGAGCAAACATGCCTTTGTTGGACTGAAAGAATTTTATGCTCTCCTAGAGAGTACCCTGTTCCCTGCATAGTTCCATAATGAATAGTCCTTATTGTAATGCACAAAACCCATGTGATGTTTTCTCTCCTTTTGGGGTCCTTGCTGAGAATAATCAGTGTTCCCCTATATTCTGTGTCTTCTTTCACAACTGTCTGCTGCCTCTGCCCAGCATGACTTCCTCCAGCATCCATCTGTGGCGTAAGTTCACTGTAACCTCTAGCAGCCATTAGGGAAGTACATCATAGTACTTCTCAGGGGTTTTTCTTCTAGTCTGTTTGGGGCTCCCTCAGTAGGAATAAGTCTTCTCTTTCCAAAAATAGAAGGAATTCTTAGAGGTGCCTTGAGGAGTAACACACCTTCCTTTGGAGTTTTTTCACCCCAACTCTAATTCATGAATGTCCCTAGGACAACCTCCTTGTTTAAAGAGGGGAGACCAAAACCCTTGATGTCCTTCCTCCTTCTGTTCACATCAGCTGCCATTTATATAGCACTCTACAGTTTGCAAAATGTCTTATTATATTGTTATTATTATATTCTAACAATGTAATAATATTATATTAAAGTAATATAATAAAATATTAATGTAGTAACGATATTCTAATAATATAATATCATATTATTATATTTTCAGTTAATTTTCTCAACAACCCTACAAAATAAGCACTTAGTATCTCATTTTACAGATGACGAAATGGAAGCTTAAACATGAATTGTCCACAGTCACAAAATTTGTGAGTAAAGGAGGTGGAATTTGAATTTAGGCCTCTTTCTCACTCAGGTTTAATATTCTTTCCACATTACCTCTCCCTTTCCTAATATTAGGGATAATCATGTCTATTATTCTGGGGCTGACGAAAATAATGGAATTTAGTGCAACAGCATTTATGAAACATTTACCTTGTCCAGAGCACCATGTGTGGTTCTTAGAGAGAAAGTTTAGTTAAGCTCTAGTGTACCTGTCTTATGGTTTAGCAATAACATATATAATTATGTGGACAACAAGATGGACACAGTGGATAGAATACCAGGCCTGGAGTCAGGAAAACTCATATTCATGAGTTGAAATTTTACCTCAGACACTTAGTGTGTGACCCTGGGCAAGTCACTTAACCCTGTTTGTCTCATTTGGAGAAGGAAATGGCAAACCACTCCAGTATCTTTGCCAAGAAAACCCCCAAATGGGGTCACAAAGAGTTGGACATGACTGGAAAATGCTTGAAAAAAATAATTTACATGGAAATCAGTCTGGAATGATTAACTTAACTCTGGATTCAGAGGCCTTAAGTACCTTGCCTCTGAGGCTTACTACCTGTGTGACCTTGGCAAGACACTTAACCTCCCTGGGTCTCAGTTTCCTTATCTGCAAAATGAAGGGGTTAAACAAAATGATCTTATGAGGTCCCTTCCAATTCTAGATCCACAATCCTATGACATTCTCCCAAAGTGGTTGGGTGGGATACTTTTGAATTCCTTAAGTGACCATTACTAATTACCAGACATAGATGGGATCATGTTTTCTATACTGATTAAGATTTCCATGCCCATAGAGTCATTAGATTTTTCCTTTATCACCTTAAAGGGAATGAAATATAGGGAAGAAAGATCCCAGCATAATCTATATAGAACCTGAATTCATTTCTGAGTTCTGAAACTGTCTCACAAAGTGAATATGGTGGCTAGCTTTGGAAGAGTCTAGGAAGAAGAAGAAAAAAGACTTTAGTTGACATTTCATAGAGCCATAGATTTAGAATTACAAGGGATCTCAGATCCTATCAAACATATTCTAGCCTTTACTTTCCAGATGAGGGAACTAAAGCTGGCCAGGTTGGTAGAATTCATGGTTATAGAGATGGTAGGTGTCAGAGCTACAATTTAAACTCTGGTTCTCTGACAACAAATTCAGCACTTTTTCTAATGTACTATTAAGTAGTAAGTACTTTTAAATCTGCCTTTAAGTCTATGATTGGAGACTTGATTTTAATTCAGGCCATAACAGAATTAAAAATGAGTCTTCTGGCAATACAATATTAGCACTGATTTATTTATATGCATTATTAAACTACTTCAAATCATACTATATTTAGTAGTAAGCTTTCTTAAAAAAAATAAATGCACATGAGAAACACCTGGTTTGGAGCTCTGAAGTGAAATCTAAACCAGATGGACTTTGTTGAGAATATGGTTCTTGACTCCTGTGATGAAATGGGAAGCATTGCTTGTTTTTTTTTTTTGTTTTTTTCTTTTGGTGACATCCACAAGTACACACTCAATTCTAAAGGTCAGGCAGTAGGTCTGCTGGTTTTTTTGCCTATCCTGCAAAGTTACATGGAAATGGATGACCACTGTGTTCCATTTCAAAACATGGCCATGGTGTATGATTAAACTCAGTCTTGAAAAGCTTGGAAAGTAAGAAATAACTTCATTAGTGTCTTTTCTTTAGATATAACCACTGATTTGGCATGATTACAATAATAAATCACCTTTCTATGGTACTTAAAGACTTACAAATTATTTCCCCTATAATAGTCCTATTTCAAAGGTAGTACAGGGATTTTTATCACTATTTTGCCAATGAGGAAACTGAAGCCTGGAGAAGTTAAATGGTTTGACTGTGATGACACAGATAGTAAAAGCCAGAAGTAGGATAGGAGCCCATGTCTCCAAACTGCAAGGGCAACTTTTTAGCTCTTATCTCATACAGATCACACAGAGGTTCAGGAATGTATGAAAGATCACTCATTTTAATTTTATATTCCCTTAGGTTAAAATATGGTCTAATTTATGTATGTGGGAAATAGCATTTTTTAAATAGTTTGCCTTCAAGGAAGTCATTGAGCTGTTGAGCTCTGAGACACCCCAAGGTACCATACAATCCATTTTCCTGTCTTGTAAGGTTTTTATTCCATGGGCCATGTTTCTCTAATTTAATACAATTCAAAGTCTTGGAGGTCTTTCTCTAAATTGTTATTGTTGTTGTTTTTAACATTTTGTGGGCTACAGTGTAGCACTGAGTTGCCTATATGATACTCTTTATTCTTGATCTAAGACTGGATTACTTTTTCTTCTGCCCTAGATGATGGCTTCCAGAATGCTGGCTCAATTATCAGATCACAAAAGATGAAATGATGGGAGCAGCTGCCAATCTGTACCAGAGTATAAATTACATGAGATTGTCAATCAATCAACAAAGTATGAAGACAGACTAAAAATGATGCCTTACCAAAGAGCTCACTTTGTATCAGGGAATGAAGAATGATATAAGTGGGAAAGGTACAGGATTGGGTATCAGAGGACCCTAGTTGGAACGTTGGCTTTGCTACTTATTAACTGTGGGAAAATCAGCTTAAACCATTGCCTCAGTCTTTCCATCTGTAAAATGAGGGAATTAAAATAGATGGCCTCTAGGTCCCTTTCAGTGCCAGACCTATTATCTAACGTATAGGAGTATACTAGTAAATGTTTAACAGCCTACCCTCTGAGGAAAAAAAATCTACACAGGATACACTTTTAAGCTTGATCTGTATTATTAATATTTTCTTAGGTTTAGGCTATCAATAAGACAATAAATCAAATTCTGACTTATGGTTTTCCATGTATATTTCCATGTATAAATAGTCACACTGAAAATTCCTTTCTTATGTACATAAAGGAGATTTCAAAAGGAAAACAAAGATATACATGAAATACTGAAGTTTATACATTGGTCCCACCATGAGAGATTAAAACAGTAATTAGACATGTTCTCTACCCTCAGGTTACTTACCACATAATCACTAGATAGACACAAATAATAATGACAGCAGCAGAGGCAGTGTAGTGTAATAGAGAGACCACCTCAAACCCTGACTTTGCTATGTGCTGTAGGATTCTGGTCAATTCATTTAACTTTAGCATTAAAGTACAACAAGCATTTCTGTAAAATCAGTTGTAATGAAAGAAACAATTTGCCTTGGTCAAGGAATTTCCTAGCCAGGAACTCCCTAAAACTAGGAAATGACAGATCTAGTTAATTTTTTTTTTTAAAATAGCACTATTAACGACAGTGTGGTATATATATATATATATATATATATATATATATATATATATATATATATATATATATATATATATATATATATATATATATATATATATATATATATATATATATATATATGAGGAATTCTCTGTACTTGGAGAGACTTGAATCCAAGTTCATTCTCTAACACTTATTACCTGTGTGACCTTGGGCTTGTCACAACCTTTGTAAGACTTAGTTTACTTATCTATAAAGTGGGGATAAAAATATTTGTAGTCCTTACACCATCAGGCTTATTATGAAAATCAAATGAGACAATGCATTAATGGGTTGTGTAATGTCTAAAGCATTATGTTGTTGTTCAGTCATTTTTCAGTCGTTTCTACTCTTTGTGATCCCATTTGGGGTTTTCTTGGCAAAGATGATGGAGTGCTTTGCTATTTTGTTCTCCAATTCATTTTATAGATAAGGAAAGTGAGGCAAATAGGGTCAAGTGACTGACCTAGTGGCCAGATTTGAACTCAGGAAGATGAATCTTTCTGCCTCTTGGCCTGGTATTCTATCCACTGTGCCACCAAGCTGCTCTAAGGTATTATGTAAATGTCAGCTAAAATCAATATTGTAATACAACATCAGTCAAGAAAAGTACATAAGAAAAGTGTAAAGTATAATGTGAGATTCTGTGAATAATAATTTCAGAGGCTTAATGACCACTTATTTTATTTTATTTTTTGATTCAGGGTCTCCCTATCTAATGACCCAGGCTGGCAAGGCAGCAGCCACTCCTATCTCAATCCCACTGCTAATGAGCAAGGAAGTTTTGACTTTTTCTGTTTCCAGTTTGGACTGATTTCCCCCCTACTTCCCCACTCCTTAGGTGGCCTCATAGTACTCTGCTCCTGGGTATTCACCATACAGTACCTGTATCCTACCAGTATTAGCCTTTCTATTGTACCTTAGAACTCCTCAATTCAAGATATCCACCAATCTCAGACTCCCTAGAAGCAGATGCACTCCACCATGGTCCAGTTGGGGGTGTGGAGGCGATTCCTGTTCAGATATGGTTTGAACTAGATAATCTTAAAGTTCCAAATCCTACAATCCACTGAGAAAAAAAAATGACACTTTTGTTCTTTAATATCAGAGGCAAGAGTACTGAAAAACTTCTGCAAAGGAAGAGTTAACTTTTGGTAACTGATTCTACCTGTTCCTTCTGAATTATTTGAATGTGAACCCAAGTGAATGAGAGCCATTTATAAACATGGACTTCAAATTAAAGCAATCCAACACCCCCTTATTAGATACCTGTTCTGTGGAGATGCAAAACCCAAACCAAAAGATTGTCTTTGCCCTTAATGAGTTTATATCCTACTGTAGGAAATACTCCATGCACACAGATAAGCAAATACAAGGTCATTGGAGGAAGGAGAGAGAATCAATAACTCAGGGTATCAGAGAGTCAGTTTTAGGTGCAACATAAGAAGGCTCTCCCTTCCCTACTGCCCCCATCCTCACCTCAACATGTGAATAGTAAATATGGTTTTCTCTCTCTTCTACCTCTTACTCCTATTTCTATCTGTCCTCTAGAGAAAACTTGAGCAATACTAATCCCTCTTCCATAGGACAGTCCTCCAACTACTTAAAAACACCTACTAGACTCGAAGTCCTGCTATCTTTTCTTCTTCAGAATAAATACATCAAGTTCCTTTAACTAAACCTCATTTGTCATGATCTTAAGATCTTTGACCATCCTGATTGCCCACCTCTTAGTGTTTTCCAATTTATCAGCATTCTTCCCAAAATGTCATGCCCAAAGAAAAGAATGCTCCACACGTGGTCTGACCAGGACAGAATACAGAGGGGAACCAGAACCTGAGTCCTGGAGAGTGTGTCTCTCATTATGTAGCCCAAGATTACATTCATTTGGGGAGGGAGGGGGTGACTGTGGTATATCACTGTATTGATTCATCTTGACCTTCTAGTACAAGACCTTTTCCCAATATCTCACCACATTAAGAGTTCAAATAAAAAATACAATTGGTTTTCATCTAATCTAAAGAGGCTGATTACTAGGAAAGAGATATTCACATGCTGCAAAAGTAATACTGGTTTCTTTCAGGGAAAGAATTTTCACTTCCTTTTATCTAGGTTTACAGTCTGTTGTAGATTCCATACAGACAACTGTAGCTTAAGGCACCACTCTAGGTTGGGGCAGTTTTCATCCTTTTTTGTTCCAGTGTCATCATTTTCATAGTTGTGACCCAGATAAGGTATTCCATACCTTTGCCCTACCCTTTCTTTGGACTCCTGGACTTAGAATATATTCCCTTTTCACCTCTGCCTTGTGGAACAAAATTCCTGAAGGAAGCCTTTCCTGTTCCACTCCACTCATTATTATACTCTCTCTGTCTGTCTTTGTCTCTGCCTCTGTGTCTGTCTCTGTGTCTGTCTGTCTCTGCCCCTCTGTCTCTCTGTCTCTATCTCTCTTCTCCCCTCTAAATGACTCAATTATTTTGTATGAATGAATGGAAAAAATGAAAAAAAGATTTATTAAATGGTACGTCAATCACTTTGCTAAGCAAATACAAATATAAATACAAATGCTTTTTCAAGGAGCTTACATTCTAAGAAAATACACAAAGAGGAGTTGTGTTTGTCCTTCATTCTCAGAGAGGACCCTGACCTCAAGATGATGACATGACTTGCAGTTGACTTTGATTTGAGTGAGGGAGGGCTGTGCAAGGTCATCAACTTCACGTTATTCTCCTGAGTCATGTGGGTCCAATGGCCTGATATTCATCAGGATGACTGGAGATGGCCCAGGATGCAATGTGAGACCCTGGCTAAGATCTTCTCACATTCTCACTTTGAGTGAGATACACCCATTCAATGAATAGGCTTCTTTAAGTTATGCAAGGGATGGACCTTTTAATAAAAAAAATCAAACTGGGATGTAAAGACCTTTATGGTTCCTGGGTAAAAGAGAGACAATTACTATTTAGTAATTACATTCAAAGGAGATAGGGAAAGAGAATGAGGAAAAAAAGAGGGGACTGACTTTGGGGTGGCCTGATAATGGTAGGGAAGCAAATCGTGTTGTAGGGGTGGGATGTTACTTTTAAAATGGCCTGATTTAGAGAAGAAATGGACCTGGAAAATGCTTAATCTCTCCTCCTCAACTTACAGATGTGGAATCTGAAGTCGAGAATGAGAAAGGGGTTTGCCTTAGTTCACACAAGAGGTTTGTTGGGACTAGAATTCTGATCTCCTAGGCAGTAATGCCTAACACATATCACCAGTGATGGATCATCAGTACGGAACAGGGTAAAAGGCAGAGAGCCACGAGTACCCCGGAGACCTCTGCCTGGAAAGAACCGACCTTCGTTACCATCTAATTCTAGCACTTTCTCCTTATTTTACAGAAGAGGACAGTCTACCAGCACCATGCTAGGAAACTGAATCACTTCCATTTGAACTGTCTTAGGAAGATTCTGAGGATCACCTGGCAGGATAAGGTACCAGACACTAAAGTCCTTGTTCGAGGTGAACTGCCAAGTATTCAAACTATGCTTCAGAAAGTGCAACTCTGATGAGCTGGCCATGTTGTTTGAATGCAAAATGTATGCTTGCCAAAAGACTATTTTATGGAGAGCTCACATAGGGCAGGTGATCACATGGTGGTCAGAAGTGATACAAGGATATTCTCAAGGTCTTTCTCAAGAACTTTGGATTTGACTGTGCAACATGGGAGACACTGGCACAGGACCACTCAACATGGTGTGCCCACAAAGGAAAAGGTGCTGTACTCTTTGAACAAAGCAGAATTGAGACAGCACAAAATAAATGCAAGATGTGCAAATTTGAGTACCCACCCCAAAAATTCACATGGATTATCTGTACCCAACCTGTGGTAGAGCATTCTGAGCCACAGTTGGACACACTGAAATTTCACTTTATCATGGTGATGTCATTTTGGTGCTCTTTGAAAACGGGCAACAACCAACAGAAGAGGAAACCAAGGTTCAGATTGTTAGGGACATACAATGAGTCAGTAACAGAACTGGAATTTGAACTCAAGTCTTATAACTTTACATTAGCAGTGGTTTAAGGGTTCTGTCCTTAAAGAGTTGGTATAGTGGATAGAATACAATTTAAAAGATTTCAGATCCTACCACTGGCATTTACCAGCATTGCATTTTCCTTGGGTAAATAATTTAACCTTTCTGAGGCTCAGTTTCCTCATCTGCAAAATAGGGATCACAGTGGTAGTCCCTACCTTACCAGTGGGGTGAGTGTGCATAAAGATTTATAAATTTTAAGGTTTATGTAAATTTCAGATATCATATTATTATTTCCTCTATACCAAACTGAACCTGTGGCTGGTCCTGAAGTGGACACTGTGACCTCTGTCTACTTACCTCCTGTTGGGTCTCTTTTCTATCTTGCTGTGCGTGCCCCTTCCATCCTTTTCTACTCTATGTACCTGGTGCCTGCCTCAAACCAGGGTTAGGGAGCTATAGAAGGGGCTGGAGGTGGAATACACTCTCTGACAAACACCCTCTGCTATCTCAGACTAGGGGCTGTCCCCTATCCAAAGTAGGGCACTTATGCCCAGAAGGTACCAAGGATGATGAGTGGGGCCACAGGGGAATGGATTGATATACTCTTCTAGGAGCAATGTCCAAGTTGATTTTATTGTGGTTTCAGTACTGGAAAGGAGAGGGGAAAGTCAAGGTACATGTGTGGTGGTAAGGCAGCTGGGGGAAAGTTATCCAGTGAAGAGGGATTCAGATGAAACATGTTGGAGTTTGTCTAAAAGAATGGCTACGGTGATTAAAACCAGCGTAGTAGGGCCCCATGTTGGGGGTTCAGAGATGAGTGGGTTAAAATCTCTAGGTCGTGGTCTCAGGTCCTAGCAGCAAAGGCTAGAAAGAAGAGGGATTAGGAGTAGGCAATATTATGGTTGGGGCTTGCCTGAGATCATATATGTCATTATTTGTATGTATGTTGTATCATCTCATTTCCATATAAGCTTTTTAAAGGCAGAGATCATTGAATACTTTGTATCCCCAGCCTCTAGCACAGTGTCTCTATCATAGAAGGCATGTAATAAGTGTATTAAGTTCAACTGGCCTTCGAGATCTTTGAATTATTGAAAGACATCCTAGAGTTACTTTGAGAATGAGGACCAAACTAGCTTCAAAGGCACCAGATGTAGGTTCCCATAAACTCCTAGACTTCACATTATGTAATTTGCATTTTGTGACTGTTCAGCTCTAAATTCAGTCCAAGGCAGTGATTCGGCTGCATACACATCCTTATGTTATTGGAGGCATACATGGGTTGTTACCTTTGGAATTCCCTCTGCTCTTTCACATTCCAGAAAGACTAATTAGCAACACTCCTTGAATAGTAATAGACTGCTCTGAAAGATCAGGAGTTTTTGGGGGCATAGTGGTTTTGGGGCCACTCTAATTTGTACCTCTTTGACTTACATGGCTTTCAATGAAGAACAGACATAACTTTTGAGTTCACCTATCGCTTCTGCAGAACTTGCCGAAAAAGTTTGCTGTATGGCTTATGTACGATTTTATTTACTTAGTGACCTATCTATAGGCATACATATGGATGTGTTTTTATGTGTGCGTCTGTATATCCCCTGAGGGTTTCTGAAGCCAGGAACATTTTTTTGTGCCCAAACAGACAAAACACAGAGAAATAACTCCAATGGCCTCCGTGTAAATGAATGATGTATTTTTTATTCTTATAGCTGGCAAGGCCCATAGTAATTGGTGAATTAGGTTTCAAAAACATATACTCATGGAAATTCTCAGTACAGTACCCCAGTGTATCTGTGGCCTCCAGGTGTGATCTTGGAGAAATCACTTAACCTCTTTCAGACTCAGTTTCTTCATCTGTAAAAAGGCAATAATAGTAGCATTTAACTTTACAGGATAGGTTGTAAGGCTTAAAAAAGATAAAATATGTAATGTTCTTTGAAAATCATATAGCCCTGTATAAATGCTAATGGTCAGTGATGGTGTTGGTGATGATGATGATGGTTTCACTGATGTAGGTATTCTCTCCAATATTCCATGCCTAGACATAGCACATGATTTTCATTCATGCCCTCCTAGAATTTCACTGTAGGGGGCCATCTGATGTAACCTTCCTTTCATTCTCTTCTTATATTCTCAACAAGCAGTGAAACAGTACAACTCCAAATGATACGACCTTAAAATAAATCAGATTCATGTGATATTTACCTTTAACCCCCAAGGGTGTTGCTGTCTTCTAACTTGAAGATAGTAGTAGAAAAGATTGGGCTCTAAGAGAATTCCATGCCTCTCTCCACCCACAGTGGTGGGCAAAAATGCATAAACAAGTTCTTGATCATTCTCAGTGAGTCAGTCATCTTCTATACCTCCCCCTGGCTCTTCCTGGATAGACTTATCAAGGCATCAGTCTAGGGGATATAATTTGTGTGTACATATTAAACCAACCAGGTTATTGCCAAGACCACACCTTTTATACTCTTGCCTCACCTCTTTCTTCCCAAAGCTTTCCTTTAATACAGGGCAAGATCTGGACTATCTAACTCACTCTCCACTCTCCATCTACAGCTACTGTTTGTTGTTGTTCAGTCACATCTGACTCTTTGTGACCTCATTTGAGCCTTTCTTGGCAAAGATACTGGAGAGATTTGCCATTTCTTTCTCCAGCTAATTTTACAGATGAAGAAATTGAGACAAACAGAGGTTAAGTGATTTATCCAGGATCACACAATAAGTAAGTATCCGAGGCCAAATTTTAACTCAGGTCTTCCTGATTTACATCTTTATCTACTGTGCCACCTAGCTGTCCCATCTATATTTCTTCTTAGTCTTGACCCTCCACAAGATGCCCCACCCAGGGTATCACTAGAAATCTCCCTTTTACTCTCTTCAAATCAGCCTTGGATACTTAACAACTTCCCACCTCCCTCAGTCTCCTCTCTCCTATGATTTTAGGGCTGGAAGGGGGAGCACTAAACTCCTCCCAAAGCTTTCCTTTTGTAGGGGGCAAGACCTGGACTTTCCAACTCATCACTTTCCTCTGGAGTTCTGCTTGGTTTGATCTGTATCTTCCCCCTCCTCATGCTTTTCTGCTTTCTTTCATGTGTTTTCTTCCCCCTTTAGGTTGTAAGCTCCTTGAGGGCAGGGACTGTCTTTGGTTTCTTATTTGTATCCTCAGTGCTTAGTCCTATGCCTGGCACATAATAGGTGCTTAATAAATTTTTATTCAATTGAATTGATTCATAGTCACATGTTTTCTCATGTGGTTACCCCCTAGAAGAACAGAATATGGTTAACTTTATACTGTATTTTTTCTTGGCATAAGAAGAAAAGCAAGAAATAGTATTTAACAAGCCATCTCCCCTATAGCCCAGTGCCTACAACTTCTAGACCCAAAGAGCACCGACACAGAGCATAGGCTCCTCTGAACCCAAGCATGCCAGAAAAAGTACAGTTTTATTCACTTAACTATTCTCAGCTTCTTCCTGAAAGAAGGCAAAGGAATGTGTCAATCAATAAAACAACAAGTTATTTATCAACTGCCTACTGTGTGCCAGGCATTATGCTAGACAACATAACATAGTTTCTACCTTATGTTTAACTCATGCCATCCAATAGGACCAGTCATTATATGAAGATTCAGAAACTATATCCAAGATTCAGCACCTCCTTCTCTAAGCATGGAACATGGAATCAGGACTAAATCAGGCAGAAACTTTAATGGATGCTATTCTGTTCAGTGTCCTGTCATTGGCAGAGATCACTAACCACTTCTTGTCATGGCTAATTTCAATGTCCTGTCATTGGCAGAGATCTCTAACTTTCTTGTCATGGCTAATTCAATACTGCTGGAGCATGAATGAAGGCAATAGCATAGCAATTTAGGACAGAAACATTCTCTAACCTGTTGGCCATGTTGCCTCCTCAGTTAATCCACCCCTCTGTCCTTGAGATCTTCAATTGAAGCTTCCATTGACTGAGACGATATATCACATGTATGTCATTGTCTTCCAAGCAGTCTTCCAGTCAAAAGTAGTCTAACTTTGTGACTCCTTTCTTCCCTCCTAAGTCTGTACAGAAAGTGGTAGGAAGGCATTATGTTCTCATTCAGCTAATTCAGTAATTTTGAATGAAATAATTGGCACATCCAATTAAGCAGTAAACTCAATAACACACAATAACACACAAACATTGGTATTTGCTTAATTTAATATTAGAGGAAGTGAGGGTCAATTATTTAATAATAGCTCAATTGCTCATATACATATATTTTATATATATATATAATATATGTATGTATATCTCCAATCCAAATAAAGTGAGCTAAAAAATTAGGGACATTTCCTTCTCAATTAATATAACTTAAAAACAATGAAGTGCAAAGGATCACAATAAAAAGAAATATATTTCAGGGGCATGAACCATGGAAATTAAAATACACTCCTTTTCTGCCTATCAATTGAGGAATGGATAAGCAAGCTTTGGTACGTGATTATAATGGAGTATTACTGTGCTATAAGAAATGACAAGCAAGATGATTTTAGAAAAATTTGGAAAGACTTACATGAACTGATGCAAAGTGAAGTGAGCAGAACCAGGAGAACACTGTACACAATAACCACAATATTGTAACATGAAGAACTCTGAATGACTTAGTTATTCTCAGCAATACAATGATCCAAGATAATCCCAAAGAATTAACAACGAAGCATAATATCTGCCTCCAGAATAAAACTGATGTTGTTTGAATACAGACTGAATCATATTATTTTTTAACTTTCATTCTTTTTCTTTTATTTGAGTCATTGCATATATATATATGTAAATATATATATATGTATATATATATATATATATATATATATATATATATATATATATATATATATAAAACCTATATTTGATTACTTACCATCTCAGGGTGAGGGGAGGGGAAAGAGGGAGAAAGAAATAGAATTTAGAACTCAAAATTGTAAAAAAATGTTAAAAATTGTTTTAACAGGCAATTAGGGGAAAATAAAATATTAAAAATATTAAGATATTGAACACAATCAAATACATGAAATAAAGTGGAAAAAATATCTTCTCTAATTCAGTCCTCATTTTTAGTAAATAGGAAGTTTTCAAAACTGGGAGTGCCTCTTACGTAGAAGACCACAGCAGAAGTAGCACGGGTGTTACAAGTCAACAGTGAGCTGTGCATAATTGCAGAGTGGCTTGTGAGAGGTCTGGTTCTAATTAGTAGTTCTCCATGATGAATACTAAACACAGACAGGCACACAAGATTAAATAAAATAGAAGGGCCCTTTTACTCAATGGAAACCTTTTAAAAATGGTTCAGAATAGCTTGTTGCATACCTAACAATTTTCTCCTAGTGTTTATTACAGGATGTTGCCAAAGTTTGCCTATTTGGTCTCCTGCCAACTGTTTTGCAATTTTCCTCTGATCTGAAAAAAAAATGTCTTGCCCAACTTTTTTTTTTTGAGTCATCAACTTTTCCAGACACCACACAGGTTGGTTAATTAAAATAAAGTTAATTAGTATTTTGCCCTTCACAAAGATCAAGTCATTCCATATGGAAGTATTTGTAGTTTGCTGCTTGCTGAGGGAAAGATGCTGTTATGAAGGCAAAGGAAGCCAGGTGTATGACAAGAAACAATATTTCTTCTTTGGGGGAACATGAATTGACTTCCCTTCTAAAAGAAGAAAAAAAATGAGATTTTTATATGTAAATAACCTCACTGCAGGCTAGGAAATATAACATTCTGAGTTAGCATTTTTTGTATACACATAGGAAAAATCAGGTATGGCTGATCAATCAGCAGGTCATTTGCATTCTCAGAAATCTAAGCATGGTATTTCACTTGATTATGTATTGCATTCTTTCTTTCACTTTAAAGAATCAAATTGTGGGGTTGGGTTACTTTGTTTTAATGTCAAAAGCAAACATTTCAATGGGAAGGTGTAGTACCCCCTAGGGGATACATGATGAAGGGTCTCTACCCTACACACTCCCCGCTTCCTCACTTCAGAAAAGGCACAGATACCATCTGACTGCTTCTTATTGGTCTTAAAGACTCTTAATTGGTGGCTGAGGCAGGACTCTGTGCATATTTCAAGGTGTCAGTCACTACCTCCTCAGGCTTTTTCCTCTTCTGGTTCCTTCCTGTATGAACTCCTGAGTCTATGTATGTATGTTTGTATGTGTGCATGAGTGCATGTGTGTGTGCGCGTGTGTGAGTGCATGTGTGTGTGTGTGAGAGAGAGAAAGAGAGAGAGACAGAGAGATACAGAGAGAGACAGAGTGGAGATGGGAGTGAGACAATATAGAATATGATAAGAGCAAAAGAAAAATCCTGATGATATTCTCCAATAAAATTTGAAAAAGGAGAACTCCCTTTTGTCTGGGGGATCAGAGAGGGCTTCTTGGAGAAATTGGCACATGCATTGAACCTTGAAGGAAGAGAAGGATGAAAAGGGAACATGCCCCAGACAGGTGGAAGATAGGCTCCAAGAATTCAGGGAAGAAAAGGTACAGATCAATATCAGGGAATACCTAGTAGCCCAGTTAAGCTAGAACATAAATTTCAGTCTGCAAAAAGAGATTGGCTTCTGATTTTAAAGGGCTTGGAAAGCCAGGACAAAAGGGTTTCCATTATATTCTCTTGGCAGTTGGGAGCCAAAGAAAGTTTCTGAGAAGGGAGTGATTTCTCTGGTAAAGAGGAACATTATGTGGAGGATAGATTGGAGGCAAGTAAACTAGTTATGAAGCCAATATAATAGTCCTGACAAAAAGTAATAATGACATTTGCTATTGAGTTGGAGGTGTGAGTGGAAGGAAGGGTACATCTGTAAAAGATCATGGAGATGTAGATTTAATAGTCCTTGGCAACTTATTCATTGAGAGAAATGGAAGAGTCCAAGAGGAAGGCAATTTCCAGATGCTAGGACCAGAAGAATGATTTAGAAACAACTGAAATAAAAGAATTTGGAGAAGAGGATGGGGAAGGGGAGGAAGAATGTTTTTCTCTTCCCTTTGGCGTAACATATCACTCTGAACTTCTCTTATTTCCCTTATCAAATTCTAGTCAACATCACAGCCATTCATAGATTTAAAATACCACAAGGGCAGCAACCATGTCTTGATTATCTTTGGAGCTTCCTAACCCCAAAATAGTCATTTGTACATACACAACTGGCACTTAAATGGATCTAAGTAACCATTATCTGTTGGGTTTTGGATACTCTCCTTCTTTCTTCAATGAGTTCAATGCCTGGCTCACAGTCTTTCTATTCAACCCCAAATCCTGCTTTGTCTCTCTGTCTCTGTCTCTGTCTCTCTCTCTCTCTGTCTCTCTGATCTAATTTCCCAGTTCCTCAATCTCTTTGATTCTATTCCACTTCAGCTACGCAGAGAAATAGATATTCTTTGCCATTACCCACAAGTGTTCTATGATCACAAACTCTAAAATTCCTTTATCTGATCATCTCTTTTCATTTTATCTTTACCCCTATCTTACAGTTCTTAATACTGTTCTTAATTATCGCCATGACCTCCAATCTCTCCACCCTTCAGTTCTTCCCAGGTCATGACACCTGCACTGCCCACATTTTCCTTTCTTCTTTATCTTGACCCTTCGGTGAACTAGTTTAACTCAACACTATCCTTTATACTTAAGTCTCTTGCCCCTTTACCCTACCACCAATCATGCCCATTGTACCCACCAACCACCTCCTTACTCCTATTCATTTGTTGCTGAATGCAACTGAAGAAAGTCATGAACCTGTGATGATTAGGAGCACCATGAATTTATGTTATAAAACCTCAACTGAGCTCTCCCTGCATCAAGCAAATCCTTTTTCACTGTCATATTCAATTCACTATCCCACTCACTAAAGTGACTATTCTGTCTCTCCTCAAAAGTCTGTTTTGCTACTGACCATGGTCTTCCCCCAATACACCCTGCCCTCTGATGAGATATTTCTTCCTTTTTTTCATATAACAAATTTGTTTTATTTTCAATTCATGGAGCAAAACAAGCATTTCCTTAACACAGTACAATAAAAAAAGATGATTGTATATGAAACTGCAAATTTACCACGTACAACTTGACATCCCCTCCAAATACACAACAAGATATTTCACATTTTCTTTTATTTTTTCATTCTTTTGACTTTTATTGTTTCTTGAAGTATCATGGAATCATCAGCTTCCATTTGTCCAATTCTAATTTTTTAAAAAAAAAATTTCTTCAGTGAGCTTTTGTAACTCTTTTGCCATCTGGCCAATTCTGCTTTTTAAGATCTTTTCTTTAGTGAACTTTGGTGTCTTTTTTATCATTAGGCCAATTCTGTTTTTAAGGTGTTATTCCCTTCAGTACTTTTTGGTACTGTTTGTTCTCTTTTTATAATTTTCTTGTATCACTTTCATTTTTTCTTCACCACTTTTATCTTTTAACCTCTTCCAGGAATTTGTGAACCCTAATTAGCATTTTTCTTTGAAATTTTGCTTGTAGATATGTTTGCTTTGCTGTCTTCTTCTAAGTTGATGTTTGTTCTTCAAAGGTACTGTAGTACCTTTTCATGGTGAAGCTTTTTTGTTGGTATTGTTTGCTCATTTTCCCAGCTTGTTTCTTCAATTTGAACTTCTTGTTAAAATTGGGCTCTGACCATTTTGGAGTAGGGAGGTAACATACTGTCCCACATGTCAGTCTTTTTTATGAAGCTGTTCTCAGAAGTGGTTCTGGGGGTCTGCAAATTTTTGATGCTTCCAAGGTCTTGTTATGCTAGGAGAGGTGCAGTCACTGCTCTCCTGGTCTCTACTCTGGTCTTTACCCAGGAAAAGCCCCTGCTCTCCTGTGACTGATCATAAGTGCTTCTCTCTTCCTGGAACTGTGACCTAGAAATACTTATGGGCAATAGAGCTACCAATATTGGTACCAAGCTACATCCCATGCTAGCCAAAGGCCCCCTGTAATCTATTTCTGACTACTTGTCCAACCTCCTTACCATCTCTGGCCTGAGAGTTCTTGAACCTGCTGCTGCTCCTATCTCCTCCAAAGTACACTGTGGGTGTTCCTGCCATACTCCAGGCTTGTACCGACCCTGGTGTTCCAGATCTCTACTGCAGGCCTCCTAAATTGTCTTAGATTAGAAAAACGTTTCCCTCTAACCTATCAGCTGTGTTGTTCCAAAATTTGATTTGAGGTATAATTTTAATATTGTTTGGAGGGGATGTTGGGAGAATTCAGCTTGATCCTGTCCTATACTCCACAATTTTGGCTCCTCTTGTTTCTTTTTTTCCTTATCTTCAGAAGTCACATCACTCAGATATCTCCTATCATCTCCTCCCTCATCCTGCTTCAGGAAGAGGTGGCCTTTTATCCTTGATGAGACACGCCCTTCTGCCTGTGCCATGGCTCCCATCCCCTTTTGCTTGTCCAGAAGACTATCTCTATACCATCCTGACTTTCTTAAATATTCAGTCTTTCCCTACAGGATTTTTCCTTGTTATATACAAACACGTCTCCATCCTGTGGCATCTTCTCTTTTCTCTCTATACTTTCTTCTTTGTTGTTCTCATCACCTCCTAAGGTTCAACTATTTTCTCCATGCAAGTTATTCCCTGCTCTACACATCTAGTCCCAATTTCTCTCTTAAACTCTGATCCTACATGACCAAACTCTTTGTTATCTCAAATTAGATGGCCCATAAGTATCTCACATTCAACATACCTAAGATGAAACTTATTATCTTAACTCCCAAACCCTCCCTTCTTTTCAACTTCACTATTACTGATGAGGACTGAATATTTTATTCTCTGTACCACTTAGCTGTCTCTATGTGCCTGGCATATAATAAGAATTTAATATATGCTTGTTGTCTGACTGTAAGAACAGCGCAGCCTCATTTAGGTTATACTGTTAGATCTCTAGATGCACTGATCTTTTGTTGTCTAGTCTATTGATATAAGGACAGACTTCTCAAACCCCTCCTTCTAGGTAGAACATATAACACTTTGGAATTACGTGTAGGCTATAAAGATACCAACTAATTTACAGAAGAAAAAACCTTTCCCTATTCAAGGGAAGGACCACTGATATCTCTCTGGAATGGCTATTTATTTTGTACATGTAGATCTTCCCTGAACCTGATCAGTATCTCCCCGCAAAGAACTAGCCTTAAAACATGCCTTTACTCTCAGTTTTTTAAGTGCTGACCCAAAATGATTTCACTTCATTACATATCTTTATGTAGAATCTACCCAAGTAATTCTTTACTGATCTTTATCGTCTTTCTTTCTTGAAAGTTCTGAAGAACAAACCTTCAGAGGAGGGAGTAAGAAGCTTCCTAATTTACTGGGGGGGAGGGGTAGAGAACAAAGCAACTATGTCTGTATCATGCTAGACAGGCATTTGAAAAGCAAACAATTCAGTCAGCTAACTGCTGTTTTTTTCAGGACACCAAACAACTGTTTCTCCTTCTCAATCTCTCTCCTTTTCCCACATGTCAATGACTGGAAAATGGTAAGACCTAAGTTTTTAAGGGAAGGGAAACAAGTAAGGGAATAAGCATTTACATAGCAATATATGTCGCTGTGTTAAGTGGTCTACAATATGATTTCATTTGATCCTGACAACAATCTAGCAAGGGAGGTGGTATTATTATCCTTGTTTTATAGTTGAGAAAACTGAGGCTGACAGAGGTTAAGTGACTTGCCTAGGGTCATACAAGCCAGATTGTGAGGCCAGATTTGAGCTCAAATTTTCCTAATTCTAGGCCCAGTACTCTAGATACTGTACCATGTAGATGCCTCAGTTTTCAGTGTTCCCTTACACATGGTTGGGAGAAGGACTGGATGGGGACTGGGACTATGATTTCATTAGTATAAAGAATTCCCACATGAGAAAACTTCCCCTACCAATGTAAATTGGAGCCTCCTCTAGAACTCTGTTTATTACTGTGATATCAAGTGACTTAGGATTATTGATTTACAACTATAAGGTAACTTATACTCCAATATCTTCATTATATAGATGAGAAAATTGAGGCATGGAATAGAAGGGACTTGCCCAGTGTCACACAGGAATAATGTATCAGAGACATGATCTGAAGACAAGACCTGGATCCAGTACTGGAGCCGTCTGTCATTTCCTTCTCTGGTGGATTAAGGCAAGCAGTTTAAGGGACTTGCCCAGGGCCACACAGTTAATAAGTGTCTGAGGATTTAACTCAGGTTTTCCTAATTCCAGACTAGAGCTCAATCCACTAAACTACCTAAGTGTCTCTATCTATGTGTAGAACTATTTAATAAAAATTTGTTGTCTAGAGTGGAGTTTCTTCAACCTCATCACATATTTATAAACCACAAAATAAAACTGCTGTAGCTATCACTCCTATATAGTATTTTGGCAATTGTCTTCATTTGCCATGAAAATAGCTTTGTCAGGGCCTTGTGGATGGATACTCCAAATGCCTTTGACCAAAATGTCAATTGAGTCATCAGGTATTTTGACATCAGGGTATTAACAGGTGTTTTAACATCTTGTTAGACACAGGGAGAAAAGAGATTAGAGAGAGAATCCAAAGGAGTAAATGGGGCTCAATCCAGGGAAACCAGTTTCATCTTATGGAAAGAATGTTTGGTTTTGTGTCAAAGAGTCTTCAACCAGATCTCTGCTGCTTACTATATATGCAAGACCAAGAGTAAGTCACTTGACTTCCCTGGCCCTCAGTTTCCTTTTGTGTAAAATGAGAGGGTTGGACTAGATGCCATGTAGTGTCCCTTTCAATTGGCACTAAATCTATGATCTTTGACCTGTGAGTTCTCCTATAGTGCAAGGACACACAGTAATGCCCTTTGTGTAAATAGAAGGTGTACCTCCCCTTGCTGAAAAATAATCACAACAGCTTCTGTGTTTGGGGGTGATGATGGGAGTAGAGAAATAACAAGGGAGCACCCCAAATCCTGATATTTAAGTATGCCTTTTCCAGGTGTTTGCTCGCAAGGGGTTATCTTTTATACTTCATCACTTTGGAATGTAAGGGACTGCTATAGACACCTGTAGGGAGAAGTACGTTCCCCTGAAGCCAAGTTTGGTGCTGTCAGAAAGAATCCAGTTTTAATGGGGAGCATTTCATAAGTAGAAGCACATTAATGCAGATTGCTGTCCTATCTATGTCTTATACGACTGTTTTCATTGGTTGACTCACTTCTCGTCTAGTTAGTTGTTCCGTAGGAAGCTTTCCTCCCCGAGTGACAGCCACTTAGGGAATCACATTTCCCTAAATGAGAAAATATCCGACATGTTTTCTGGGGCTTTATGGTACAGTAAGTCAGAAGAGGCCATGTAATACAGTTTAGATCAAGTCCATACAACATTAACAGATGGGAGAAGTGAGGCCATCATTTAGAAAATTCTGACTAAGTAAATACTTGTTCTTGGAATACTCAGATAATCCAAACAATTATCAGGCTTTATTTTTGTTCTTGATTTTGGCACATTTCCTTGAATCATTCAGATAACTGCATTGATCCTTCTCTTTTTGCACATAGAGATAGGTGCCAGCTTATTCTAGGTGGACCTTACCATAACACCATTCACTGCAGAGAGGAATTCAATATAACATAAGTATATGTTGAGTGTCTAGTTACTGAAGCATCAAAAACACCTTGCCATGAGGGGTTTAACCTATAAAATGGCTCCACAGCATGGACCCTGAGTTCTTCATTAAAAATGGCATTCCACTGTATTACCTCTCAGCAAGAGACCTCTCACAAAGTGGGAGTCATCCGTAAATGTATGTAATGTAAAAACAGAGCATGTCGGTAGGATTTTGAAAAGAGAAGACATTGATGGAATTTGTGAATAGGAGAGAAGCAGCCTGCTATAGTAACTAGAGGGGTGACAATGGAGTCAGGAAGGCCTAGGTTCAAGTCAGGCCTCTGACACAGAGTAAGTATCTGTGTGAAATCAGTCAAGTCACTTAACCTCTTGGTGCTTGTGACAGTTCTCTAGTGCTGATAGAGTCCTCTAAAGGGAAAGAAAAATTTGCCACAGGGAGTAGCCTATACCAATTAAATCATAGGTCTAGACTAAAACAAACTGATAAGAAAATTGCCCAAGCTGAGATTACAAAAGCAACCATAATAAATAACCATTGAACATTTTTCTCATAAAAATTGTCTTAGGGAATGCAAATATTATCAATCTCATCTAAACGATGTGGACATTGACGCTCTGAATTATTAAACTGCTTGATCCACATATAGCTGTTAATTGCCTGAGGTAGGTGAAACTAGGTTCCTGACTCCAAGTCCAGAACTCCCATCTACTGTAGCATGTATACTATATAAGGTTTTCTCAACGACTATGAAACAAAATTATATGTGGTTTATCAACATAACTTGAATCACATTATGTCTTAACCAACCCAAAATAATTTTCTAGATCTTTCTGTAACAGAACAAATTATTTTATGGATCTGAAGTCAGGGGCCTGGGTTAGAATTCTGCCTCTGTCACTTTCTGCCTGCGTGACCTTAGGAAAATCATTTCACTTCTTATGGCCTCAGTTTCTTCTCTAAAATAAGGGGTTTGGAGTAGATGATTCCCTTGAGAGCTTTGGTTATAATTCTATGAATTTAAGTTTTAAGTTTCTTGACCTCTCAGAGTGCTTACTCTTTAATTCTTTGTGACCACTACCACATCCCAGCATTCTCTCCTCTAGCCAATAAACTTGTACACCAGACTTTTCATAGAAAGGGCTAGATCAAGGGTGGGGAACCTGCAGCCTCAAGTCATATGTGGCTTTCTAGGTCCTGCGGTGTGGCCTTTTGACTGAGTCTAAGTTGTACTGAACAAATCCTTTTACTAAGGGTATTTGTTCAGCGAAGTTTGGATTCAGTCAAAGGGTCACACTTGAGGACTTAGAGGGCCACATGTGGCCTTGAGGCTGCAGCTTCCTTACCCTAGGCTAGATCTTTCCCATCTCCTTCAAACTTGCCAGTTTCCTAAGATTCCGGAAAGGGAAAATGAGGGAGATCATTCCAGGTAAGATGTTCTAACTTCAGTAGGTCTGGAGGTGGGGAGAAAGCTACATTTCAGATAGTTGCAAAAGGCAACTATACATGCAAAGGAGTGGCATAGAATAAATTCTCAGAGACATTTATGATCTTGGTTGTGAATGAAAGAAGAGGGGCAACAGGTGGATAACCTAAGTGCTCCATAGGTATACTGAGACCCTAAAAAAACAAACAAAAAACAAGAGGAAGGTCTCCAGCATAATGTATGGATCCTCTAGAGAGGACCTTTACTTCAGGTCAGAAGACCTAGTTTCAAACCTTGGCTCTGTTATTTATTAAATTTACTAAAAATGTGATCTTACACAGATCACTTCACCATTTTGTGCCTCAGTTTTTGTAAAGCTAAGAGACTGAATTGATTGACTTGTAAGGTTTCTTCCATCTCTAAATTTCTGCATCTATGATCTATGGATAAACATAAATAAGAACTTCACAGGACAAGAGAGTTTAACAAGATTGTGTTTTGTAGCAAACATATCCAATTCATAGGCATCAAAATATCCTTTAACTACTCCTCAAGACTTCCATCCTGCCAGAAATCTTTCATGACTACTCCTGACTGCCTAATTTACTTCAGTTTCTCAAAAAATTAGCATCCCATGTTATGAACATGAAGCTTCCCTGGAGATTTTCTACTTACATACACTACTCTGTCTTGTTCCAGACAGTTGTATCTGTATTTAGAGAATTAGAGACTTCTTAGAATCTCACAGTGGGGAGTGTTCAGTCATTTTTCAGTCCTGTTCAACTCTTCATGACTCCATTTGGGGTTTTCTTGGCAAAGATACTGGAGTGATTTGTCATTTCCTTCTCCAATCTGATCTAGCTCATATCTGAACAGCTATTTCCTCTATGAGATTTTTGACTAGTTGTTATTCAGGAGCGGTGGAACCTACTATCTCCTGAGGCAACCCATTCACTTTTTCCTCTACTTTAAATTTAGATTTTGTTTCTACATGATCTTCATTTGCAAATGCATTCTTCCCCCACTCCTATCCAAAAAGTCATCCCTTGAAACAAATAATAAAAAAAAAAAAAAAGAAGAAAGGAATTCCACAAAACTAAGCTCAGTTGAAATTGACAACCCATGCCTAATTCTTCGCCCATAGCTTTCTACCTCTCTCATGAAGACAGAGAAGAATTTCCTTATGTCTTCTTTGGGTGAAGATTGGTCATCATAATTAGAAAGGGTTCAATTTCACTTTTTCATTGTTTCTATTTATAGTTCTGTAGTCACTGTGTATAACCTTCCTAGCTTTGTTAATTTAACTTTGTATTCATTCATATATGTCTTCTCACACTTTTTTGTACTTCTGATATTCCTCTTTAGAGCACATAAACATAGCTATTGAACTATAATTTGTTTAACCATTCCCTAGTTCAGGAGTGTCCACTTTGTTTCCAGTTCTCTGCTCTTACAAAGATTCCTTCAGTTCCTTACAAAGATGTCTTCAATATTTTGGTGCATAAAGTGCTCTAATATCTTTGATATCCTTGGAGTACAAGCCTACCAGTGGGATCATGGGGCTAAAAAGGGTATGGATATTTTAGCCACTTTAAAGAAAAGTGTATTTCCATATCACTTTCCATACTGGTTGGACCTTGTCTTTCCATAACCCCTCCAAAATGTAACATCCCGTATTTTATCTTTTTTTTTGCTAATTTATTAGGAATTAGTTGATATGCTAGAAATGTGTTTTCCATTTCTTTTATTATTAGTGCTTGAGAGGAACCTTTCATGTGGTTGTTATTAGTTAAAAATGCTTTTGAAAATCACATTTTGATGTCTTTTGGCCACTTTACAAATCATTCACTTTTGTATAATACTAGTTGCCGGGAAATTTTTCCTTCTATCAAGCTTTCTTTGGCTTCTCAAATTGTACCTATTTTAGGTTTCTTTGACTTCTCAGGTTTTACTACTTTTGGTAATCTTTGACTTCTCCAACATGCCCCACTCCAGGTATTGCCCCTCACTCCCTCTTTTTTCAGCTTTCCCGTATGTGTTCTCTTCCCCTGTTAGATTATATGTAACTTAAGGGCAGGGACCATCTTTTTTCTCATATTTGTATCACCAGCACTTAGCACAGTATGTGGTACATAGTAAGCACTTAATAAATGTAATTAACAATTGTTGTCTAAATCCACCAATCTATAATTTCCCTCTATTAGTACTCTTTCTACTCTTTAGAAGTAAATCTAATCTTTTATTGATGTGATGGTCTTTGAAATATTTGATGACAGCTTTCATGTGTCTCCTAAGTTTTCTTCCCTCGAGGTGAAACATTTCCAACTCCCTAATGAATTCTCACTTGGCATGATCTTGAAGTCATCCTAATAATATTTCTATGCATATTTCCTGGTTTGTCATGTATTTCCTTTAAAAAAAATGAGGCAATGCAAGTGCAATGTTCAAGATTTAAGGTTTACTATAACCCTAGTTTTAGAATACCTGCTAAAAGACTTATATTTTAACTTAAAACTCAAAAGTAACAAAACAGGTAATTAAAGACTCATTACTGAATTCACAAATACTTTCAAAACAGTATTAAAGTTACCTACCTTATTCTTACTTTAGTCACTTGGTGATTACTCTTATATCGAGGTTGGTTGACTTGGGCACCTATGGTAGAACACACTTTTTGGGAAGAAACAGTGCTCTCTACATCATTTATCACTCCCTGAGTGTCTAACACAGCAGTCTATACACAATGGATACTACAGAAACATTGCTGACAGACTGGAATTTGAAATTTAAAGTGTCATCATTTAGAAGTCATTGGCTCCTAATAATTGCATTTGCAGACTTTGGAAGTCATTAAAATTGGTTTTCTTTCCTGAAACATTAAACATTAAGCTTGTGGTATAATTTAAATGGCAAATCCTTAGAGCACAAATGATCTCTTCTATAGGTTTTTTGTAGTTTTCACTCTATTATTGAAGCCCAATAAATAGTACTTAATAATGATAATCATGTAGAATGCTTAAATTTCAGGGTTTTTTTTTTTTAAGCAGAGTAAGCCTAACACAGTTATTAGCCTTCACTTCCACCCCCACTGCCCCCAAATAGTTTGTGCTTTGGTGCCTGGCCTCTTTGTGTCTCACTGAGGGCCACATGCCATCATTCCATAAACCATTTTGTAGTTTGTCTCTTTAAAAAACATAGAAACTGGCACCAAGAGCAGTTTAATTACTTGTTCTCGAGTGAATTTTCTCTTTCAAGATAACAGCCATAATTCATGTTAGATCTCAGATATTTTCCAGGAAAACACTATCCTTATAAAAGTATTAGAATAAACTTCATTTTTTTTTCCTAAAATAGGCCTTTTTAATTTTAGCATGAGAATGGAAGTAGGTATATTAAGGATTGGCTTAATAAAAAAGAGAACACCACTGTCCCCATCCCCTGGTGGAACCCTGTCATCCTCTACCTGTTAATGCCCCCAAATACCCCACTTTGGTTTCTGACTATTGTTAAGAATCTGCATTGTGAGATGTAAAATAGACAGCTTTGATTACATCAAATAAAAAGAAAAGGCTTTGTACAAATAAAAACAATGTAGTCCAGACTAGAAGGAAAGCAGAAAATTGGGGGTAAGGGTGGTTATAGACAATTTTTTGGATAATGGGCTCATATCTCAAATATATAGGGAACTTTGTCAATTTTATAAGAATATGAGTCATTCTCCAATAATGAACAGTTTTTCAATGAAGAAATCAAAACTGTATATAGTCATGTGAAAAATGCTCTAAATCAGGGCGGAGCCAAGATGGCAGAGTAGAAAGACGCACATACACATAGCTCCGAACCCACAACCCATAGAACATCTGTAAAAAGGAACTCATGGCAAATTCTGGAGCAGTAGAGGCCACAGAACAGTGGAGCGAAGGAGATTTCTGCTCCAGAGGGACCTGCAAACTTCTCGCAAAAGGTCCTTCGTGCTGCGGACGGGGCACCGGGACTGGGAGCCAAGCACGGCCTTGCCACGCCCGCGGCACCAAGAGGACCAGATCCGAGCGGCTTCAGGGACGGGCTCTCCAGTGGCCGCGCAGGTCCCTCCACCCACAGGTGACGGGGGTCGGTGAGAGGGTCTCTTTGGCAGTTCGAGAGGGGAGTGGGGTGCCCCCATAACTCAGGCCCCCTCGGGAGGCAGCAACTAAGGCAGAGGCAGACCAGGGCTCCCCAAGTAGGCAGGAGCCTGGATCCATTGTTGAAGGTCTCTGCACAAACCCGGGAGGGAACTGAGCCCGTGAGGCGGCCCTGCCCCTACCTGAGCATCTGAACTTAATCTCACACTGAATAGCAGCCCCACCCCCCCGCGGAAGCCCTGAGGCTGGGAAGCAGCATTTGAATCTCAGACCCCAAGCTCTGGCTGGGAGGATCAGGAGGCGAGGTGGGTGTGAGGAGAATATTCAGAGGTCAAGTCACTGGCTGGGAAAATGCCCAGAAAAGGGAAAAGAAATAAGACTATAGAAGGTTACTTTCTTGGTGAACAGGCATTTCCTCCCTTCCTTTCTGATGAGGAAGAACAATACTTACCATCAGGCAAAGACACAGAAGTCAAGGCTTCTGTATCCCAGCCCACCCAATGGGCTCAGGCCATGGAAGAGCTCAGAAAAATGCTCTAAATCATTTTAAATTAGAGAAATGCAAATTAGAACAACTTTGAGAAGTCTCTTCATACATATCAGATTGGTTAACATGATAGGAGAAAATGACAAATGTTGAAGGAGAAAAATTGGGACATTAATACATTGCTGGTGGATTTGTGAATTTGACTTAGCAATACTACTGTTAGGTCTGTTTTCTTGATAAAGAAAAAAAAAAAGAAAAGAACCTATATGTGCAAATGGAAATTTCTACTTCTTTTCCACCATAAAAAGAGCTGCTATAAATATTGTTGAAAGAATAATTGTGAACAACCAAGTTATTCTGAGTACTACAAATAGTCAGATCAACTATAAGGGACCAATGAAGGAAGATGTTATCCACCCCCAGAGAAAGAATTGATAGATGGAAGTACACATAGTATGGTTTTACATATATTTATAAATCTCTATCAAAGGTGACCTTGTCTAGTGTGGAGTGGGGAAACTTGAAACTTAAAATGTAAAAAAAAAAATAAGAAAGAAAAAAAAGTCTAGGAGTCTACTCCCATTAAAGTCTGGGTGTCATGAATGCTTTTACTATGTTATTCTTTCCAATGTTATTTGCATTGTTTTAGTTCTTAATGAAATGTTTTTGCTATTGGGAGAAAAATCTGCATTTGATATAAGCAAAATGGATTTATGGTACAATCTTTGACTATTAAGCAAAATGGGGGCAGCTAGATGGTGCAGTGGATAGAGCACCAGTGTAGGAGTCAGGAGGACCTGAGGCTCAAATTTCACCTCAGATACTTGACACTCAGTAGCTGTGTGACCTTGGGCTAGTCACTTAACCCCAATTGCCTCATCCTGGGACATCTGCAGTCATCTTGAAGAATATCTGGTCACTGGATTCAGATGGCTCTGGAGGAGAAGTGAGGCTGGTGACCTGTACAACCCTCCCTCACTCAAAGTAAAGTCAAGTGCAAGTCATGTCATTATTTCTCTGATGGCATGGTCTTCTTTGGCAATGAAGGATGAACACACATGCTAAGTAAAATGATAACAAGCATTCAAATATATACATGAGTACATTAATATATTACATGCATTCATGCATATTACATTCACATACATGCATATTCACATACATTCATTCACTCATGCATACATATGTGAATGAAAATTTTTAAAAGGCTATTTCAGTGTTCTTATTGACTGGGGTCTCTTCTCCTGAATAGAAGGGTACAATGATTTCTCAAAAAGCATTTGTTAATTGCCTATTATATTTCAGGCACTGGAGATATGAAACCAAAAATGGAGCAGTCTCTGCCTTTCAGGGGTTTACTTAATTTAATAAAAAAATTTTCTTTTAGAATTTGTACATGATAGCAAGTCTAGGAGGTGGTCTGTTGCAATATATATGAAATGGATGACATCTAGTAAAATACATTTCTACATCAATCAAATGACCAAAGGTGAATGTATTAACTTTCAGAAATTATGTTTGCCACATAATGTAATCAGGTAGAACAAACCAAATTGGACCTTACGTTACACTTTGAAATTGCTAATATTTGCTTTCTGAAAACAGTCACCGAATGGCACAAAAATGAATGGTAACACTGTTATCAGAACCAGTAATAAAAAAAGAAGGAGAAAAGATATAACAAGCAACGAATGACAGTTGGGAAAGCCAAGGCATTTTAAAGACATTACGAGAAATAATGGTGCAGCTATGATGGTGCCATTAGGACTAATGAGGGTTATTTGAGATTAGTGAAGAAGGAAAAGGAAGAGAATATTTATATGGTGCCTACCATATGGCAGGTTCTGTGCCAAGGGGTTTTCAGATATTATCTCATCTGATTCTTACTACAACCCTGCAAGGTAGGTACTGTTATTATTCGCAAGTTAAGGAAACTGAGGCAAATAATGATTAGTTGACTATCCAGGTTCAGACAGTTAGCAAGTATCTGAGCTTGGATTTAAACTGAGGTCTTCTTTATTCTAGATTGAGAGGGGTGATTACTAATAATCAATTATTTGGGGGAGATTCAGACTTTCCCCTTTTTCTTTATCCTCGTTTCAAGACCTCAGTCTTTGAGGCTTGAGCTAACCATCTCCTCTATCCAGAACCCACCCACTTGGGGGAGCTATTATTTTCTATTCAGGTAGATGGGTGGGGATAATTTCTTTTACTAGACTGTTGGGGGTAACTTAGATAAATGATATTATGAAAGTTCAAGTCCAGCCACTCATTATAATATTCCTTCTCACACTATTTGTTAACCAATGAGAGTTGATTGTCAATCCCCTCTTCCAATAGATACATAAGTATGAACCTATGATTGTCTTCAGTCTAAAGAGAGAGACATCAAAGGACCAGCCTTTTATTAAAATCCTGACATTATTAATAAAATGATTAAATTACTCAGGAATTATGTCTCTCAAACCTTTTTATTTTTTTTTATTTTTTTTTATTTTTTAATGTTTAACAATCACTGCCATACAATTGAGATTTTATCCCCCCCCACCTACCCCCACTACCCCCTTCCCTCCCCACAACTGCATACAATTCTGTATAGATTCTACATATACTTTCCTATTGAGTATATTTTCACTATAGTCATGCTATGTAGTCAGACTAAAATAAATGAAAGAAATCGTATAACAAATCAGAACATGATACACAAACACATACACATACATAAACATGATCTGCTACATTTTGTGAGTGACTTTCATATTTCTTTCTCTGAGTGTGGAAGGCATTTTGCCTTGAGATCCACCACTGGGATTTTTTTTTTTTTATAAGAAGTTTTTGCGTTATTACAAAAATCCAAGTCTACCAGAAAAAACTCTCACACACTGTGGTCGTTGCTGTGCACAAAGTTCTCCTGGTTCTGCTCCTTTCACTCAGCATCAGGTCATATAAGTCCTTCCAGGCCTCTCTGAAGTCTTCTTGTTCATCATTTCTTATGGCACAATAGTACTCCATTACATTCATATACCATAATTTATTCAGCCATTCCCCAATTGATGGACATCCCCTTGACTTCCAGTTTTTGGCAACTACATAGAGTGCTGCTATAAATATTTTTGTACATGTGGGACCCTTTCCCATTTTTATGATCTCTTGGGGATATAGTCCTAGTAGCGATATTGCTGGGTCAAAGGGTATGCACATTTTTGTAGCCCGTTGAGCATAGTTCCAAATTGCTCTCCAGGATGGTTGGATGCGCTCGCAGCTCTACCAACAATGAATTAGTGTTCCAACTCTCCCACATCCTCTCCAGCATTTATCATTTTCTTGTTCTGTCATGTTTGCCGATCTTATAGGTGTGATGTGGTACCTCAGAGTTGTTTTGATTTGCATCTCTCTAATCAATAGTGATTTAGAGCATTTTTTCATATGATTATAGATATCTTTAATTTCTTCCTCTGAAAATTGCCTGTTCATATCGTTTGACCATTTATCAATTGGGGAATGACTTGTATGATTATACATTTGGGTCAGTTCTCTATATATTCTAGAAATGAGGCCTTTATCCCCGAGCTTAGCTGTAAAAATTCTTTCCCAATTAACTACATGCCTCCGGATTTTGGTTGCATTGGGTTTGGTTGTGCAAAAACTTCTCAGTTTAATGTAATCAAAGTTATCCATTTTGCATTTCATAATGCTTTCTATCTCTCCTTTAGTAAAAAATTCTTCCCTTCTCCATAGATCTGATAAATACACTATTCCTTGCTTCTCCAGTTTATTCATGGTATCAATCTTTATACCTAAATCATGTACCCATTTGGACTTTATTCTTGTGTACGGTGTCAGGTATGGGTCTATGCCTAATTTCCGCCACACTGTTATCCAGTTTTCCCAGCAATTTTTGTCAAACAATGAGTTCTTATCCCAGAAGCTGGGGTCCTTGGGTTTATCAAACAGAAGGTTGCTATATTCCTTGCCTACTGCATCTTGAGTGCCAAGTCTATTCCACTTGTCTACCTCTCTGTTTCTTAGCCAATACCAAGTGGTTTTGATAATTGCTGCTTTATAGTACAGTTTGAGGTCTGGTAGCGCTAGGCCACCTTCCCAAGCATTTCTTTTCATTAGTCCCTTTGATATTCTGGACCTTTTGTTTTTCCAAATGAATTTTGATATTATTTTGTCCAGCTCTAGAAAGTAATTGTCTGATAGTTTAATTGGTATGGCACTAAATAGGTATATTAATTTGGGTAGAATTGTCATTTTTATTATATTAGCCCGGCCTACCCATGAGCAACTAATGTTTTTCCACTTACTTAAATCTGACTTTATTTGTGCAAAAAGTGTCTTGTAATTGTGTTCATATAATCCCTGGGTTTGTTTTGGCAGGTAGACTCCTAAGTATTTTATACTGTCTACCCTAACTTTAAATGGGATTTCTCTTTCTATCTCTTGCTGTTGGACTTTGTTACTAATATATAGGAATGCAGAAGATTTGTGTGGGTTTATTTTGTACCCTGCAACTTTGCCAAAGTTGTTTATTAATTCTAGTAATTTTTTACTTGAATCTCTGGGATTCTCTAGGTAAATCATCATATCATCTGCAAAGAGTGATAACTTAGTTTCTTCTTTGGCTATTTTAATTCCTTGGATATCTTTATCTTGTCTAATTGCTACAGCTAACATTTCTAGTACCATATTAAATAATAGTGGTGATAATGGACAACCTTGTTTCACCCCTGATCTTATTGGGAATGCATCTAGCTTATCCCCATTGCATATAATGCTTGCTGAAGGTTTTAGATAGATACTGCTTATTATTTTATGGAAAGTTCCCTTTATTCCTACGTTCTCCAATGTTTTTAGTAGGAATGGATGTTGTATTTTGTCAAAAGCTTTTTCTGCATCTATTGAGATAATCATGTGGTTTTTGTTAGCTTTGTTGTTGATGTGATTGATAATGCTAATAGTTTTCCTAATATTGAACCAGCCCTGTAGTCCTGGTATGAATCCTACCTGATCATAATGTATTAATCTCGTGATAAGATGCTTTATTCGTTTTGCTAGAATCTTATTTAAAATTTTTGCATCTATATTCATTAGGGAAATTGGTCTATAATTTTCTTTCTCTGTTTTGTCTCTTCCTGGTTTGGGTATCAAAACCATATTTGTATCATAGAAAGAATTTGGGAGGACTCCTTCTTCCCCAATTTTCAAGAATAGTGTATGTAGTATTGGAATTAACTGTTCTTTAAATGTTTGATAGAATTCACTTGTGAATCCATCTGGCCCTGGAGATTTTTTCCTAGGGAGTTCATTGATGGCTTGTTCAATTTCTTTTTCTGAGATGGGGTTGTTTAAGTATTCAACTTCCTCTTCTGTTAATCTGGGCAATTTGTATTTTTTAAAATATTCATCCATCTCATTTAGATTATCGAATTTGTGGGCATAAAATTGGGCAAAGTAGTTTCTAATTATTGTTTTAATTTCCTCCTCATTGGAGGTGAGTTCACCCCTTTCATTTTTAATATTAGTTATTTGGTTTTCTTCTTTCTTTTTTTTAATCAGATTGACCAAAGGTTTATCAATTTTATTAGTTTTTTCATAAAACCAACTATTGGTTTTATTTATTAATTTGATAGTTTTCTTAATTTCAATTTTATTAATCTCTCCTTTGGTTTTCAGTATTTCTAATTTGGTATTTACTTGGGGATTTTCAATTTGTTCTTTTTCTAGCTTTTTCAACTGCAAGCCTAAGTCATTGATCTCCTCTTTCTCTATTTTATTTATGTAAGCATTCAGAGATATAAAACTTCCCCTAATAACTGCTTTTGCAGTATCCCATAAGTTTTGGTATGTTGTCTCACTATTGTCATTCTCTTGAATGAAATTGTTGATTGTTTCTATGATTTCTTCTTTAACTCAACCCTTCTTTAGAATTAGATTATTTAGTTTCCAATTGATTTTTGGTTTCTCTTTCCATGGCCTTTTATTGCATGTAATTTTTAATGCATTATGATCTGAAAAGGATGCATTGATTATCTCTACCTTTCTGCACTGGATTGTGAGATTTTTATGTCCTAGTACATGGTCAATTTTTGTAAATGTTCCATGTACCGCTGAGAAAAAGGTATAGTCCTTTCTATTCCCATTTAATTTTCTCCAAAGATCTATCATATCTACCTTATCCAGAGTTTTATTTACCTCCTTAACCTCTTTCTTGTTTATTTTGAGGTTGGATTTATCGAGTTCAGAGAGGGGGAGGTTGAGGTCCCCACTAGTATAGTTTTGCTATCAATTTCTTCCTTCAACTCCCCCAACCTCTCCTCTAAGAATCTGGATGCTATACCACTTGGAGCATACATGTTTAGTAATGATATTGCTTCATTGTCTATGGTGCCTTTCAGCAGGATATAGTTTCCATCCTTATCCCTTTTGATTAGATCTATTTCTGCTTTCTCTTTGTCTGAGATTAGGATTGCTACTCCTGCATTTCTTACATGAGCTGAAGCACAATACATTCTGCTCCATCCTTTGACCTTTATCCTATGTGTATCCCCCCATTTCAAATGTGTTTCTTGTAAGCAGCATATTGTTGGATTATGGCTTTTAATCCATTCTGCTATCCGTCTCCGTTTTATGGGAGAGTTCATTCCATTCACATTCACAGTTATGATTACAATCTGTGTATTTCCCTCCAACCTCTTTCCCACCATTTGTGCTTTTAGCTCTCCCGTCTCCCTTCCCCTCCTCAATAGTATTCACTTTTCTCCCCCTCCTCCTGCAGCCTTCCCCTCCTTCTTTTAGCCCCCTCCCTTTTTCTCCCCTTTACTCTTATTGCTTCTTTCCTCCCTTTTAGTCACCCTCCCCTTTCTTCCCCCTTCCCCTCCTACTACCTATAGAGCTAGTTAGGATTATCTACTTAAGATTATTGTTCCCTCCTTTGAACAAATCAGATGAGAGTACCTCTCAAACAATGCTCATCTCCCTCCCCTCCTTCCCTCTACTATAGTTTTGTACTTCTTCCTGTGATATAATTTGCCATTTTCTGCTTCCCCCTTTTCACACCTTCTATTACAATCCTTTCTCATACTTAAATCATATTTTTGACATGACATCATTTACTTTATGCCCGTTCCCTCTACATATATCCCTTTTATCATAATAGCCGCACAGTTCTCAAGATTAACAGGTATCATCTTCCCTTATAGGGAGTTAAACAGTTTGCCCTAATTGAGTAGCAAGTTTTTGTTTTTGTTTTTTCCCCTCTGTTTACCTTTTTATGATTCTCTGGAGACCTGCATTTGAAGATCAAATTGTCTATTGAGTTCTGGTGTTTTGGTCAGGAAGCTCTGGAAATCCCTTATTTCGTTGAATGACTTTCTCCTTGCCTGAAATGTTATGCTGAACTTTGCTGGGTAATTGATCCTTGGTTCAAGTCCCAACTCCTTTGCCTTACAGAATATTGGGTTCCAATTCTTTCGATCTTTTAATGTAGAAGCTGCAAGGTCCCGTGTGATTCTGACTGTGTGTCCTTGATATTTGAATTGTTTCTTTCTAGCTGCTTGTAGTATTTTCTCCTTCACTTGATAGCTCTGGAATTTGGCAACTATATTTCTTGGGGTTTTGAGTTTGGGATCCCTTTCGGGAGGGGAACGGTGGATTCTTTCGATGACTATTTTGCCCTCTGAGTCTAGTACTTCTGGGCAGTTTTCCTTGATGATTTCCTGGAAGATGTTGTCCAGACTCTTTTCTTCATCATGGGTTTCTGGCAGGCCAATAATTCTTAAATTTTCTCTCCTGGATCTATTTTCCAGGTCAGTTGTTTTTCCAATTAAATATTTTACATTTTCTTCTATCTTTTCATTCTTTAGATTTTGTTTGACTGATTCTTGTTGCCTCATTGAGTCATTAGTTTCTACTTGCCCAATTCTAATCTTGATCGTATTGTTTTCTTCAGTTAGCTTTCGCATCTCCTTTTCCATCTGACCAATTTTTCCCTTTAAGGAGCTATTTTCTCCATTTAATTTTTGTACTTCTTTTTCCATTCGACCAATTTTCCCAGTTAGGTTTTGGGTTTCCTTTTCCATCTGATCAATTTTCCCAATTAGGTTTTGGGTTTCCTTTTCCGTTTGATTAACTCTTCCTTTTAGGGAATTATTCTCTCCAGTTAATTTTTGAACTTCCTTTTCCATTTGTTCAATTTTCCTTTTCAGAGTGATGTTCTCATCAGTGAATTCTTTTTTTATAGTTTTAAAATCATTGGCCAGTTTTTCTTTTATATCCTTCTTCAGATGTTCCAGGTAATCTAGTTGTGCTTGCGAGAAATTCATAGGCCCATCTGAGGTTTCAGATGGAAGTACAGTCTCAGCTCTGACCTCTTTGGTGTTTGTGTTTTGGTCCTTATCCCCATAGAAAGATTCTATGGTTTTTTCACTTTTCGTGTGCTTTTTCCGATTCATGATGTTGGCTGAGTGTTGTAGCTTCTGGTTCTTTCAGTCAGAAGGTACAGATCTTTAAGTTGAGCTGATGTGTATCTAGGCTAAAAGCAGGCTTTTGTTTTTTGTTTCCCAGATCAACCCTGGGGTTAGCTTGTTAGGTGTGTGGGAGGGGTGGTCTGGTCTCAGGAGATCTCCTCAGGTGACCTGAGGCAAAGGCAAGGTCAGGGGATGGTGATCCCAGCTTCCCTATTGTCTTCCCTTTTCTCCTGGAGGGCTGGGACACGCCTAGAAGCTAATGCATGTTCCCGCCCCTCCTGGGGCTTGTCTCCCGGCTCTGAGGCTTGTCTGGGTCTCAGTGCGAATTTTCTCTGCCCTGGGTCATCTGTCCTTCCAGATCACCTCCGCCACAGTAGGAAGAATCCCCCTTTGCTATTTTTCTAGCCTCTGGTGTTATGAGACTATTTGCCCCCTTCTGCTGTTCCTGCTGATCCAGGATTTATCTGGGGAAGAATTTTATGGTTCTTTCACGGTCATCAGGGGGGAGGAGAGAGCATTTACTGATTACTCCACCATCCTAGCTCCCGGAAGTTCAAGTAGGTGACTTACTGAAGTTTAGTCTTCAGGCTGAAGGTTTCAAGGGCTTCTGCGCTGATATCTGGCGCTCAGAGGCTCTCACTGGCTTGGTTTGGCCTGTCTCCTGCTCCGCTGGTTTCGCCCGCCACTCTCAGGCTTCTCAGGTCCCTTCCGCCCTGCTGCGCTGACCATGCTGCACTGTGCGCTGGGGGCTTACCCCCGCGGAACAGATCCTTCCCATGGACCTTCCAGTCCAACCTGGGCTCCGAATCTGTCAAAGTCTGTCACCCACTGGATTATACACCTCCAAAGTCTGGTCAGATTCTCCTTTCAGAGATATCCAGAGGAGTTTGTCCAGGAGCCTAGGTGAGTCGTTGCTTTCACTCCGCCATCTTGGCTCTGCCTCAAACCTTTTTAAATACCATAGGCCTAGAACTTTATCCACTCTGCTACCTGGTTGGTTGTGCAAACTGGTTATCATATGTAAGTGAGAAGGAGACAGTGATCTGTAGCCAGGGTTAATGAGGGATTTCAACCTAGCTTAAAAAAAAGCCTTTCTCTCTCTACCCAGAGATAAGGAAATCATCCCATTGTCAATAAAGAGTCTTTTAATTTTCCATAATATTTCTTGCCCTACACTGGAGGAGACAAACTGTGGTAGTCAATTGGGAGACATTTTAATTTCTCTCTTTTTATTTTTGTGTTATCTAAAATGCTTATGTAATACTATTTTATGAAATTATCTCATTGTAAACTTAGGAGAAATGTAATGACCCCAAGTCTATGTGGTTCATTGCTCTGTGCCTTTAGGGTGTTTATTTTAGACAAACGTTATGAATACAATTACAATTGGTCTGAATCCCCCTGGAAGGAAATTTCCTAGAATTTAAGCAGAGGTTTGGCCCTCTGCCTTAATTTTTTTAAAATTCTGATACGCTTTTATTTATTTCATTAAGTGTTTCCCAGTTCCAGGTTCTCTTCCTTAATTGAAATCTATAATTAACTTCTAACGTTTTTATGCATATGACAAGATTAAAGTTGCTGGAAACACTTTTGTAAAACAAGTAACAGATAATTTTACAGTATCTGTGAAGAAGAAGTCACTGAGGAGTGGAGTGTGAGAAAGAGTAAACCTTTTCTGGAAACTTAACTGAGTCCTTAAATACATGAGTACAACTGGTGGCATCCAGTCTTTCTCTTTGAGATACCTCACTGTTCACTGGCCCTCCTTGATTCCTCCTTTTTCCTCCACAATTCAGTCTTACCTTCTCATTGCCCTTTCACTGACTGTGATTGAGTTCCTCAGCTATCACCTTATGCCTTCTCTAGAGATTTTGAAAATCTACACATGGTTCTGTAACATTTCCTGCTTTCTCAGGGTGGGACCAACTTTTTCACCCAATGGTTTTGATTGATTCAAGAGGTTGTATAATCAGTTGTGATTGACTGATACAATCAAGAAATATTCTTACCTGAAAAAGGAAATTACTTTTAAGTGGAGTGCAATAATCACTGAGTCCCATTCTTGTATACCAGAAGCCATTAATACTGGTTTGAGATGATTATTGTTGACATGATTATATATAAGCTATATAGTTTATAAAAGAGAGGGGAAGGATTTCTGCCTTTCAAATGTGGGAGATATTACTTTGGTCAATAAAAAAATAATTCAAGGCTAAGGCACAGGGGGAGCTTAAGCAATACAGACAAAAGGAGGATAGAGAGAGGATCAGTATTATTTTTTCTTTTGCCCTTGTACTAATATCTGAGGCCAAATAGAGAAAAATACTACTGAAGTTTCTTCCTTTGCCTTTTGTAAAAAGATCAGAAAGTAATATACAATGGAAAAAACACCACCTCATTTCCATTGAAGAGGTTTTGAGTGGTAGCTTCCCGGCTAATCCCCAAAATTCAGTGCCTTGTGGGTAGGGATTAGAGGTGAGTAAATACTTTTTATCTGTTCAGTCATTCTTCAGTCTTAGCTGAATCTTCTTGACCTATTTGAGGTTTTCTTGGCAAAGAAACTGGAATGGTTTGCCATTTCCTGCTCCAGCTCATCTTACAGATGAGGAAACAGAGGCAAACAGAGTTCAATGACTTGATCAGGGTCACACAACTAGTAAGTATCTGAAGCCAGATTTGAAATTAGAAAGATGAATCTTCCTGATTCTGGACCTGGTGCTCCATTTACTCTGCTACAAATGCGGAGTAGCCTAATTAGAAGGCTTTTACTGTTTTTAGGTACAGGTACTATAGCAATGCTACTGTAGCCTTACTCCCAGTGCCTAAAATCACTTATGAGCTTCCCCTGGTGATTGGCCAAAATACAGTGTAGACTATTATTTGTTTATCAAATTGAAGGACTTCAAAATCCTTGATGGAATCATAGAGTGTTTGCTACTGGTTGAAGACAACTGATAGGGAAGAGGTAATTTCTATAGACAGGTGAAATAGATTAGTAATGCCCCTTGTAGTCTAAATATGAAGCAAGTTGTTCAAAAGCAAGCTGGTGCCAATCTGAGATAACTGAATCAAATCAAACAGTTCCAAAACACGTCTCACAGAATACAGCAAAGGAAGGAGATTTCTTTCTCCTTGTCAACACACCCTCCCTACCGCCCCAATTGGTAATGGCATCTTGCAGCAGAAGTTCCTGGTTATAGCAGGCATGCTAATATGCAAGGGAATCTCAGTATACTGTGTATAAAAAAATATTTAAGAAAGAGAAATTAGTTCCTAAGTGCAGGATGCTGCTGCTTGGAAAACAGCAGACCTCAGAACTGAGGCTATGAGGGAGGAGAACTGGTCTCATAGTAAGAGTTCCTGATCTTTCAGAAGGAGCTAGTAATGCCCTAGCTAAAGATTTTAGCTTAGTGAGATGCTCAAGGATATGGAGGCTACAGTCAACTGATAGCATAATGGCTTTACCAGCAGAGAATCATGACCTATAGAAAGCAGATCTAGTAAGCCAGAAAAGCAAACTGGCCTACAAAGATTAGACCCAGAGTTTGCCAGAGAGTCTAGTCAAGAGATCTTGGACAGTAGAGAAGACATTATGAGATGGCTTTAGGGGACCTAAAACATTGAAGCTTTTCATCCTCACATATGTGAGCATCCTCCTGTGGGCATGATCTTACTCACTCTCTCCATTGATGGTATGTATGTTTGAAGGAGGCTATGCTGTGTTTTTGGCAGGGGAAGGTTCTGTTACAATTTTTTCCCTTTGTCATTCAAGTAAATTGCTTTGACCTGATTCTGTATGACTATAAATGGGAGCTCTCGAGTTAGAGTTAAGGCATTTGTAATGATCCAATACCGTGAAGCTGGGGTCCTCAGAGAAGCACAACTTTAAAGTATTAATTATGGGGGCAGTTTAAGAGGCACTACACTAAAAATCACCTGCTAAACCTCACTTTCTTTGTCTGTATAATGGTAATAATAAAACTTGAACTATTTACCTCACAAGGTTGTTGTAAGGAAAATGCATTTTCAATTGTAAGAGTATAGAATGCTTTAGTTGTAATACTAAAGTAATAAATGCTGCTAAAATATTATAAAGGTGACAATAAAACAGACAGATTTTCTTTTGTGAATTATAAATTGACTCTCAAGGCAATTTGGGAAATAGAATTCTGGAAGTGTTTTGAGCAATGACAAGATTGAATTCAATGCAATTCTATAAGCTTTTCCCAAGCACCTACTGTATGCAAGGCACCGCGCCATAATCTGTGATTAGAAGGATAAAAATAGCACAGTCTGCTCCCATGAACATACAGCAGGTGCTGAAAACACATTTAGAATTGAAGTGAGGAAGTGATGTCCCAAAGGAGTTCTTTAGGAAGATAATTCATTGTACTTCCTTATGTAAGTTCTGATATGCTTGTTAAAAATAAATTTTATTCTAAATGGTACAGTGATTGGTACAATGTTTAGTGTACTCAAAACTCTTCTCCAAGGATGGATGAGATCCTGGCAAGAAGCTAAGTTGGCATAATGCAGATAGGCAGCTATGAGCTTGATCTAGCTATAGAGTTCATCGTTAATTGTTCTTTCTACAATAATGCTGTGTTTAGGCATAAGCATTAGTACTTTGATAATTAACTTTTGGATCCAGACACCCATCAACACTCTCACTTAACACAAGGAATATGTATCAAACATCAGCTGTATCACACTAGTATTCTTCTTTCCAGTCTCAACAAGTCTTTCCCCTGAACATGCTCACCTCATTTTCCATTCAAATAAAGATGCAATGACTTTCTTCCCACTATCTGACCAGCTAACATACCTATTAATTGAGTCTCATGTTAATCTTTCTTTAACTTGCCTTTCTCTCTATTTCTTCTTACCATATGAAATAAGAGGTTAAACAAGTTGCCTATGTCACATAGGGGAGGATCTGAACCTTAGCTTTTTTGACTCCAATTCCAATGCTTTAAATAATGTATACCTAAATTTTGTAAAATCTGTCAGCAATCATCCATTCATATTTTCCACAATCTTTCCCTTAACATCTTATGGATAAGTTTATATTTAAACTGCTGTTGCCTTTGGCTCCCATATTTCTCCACTTGACAAATAAATCATGTATTTATGCATAGAGACAGTTATTTTAAGATTTAGATTTATTTATTTTTAGTTTTCAACATTCATTTCTACAGGATTTTGAGTTCCAAAAGCTCTCCCCATCTTTCCCCTTCCCCATCTGGAGATGGCATGCATTCTGATTATCCCTTCCCCCATTCTGCCCTCCCTTTTATCACCCCCCTTCTTATCCCTTTCCCCTTTACTTTCTTGAAGGGTAAGATAGATTTCTATACCCTATTGCCTATACATCTTATTTCCCAGTTGCATGTAAAAACAGTTTTTAACATTTGTTTTTAAAACTGTGAGTTCCAAATTCTCTTCCTTCTTCCCTCTTCACCCACCCCTATAGAGAAGGCAAGCAATTCAATATGGGTTATAAATATATAGTTATGCAAAACACTCACATACTAGTCATGTGAAAGACTAACTATATTTCCCTCCACCTAGCCCTTTCTCCCAATTATTCTATTTTTCTCCTTTGACCCTGTCCCTTTTCTAAAGTGTTTGCTTCAGATTATCTTCTCCCCCAATCTATCCTCCCTTCTATCACTCCCCATTCTTATTCCCTTCCCCCTGCTTTCCTGTGGGGGAAGATACACAGTATATTATTCCTTCCTTAAGCTAAATCTGATGATTTGTAAATTCATTGCAAAACCTTTTTCTTGCCTTTTTTATGTGATAATTTACTCCATTCTATCTTTTCCTTTCTTCTCCCAATATATTCCCCTTTCACTTTTAGATATCATTCATTCATATTCAAGTCACCCTGTGCCATTTCTCTCTCTCTCTCTCTCTCTCTCTCTCTCTCTCTCTCTCTCTCTCTCTCTCTCTCTCTCTCTCTCCCTCTCCTATCATCTACTTCCTCCAACCACCCTAATACTGAGAAAGGTTTCATGAGTTACAAATATCATCTTTCCATGTAGAAATGTAAGCAGTTTAACTTTAATAAGTCTCTTATGATTTTACTTTCCTGTTTACCTTTTCATGCTTCTCTTGATTCTTATATTTGAAAGTCATATTTCCTATTCAGTTCTGGTCTTTTCATCAAGAATGCTTGAAAGTTCTCTATTTGACTGAATCTCCATTTTTTCCCTGAAGTATTATACTGTTTTGCTGGATAGGTGATTCTTGGTTTAATCCCAGTTTCTTTGACCTCCAGAATATCATATCTGGAGCCATTTGAATCCTTAATGTAGAAACTGCTAAATCTTGTGTTATCCTAATCATATTTCCACAATACTTGAATTGTTTCTTTCTGACTACTTGCAATATTTTCTCTTTGACCTTGGAACTCTGGAATTTGACTACAATATTCCTAGAAGTTTTCCTTCTAGTATCTCTTTTCAGAGGCAATCAGCGTATTCTTTCAATTTCTATTTTACCCTATGGTTCTGGAATATTAGGGCAACTTTCCTTGATAATTTCTTGAAAGATGATGTGTAGGTTCTTTTTTTAACCATGGCTTTCAGGTAGTCCAGTAATTTTTAAATTCTCTCTCCTGGATCTATTTTCCAGGTCAGTGGTTTTTCCAATGATATATTTTACATTGTCTTCTGTTTTTTCATTCTTTTGTTCTGTCTTATAGTTTCTTGATTTCTCATAAATCTCATTAGCTTCCACTTGCTCCACTCTATTTTGAAGGAATTATTTTCTTCAGTGAACTTTTAGACCTCCTTTTCCATTTGGCCAATTCTGCTTTTTAAGGCATTCCTCTCCTCATTGGCTTTTAGGATTTCTTTTGCCATTTGGGTTAGCATATTTTTTAAGGGGTTATTTTCTTCAATAGTTTTTTTTTGGGGGGGGTCTCCTTTATCAAGCATGTTTTCATGATTTTCTTGCATCACTCTCATTTCTCTTCCCAATTTTTCCTCTACTTGTCTTACTTTTTGAGCCCTTCCATGGCCTACAACCAATTCATATTACTCTTTGAGCTTCTGATGTAGGAGCTTTGACTCTGCTGTCCTCCTCTGTTCTTAATGCCCTGATCTGCCTTGCCACCAAAGTAAGATTCTACAGTCTGAGTTCTTTATTATTATGTTTACTCACTTTCCTAACAAAACACTTGACTTTCTAACTCTTTGTCAAGGTAGAACTCTGCTTCCATTGGGGGTGGGGGTGAGGGTGAGTATGGGTCTACTGTCCCAGGCTTCAGGGATTTTATAACAGCTGCTTGATCCTCCAGTGTCTTTCGTCTCAGAGCTCTGGAAGTAGCCTCTGCTGCTGCTGCTGCTGCCTCCTGTCTTAGCTACCACCCTCACCACCACCACCCTACCCCACTGCCCTGGGGCCAGACCCAGTCAGGTCATGGCTTCTCCTTCACCCAGGTCCCACAGACTTTTCCCACTGAACTTTTTGGCATTTGTGAGTTGAGAAGTCAGAAAACTACCACAGCTGCCAATGATTCAGTCCCCTGAAGCCTGCTTCAGCAGTTCTATGCTGGTGGGCCCACAGTGACTGTGATCTACTCCTTAAGTAGTGCAAAAGACCCTTTCTGTCAATTTTCCAGGTTGTCTTGGGCTTGGGATTTGTTTCACTCTCTCATTTTGTGGGTTCTGTATCTCTAGCTTTTACTCTACCATTTTGGCTCCTGCAATAGTAATTTAAATGCAAAGATCTTTCTCATTAATTAATAGGCCCATATGATCTGCTTAAATCACCCAGAAGCCTGGGTCACATTTGATGAGAGGAGCTTGCTGAAGAGACAGAACAGGAAGCGGGGAGTGCAACCAGGAGGAAGTGAATGAGTGGGGTCAGGTCAGAGGGGATAGAACATAGGCCAACTGACACATTGTGACAGTTGATAGAGAGAAGGCCCTAGCTGAGGAAGAGGAGGTTTGAGAATGGCTTTGCCCTCTACTGTGAACCTGTTTATTAACTTCTTTTTCATCATGACAGATTTTGCTTTCTGGTTATGGGATTTGGCTTTCTGGTGCTTAAATAAATGTTTTTTCTACTGCCTTCTATTTGGAGAGTCTTTTATATTTTGAAATTGAAAACTATGCTGGCATATTCATAGTTACCACTGGTGCTGTGAATATTGCCTTGGCGATACAGCTCCACCCCCTGGACAGAGGCAGTTTTGAAGGTCTTTTTATCTCCTCATTATGGTTATTGATTAATATAAATCAAACTTTTAAAGAAATTGCCTATAATCCAGCTTGAAGCATTTATGTTCTCAATTTCCCTTCTGAGACATTAACAGCTATTGTCCAGACTATAATGCAGTATGTGGGACAAATTCCTAAATCTGTCCAGGCTGGGTATTGCCAATAGATAATAACCTGTGCTCATAATTGAACAGAAGTAAGATGGCAGATAAGCTTACTTTTGGGAAATTGCACAATACTTTCATGACTTATAAATAAAAGTTTATAAATAAAAAAAACCCTTATAAATAATAGCAGATACAGAAACATTGAGAAAGCCAGGAGATTAAGGATGAGTAGATTTGAATACTAGAGAGGTAGAGGCCTGGAAAGTATGATAGAAAGTCATAGTGAGGAACAGTCAAAAGAAGAAGTCAGGGTGGAAAGAGCACTAGATACTACTTCATGCAAGAATCAGTTCAAGAAATTGAGGATGGATGAGAGAAAACATTACCTATAGTATATGAGAGCAATAGGCATTACATTAGCTATGCTTAACCCCAGAGAAAAATTCCTAAGGTAGAATGGACCATATCAAGAGTAGTGGGGCTTCTCTTTGCTGGGAGTATCCAAGTAGAGGGATACTCATTTGCTGGGAATATAGGTTCAGGTATGAGTTGAACTGGATGGTCCTTAAGTTTCCTTGCAATGCTAAAATTCTGTGAAATAAATCTCATCTTTTGCCAATCAGTCACAGCTTAGCTAGATACTATTTGTTCAAAGAAAATTGGTGAACTGAGAAAAAAGATGAGGATTTTGTAGAATTTGCACAGAAAGACAAAAACAGATAACTGCAAGGAAGAAATGATGCCTGAATACTAGAAGATACACAACTGAGACAATGGATTATATACAGATCAATTCATCCTAAACTTGGTCATAGAAATTTAAATATGGAGGAACTCTTCCTCACTCCCATTCCAAAGTTGTAAAAATTCTTCACCCTGTCCATCCTCTACCCATCATTCACTTTTAGATGAATTTCACACGTCATTCCACTCTTATGTTGGACCCCATTGAGGTTATTTGACCAGTAGTGTTGACTGAAATTGATGACCTTGCCTAATTTTAGAGCTATGAATTGTCCAAGGGCTATTAAAACCAATTTAAAAAAAAGAATATGGAATACAAATAATTTCAGAGGACTTTTTCTCCAGGTGCTCCCTTTTCCCTAGCCAACACATTAATTTGAATAAACCCCTTTTCTCTGAAAATATTATTCACTAAGCTATGTAAATCTCTCTTCCATGCAAAGTGGAACTTCAAAAAAATTATTTACACAGGAAGGTAAAGAATGACTAAAGTTTGATTTTTTTACATGCTTTTAAGTCATTTGTTCCTAACTAACTAAAACTTTAAATGGGAATTGATTTTGAATATTAGAAATTGTAAATTGGGGGTTAATTGGACCCCAAAATTAAGGTTTGTGGATTATATTCAATTTGAATATGGGAAACTGACTGGCTTCTTGGCTAGCAGATTTTGAAGTATTAGCTCATGGAAAAGAGAAAAGTTTCTTTGAATCAGGGACCAAATGAAAATTAAATAAGATTTGATTAGAAAACCTAATGGAATATTTGAGTTTTACAAATTAAAGTGACAAATAAATTTAGAAATAACTTTTGAATTGATGTGTGCTTGAACTTAGAAATTTTTCCATAATTTATATGCAACCCCTACCCATTTTTATAACAGATTATGCATCAGATCTTTGAGAACTGCTCTGCTTCCTGTATGTACACAAAAAAGAGTTTATTTAAGAAAGCAACTTGAAAAGTGTGTGATATTTATTTGGAAAAACACTATATGTTACTTCTGTGAATAAATACCAAAACTTAATTGTTACTACAATAGACGTGGTTTTTGTAAGCTGTTTCTGAGAACCTCTTAAAGGGTTTGGTGCTTCCAAGTTTTAGGAAATAACAGAATTGTGACTGCTTGGCTATAACTTTTGGCTATAACTTGGCCAATAGTTGAATTGTTATTGGCATATTAGTAGTCATGATTGTACCTTGACAGTAAAAGTCTTTAATAAGTCATTAGCTTTGTTTAGCAACAGTATGTGCTAAAATTATAAAGGAAGTATTAAATGGAGTGATTATAATCTGAGAGATGGTTGAAGTGTGAGGAATGCAGGATTTGAGAAAGTAAAGAAAAGGGGAAATAAAAAAGTAAAGAAGGAAAGTTTAGATCAACATCCTCACTCACCTGTCAAGATGGTTTGTAAGAAGCTTTTGTTTACAGAGTACTTCACAGGAGGCCTTGTCCATATTATGCACAAAGTACTTTATAAATGTTGGTCATAATGATTTTCAGTGTATTAATTCTCTCTGTGAAAACTCTCAAGGATTTCTGCTTGAGGAGTAAAGAAACAAATTCTGCCTGCAACTGAGGAAACCCCTTAGTGTTTTTTGCCTGAGCCAAAAACTATTCCTCCACCTGGAATCTTAGAGTAAGAAATTTTAACAGCAATGACTTATAATAATTATCCCAACATACTTTAAGCTATGTTTAAGCTAGGGTTCATAAATCAGCTCACAGTATAAAGCAGCTTATGTTAAGGAAGTGAAAGCTACACGTGATAGGATGAAGGATTTTCTGTGTAAGTAATTTGGAGATGCATTCCACTGCCTTGAGATTATCTGACTGGCAACAGGTTGAGGTTTTTTTTTTCTTGTTTCTCTATGTGAAATCACAAATTATAACTATTTTATTCATTGCTTTTATACCAGGAAGAGTTTAAACTACGAAAAAAAAGAATAAGCTGCAGAAAAGGATGCTTTGAGACTTTTGGAATGATAGGCACTTTTTACTTGCAAGCTGATTTATTATAACAGTATGAGAGTAATTTACATCCAGCCCTAAGCATGATTAGTAAAACTGGCTGTTTAAGGTAAAGACGTATGGGACTGTAATTGGTATTATTCTGAATCTGATTCCAAGTATAATTGTCAAGAAATGCTATTGAGCCAATGATCCAAATGCCAGCAGCATTATGGGGGTGACATATGGGAAGTGCAGGTGAAGTTCTATCTCATGGGAAACCTGGGGGAGTGGCATGGCCTTAGGTAGTACTCTCATAACTCAATTTCCCATTACAGTATTTCCTCTTGAATAGAAAATTTTCTCATGTGACTGATTCTAAACCTGGCTACGACATTCTGTCAATAAGATTGGTTATCTATATGACTCATCTGAAATTGAGACCAAGCTAGGGGAGCATTCCACCATCATGGAGGGTGATCAGCAATAGATGTGAACACAATATTAAATCTTAATCTAACTAGCAAATTGGAACAATCTGAGATACTATATGATAAAATGCAATTGTGCAATATCTGAGCTATTCAACCGGAAATTATACCTTTTCTATGTCTTAAACAATTAAATAGATGAGCACTTAGGCTTGTGTTCTCCCTATTATTAGTTATATGTTCATGAATAAGAAAAGGTCCTTGAAATATTTCAGAGTGGTATGGGAATAATTAGACAATATTATAGCAGTATATGGGACCAAGGTATAATCCTATTATTTAGTGAGGTAAAATATCATAAACAGGGGTGGAGCCAAGATGGTGGAGTAGAAAGATGCACATATACTAGCTCTTCCCCCGCAGCCCATAAAATACCTATAAAGAAAGATTCTCAACAATTTCTAGAGCAGCAGAAGCCACAGAACAACAGAGTGGAGGAGATTTCTAGCCCAGGGTGACATGAAAGGCCAACGGGAAATGTCTGTCACATGGGATGTGGAGTGGAGCCTAGCCCAGCCTTGGCCCCTCCATGTGGATCTGGGAGGAGGACACAAGTAGGCTTTGGGGGCAGAATCCCCAGTCACAGTAGCAATGGTTCACAGATCCTTCAACCCACAGGTGCCAAAGGTCAGTGACAGGGTTTTTTCAGCTGACCAAGAAGGGAGAAGAGCCTTCCCACAGCTCCAGCCTCAGGCAGCAGCTTCCACAGCAGCCCCTACAGCAATCTGCATCCATTGTTGGATTGCAAAACCTTTGGGGGCACTGAGCAGCTGATTCTTACCTCAGCACTGTTTAGAGGCCCTGCCACCACCTAATACTCCTTGGGGATTTGAGCAGCTGATCTTTATCTCACACTGAATGGTGGTCCTGCCCCTGCAGCTTATCTGAATCTCAGCCCCTAGTGCTGGCTTGGCAGAACTGGAGGCCAGGTGGTTGTGAAGAGGAACCTCTATTACTCAGATTGTGGGCACAAAAATTTCTCCTTGCTCCCAGACCAGTGTACACGCTTGATTGTATCACCTTGGAGGAACTGAAATCTTACAGATCCCCAGAGTATACCCTACTCTTGACAAAGGACCCAAAAGTCAAGGAACTAATTGGGAAAATGCCCCAAAAAAGGGGGAAAGAGTACAGAAGGTTACTTTCTTGGTGCATAGATATCTTCTCCCATCCTTTTGGACGAGGAAAAACACTGCTCACCATCACGGAAAGACATAAAAGTCAAGGCTTCTGTATCTCAAACATCCAAAACAAATATGCAATGGTCTCAGACTATGGAAGAGTTCAAAAAGGATTTTGAAAATCAAGTAAGAGGGGTCCAGGAAAAATTGGGAAGAGAAATAAGAGAGATGCAAGAAAATCATGAAAAGCTGTTCAACTACTTGCTAAAGGAGAACCAAAAAAAAATGCTGGATAAAATAACACCTTTAAAAATAGACTAACTCAATTGGCAAAAGAGGTTCAAAAAGTCAATGAGGAGAATAATGCTTTAAAAAGCAGAATTAGCCAAATGGAAAAGGAGGTTCAAAAACTCACTGAAGAAAATAGTTCTTTAAAAATTAGAACGGAACAGATGGAGGCTAATGACTTCATAAGAAACCAAGAAATCACAAAACAAAACCAAAAGAATGAAAATATGGAAGATAATGTGAAATATCTCATTGGAAAAACAACTGACTTGGAAAATAGATCCAGGAAAGACAATTTAGTGCCACTATTATGGTATGTAAGTTGCATTTTGATACCAAGTATGACTTATCAGATCCAACCTTAATGAAGTATCTTTATCTTTTTCCACCCTTTCTGAAAGGTAACTAAGTGTGTCTAAGTCTACTCCAACATTAAAATACTTATAAGCTGCCCTGGTTTTATACACACATATACACATATATGTATATATGTTTATATACATGCATATATATATAAATTTCTAATGATTACTATTACAATTAATTTCTAATTAAAAGGTAAAAAGATGATGCTTAAAGTATATTGTACTTTTAATTAGATAAGATGTCTGATGAGATTAACTTTTGCCACTGTTCTATGCACCGATGCCAAATGAGCAAAGACCATCAAGACATTTTAATCAGTTTAGTAATGTTGCATGGCTATTGTTGCTGACAGCATGGATCAGTAAGTTCTTCATTGAGTGCCCTGTATTAATTTAAAATCAAGCACATGTAAGGTACTGTGTTAGTATGCAGAGTTCAATTTTTCATATGCATGTATATAAGTATGTGCATACATGTATATATGCACATACACATATACACACATATACTCATCCACATACATACATACATGCATACATATGCATGTATGTATGCATGCATGTATAACCTAAAGAGTCATTTGGCTGCAGATTTCATTCTACAAGTCAGATTTTTATAGAGCTTTTTAGATTCTTCATTTAGCCTGTCGTTGGCAATGTTCAGGATGCCTATGTGGGGAGATAGTAAGAAGATCAGACAACTACAGTAGGAAATGTTCTTGGAAATCAAACAGTTGCATGAGATATCTGAGCCCTGAGATATGATAGATTTATGAAATGAACAATGGTAATGGGTTATCTTTCCCCTTCAATTCTTTCCTATGCACCATTGCTCTTTGTAAAGTCTATTTTCCAAAAGGCACTGCCCCTCAGTGGCTCCTGTCAATGCACTGGTCAATCTCTTTACCTCTTCCCCTTGCATTATTCCCATCCCTCACAGTTCTGTTTCTTTTTTTGTGGGGGGTAAGGGAGGGGGGTGGGGTGAAATGAAGTGTAGCCTATATGTCCTTTCTTGTACTGGGGGTCTGTGTTACTGATACTGTCATGGTCCAGCAATTCATCGAACTCTTAAATTCTCCTTTGGTCAGCAATGGAATTTGTCTTGTCCAAGAGCGGGGGAATGTTGAATGCCGCTGCTGACCTTGCCTGATCCTTGAGCTATGAATTGCCTTACGGCTATCAAAATCAGTTAGAAAAAGAATGTTGAATGTAGACATCAGAAGGGGCTACCTGACTTTTATCCAAATGGATCCTATGATTGGAGCAGGTCCAAACTGATTTCTCCGTTGCTCCTGGAGCATGAGCTTGCTATTCTGGCCAGATGTCACCTCTCCCCTCCAGCCTCCCTTAGTCTTCTTTTTGGACTTTTGGTTGTTGTTTAAAACAACTCACATAACAGCTCCTCAAGGCTGTGCCTCCCATGAGATTCCCTCACTGTTGAAATGTACTGAACCCTGCCTCTTCTGAGACCATCTTGGATATGTGGTAGTGCTATGTTGTGGCCCCAGATTGCAGTTCCCTTGCCTTGCTTAAAAGATCTTAGCTTTTTTCGTTTAGGCAGTCTTCTTTATTTCAGGTTGACAGTTGTACATCCCTAGTTCAAACTATTTGCAAATAATGTTTTCATGAAAACATTCAGAATCCAGTGGCTAAACAGTTTTCTCATCATCCTGAAACCATGTAAAATTCCAGAGGAATGTAACACGCATAATTGTCATTGATTTGCATATAACTCAACCACCATCATTTTGGAGAGGAGTGGGGCTCAACTGTTTGATATTCAAAAAAACCTTTGGAGTTTTAGTCAACTATTGGGAAACTTTTCTTAGAAACATTCTCAAAATATTAGAACTTAATCAAGGAAAAAAAAACTTGCTTGTGTTGATTATATAAAAGCTTATGTTAGCTGATATGATCATTAACCTCTCATAACAAGTTTCCTGATAACCTATGTCTGGGGGAAGAAAGAGTGAGACAGGGCCAGAAGGCTCTCAATATGATCAGTAGCACTTGAGTGAATATTATGGAATGGAGGGTGGATGTAAGCTGATCTGAGTTGGGAAAGAAAAGGGTAAAACAAACTGGACAGGGAAAGGAAAATAAAGGTGGGAGAGGGTGAGGGTAAGATAGAGTCAAGAGAATAATAATAATAGGAATATTAAAATCAAGGTAGTAAGTAGCAGAGCCATGATGAGAATACTGATCTTTGGACTCCAAGTCTAGTGTTTTTTCCAGTACACCATATTGCCTGAGAAAACAGCACAGGTGTAAGAGAACAAATCTATATTTTCATGGTTTCTTTCCTTGTAATCCCTGTCTTTCATAGTCGATCATCATATAAGTTAAAACTGTTGATTTTTACAACAAAACATACTGTGCTGAGAAAAGAAAGTCTCAGACTTGCCTGACTACCCTCCTCTGGACAGTCTCAAGCTAATCACTTTGTTAAATCACATTTGAACTTCATGATACTAAAAGACCCGAGTCTTTTTCAACCAAACTGACCTGCATTCAAGCCTTCTCCATAAAACTGTACTTATGAAGTCAATTATTTGAACCCAAGAATAAGACATTTATCCTCATTAAAATTCATCTTATTTGATTCAGCCCATCATAGTATTTTGGTATCATGACCTTGCTATCCAAAGTATTAGTAATTAATGTTGTCTTTGTCTTATCTGTCAGTCTGATAAAGTTTTATTCAAGTCATTAAAAAATGGACTCAAATACTTCATGAAAGATATCCTTCAAAGTCATTAATGACTATTCTTTGTGCCTTGCTATTCAACCAGGCCCAAACCCATATGTTTGTATTATCATCTAGCCCACATCTTTCTCAACTAGATAGGCTACATGTAACGGTGTGGTCAAAATCACCCCTATTTGGCTCAGGCACCTAAGGGCAAATACTTCTTTTTTTTTAAAGATTGAATCAAATAATCAAAACTGAACATAATCAGAGCTTGGTTTAAATAAAATAAGTGTGAAAAATGACAAAGTAAATGGAACATTTGTTTTTTGATTTCATTGCTTACTTGGAAAATAGTCATATCTGAATGGATTTAGAGCTGGAAGGTATCTTAGAGATTTTCTTTTCCGACCATTTTATTTTACCTGAGAGGAAAATAAGATCCATTCATAGCAGTAATGGTAAAAGCAGCAGCAATAGTGATAGTAATAGTAATAGAATTTATATAGCATTTTAAGGTAAGCAAAAAGCTTTACACAGGTTGGCTTATTTGTGGTTCAAAACGATCCTTAAGCTCTCTCTCAATCCTTGAATCAATTAACACCATTGTGTGAGAAACTAAGTAACACTCTGAACACTTATCAGGGGAAGAAGAAATGAGAGTGTCTGGATTTGAGAGGCTGGGGCAACAGAAGGACTGAATTATGTCAAATAAAGGAGACACTGAGAAGTCTTTTGGGGATTCATGGAGTGGAAGATTCAAGCTGAGAAAGTCCCAGGAAAAGGCTGAGTATTTCCCCAATTTCCCCTCTTGGTACCTCTCTATTTGTAGACATGATAATATAATAGTTGATTTCATTACCAAACATTTTAAGTAAACTAAATTTTGTCCAACTATCAAGAGACCCGGACATAACTAGAAATAGATATAACTGTAAGGTCAGGCAGAGAATTCAACCTCTGCTAGGTGTTAGAAACCTTTCCTACCTGGAGAATCAGAATGATTGTGACTGAATTCAAAAACGTTCACCTAGAATAAAATAAATTCCCTAAAGCCAAAGAGAAAGAAACCAAGCAGACCTTAGGAACCATTAAATTGCCCCATAGGCTTAAAATGAGTTTATTTTTCAAAGTGTTTTAAAAACAATATCTGTAGCAATCTCCTGATTTATTAGCCTAGTCATTCCTGCCCAAAACCGAAAAGTGGTTCTTCTGGTATGATCTATATTTCATAGAATTATGTTGTCTTCTTTTGCTACATGCTCACATCCATTGCTTTAATACAACGGAGTGTTCTAGATTTTTTTCAGAAACAAAGCTAATTTCACATGCTTGTATTCTGTAGACTGCATTATCACTCTTCTCTTCTTAGAAAATCAGGACATTTGCCCTCTTCCGTGCCTGTGGCAACTTTTCCTTTCTCCACAATCTTTTAGAGATCACCCAACAATGATTTTTGCTGGAGATCTGCTAAAGTTAACATAAAGACAAATCATATGTTTAGTGGAAAAAACCAAATATCTCTTGAACTCCCTTAGAAAATTGCTTCACCAGATGAAGTGGTATCTTTTAAAGGCAGCATGTCTACCACATAAAGTAATCCACATGAAGTGGCTACTGAAATGTATGCTCCCAACATAGCCCAAAAATGAAGTCAGAGACCATTTAAAAATGTTTTTATTATGAAGAATTGAAAACCATATTCCATTTTCAAACCCAGATAAACAGTAAATACCATGCTTTTGTTTTGTTTTTGCAGTGAGTTGGAGAGTGCTATTTCTTATTCAAGGTTTGGATAAACACACCCACACACACCCACACACACACACACACACATGCACACTTTAGGAAAACAGAGGAAGAAAACCCACAGGCTTTCCCTCACCCCCATCTTGTTTCATAAAAATGAAGACAATCAGAAATTTCTAGAAAGTGAGATGAAAAATCGTGTGAAGGAACTACCAAACAGAAAAGAGAAATAATATAATCCGCAAAACTCAACCATTCACGGCCAGTGGACAGAATGATTTTAGAGCTATCCCTCCATTACATTAATATAATTGATTAATACGTTACATTATAATATAATTATAATGTAATGTATATAAGTAATGTAATACATTAAAATAAAATCTTCCCTTCTTTGAGAAACACTGACTCAGCTGTCATACAAAACCAGTGGCATCACGTATGGAAAGAAAAAGTTTCCTTTCAGAATGATGCAGCTTTGTCTCTTCCGAGTGGAAAACATCTGCTAAGGCAAGATGAGTCACTGAGCAGAATTCCATCCCCTCAAAGTAAAAACTAGATCATTTGGGGTCCTTTGAGAAAAGAACAACACATCAATTTGGAGAGGAAAAGCTCCCTACCACACATTCATTTTTTTTGATTCATACGAGTATGAATTTGGATGAAAGTAATTTCAACATGGGAGATCTCACAGAAATATTTTAACCAAAAGGTTTCATTTACAGTAGTAATTATAGTCTTTGGGTTGATTAGCTGGGTGACTTTTTCCGACAAATGTACCACTTCCTTCAAGAATGTATTCTATTTCCAACCCACACCCATGTATGCTGATATGTGTATATCGATCACCCTCCTACCCTATGTTTATGTGTGTGGATATACATCTTTATATCCCCCTTTCACCCTATTATATTGGTGTGTGTGTGTTTGTGTATGTATGGCTTATAAAGATTTTTTTTCACAAAACAATGCCTTTCAATATGTCAGAGATGGCTTTGTGTGGCAGAGACATTACTAGAAAACCAAATGTGTATTTATTTCATCTTCTTAAGGAACAGCTAATACCTTTTGCAGATATGTGTTTATTTTCTCTAATTAACCTTAAAGTGACACGTCCAAGTTAAGTGTTCAATACTTTTTACCATGAATATAAACATACTATATATACAATTCATAACAATATTTATTCTTTTATTTGTCTTAGACTAAAAAGTGGTCTTTTTATAGAAAGGTGGGTAAAGGTGGATCTTTTTATAGAAAGGCGGGTAAAGGTGGACTTTGTAAACCTGTTTCAGTTAATGCAAAACTTTCATTGTCAGTGAAGCACTGGAGATCAGGGAAAATGTTTTAACATAATGAAGTAACACTTTTAAGTGTGCACATGCAAAAAATACCATAAAATGAGCTGCTCCAGTTAAACTATGTTTAATACACACACGAATGCTGCTTTTCCATATACTGCCAAACAAAAAAAGAGTACATGTCATCCTTAGATTTGCAAAATGATAGGTCGCCATGGCAAAGTTCACATTCTTTAAACTTTCCTCAGGCTTTTCCAATTAAACATTCAGTCTGCTTTTAATATGGACAAAAGCTTCAGCTCTAGAGAGAGGAAAAAAAAATCCAGGAAAACAAGCTTGCCTCTCACATCATCAATCCTAATTGGAGGATCATGCCAATGATCTGTGGGCTTTGCCCTAAAAGCAGAAAGCAACTGAGGATTTTCCACCTACTACTGTTAACATTGTTTATTTACTATGATTTACTGTGTTTTCCCAGGTGAAGTAAATTTAACATTTGAAGATGTTTTAACTAAGAATAACTATTAAGTATGATATGTGATTCTGGCTGCAGAAATCCATCCATCTACATAGAATCCATTCAGGAAACAAAGATCCAAATGTTCCTCCTGGACATTCATTTAATCTGTGCAAGAACCAAAGCCTTCTTTGTCATACTTTGCATAGACGTGATGCCATTTCATGGGTGAAATACATTTATTTTTCCCCTAAAGGATAATGGTGAATTCATTTTTTTTTTTTTTGTCCTTCAGTTCTGAAGTCAACACTCTCCTTTTTAATTGGCCTTTTCCCAATGAAAGAAAATGCATTGGCCATCTGGTCCTCATCGTTCCAAGGTGAGCTCCAGGTGTAGCAGATGAAACCCGGCAAGTGAACTCTTTTCTTTCTTTTGTCAAGTGGAATGGTGAAGCACATTCCATTTAGCCCAAATATCTAGTCTCAGCAGCCCAAAGGGAGACTTTGGTGAGTTTGATCATGCCTTGAAGCCAAAGGAGAGAAACAACTGGGCTTCCATGTCACTACTACACAGGTGGAGGGAAGTTGAGACTGTTTGCTTCTGGTTGTTGGCACAAGAAGTCTGTCTTCTGGTAGTAGCTTGACTTGGTATATCTGTTGGGTGACTTTTAATGGCTTCTGAGGGGGTGCTTTCAGAAGTCAGAGGGTCGGATCATCATTGTTGTGGACCGTAAGGAATAGCTGGGGCCTTTGAAGTAATGCCACTTGATCCCATTCAGTTTTCCATGGTTCTGTCCAGCAGTATAGAACATCCCATTGAGATTGGATGGGCCGCAGGCATCAAACCACCAACCTGAAAGGAAGAAAACAACCCAGATTGGGGAAATAAGTGAGAAGAAAAATCACAAAGCAAATAGAACATTTGTACTTGGTGTGACATCATTGCTTTATTGGAAAGTGGTTTCAGCATTGTGGATTTAGAGTTGGGAGGGACCTTAGAGGTTTCTACTTTAGTCCTTTATTTTACTAGATAGGAAAATGAGACGCAAACATAGAAGTAATAGAAACAGTGGCAGTAGCAACATAGGCAGTAGAATTTATACAGCATTTCCAGGTTAGCAAAGAGCTTTATACGCGTTAACTCATTTGAACCTCACAACAGTTCTGTGAGATGGTTGTAAGAAACAGGCCAAGAAAACTTGAGTGCTTGACTATTGTCTCGAAGCTAGCTAGGCCTTAGGCCATATTTGAACTGAAATATTTCGGATTCCAAGCCCCAAACTATATTTCAGTAGAATTCATTCTCTTTGTAATCCAAAGTGGTATCTCAAAAAATTTATGTTTTAAAACATTATTTTGAGAAGCCTGTAATTTTACCAGATGCCAAAGAAATCCATGACACAATAAAAATTAAGGATCCCCAAACCAATCCAATACTTTCATTTTATCAGGAAGGAAAATGGGACTCATAATGATAAAGTGACTTATCCAATGTTACAAAGCACAGAATTATAGGACCTCAGGTTTATAACTGAAAGGAAATTTAGAGATCATCTAGTATAACTCCCTCATTTTAAAGATAAGAGGACTGAGGCCCAGAGGCATGAAATGACTTGACAAAGATCATTTTCTACAAATAAGTAGCAAGGCCAGGATTTAGATCTAGGTTTTTCTAACATTAAATCTAGGGCTCTTTCCACTTAACACAAGCATCTTTTGGCATCAAGTGGCTTTTAAATGTAGTATGTAGGACATACTGAAAATTTTGGCAGGCAAATTATAGATTTAACCAGCCCAAACCTTCAGAGTACTTGTTAAATCATTATGGGCAAGACGCTATATTAGGCCTTGGGTAAACAAAAGAAAATATATAGTCCTTGCCCTCAAGAGATTACACTCAACTGAGAGAAGGGGCTTAACCACATAAATGGTTAAGCATATACTAACAATTGGTAATCAATATTAATATAAAAATGACAATCAGAAAATGAGCTACATATATAAAACTACTTGGTTTTCTGATTTCAATCACAGAATTTCAGAATCAGAAGAGAAAGACCTTGGAGGCTATCTAATCCAACCTATCCTAGATCAGGAGTCTGTTTCCTTTATGACATTCTCAAGAACTGACCATCCAATATTCACTTAACTACCCAGTGAAGAGGAATCCATACCCTCCACAAGCGGCCCATTCCACTGACAGGAATGTAAATTACACCAGTAACTGACACATTTTAGCAGTCAAGATGCAGTAGATTAATGAGGGCTGAACCTCTAAGCAAGCACCATAGGTCTAAGAAGTATGATGTAGTATATACAGATAACCTCAAAAAAGTTTCTTTGTTTTCCACTTAAAATGCATATGAACCTTCTGCTAAGGTAAATTCAATTTCATTGAACATTGTAATTGTTAATACCATCGTAGGGATATCTTGCTGGAATACAATTAGGGCAAAAGAATGGGTGTTAGGAGATTGGGGAGAATGAGAAAAGGGAAGACCTTTGACTGGGGAGGGAGGAGAACACTAAAGACACAAATCTCCTTTAGCCCCCTAACTGCATCCTTCATTTTCTGCTCCATTATAGGCACTGATGAAGAGGTGATGTCACACCTTGTCAAGGCTCTCTCTGCCACATATACATTTGATCCCATCCCCTTCCATCTCATCTAGAAGATCAACACCACAATCATCTCCTCTTTCTGTCCCTCTAATCTTGAATATTTCCTTCTAATTGTTTTTTCCCTATCATGTAAAACTTATTCAAATCTCTCCCATTCTGAAAAAATTCTTCACTAGCTCCTACCATACTCTTATGGCATAATATTATCCCATATTCCTCAACACTTTCACAATCAAACTCACAAAAAATAGCTCTCTATACTTAATGCCTTTAGTTCTTTCAGTGACTTTTCAACCCTTTGGAATCTGGCACCTGACCTCATCACTACACCATCACTGTTCTTTTCAATGTCACCAATAATTTCTTAATCACAAAATTTGATGACTTTTTCTCAATCCTCATCCTCCACTCATCTCCAGCATTTGAACTATTAACCTTCCCTCCTAATCAATATTTTCTTCTATCTCATTTTCAACACTACTCTCTCATGGTTTTCCTCCTACTTATGTGGCTACTCCTAAAGTCTTCTTTGCTCGTTTATTACCCATGTTAGGCTCCCTAACTGTGGGTGTGCCTGAAGGCTATGACCTTTTATTATCATTCTATATTTTCTCACTTGTTGACTTCATCAGTCCTCATTGGTAAAATGATCATCTATATGCAGATGACTATGAACTCTTCATATCGTGCTGTAGTCTATCTCCCTAAGCTACAGTCCTGTATCCCCAGATTCCTATTGAATGCTTTGAACTGATATCTTATACACATCCCAAATTCAGTATATTAAAAACAACTCATTTTCCCCCCATCACATCCATCCCCTCCTCAGTTTCCATATTTTCTTCTAGGATATCATCATTCTTCCAGTTACCCACGTTTGCAAATTGGCTATTATTCTTTACCCCATTCACTTGCCAAATCTTGTTATTTCTCTTGTCAAATCATCTCTTATGACTGTTCCCATCTCTTTACTGACATGGTTACCATTCTGGCTCCCAAAGACCTTTTACCAAGACTCCTAATTGGTAGATGGCACAGTGGATAGATCACTGGGCTTGGAATAAGGACGCCTCATCTTTCTGAGTTCAAATCTGGCCTCAGACACTTACTAGCTATGTTACCCTGGGTCAGTCACTTAACCCTGTTTGCCTAGGTTCCTATTCTGTAAAATGAACTGGAGAAGGAAATGGCAACGGCAAACCACTTCTCTATCTCTGCCAAGAAAACCCCCAATAGGATCACAAAGAGTTGTACACAAATGAAACAATTAAACAGAAACAACAGATTGGCACCTCTGCTGCATATCTCTCCATTTTCCACACAGTTGATAAAGTGAGTAACCTAAAGTTCTATGTCACCTCACTTGAAACAATAAATACCACTGGTTCCTCATTGTCTCTAGGTTCAAATATAAGCTTCTTTTATTGACTTTTGAGTCATTTCCTACTACCTTTCTACCCTCATTATAAATTATTCCCTTTTTGCATTTTATAGCTTAGACAAACTGGTATTCTTGCTAATTCTGTATACATAACATTCCATCTCCCATTTCTGCACCTTTGTACCAGCTTATCCCTATGTCGGAAATACTCTCTCTCTTTCTCTCTCTCTCCCTCTCTCTCTCTCTCTCTCTCTCTCTCTCTCTCTCTGTCTCTGTCTCTGTTTCTCTCTCATTTAGGTCTTTTAGAATCACTAATTTTCTTAAAAGTTCCAATTTCTATATCTGATCCTTCACCTGCTACTGTGTTTAACTTCCCTCTTTGAATTTGCCTTAGATTCATTCTCATATACTTTATTTACATGGTAACTTCCCAACAGAATGTAAGTTCATTGAAAGCAGGGACTATTTCATTTCTGTCTTTGTATTCTCCAATGCCTGGTACAGCAAATGAAATCTTTAATCAATATTTCCTTGATTCTAAATTTTGTCTGGTCCTGAGCTAATACTGAAATATCTCAGGCATACCAATACTTATATATAAGCAAAGCAATGCAGACATCTAAATAACTGAATCTATCACCTATCTTCAAGTACTTGAAGTACTATTCTGTAGAAGACCTATAAGACTGAGTTTTGCTTCACAAGTTAGAACTGTGATGGGCAGAAGTTACTAAAGGCATATTTAGACAATGTTGAGAAAAATCTTATAAACAATTTGAGCTGATTCAAAGTGGAATGGATTGCCTTGGGTAGTAATGAATTTGTCTTTATCCAGTGTCTTCTAGCAGTATTACTTGTCAGATGTGTTACAGTAGGAGTTCCTTTCAGGTATGAGTTGAACTAGATGGTCTCTGAGACACCTTCTAACACTTAACTTCTGTGATGATCTCTCCCATTAGATAAACTCCTTAACACTTTATTAGCGACCTAATGAACTATGTTCATTTATTGATTGATTCTATGATTGGTTGTTTTGCAAGGATAGTATATTTTTATAATCCTTTCAGACATAAAAATCACTTTTCTCCCAGGTACCTTGTGCAGTAGGTAGATAATACTAGATCTAGCAATCTATCATCTCAGTCATTTGTCTATCATCTATCTCTCTATTATTTAACTACCATCCCTCTCTATTTCTCTATATCTTTCATCTCTATGATCTTTCTCCCTCTAACATTTATCTATCATCCATCTATCTTCCCTCTTCCTCTCACTTTTCTTTCTCTGTCTCTCTCTCCCTCTGCCTTTTTCTCTAACTCCTCCTTTGCATAGAAGGAGAAACTAAGGATGAGAGAGGTTCAATAACTTTCCCCAGATCACAGATACGATAGGTGAGAACCAGGATTTGAACTCATATCTCCAGACTCTAGGTTCAATACCATATATTTTAGCATATTGACTCTAAAATAAGTTTTTAGATTATGAAATAAATTCTTAGTTTTTCTCCTAAATCCACTCAGTGTTTTTTTTTTCCCACTTAAAAGTAATACTAATGAAATCTTGAGGGAAAGATTAATGACAGACACATTTTGGCATATTTCTATTTTGATACAGCTTATCTCCCTTTAATTGCAGTTATACTGAAGGGAATAAGAGCAAAGAAAAAGAAAGCTATACATCTGATGTTTTCTGTAATAGGAGCACAATCTTGTAGCAACTTAAAAAAAAAACCTAGAGAAAACCTAGTCCCCATTTTTCAAAGTGGAAGCAGCTGGGTTGTATTTATGGACTCAAAGTATAGATTAGGTAAGCTGTATTCATCACTGCTTCTTCCTAGAGAAAAGTAGGGCATGCTTAATCTGGAAAGTTCCTAAATTCAGTGCAAACTTTATGCAAACAACATAAATTCTAATGCATTGAAAGCTAAAGAATACCAAAAGCCTTTTTGTTTTGCAAAAAGAGGGGAGGATGAGTGAAATTCCACTAGTGTTTTCTTAAGACTAATTCCTTCTCTTTTGCTAAGTACAAAAAATGAGAATATGCTTTTTGTATTTTAATAGATATTCCAATATTGAGAAATTTACTTACATGGATGATTCCCTAAAGGACCAATAACCTCCATTTTATTGCTTCAATATACTAACTTTCCTACTTCCTACCCTCGTGACCTGCTAGAAGGGCCCCTTCCATCACTTTAATGAGCCTTTAATAGGCCCACAAACCTCCACCACAGACTTGGGAGTAGACAAATTTAGTATACTGTTGAGACAGTATGGAATCACAGGATTCCATAGTTGAAAGGGACCTCAGAGACCATCTGGTCTAACACATACCTGACCAAGAATCCCCTCTGCAACATAGCTCATCAATAGCCTTCCAGTTTTTGCTTGAGGATTTCCAGTGAAAGAGAATCCATTATTTCTTGGGTGCCCCTTTGGACTTTTGGACTATCTTTAATTGTTAAGAAGTTCAAAATTAAATATACCTCATTGTATCAATTATTCCTAGTTCTGCCCTATGGTGCAAAGTGAGCAAATCTATTTGCTCTTCACCTTGACTAGTTCACACATTTCAGAACACCTATAATGTCTCACCTTGGACACTTGTAATGACAATTTAAATGGAAAGATCTTTCCCATTCATTAATAGGCCGATGTGACCTGCTTAAATCACATGTTGTGGGAGTAGCTTGCTGAACAAGTGGAATAGGAAGGGTGGAGCAGAACTGAGAGGAAGTTATTAAGAGCAGTTAAGGTAGAGTGAGAGCAAGGACACAGTCAAGCAGGCTCAGCTAGGCTTGTGAGTGCTTTTTTGGGGGAAGGCCCTCCCTGGGGGAAGGGGGGGAAGGATTGGGAATGGCTTTGTCCCCTGCAGTGAAAATGTATATTGACTTCTTGGCTACCTTGGCAGATTTGGCTTTCTGGGGTCTGAATAAATGTTTTTCTTCTGCCTTCTATATGGAGAGTTTGTTATACTTTGTGATTAGAACTATGCTGGCATACTCATAGTCGCCCTTGGTGCTGTGAATATTGCCTAGGCAATACAACACCCTAAGTTCCTTCAACTAATCTTCATAAAGCATAATTCTGAGACTCTTCAGTTTGTCAACATGCTTCCTAAACTATGTCACTGGGAAGCAAATATAATACTTGAGTTAGTTTCACTAGCCCACTGTTAATAGGAAAATTCTTAGTTCAGTCTTTTGCCCTGATTAATGAGGTAAAACTTGAGAAAAGAGAATTTAAAGGAGTTTATTAAAAATATATCAAGGTAGCAACATGTTGAGGGGCTGCTAGGTGCCACAATAAACAATGTTCTGGGCCTGGAGTCAGGAAGACTCATCTTCATGAATTCAAATCTGAATTCAAATGAGACACTGTGTGACCCTAGGCAAGTCACTTTAATCCTGTTTGCCTCAGTTCCTCATCTGTAAAATGAGTTGGAGAAAGAGATGGCACACCACTGCTGTATCTCTGCCATAAAAACCACATATGGCTACACAAAGAATCAGAAACAACTGAACCACAAAGTAAAATGTTGATGGGCTGATAGAGACTGGCAAGGGATTAAAGAAGGAGCCAGCTTTTATTGATAACTGTTGTAATTAGATTAAGACAATTCAGGTAGGTGCATATGAGCAAAAGGGGTTGGAACATTGCATCTTGGCTCCTCTCCAACTGCTGGTACATGTTGGCTAACAGGTAGCAGGGGACATGGTATTTGACCAATAGCAGGTAATAGAAATACTGCAGACTACCTGAGGCCTCCCCCAACAGAATCTCCCTCAATAGCAATTGACAAGGACTAGGAACAATGGGTCTCTGGGTCAGCATAACTTTCAACATCACCTCTTTATTTCTCAAAGACTATCCCCTCTTGAAGCACTTTAAAACTATGCTGTCTTTTCTATGCCATATAAACAGTAACTTCAAAACTATGCCAGTGGCTAGGAGGCAGAAAGAATACCTGGAAATTCTAGGTCCCTGTGTGAGGAAAAAACCCAACCAAATGTGTTTCTCAGTGTATTTCCATAGCACCTACAACCTATCACTATTTTGGTTATTCCAAGTCTTGGCAAGTGAGAACCTTTGATAATGCTGCTCAGCCCATAGCTCCAGGTGACATGGAAGAGATGGTCAGACACTTAGTGCAGTAGGTGTTTTATGAATGTTTTTTGGCTAAATGAATTGGATGAAATAATGAAGGGGATGGAAGCAAAGATCTGTTATGAAAATCTACAAAGGAACAAAACAGAGAAAAGGGTAATTTCATCAAGAGACCACAGGGGATAGCAGAAAGGATGGCAGAAAGAAAGGTTGTGAAACAAATAAACATGGGGATAAATAAAAATAAATTGATAATTTGAAAATCTGCTTCTAGTTTGGTCACAAAGACCAAAGTATCTTCCTGAATGTCAGGCATGTACAAATATATCATGGAATTTCAAATCTGGCACTAAGAAGTTATCTAACAATTATTAAGAGATTTAGAGCTAGAAGAAGCTTTAGAGTTCAGTTTGTCCAAGCTACTCATTTTATAAATGGAATGCTTAGGCCCATTGAGATAAAATGATTCCACTGCTCTGTGGAAGAATATAACATCGGTGAGGGAAGGAGTTATTTTCTGTTTTATTTCATAGCCCTAGTTCCTATCAGAGTGCCTCAATATATTTTGTGTTTAGTCGATTAGTTGTGTCCAACTCTTTGTGATCCCATTTGGGATTTTCTTGGCAAAGATGCTAGAGTGGTTTGCCATTTCCTTCTCCAACTCATTTTACAGATGAGGAAACTGAGGCAAATAGGGTTAAGTGACTTACTCAGGGTTACACACAGCTTGTAAGTGTCTGAGGCTGGATTTGAGCTAAAGTCCTCATAACTCCTGAGCTGGTGCTCTATATCCTGCACTAGCTAGCTGCCCTCAAATATAGCAAGCATTTAAAAACATTATTCAATTCGGTTTGCTAGATAAGGAAAACAAGTACTGTTTGGCTTACTTATTTCATACAGATAGGTCGGGGTAATTCCATTCTCCACAACAAATTTAAAAGGAAGCCAACTTGTATCATGGGTAGCCCAGTGGACAGTGTTGGACCTGCAGTCAGGAAAACCTCAGACACTGTTCAGCTCTGGTCAAGTCACTTGAATCTTTGCCTTATTTACTTACTTTGTAAAATGGATGATAATAACACCTACATCACCGGGTTGCTGGGAGAATACAATGAGATAATATTTGTAAAGAGCTTCATAAACCTTAAGTTCTATATAAATGCTGGTTATTAGCCTTTTCTAACTGTACTTTCTTAACTTTTTCCCTTAGTTAAACAAATATGTCTTCAATAGTTTGTTTTTTGTTGATGTGTTTGTTGTTCATCACATCTGGCCCCTTCTGATGCCTTCCCTTCAGTTTCCTTCTCCCAAGCCACTTCCATTCCTCCATTCTATCACCAATTCACTCTTAAAAGAAGCCTCTCTAAGTTATTCAAATGGAATGAGAACTCTTGCCTCTCTTATATTCTTTCTTGCAATTACCTTCCATAAGCAATCTATGTTTAAGTCTAAGAAAGGGGAAGGACAGGCCAAAATAAGGTTTTTTTTTAAAGTTTTATTCTTGGAACTCTTCATAATAAATAAATGTACACCTGAAGTTCACATGTTTGACACTGAGCTTTGACATGACATCAGACTAAGGCAATCACTGTATAGAACAAGTTGGATTAGGAAGAGACTATATCAAAGTACCAACCATTTTCATAAGCATATGATTATAAGTTTTGTGTTTATTTTTAAAGAATGATTATTGTATGGCAACTGATTTTGAAGTATTAACCAATCTCTTTTAAAACATAAATATCAGTGATGAAACATATAAAATAAGTTGGATAAAGTATTCTGATTAGGAAATGTATTTGAATGACTTTGTTATAAGTAAATGGCTACAAATATAAAATATTTAAGTAAAATATAGTCTTTTTTCATGCTCCATAGTTCTACCTTCTGCAAGAAAGGCTTGCTCTCATCCTCCTCAATCTCTTTGAGATTATATTCAATTTACAACATATACATTATATCTCTATCTCTTCTATGTACACAGTGTGTACAAAGTCTAGTGAAATGAAGTCTCTGATCTCTACTGATTTTATGGAGGACCAGCAACCTGAATCATTTGCAGTGAACTGCTGTTCACTAAACTAAGGAATGCAACCAGTAATAACAATGTAATGAATGTGTGGTGATCACATATTCACCAGTTGTAATATCTGCTGAGGCCTGCTTTCATAGTGTTGAATGACAAGAGCTCTGAATGGATCAGAATGGATGCAGGGCACCAGAATTCAGCACTGTATTTGGAGTCAGAGGGTCCAGGTTTGAACAATGGTTCCACTGCTTATTAAAATAAAGGAGTTGGTGGCTTCTAAAATTCCTTCCAGTTCTCAATCAATAGATACATTGATTGAGAACAATATTGTTATGTGTGAATGCAAAAAGGACTTGCTATTTCCTCTGCATAGAGACCTCCTTCCATTCTTCTTTGCAGTCTATCCATGACTCTAGAGAGAGCCAGGGAGCTGCTTGAGATTCAAAGAGGTTACATGACTAGCCTTGAATTATACAACAATTATGTCATAGGTAAACCCATATTATCTTAACCCCAATGCTCTACAATTTATTAAGTTGTACAGACTCTTTCTAATAGTAATAAACTTGTATTTCCTTATTCTTTAAACAAATAATACTTCAGGATTTTCAAAGATTGAACAGGACTCTCCTGAAGTGATTACTATTTCATAGAATTCAATCATTCTTGACATGCAAAAGACCATAGAAATCTATCCAAAGCTCATTATGTAGGTAAACTAAGGTGCAAGAGCCCATGTGAAATGGCATACAAGATGAGCACTGAATTTAGAGTTATATGACATGGGTTTGAGCTCATTTTGCCACTTAATAGCTTACATTATTTTGGGAAAGTTATTTCATTTTTGAAGTCCACAGTTTCTCTATTTGCAAAATGAGTGGGTTAGTTTAGATATCCTCAAAAGTCTCCTGAACTGATGCTTTGCCCATAAAAGAAGAGCCAAAATATGTTTCACTCTTTGTCACTTTTGCTTATAGGTGATATGCTGGGAAATAACTTTTGTGCTTCCATTCCTCCCCTCAGAAAAGTTTGGTACACTTAAAAATTTAACATGGAATAAAATATATAACAGTCCATAAAGCTTGAGCCTTCAGCATCTCACTTCTGACAAATCTATCAGTCTATGTTGTTGTTCTCTTTTCAGTTGTGTCTGATTCATCATGACCTCATTTGCGGTTTTCTTGGCAAATATACTGGAGTGGTTTGTCATTTCCTTCTCCATTTTTACAGAGGAAAAAACTGAGGAAAATAACATTAAGTGACTTTCCCAGTGTCAGAGAACTAGCAAGTGACTGAGCTATGACTTGAACTCAGATCTTTCAGACTCCAGGTCCAGTGTTCTATCCACTGAGACACCTAGCTGCATCATTCTCATTCATCCAGCTGCATAGATTCTATTGTCTACTAAAATGAAGCCTGAAAGGACCAGAGTCTCACATTGCATCCTGGGCCATCTCTAGCTATCCTGATGAATATCAGGCCACTAGATCCAGATGGCTCAGGGGAAGGTGAGGTTGGTGACCTTGCCCTTCCTCACTCAAATCAAAGTCAACTGCAAGTCATGTCATCATTCTGAAATCATAGTCCTCTTCAAGAACAAAGGACAAATACACAAGAGTATAGCCTACATTTTGTATAGCTATACATACTCTTAATTCTCTGCTCTGGGGATAGACTTAAAGAATATAGATTTTTCAAATGTATTTTTTTATCCTTTCAATTCAAGTAAACAAAAATGTACTATGTGGCAAGTATGACTGTTAAACTTTGTGGATATTTATTTTTTTGATGTAACGGGAGGTGAGGAATATGATGAGTTACTTTCAAAATCTTGTAACTTTGAAATAAAAATATAATTTCCCCCCTTTTTGGTATCTCTAGTCATTAGCAGAGCATCTGTCAAACAGTGGGTGCTTAATAAAAGCCTGTTGACTTGACTTTCATAAATGGGTGAGCCTAATTTCTCTGATGAATTCTTGTCACTTAGTAGCTGAGTTCTTAATAAGGCCCACTGGCCTCTTCATAAGAGGAGATGCGTAGATGTGGAAATGACCTTCTTGACTCCCAGTTCTCTGCCCTCTGATCTGTCCACATTCTTGCCAGATTATCTTAATAAACCAGTTATGATGATTCCACTGCATAAAAACCTTAAATATATTCTCATTGGGTATGAAATTATGGTCAAACAGTTCAACTTGTTCCCATATAATATGACTCCGGCCTTATCTCCTCCAACTTTCCTACAACTACTTTTCACTCTGGTCAAACTCAATTCCCTAAACAGGTCATATGTTTTTTGTGCCCCTGTACCTTTATTCAAGATATTCTCTATGTCTAGATTTCTCTCTCCCCTTATTTCACTGTCAGATTCTTACCAATTCTGGAAGGTTTAGGCTGCTTAGAGGTATCCCTAAATGGAACAGGTTAATTTGGAAGATTTTCCCTCACTTTAAATAAAGGCTGGAAGACCACTTTTGGGGAGGGAATTGTTGTTCAGGTATAAGTTGGACTATCTGGCTGCTCTTCCACCTGTGATTTTATGAGTACTAATCTTTCTAGAGAAAATAAAATGACAAACCCACAAGAATAAGCATTCATGTGAAACATGAAAAACCAGCTATTCCCAGCTAAATGTTCCATCAGACCATCTCTTAGAAGTCCTCATTTTCTGTCACATTGACAATGACACTTTAATGAAAACCACCAAAGCTATCAACTTGGACTCTCACACTCATAGTTCTGAACAGATAAACACACAGGAGAGAATGGCAGTGGGGGATAATGGAAAGGACATTGGCCTTAGACTCAGGTGGTTTGACTTGCAGTAATAGTTCCATAAGAGGAGTTACAGAGAGCAGATCACAGCGCTTTTCTCAACCTGTTTCCTATTTAATAAAATGGAAAGAATAATGTCTGACAATATTTGTAAAGTATTTAGCACAATTCCTGGAGCGTAGTAGTTGGTATATAAGGCTATCTTTGCTTCTCTTTCTCTTCTGCTTTTTTCTCCTCCTCCTCATTCTTCTTATTCTCCTCCTCCTCCTCCTGTTTCTCCTCCTTTTCCTCCTCCTCCTTTTTTCATTATTACTATGATCATTATCTCCCTTATTGGGTGGTTAAGAAAGTACTTTGAAAATAGTAAATTATTATACAAAAAGACATAAGAAATTGAGTGATGAATAACTCTTCTAACAGAAACAAAACACTAACCTTTGTGGATTATAGAAATGCTTAAATAATTCAGATCACCCAAGTAAATTACTTGATTACTTCTTTGGTCTGTTTCACTGGATACCATATAATTAAGAGTTGGACAGCACAAGAAACTATTTGAGTCCAAATATCACAGTCTAGTTGAAAAATGTTAACTAAATGTGGCTGCTGTTTTTATGTTCTAGATAAGAGTTTTCTTTTCAACTGAATCATATAATGCAGGAAAACAGAACTTAAAATATTTGTTCATCTCAGTAATTCTAAAACTTCAGAAATATGTGCAACGCATACCAGGGTCTACCAACCAGTTATTAACTGATGATGACAAAGATGATGAATTAGCCTGGCAAAAAAACTAGGTGAAAAGGCTAGCATTTCCTATGACCTTTTCAAATAAGTTGTGTTTCAGTGCCCTAATTTATACATAGTTCCCGAACCACAAGGTAACAGAATAAGTCAATGTGAACAGAGGAGGTATTTATTATAGCTTTTCTCTTACTAAAGAAGTTTGGAAAGACAGGATTGGTGAGTGGATGAATAAATAAATTAACTAATATGCCCTTTTCTGAAAGAATGGTAGAGCACAATGTCCAGAACATACTAAGTGTTCAACAATTGCTTATTGGTTTATTATTGAATTGATTATGGTTCTGAAAAACATCTAGAACTTGGGTTATGGAGGAGCAAGATCTGGTACATATAAATCAGGATATATGGAAAGGAAATGACTTAGGTAGATAGATCAATGGATAGGATGAGAAGCAAAAGTGGAAGGTCATTTTGTATTTTCATTTTTTAAAATATGTTCTTGTGCTAAAAAAATTCATTAGCCTGTTGCCAAACTATTGATGATGAGCCTTTCCCCACTTTGCCAGACTAATCATCAGAAGTAGATGCACTAAGACTGCACCTGAAGGTTTTCTAAGCTTGAAAGTGAAACAGACCAAGGAAGTCATCAAGTAATTTACTTGGGTGATCTTAAATATTCAAGCATTTCTATAATCTGCAGATTTATTTGTTTTATTTGTTTCTCTTCAAGAGCTATTCACCACTCAATTTCTTATGTCATTTTGTGCAACAATTAACTATTTTCAAAGTACTTTCATAGCCACCCAATAATGAAGGTGAAGATAATAGTAATAAAGAAAAAGGAGAAGGAGGAGGAGCATGCAGGTAGATGACCTCAGCTATCCAGGCTATGGAACCACTATGCTAAGAAGAAGTATCATAATATGACTTTTGTGAAATTATTTCAAAGACTGTTTAAGTTTAAGTACACAATGCAGAAAATAAACACCAGATTATTGACTGGGACAGTGTAGGAAAGGGTCTTAAAGATTATCTAATCCAACTTATTAAATTTATAGATGAGGAATTTTGGGACCTTGAGAAAGGTCCCACAATGAGTCAGTGACAAATTAGACTAGAGTCCAAGGTTTATGACTCCCTTCAAAGACTTCAAAGGTCTGAATCTCTATGCTTTCTAAAATGGTGTAGAAAAGAATATTAACTTTGCCTTCAACTCTGTATATAGTAGAGAAATTAGAATTATGTCGAGTAAACTACCCCAAGAAAGGCACAGTCCCAAAGTGCTCAGTGATGCAAGGAAAGGATAGAAAAAAGACTATTTATTTTGAAGATTGATAAAACATCTCAAATGTTTTATGGTTGGCAACATTCAAGATTTATTTTGCCAAACATTTTCTGTAACCCCCTGTATAATTCAATAAGAAACCTGAGATGCATGTTTCTAATTCATTTACACTTAACTCATTAAAATTTAGATCTGTAACATCTATCTGTAATATCCCAAAAGCCTTTTTCAAAATATCTGGAGTCTTATCTTTGATGTAAAAAAAATCACATTTTACCAACAACAAATGCAACTTTGACCTGGGAATATAAGTTTAAAGTCAAATCTTTTCCAGTTCTTAATACAGGAAGTTCAAATGTTCTCTTAAGCTAGGAAAACCACAACCCACAATGGAATCGTAAGTATTTTGTCTCCTTTAAACTGATGCTAATTATACATTTCATTCTGTGCCAGGAATGTAGAAACACCCAACTTTACCTTTAGTGAATGATATAGCCATGACATCCAAGTACCCATTTTAGGGGGATAAGAAATCCATTTTTTCTCAATCATTTTCAGTATTGATGTCATTTAGTTCGTGAAATATAACAGAACTTTGACTAGTCGCAGCTTCTGGGGACAAATTATTCTGTCTATCCAAACTTCTTCTATAGCTAAATGTTTACTCTCAATAAAACATAGGTTTCTAGAAGCTAGGGATTATGAACTTTGTGCTTGGCATAGAGACTTGCATAAATTAGATAATTAAGAAATTTTAGAATTCAGTTGCAAATTTGGACATAAGAAGATTTTCACATCTAAACATGTGTTTCTATATATTTGAATAATTTAAGTGGAGATCTTTTAAAAACTGAATTATATACTCCCTCACTTTCTTAAATACAGGGCACAAAATATAAGTAAATTTTCCTTACTGAATTAGCATTAACATTATTAACATGCAATTTGAAAGAGATTTCACAGATCAGAAGATTAAGATCAGGAAGGGACCTTAGAGGTCATCTAGTCCAAAGTCTCTTATTTATAAGTATGGTTAAATGTAGTCACTTAATTCTCATAATTAGTAAATGAGGAAATTTGCGCACAAACCCAGCTTTTGTCATTTCCAATTGGTATTACTTCCATCATACCATATTACTCTTAAAATAATCATTATATTATGTTATATGTTATAATGATACCTACTTGGGTATGTAAAACTTCATGGATTTACACTACATGGCCTCACACTACTGATTTTTAAATTTTCATTCTACTTTTACTATTTTTTTGTCTTCTTCATTTATGTCAGGTTGTCAGTCATTGCTCTTGCTTCTCTCATTGAGCCTATAATCCACTGTGGATTTGGTAATAAATTGGCAGGTAACAGATAAATTGGTAATAGATAAATTGAAGGAGCAGTGAATTGAGCACTGGGTGTGGAGTCAGGAAGACCTGGTCTTAAATGGGGCTTCAGACACTAGATATGGGACCTTGGGCAAGTCACTTAACTTCTGTTTCCCTTAGTTTCCTACTGTAAAATGGGGATAATAACAGTACCTACCTTTCAAGATTGTAACAATGTCATTAATAATATTAAGATATTATCTGTAAAGCACTTAGTATAATAACTGGTATATAGAAGTCACTATATAAATTCTATTCCATTCTCTCCCTGCCCTTCCTAACTGTTTGGAAAACAATCATTATTATTACTGTATTAACATAATATAGTATATATTTAATTCAAGTCATTAAGTATTTATTGAACATTCACTAAGGGACAGGCACTTTTCTATACACTAGGAATAGAAAAGAAAAAATGAAAACTATCCTCGTTCATAACAAATTTATATTTGTATATATTTATAATTAAATTTAAAAATATACAAAGAAAAAAAATGTTGAGGGGTGGGAGGACACTAACAATTTTCTGGGTGGGGTGGGAGACCAGTGATAATTAGAGACGTGGATTAGCAAAGATTTCTTTCTTAAATTGTGGAATTCTGTAAGGAAACTTTAGCTTCTCTTTTCCCCTCATCTTTTTATTTCTCCCCCAGGCAGTGAATTATGAAGAGGAGTAGCCTGGTGACAGAGCAGTCAAGGCTTCATGTCTATTACAGTGATGACTTTGGGTGAGGAATTCCCTGAACTATAAGGATCTGGAAAACCTCAGTCTGAAAATTTATTGAATATCCCTTCCCATGCCCCAGCATCAATGTTGACCAGGTTGACTTGCTGAGGTGAGAACCATGCTAAGTGGGGGAGGAGAATGTGCAATTGTCTACTTTGAAAGGGCTAGCAGGTATGCAAGTATGCAACATTAAGGGAATACTGAGAGACTAGGACTTCTGGGAAATTACCTCAGGTGAATGGGTAGCTGCCCTCATCCCAAAAAGTATATTAATAGTTATTTACATTATATCAAAATAATATGAATGGCAACACCCAAGATATGTTAACCATAAAATATCTGAGGTGTTTTATCAGTTCTCAAAGTCATAGTCTTTTCCATCTTTTTCTGTATCCTGAACTTTTGGGGCTCTGCTATTACATGATATGATATTACACAATTATAATCATATCATATAAAATTATTAATGCAAACATAAAACATATGATGCAATATATTCTGTACAATATAATTAATATATATAATCAATATTACACAGTTCTATTAATATGCTTATTAATGGTTACTACTATAAGAGAATACAATATAACATTTTATAATATTTACCATTTCATATTATATCATAATTTACTAATGTTAGTAATAGATACATTATTTATTTATCATAAATAGATTGAAAATAATTGTGTAATAGTAGATAGGAAGTTATCTGCCAGACCAGACAGACTTGGGTTTAAGTGCTGCTTCTGAGACATAATGTCTCTGTGACTGGGTAAGTCATTTTCCTGCTCGGTGCTATCAGTCAACTCTCCATAACTAAACATTATACAACCACTGCAAATTTGTATTGGTAGCGAGTATTTATTTCCTCCAGGGAAGTTCCTTATGCCAATGAAATGGTCAATTAAATGAAATGCCAATGAAATTACTGGAATGGATAAAATAATAGTATATTTTCTAAATAGAGTGCCTGTGCTTCAGTGGACAGCTTTTATGACATCTCTTTTGACAGCTCATGAAACTTTCTTTTAAAATTCTTAGAGGAAAGCTAGATTCTTGGAGCATTTTACTCTTTGATAATGTAACATCCAGCTAAGCAAAATGCAACTATACATGCAGATAGTTTGAAAGAAGCTCATGTTTTACTAAAGTAGATTCAAGGGACCTACTTTCACAGTGTTATTGTCAATGTTATGTTAGTGAACCTCAAAACACATATTTAGAAAAAATTGCCTTTATGACAGCTGAGAAGACAGGCAGATTTGGTCTGAGAGAATGGAAGGGTATCTACAGCTATCTATATCTTTATATATAGCTATCTGTATCTCTATATTACATATACTTCTCCATATCTACATTCCATATCAAAATCTACATCTATTCCATATAATCTGTATCTATATCTACATTTCCCCTCAGATGTCTCTATAAATAATGCCTGGAATTCCAAAAATTAAGGCTGTTCTTTTGGCTTAAGACATTGTTTCCAAAGGAAACTGTAAAAATGAATGTTATAAACTGACAGTATCTTATAATGCATGAACAGATATTAATTTCTTTCTTAATGAACAAAAAAGAGGGTCCTGAAGGGATACACACTCAACTAAAGCAAAATATTCCATTTTGGAAAGATTTAAGTTGGAGGAAGTTTTTCCTTACATTCCAGCTTTCACCTATTCCTTTTAATTCAGTTTCTGAGACTATGCTGAACAAATCTAAACTCTTTCCTACTTAGAAGTCCTTTAATTACCTGAAGACTGTGATTCTGTTTCCTCTAAGTCTTTTGTCTAGGCTAACATTTAGGTCTTGATTATGTGATCCAGTATATTACCTACTATTTCTAGCTATCAGTCATTTCTAGATTTTATAAATATGCCTTCTAAACCTTCATTCAAGTCACTGATGAAAATCTTGAATAGGACAAAGCAAAGGAGCATACCAGTAACAATGAACTAGTAGGCTGACAGTGACTAATCACTAGTAGGACAGTTGCTTAAAAGTTATGAATCCACCTAAATGTAATATCAATCAACGCAGAATTTTTCTAAACTAGTTTACAAGATAAGACATTTTCTCAGATGTTTAGCTGAAATCAGAGTACACAATATCTTTCCCTAAAGTCCTCAAGATAAGAGGAGATGCTGGGTCCACAAGCTACATCACATCACAAAAGAAAACAGGAATAATTTTACAAAAAATGAACAAACAGTGTCTCCTGGTGATCACCAGTTTCTTCTGTATGTGGTTTCTTGAATTTACTTTCAAAATCTGGCTCATCCAGGCTTATGTAAGTCACTTTTTGTTCTCTATGATTTCTTACATTTTAATGACATTTGTTATATGAGTGCTTTGTATGCCATTTTATTCAATAGACTGGCATATAATTTAACTGAATCTTGAAATTTGAACTTAGTTAAAAGGTTTGGTTGTTTTCCTATCTCCTTACTAAATTTTAATGCTCTCAGATATATTTATTTTATTCTTTCTCATCTGAAAACATTATTTTTAGTGGAAATCTCTATTTGACTCTCACAAAAGTAAGGCAATCATTTTACTTCCTAATTATCGCTGTTCCTTGAACATGATATTTCATCTTACATCTCAGTGCCTTTAGCTGGCAATCTCCATGCCTGGAATGGTCTCCCTCCTCACCTCTGCCTCTTAGTTTACCTGAATTCTTTCAAGACTAAGCACATATCTGAACTTTTGTATGAGACCTTCCTTCTCTTCTCCCCCTATGCCACTAGTCTATTGCCCTCTAAGACGATCTTCCCTTTGCTCTGTATATGTATGTGTGACTGTGCATTTATTTACAAATTGCTTCCCCCATTCAGTTAATGAACTACTTGACTAGAGGGGCTGTTATTGCCTTTCTTTACTTCTTCAGCACTTATCACAATGCCTGTCACATAGTAAGCACTTAACACATGTCTATTTATTGACCAGCAAGAATTAAAAGAGACATAGAAGCTGAGTAGTTCTCTTTTTGCCCTGTCATATGAAGGAATTTGTCCAAAGGAATGAATTTTCAAATTCTTGTTCCTCCTATAACAGAGCTGTTTTTTTTTTTCCCTTTCCTTGGCCCTTTCTCAAACCTCTTCTTTTCTGAAACAGTTTTGACATTCCTCTTACATGTTTTTGCCACAGTTTTATTTTCTTCCTTAGTTATATAATTCTCATTTGACCTTTTGTATGTCTTTTCTTTTTTTTAAATCTGAGCTCATCAGTGAGCTTCCTATGTGGCTACCTTGGTTTATTTAAGTGCCTTCCCTTTTTCTTCCTCATCAAGAAAACACAATTACATACTGAAAGTTATATTTGTTTAGAGACTCCTACACTTGTGTATCATTTTCTACAGTGTCCATTTTTCTCTATTCCTGAATTTTTTGAAATAGACTTTCCTAAATTCTAAGATAATAAGAAATTGCATTTGTAAATTGATTTCTGGTTAATGAAGTACTTTTATCACAATCTTGTGAAATTATTATTCTGGGTCAAGATGGTAGCTTAGAGGAAGCAAACTAGTCAAACTCTTCCAACACTGCCCACCAAATAAGTTTAAAATAGCACCTCAAGTTGAATTTTGGAGCATCAGAGTGAACAAAAGGTCAGGGTGAGACATTTTTCAAGCCTAAGAAAACTTAAGAGTTCAGTAGGAGAGGTCTGTGACTCTGAGGCAGTGGCCAGCCCAGAGCACAAGGGGAAGCAGCACCAGCTGCAAGTATTGAAGACAGCTTTGATAGCAGCAGCAGAAGTTTTGGGAACTCTCTCCCCGGAGATCGTAAGAGGACCTGACAACTGGTCAGAAAGGGAGTATAGAGAACCATTTGCTGGCACTGGAAGTAGCTAATGCTAATTGGCAGCTCTATTGACCATTTGCAGTTCTTGGCCATGGTTGGTCATGAGGAAACAGAGGCCCTGGTCATAGTTCCAAAGCAGAGGGGAGCACTAGTGCTTGTGGTTGCAGGAGAGCAGGGGACCTGGTCACAGTTCCAGGTCCAAGAGGAGTGCTTGCATTTGCAGCTGCAGGGAAACAGAGACCCTTACGAGGTAAAGACCAGGGCATAGACCAGGAGAACAGGGACCATCTCTCTCCCAGGATTTTGCACCTTGAGAACACTGAAAACTTACAGACCCCCAGTGATAACTCTGAAAACAGCCACACAGAAAATCCTGAAGCTTGACATAATGCCTCCCCATCCCCAGGGGAGCAGAGTCCAACTTTAACATAAAGTCCAAAGTCAAGAAATAGGCTAGAAAAATGGGCAAACAACAACAAAAAAGAACTTGTCTATGAAAAATCATTAGAGTGGCAGGGAAGATCAAGACACCAATGTGGAAAACAACATGAAAACATCTATCAGCAAAGCCTCAAAGAAAAATGCTGATTGGACACACATGCCTGGAAGAGTTAAATAAAGAGATAGTAGAAGAAAATTAGGGAAAGAAATGAGAGTAATGCAAGAAAATTACAAAAACAGAATTAAAAAAGAGGCACAAAAATACTGAAGAAAATAACATCTTAAAAAAGAACTGGCTTAATGATAAAAGAGACACAAGAATTCATTAAAGAAAAGATATTAAAAATCAAAATAGGCCAAATGGAAAATGAGGTACAAAAATTCACTGAAGAAAAGAATGCCTTAAAAATTAGAATTAGGCAAGTGGAAACTAATTATTCCATGAGACCTCAAGAAACAATTAAACAAAGTACAAAGAATGAAAAAAATAGAAAATGTAAAATATCTCATTGGAAAAACAACTGATCTGGAAAATAGATCAAAGACAGATAACTTAAGAATTATTGTACCACCTGAATTTCATGATCAAAAACAGAGCCTAGTCATTATATTTCAGGAAATTACAAGGGAAAGAGGATAAATCAGAAATTAAAAGGATCCATCAATCACTTTCTGAAAAGAAATGGAAAATGGAAACCCCCAGAAATATTATAACTATATTCCAGAGCTCCCATGTCAAGAATTAAATATTGCAAGCAGCCAGAAAGAAACAATTCAAATATGATAGAGTTACAGTTGGGATCACATAAGATTTAGCAGTTTCCATCTTAAATGAGGAGAAGATTTAGAATATTATTTTCCAGAAGGCAAGAGAGCAAAAATTACAACCAAGAATAATCTATCCATCAAAACTGAGTATAATCCTTCAGGGGGAAACAGACATGAACAGAATAAATGAGGATTACTGATGAAAAGCTCAGAGCTATATGGAAAATTTGATATCCAAGCACAAAACTCAAGAGAAGCATAAAAATGTAAAAAATAAAGAGAAATCATAAGAGATTCAATGAAGTTAAACTATTTACATTTGCACATAGGAAGATGATACATGTAATTCATTTTCACATACACACACATATATGCATTTGTATGCATGTATATATATGTATACATACACATACTTACCCAATAGGGAAATAGGAGAGGAAAGAGATAAAAGAAGGGGGAGTATGATAAAAGGGAAGGCAGATTAAGCAAGGCAGTGGTCAGAATAAAAACAGACTTTGGAGGAAGAACAGGAGAGAGAGACAGAGACAGAGAAGATGGGGAAGAAGAAGAAAGAAGAAGAAGAAGAAGAAGAAGAAGAAGAAGAAGAAGAAGAAGAAGAAGAAGAAGAAGAAGAAGAAGAAGGAGGAGGAGGAGGAGGAGGAGGAGGAGGAGGAGGAGGAGGAGGAGGAGAAACAGAAGAAAATAGGATGGAGAGAAATACACATTTAGTGAATGTGTGAATGTAAGTGTGAATGGGATGAGCTTATCCATAAAACAGAAGTGGATATATTAGAAACCAGAATCCAACAATATGTTCTTTATAAGAGGCACACTTAAGACAGAAAGACACACATAGCATCAAAACAAAGACTGAAACAGAATCTTTTATGCTTCAGGTGATGAAAAAAAGGCAGGTGTTTAGATAATGATCTCAGACAAAACAAATGCAAAAACAAAACAGTTAAAAGAGATGATCACAAAAATTACATTTTCATAAAAATGTACCATAAACAATGAAATAATATTAAAAATTATTGTAGCAAGTTTCTCTGATAAAGACCTCTCAAATATATAGAGAAGTGAGGCAAATTTATAAAAATTAGAGCCATTCTCTAATTGATACATTGTCAAGGGATATGAACAGGCAGTTTTCAGAAGAAATCCAAACTATATTTTTCATATGAAAAAAACCTCTAAATCACTATTGGTTGGAGAAATGAAAATTAAAACAATTCTGAAGTACTACCTCACACCTCTCAGAAATGGCAAATGATAGAATGGATGGGTAATTACAGGTACACTAATGAACTGTTGGCAGAATTAAGAACTGGGCCAACCATCCTGGAGAACAACCTGGAACTATGCTCAGAGGATTATACTTTTCTGTGCAAACCTTTGACCCATCAAAGCCACTACTAAATTTGTACCCCAAATAGATCAAAGAAAAAGGAAAATGACCCATTTGTACAAAAATATTTATAGCAAGTCTTTTTGTTCCAGCAAAGAATTTGAAATTGAGGGGATGTTCATCAATTGGAGACTGTCTGAACAAATTAGGGCATATGATTGTGATGGAGTACTATTGTACTATAAGAAATAATGAGGGGGATGGTTGCAGGGAGAAAAAAAACAAAATGGGAAGACCTATGTAAACTGATGAGGTGAGGAGAACCAGGAGATCACTGGACACAACAGCAATACTGTAATGATTAACTGTGAAACACTTCACTATTCTGACTAATACAATGACACAAGAAAATTCAAAAGAACTATGATGAAAGAATTCTATATGCCTCCAGAAAAGAACTGATAGACTTGGACTGCAAACTGAAGTATAGCTTTCTCACTTTATTTTTTTGCCTTTTTTGCAATATGGATAATATAGAAATATGTTTTGCATGATTTCACATGAATAATTAATATCATATTACTTGCCTTCTTAGTGGATAGGGGAAGGGCAGGAAGGAGGGAAGAAATTTGGAACTTAATTTTTTTAAATGTTAAAAAACAAATATTGAAACAAAAATAGTATCATTATTCTGATTGTACAAATGAGAAACTGAGTTTCAGAAAAATTAAATGACTTGTACAAAGCTGCAAACCTAATGAATGGCAGGAACGGTACTCAAACACAGATCTTTTGATTCTTAGTTCAGAGATCTTTGCTTAAAATTACATATAATAAATATGTAATCTAGTTATATTTGATAATGAGTGTTTTTTTTTGAAAACACCCAATCTTCATTTTTTTTCACTAATATTAATTGTATAACAGCATTGCTTTTCCCTAAGGTTTCCATCACTTCTATAGTACCAACCAATTCTTTCTTGTTCATTAGGATTAAATTGAGAGGAGCTGTTCCCTTTATTGCTTTCTCTCTACCTTTTGAAAGAGGAAAACTGTCAGCAAGGTCAACCAAGAAAGCATCAAATGTTCTACTTTTAGCATCTTGGAAGTTCTAGATTAGTGTAATAAATTAATCTCTGATTTTATCCTGTGCCTGTTGATTGGCTTGAGAAATAGTCTCTGGTAAACTCAGAAAATACTATTTTGTTATTTCACGTTGTTGACTTATGAGAAAAAAAGAGAATTTTAACCACAGTGGAATCCTTTGACAAAAGATTTTTTTAAGCTTGTATGCTATATACTAAATAAGGAAATTCATAGAAAGAATGCTGAGAAGGTAAGGGATATAAAATGATTTAATGCTATTTTAGTTTCTCCCTAAGAAGAAAAAAAAATGGTTCAATACCACATATCAACTTGCTTTTTTATCAGGGAAATTTGTGGTAAATTTGTCATTCTCAAAATGCCACAACCTAATTCTTTTTTTTCTTAACAATAGTCTTGGTGTGAAACAAATGGAAAATGAGTCAGTAATAGCCAAAAGGGCGAGCTAAGTTGTTTTGCTTATTCATTTCCTATTAAGTTTGTAATACATGACTTAACCTTGAATTTTCACTTTAGGCTTAGAATGAGCCCTCAAACAAAAAGAATTTTCCCCTGAAACCTCTCCTCAAATTCTTCCTTCTAGCCAAAGAAAAGTACAAATTTTCACGATGGTTCCTTTAAAAATGGAAAAACGAAAGTAGAAACTTGAACATTTTCCCACGGTCAATGAGTCAGTCAGAGAGCATGGAGTTCCTTGGCTAAAAGGTCTAACCCACTAAATCATGTCTATTTTATGACCAATTAAGGAGTCAGTTAAGCAGAACATATCTGAGGCAATTTAGACTCAAGCACCAGACTGGGCAAACAGTAGATGTTTTCATTTAAAGAAATTTAAAAAGAATTTTTAAAATGAATTGAAAATTTGTAGGTTTATGGTGATTCAACTTAGACTACTGAATTTCAGCACTAGAAGGGCACTCAGTGACTACTCATTCTAAGCCATGCTTAAACAGCAGCCGCAATTTATGCCAAGTGAACCCTTAGACTTTTCTTGAAAATTTCCAGAGGCAATAGGGTAAGGTGAGAAATGGTACAGAACATTCTATTTTAGAACAGCTAATTGTTAGAAAGTTTTTCTTAATTTCAAGCCTAAATCTTCCTCTTTAGAACTTATTAAAATTCTTTCCCTCTAGTTTTGTACTCTAGAGTCAAGCAGATCCAATCTATTCCTCTTCCACATGCCAGCTCTTCAAGCTTCAGTAGAAATCAGTCATGCTACTGAACAACTTGGGAGTAAACTAGTAAACTTCTAGTGCCTCTATTATTTTTATAAAATTATTTTATTAATATATTTTGCTTTTATAACATATTCAGTTCTGACTACATACCCCTCCCTCTTTCTCCAAATTTTAGTCAACCTTAGCAAGAAAGATAAAGAGTTAAAAAAAGAGGTTTAGTAAAATTAAACAGCATATCCATCATATCTAAGAGTCTATACAATATGCCACACCCAGTGTTTCCCACCCTGCAAAAAAAAGGGGATGGAAAGGAAGTCCATTTAAAAAAAACCTTCTCCAGAACCAAGTTTGGTTATTGTAACTGAGGGATTTTATTCTTTTGGATGAAAATTTAGAAGTATTGTGGAAGGGGAAAGAATCATTAATCTCAATAACATTTTCATTTCTCAAAAGCTACAGAGATGATCTCACAAAATTCAGTAAGAGCCTATGTAATCAAGCAGATCATCTCATCTTGATACTATCAGTGACATTGAGCAGACTTAGAGCCATAGAGTCAAATGGGACCTTGAACTCATCTATCTTATCTAGCCCCCTCTCTTCAAACTAGTCAATGTCACCATTAGAGAGGACAAGTAGATTTCGTTCCTCTTCTTGAAGTTCTCCATGGGGATTCTACAACTTGCCTTGATGTCTCTTTCTAGAATATAACCCCACACTAGAATTAAAGAAGTCTCTCCTTATGTACAACTGAATAATTCTGTTTTCCTTTATTTCTTATTAGCTACATCTTCCAGAAATAGGACCTTGAAGGACTCTTCCAGCTGTATATACACAGAACCATGATTATAGATTGAGAGCTAGAAAAGATTTCAGAAAATATCTAGTCTAGTCCCCTACTTGATAGGTGAGGAAAATGAAATCCATAGAGATTAAATGACTTGCCCAAGGTCACATAGGTAGTTAAGTGTCTGAGCTGGCACTTGAAACCAGATCTTTTGATACCAAGTCGAGGTTCTTTTTCCATACCACATGATATCTGACTGAGGAACCACTGGTTATAAGGAAAGCATAGTCACATTGCAAAAATCATTTTTAAAAAAGAATCAGTAAAATATGGAAAATATAAATAAAGTAAAAGGATAAATTGGATCATTAAGGTTAAGAAATGTCATGAAGGAAAAATTTGTCAAAGGATAATGAGGCCTCTCTGGGTAGGAAAACAGGAAGTGTATTCCAAGTGAAACTTAGGTTACCTAGTCTGTCAGTTGAAATTTTCTCTTATGCTCACCAGAGTTTAGGATTTCCAGATTCCACATTTTAGCTTTGGGGTGTGACTAGCTTTTTCAAGACCTGGATTATTTCAAAAGGATATTTGATAGGGCAATGGTGTATATATTACAAAAACACATTTACTTACACCATTTCAGCACATACAGTAAGTGGAAAATTTCTCTCCTCCTCACATGTTTTTAGTGAGTAAGTAAGTAAGAAGCTGGGCCAAGTAATAATTGTGAATGAAAAAAAAATATGGAATTCAATATTCACAAGGAGGAATAAAAGTACAAACTCAGACTCTAGATTTTTCTTATTGATGAGTGAAAGTTTAGTATTTTCTTTCCACAGTTATTTCCACACTCATTAGTAAAGCTTGGGAGGGTGAACTTAATAAACTTGAAGTGAGTGGCAGAGGGTAATTTGGAAAGCATTTTGATTGTTTTTTTCCTTCATTGTGTATAATTTGTTTGGTAGATAAATTATCATCTGTGTGTATTAAAGGCTATGTTTTAGGCACTGTCCTAAATTCTAGGGATACAAAGAAAGGCAAAAATTATCCCCTCCCTCAAGAATCATTCTAAAGGGAGAAACAACATAGATTCAAGATATGTGAACGGTAGAAGGAGGAAGACTCTAACAGCTGGGCCAACCTGAAAAGGTTTCCTATAGAAGATGTCATTTGAACTCGAAGTCTTGAAAGAAGTCTGGAAATCTTTAAAGAATATAGTTAGTCAATAAACATGAATTAAGTGCCTACTGCATGTGCTAAGTAGCATAGAGAAAAAGAAAGGGAAGGTATTCCCTGCTTTAAAGGAAATCACAGTCTAATGAAGGAGTGGCATATAGACTAGTATGTACTAACAAGGCACATACAGGATGAAACTAGAGATGATAAAAGGAAGGCACTAGAAATAAGGGGTATCAGGAAAGGCTTCTTGCAGAAGGTGGGATTTGAGTTGGGGCTTAAAGGAAGTTAGGGAAGGCAAGAGACAGACATGAGGAAAAAGAATAGTCCAGCAATGGAGGACAACCAGTGAAAATGCCCCAAGTCTGGAGATACACTCTTTTATGTGACAAATAGTAAGGAGACCAATGTCACCAGACTTCAGAGTAAAAGGTGATGATAAGATATAAGAAAGACTGGGAAGATTGGCAGAGGGGGAAGATGTAAAGGGCTTTGAATGCAAAACTGAGGATTTTAGATTTGATTTTAGTGGTGATTGTTGTAATTCGTCCTTCATTTTCAGACCAATGACATCATGACTGATGTCTTGACTTGTGCATGAATTGGATTTAAGTGAGGCAGTGTTATGCAAAGTCATCAGCCTCACTCTTTCTTCTAGAGACATCAGCATCCATTGGTAACACAAAAGTCAAGACAACTGGTGATGACCCGGGACACAACAGACGGCCTTGGCATCTTTGATGTCCAACCAAACTCTAGGTGCTCCACAGTGACTGCTTCAGCTGCCTTTGCCTTCTTGGAGCCACATGTGATAGTGGGTGTGTCCTGAACTAAGATCTAGGCAAAGGACACAGTAGGAGTAGTCAGACATATAGGAGGAAAACTAGGAAAGAGTAGTGTCATGAAAGAGAGAAAAAAGTAAAATTAAGAAGATTGATTGAAAAAAGAGGTAGAGACAGAATTTCAAGCATGGAGGCAGCAGAGTTCACCAGTATAAAATCACTGAGATGGGAAATAAGAATCTCCAGTGCAATGGACCATAAAATGGGCTAGTGTGGATGGATTTGAAAGTGCATTGTTGGGAGTAGGATGTAAGAAGATTGGAAAGGTAGGAAGGGACCAGATCATCATAAGTTTTAGATGTAAACTAAATTAATTTATATTTGACAACGGAGGTAATAGGGAGTCTGGAGTTTACCAGAAGAAAGGAAGGAAGTAACACAGGAAGACCTGCACGTTAGGAAAATCATTTTGGTGAATGTTTGGAAAATAAATTAGAAAGGGACATACTTAAAGCAGGGAGATCAGTTAGACTATTGTAATAGTCCAGGCTAGAAGAAGTGAACCAGTGCCTTTTCACTGTTAGTGGAAATAATGTTTACAAGTGATGTTATAAAGATAGAAATGACCAGATTTGGCAACTGTCCAGATATATGTGGTGACTGGGAGTAAATTGTGGGGAGGTACACTAAGGCTGTAAGTCTGAATAATTAGGAGGATGGTGATATCCTCAACAGTAATAGAAAAAATAGGGAAAGTGGAATAATGTATATTCTATTTGGGGCATGTGGACTTTAAGAAGCTTACTGGATATCCGATTTGAAACAACTTATAGATAGTAGTGATATGGGGCTGTAGCTATCTGGATGAATATAAATATACACATACACATACTAAATGCATGTACATGCACATATACATGCCCACATATATACTACATATATTTGTGTATATGTAACAATACATGTATATACATATGCATGTATATATGTGTGTGTTTGTTCATATATATATGTATGTATGTATGCGTGTATTACAGAGATCGTAAAGATGGTAATTGAACCCATGGAATCTAGGGTCAATCACTTATGGTGGTGAAGAAACAAGGCATATTTCAATTAAAAAATGAATGGTAACAGAGAAAATTAAGATCCGTTTCAAGCCTTTTCCTTACATTAGTGACTATATTTGAAAGAAGATAATATAAATGAACCTTCATTCAAGAAAAAATAAAGTTAACACCTGCCCTATTATATGGTTAATATGGTTATATATTTAACTCTGAAATTCATTTCTTCTTAGAGAAGTGTGGCAAATTCATCATTCATGGCTTCCACCTTAAATCTGCAGAGTGCCCTCACCTTAGAGAATTCCACAATTACTGGTTTATTTCTTCCTCACATCCCTGTGAGGTAGGCAAAAAAGGTATAATTAGTCCGATTATGGATCACAGATTTAGAGGAAGGAGAGACCTTAGTCTGAACCCCTCTAATTTTACAGTTCAGAAAAAAAAAAATGGACTTTAGAGAGAATTTCCATTTGTCACATGGCTCTTAAGTGGGCGTGTTCAATCTTAGATCTAGATTTTTTTTAACTCCAAATGAGAATTATAGAGGAGATGAAAATATACTTCTTATAATGAAAACAGCATGTAACCTCAAGATACATATTTAACTATGTAGTGGTCATTTTAATGAGATCATAGCTTCATATGAAGATAGTGTGAGGTGACAGATATGAAGTCAGGAAGACAGATTTCAATTCTGCCTGTGATAATTTATAGCTGTGTGATCCTGGGTAATTGACTAAATCTTTGTGCTTCAGGCAGTCTCTAGGATTTAAGAACTAAATCATCGGTGACATTCAGTCTTAAGTGGTCTAGGGAATTCCCACAACAAGAATTCTCCTAATTGAGAAAATCATAGGTTCTTTTTATATAATATCCTGATGTACAAGGATACCCCCTAGATGATCTGGCACTCCAAAGTAACTGGCAATTCCAAGGTTCAGGATGAGAATGGCTAGGGCAGGGTAGTGTGGTGAAGGCATGGAGCAGTGAGTCAATGGCATAGGCAGAGTATGAGGGTGCCTATGTGGTAAGGTCTTACACATAATAGAGAGAACCCTCCCCATTCACTCCTAAATAATGGGGATGATTGTTTTGGTTTAAGGCTTTGTCCTTTAATTAAATTGTCACTATTCCCGAAAGGATAACAGATTAACCTCCATCAATCATTTTTTGTACATCAATGGACATGAGTTCAGAGAGCATATTCCTACTGGAAAGAGAATATGAAATGTACCATATGAACATGAAAAACATGTGAAGTGTTAGACAGAGAAAAAAAGGGAGAAAGTTACTAAAACTATTCATTCTGTTTGTACAAGTCTTGTCAATCCAACCTTTCCCAAGAGCTTTCACTTTTTCTCCTATCCAAATGCTCACTAAGCTGGCTGTTTTTAACTTGGAAATACTGTGTGAGTAAGAACCAGAGGCAGAAACAATTATGCTCTTTCACTATATAAACAATTTTGAGTACAGCTAGCTCTGCACCCATCTCCAGATATTCTTTTGCCTCCTCCTACTTGTCTAGACATAACGTGACATACAGCTCAGTTACCTGTGTTCCTAGAATGGCTGGCTTGATTTCTATGACTTGTGGTCTCATCATACATTAATTATTCCTGTCATTCCATTTTGATAGATTTAGTCAAAGGATTTTAAGCCACACTGACCTCTATCTAAGGATCTTAATGCATCTTATAAATAGCAACTGATTTTTTTTAAACTGTGGCATCTGTATAAGTACTACTGACATTATTCAGGAACCAGAAAATAAAGGTCAGAGAAACTCAGAGATATATTCTGTATCATGCTTAGAGCATAATGGACATAGGAAAAGACATTTTTTGGATCCAAATTTGGATCCAACACTCCTAACAATATCTTGTTCAAGGACACATGGCGAATCACTAGAAAGAGCCAAGAACTGACCTCAGGAGGCATGATTTCCAGTTTCCTGAAGAGAAAACCACATCCCTTTCTTACCAAGTCAATGGAACATTTCTAACAAAATCTCCCATAGGACTTACCTCCTGTTAGCATGACAGCACATTTGCACATACAGTTGTCATTATCAGCATCTTTCGTGCTAAAATCAGCACCATGTAAGATCAGACTACTCTGTTTTCCTGCTGTCCCACTGTGGCCCTTTAAATACAACCTAAAGTTGGAACAAAGAAAAATCAAATAAAACTTTCAACCAAACACAGTTCTTGTCATATTGACTGATTATGTACTTCAGTTTTTCTCTTTATTTCCTTTCTGCTCTGAAACAGAACACACCTCATTGAGATCACCAGTAAATCAATGTAAGGCAAAATGATAAAAATAACAACATTAATAACATTAACAACTTTGGGAATATTCAAAGTTCTTTCAATAATACCAGAATCTCTCTGAATCAAAGATCTATATTTTTAACTCTCATATTTTAGCAGTGTAGTACGTCTTTGAATCAAGGAATATGACATTTGAGTCATGTTTGATAATTATAATTTTGTTACATTTATTTTTGAATTTTTTGGCATGTCATTCTTTTCATTTACATTGTTGCAGTTACTGTGCATAATATTTTTGACTCTATTTCACTCTGCATCAATTCATATAGATATTTCCTTGCTTCTCTGTATTCATCATATACATATTTTCTTACAGCATAGTAAGTAATGTTCTGCTACATTCATGTACCACAACTTGTTTAGCTGTTTCCTCATTGATGGGCATCTACTTGTTTCTGATTCATAGCTATTAAAAATGCTTTTCTGAATATTTTAGAGTACTTGGGAATTTTCTTCTTATTGATAGCTTCCTCATGGTATAAACCCCAGTAATGGAGTCTCTGGTTCAAAGGATATGGACACTTTAGTCACCTTATTTACATAATTCCAAAGTGTTTTTCAAATTGTTGGTATCATTTCATATCTCCACGATAACATTTCTGAGTGCTTTTCATTCCACAACCTCTCCAACATTGACTATTGTCATTTTTGGCCATTTTTTTTGCCAACTTGCAAAGTGTGAGGTAAAATTCCATGGTTGTTTCTATTTGCTTCTCTTATTATTAATGATTTAGAATATTCTTTCATGTGATTGTGTATACATTGCAATTGTTCTTTGGAGAACTGTTCATATGTTTTGCTCATTTATCTATTGGGGAATGGCTATATAACATAAATATATGTATATATATATATATATATATATATATATACATACATATGCGCATACATATATAGATTATCTTGCTATAGATCTATCAGTTGATTTATCTTTAGTTTATATGCCTTAGATATCAGATTATTAGAGAAATTTGATGCAAAGTGTTTTTCCTATTCATTCACTTCCCTTCTTATCCAAGGATACTCTATTTTGGATAAACTCAACTGTTAGCTTTTTCCTGAACTTTGTCCTCTATGGCATCTCTACACCTGTTCAGGCTGTTGCTCATGACAGAAATGTGCTCCTACATAGGATCACAGATTTAGAGCTAGAAGGGACCTAAGAAGTCATTCTGTCCAATCTTCATATTTTACAGAGTAAACTGTTTCCTAAAGTAAAAAAAATTGACTTGTCTAAGGCCACACAGATAATAAATGGCAAAGCCAGAATTTTAACCTTGATCCTGTGACTCAAATTCCAACTTGCTGTTCAGTGTACCATACTGCCTGTTGAAATTCTCTATATCCTTCAAGACCCAGGTGTCACCAGGTTAATAAAGCCTTTGTCCAGCTGAAAGAGTTCTCTATCTCCACAAATTTTGTCATAGTGTTTTGTCTGAATTTCTATTTCATCCTTAATGCAGTCTATTATGTATCACATTCATTTGTGTTTATGGCAAATCTACCTATTAGATGTTAAACTCTTCGCAGGACAGAATTGTCATTCAATTTTAAGCCTTGTTTATTCGCTGTCTAGCACAATGAAAAGCACATAGTAGGCTTGTTGAATTTTTGAATTTAATTGAATTGTATTAGTATGCTATTTTAAACCAAGAAAGAACAAAAAAAATTACAGTACTCTACCACAAATAATTTTAAAAGAAAAATATTGATTCATATTAAAGACAACAATTAAGAACTTGAATTACCAAAAAGATGATTCATAGTTAAGTGGATGTTTATCATCAATAAAAATTACTGGTGATTTAAAATTGTTTATGAGGTCTGGATTGTGTGATTACAGGTAGATCTGCTTGCAGGTTCATGTCTCATGTTTCTTTTAAATATACCATGCTAGAAAGGCATTTCAAAGTCATGACACAGCATTTCAAAATTGAAAACAGTCACGCGATACAGCATATGTGGAGGGGAAAAAATGGGAAGAGAAAAAGATAAGACAATTGATGGAAGATTCTGCTGTTCTGTCCATTTTAAGTACTTGGTCTTTTTCTCTCACAGATTACTTATGAAGTGTATGTATTTGTGCGTGTGTGTGTGTGTGTTTGTGTGTGTGAATGTGTGTATGAGAGAGAAAGACAGAGAGACAGGGACAGGGCTTGTGTCGGAAAGAGGGTGTGAGTGTTGGTAACAGGATGTTTTCCTCTGGATCCATCTGCAAACCATCAGTGTTAGTCTACTAGTCTTGGAAATTCTATTGTCTCATTAGTATGAGCATTGGTAATCAATTGTCAGGAGGCTAGAGAGAGAAGATAAAAGAATTACCATCTTTTTCCATTGCCTTTACTGTGTTCTCTGCCTTGTTAATTTCATTGACTCCCAGAGTTTCAACTACCATCTGTACACAGATGATATCCGAATCTATATATCCCCTTCTACTCTCTCTTCTTAGCTCTACGACCTGAAGTTCCAAATGTTCATAGGACACCTGGATTTTCTATCAGCATCATCTGATATGCCGCACATACAGAATCAAGCCCATTCTATTTTCCCTGATAATTCTCCCTCTGATTTTGCTACTTTTGTCTGTGACGGTGTAATCTTCTGGATCTTCCAGATATATAACCTCGGGGTTCTCTTTTATTCTTTTATCACCTTTACTCCTCATATTCATTCTGTTTATACAAGTCTTGTCAATCCAACCTTTCCCAAGAGCTTTCACTTTTTCTCCTATCCAAATGCTCACTAAGCTGGCTGTTTTTAACTTGGAAATACTGTTACAACTTTCAAATGTCTCTCTAGGATGGTATCATTAAAGGTAAAATGGCATATGCTCAAAAATACTTACAAATGTATATCTAAATATAATTTTATATCGCTAGTGAGTTTTCATTGGTGGTGAAGATCCTTTAAAATATGAATTCATTTTATTGTTAGTTTGATTATTGAACATTAAATTCATGTCCCCTCTTTCTTATATCCAGTGCTACCAACTTAATACAGTCATTCATTAACATCTGTTTGGACTATCATAATAACCTTCAAACGTAACTTCTCTTCTTCATATTCTCTCACCTCCAATTCATCATTCAAAACTTGATCAAAATAATATTTCATATGTATAAGTAGCTGTGTTATTTTTCTCATAAGTCAGCAGCAACTCCCTATTGCCTACAAAACAATTTTCAAACTTCTCTTCTTGGCATTCAAGACTCGCTACAATTTGATTTCATTCTATCTTTCTTGCCTTAGCATTTATAATTCTATCCTTAGTATCCATGATCTTCTAGCCAAAATGAGCTATAGAGCCAACATCCACGTGGAATGTGCTCTTACATCTCAGGGTCACACTCTTCTCTCTGCCTACCATGACTTTCCTTTTGTTTTTGCTTATTAATAACATCTTAAATGTTCTTTAGAGCTCAAATGTCATTTCCTCTAGAATTCAGTCAATGACTCTTCAGTCAATGACAACCATTTCCCTCAGCTGTCCTATTGTCTGGGTTGTGTACCCCTTTAATGCACTTATCATGTCATGTTGTGTTTTATAGTTATCTGTGTTGATGTCTCATCAGCTCTACAACATCATAAATTTCTGAAGCACGAAGACCATATCTTATATATTACTCACTACCTATCAGTGTTTTGCATGCAGTAGGCAGATAAATGCATTTATTGTTATTGTAATCTATTACTTTTTATTCTCCAAAAAGGAGAAAACAAATTCCTGATACAAAAGGTCAACTTGATTGTCTTTACCCAGGTACTGCTTCATTTAATACATCTCCTAGATTTCTATCCAGCTACACTTTTCCTTGCCAACTTAGTTATCACCAGAAATTTTCCTTTTTTTATCTGTTTGCTAATTAAATTGCCTGTCTCTAGCATAGAGTGAGTTAGGTGAGCCCTGACTCGCTATTCCACTCTCTAGGTCTCTAGCATATTCCAGTAATCAACAGGTCTATTCACTGAAAAATGGAGCCCCAGAAATGATCTTTCAAAGGCCCTATTGAATTATCAGAATACATTGGCATATTTGAGTGGATATATTATCTCATTCCCTTGCTTTTTAAAGATGACATGTAGAAAATATCCCCCTACTTCCTTTCATTCTTGTTTCAAGTAATATCATTGCTCTTAATGATTACTGATGGGACTCCACTGAATGCTAAAGGGCATTCACCCAGTGAATAACTCTCCAGATGGAAGGCACTAAAATGGGGGAGGCTGTGGAGGAATGTTCTAAATTTCCCAGCATATGTCTCTTTGTTTCCTAATTTCTTTGAAGTACTCTCATTGCCCCATTATGAATCCCTGGACATGTGTTCAAAACACAAACATATTTTCAGTTAAATCTAATAGTTAAAGTTATTTCTAAAGAAAAATAATAGCTAGGGAGAGAATGCTAGACTAAAATAACAAGTATAATAACATTCCTAGAAGGACACTTTTAAAACAGAAAGAGGGGAAAAAAGATGCAAGACAGTGACTCTTCATAGAAACCAACTTCTGATACAGTATATATCCACTAGCTGGAAATAAAGTAGACATTTCAGTATATAATATGATAACTCTATTTAAATTTCAATGAAGTCACAATAACCTTACACCCTAGTTTATACATGGCAGAGGATTCTATTATTACCGATAAGCTGCTTAGATAACAGGAAACTTAAGGATGTGCTAGAGCCAGCACCAACCAGCTTGCAAGAGCTGATTGTTAAATTATCAGGGTGAACATTTACACCTCAGATATTAGCAAATCAGGGCTTTAATTACTGCTTTTTTTTATCACTTTAACTTAAGAAATTGATGGATAAAATGTTAATAACACATATTGAACTGAAAAGTGTGTTATGCCTAAATTTTTTCCCTGGAGAGCTGGTTGTTAAACATTTACCAGTATACCATTTGGATACAATTGGTATGTCTTGGATCAGGAATTCTGGTAAAGAAGTTCCCAGTACCAATGCAGGTCAGCACCTTCTTTACAAGTTATGGTCTTAGAACAGGGTTTCTTTCTTTTTTTTTTTTTTAATGTGAGAGAGAAAGAGAGAAAGAGAGAGAGAGAGAGAGAGAGAGAGAGAGAGAGAGAGAGAGAGAGAATGGGCAATATAGAAGAGACTTTTGACCTTTCCTTAAAATAATAATCTTTTAAAAATTAATAATTTAAGGCAATACCAAATTCTGGTTACAGAGGAATAAATGTAAAAATAGAATTTTTTCCCTCCAAGTTCATAGATGCCCCTGAAATTTATCTGGTCCTCTTTGAAAACAAAAGGCAAACACAGCAAGAACAAATCCCAAACCTTAGACATTGGGTTAAGAATTCCTGTTGTAGAGTGTTGCCTAGAGCCTTGATGGGTTTAGTGACTTGCCTAGGGTCGCACAGTCAATACTTAAACCAAGGTCTTCTTGCTCTGAGCACTGCTCTTTATCAGACCCTCTATGCTGCCTACAAAATTTAGTGAATTATTTTTATACCAGTCATGAATCATCCAGGTTTATAATTACCTAGAACAAAACTTTCTGTCTAGGTATCTGATCCAGGTAAAATAAGGTTCAAGTACAAGTATATTCCTCTCTGTAACTGAGACAAAACTAAGATGGTTCCCTACCCAAATACTATGAAATGCTGGTTGATGAGCAGAGTGGCAGTTCTGGCCATTGTTCCTGAAGCCTTTTCATATATATTTAACTACCTCCACTATCTCTAGCTTCTTAATCCATACATTCAATATCCTGTTATATGTGGTAATAGGAAGACACTCTTTAAATCAGACTGGAATCCATGAAATTATATGCCATTAAAAAGAATACCTTAACAAAAATGTTCCTCCTCCACACTACATTTTTGCATATCCTTTTCCAGTTAGTGTAGACGTGGCTTAAGTGAAAGATGATGTGTTATGAGATAAAAACCACACGTTCACTCCAGAGCAAAGCAGTTGGCCTCACGACAGACAACAGAAAGAAGCTGCCAAAATTCTGCTATACACACAATTGGATGTGACCAAGTAGGCCGCCAAAAACCAGAATCAGGGTATTTGACCCTTTCAACATATTCTTCCTAATTAAGAAAAAATATTTATGAGCAATATATAGCCAGCTTTTTTTTTTCTCCACTGGTTTTATAAAATGCAGAAAAATATATAAGGGGAGATATAGCAGGTGATTTTATATTCTTCTCCTTCTTGATTCTTTAGTCATGTAGAATAAAAATCAGGTCACATCTTTTCTTTCATGTATGACATCTTAAAGAGGCAATGTGGCATTGCCACCACATATCCAGTCTGAGTCAAGAAGACCTGAATTCAAATCCTGATTCTGATGCGTAGTAGCTATGTGATCTTGAGCAAATCATTTTACCTCTCTGTAACCCAAGAAACTCTCCAATATCATAAATGGTAGAGCAGATGCTGGCCTGTATTGGTACATGGAGTAGCTCATGGGAGTCTCTATACCACTGAAATAAGAGATCTGGTCACAACAGAAATAAACAAAAATGACAAGTATAGAGAATAAATCATAAAAACAAATTCAGGAGGAATTTCCTAATAATGCGCTTATAGAAGCAAAGATTTAGAGCTGGAATGAACCTCAAAGTTCTTCTAATCCAAGTCCCTCATTTGCAGAAGAGGAAACTGAGGTCCACAGAGGAGAAGAGACTTGTCCAAAGACAAGATAGGGACTGGAAAGATTTGAACCCAAATTCTCTATCTCCAAATGCAGGGTTGATTCTACTAAATACCCTTTTCTAAACTACTATGAATGCAATAGAGTCTTTTCAAATAAGTGAAGTATTCATCCTTGGGATAATATTTTTTTTCCTTTCTCTAAAACAATTAGCCTCACACCAAAATTCATTTCCCACTGTGATATCTATCTTTACTTTAAAGATTGTCACATCAGTCACATATTCACTTTTCTTTTATACTCTCGGGGTAAAACTTTCCTTCCTTATCCAAGTCAGTGGGAGTTGTATTTATGACAAATTATGGGTTGGCCCTCACTCTTTCAAACAGTAGACAGATGCTCGAATATCTGAACTCCAAAGTCTTAGGTACTGACAAGTCAAGCAGATTTTTGTGTTAGCTCTGAGAACTCCCTCAGCTGCCATATGGAACTAGTTTGTCTTTCTCACAATTATTTAAGGAAAAAAAAGTGATCTCCATGCTTTTCCACTAAGGCCTAGTAGCAGTGACTGACAGTGATAGGGCTTGGTGACACAATCACTTAAGAGATCCCTTTGTTTAGGAACATCTCTGTGCAACTTGTGTCACACACAGGCCCAAGCAACAAATGTAGAACACATGACAGTTTTCAAAACTGCAATTAAACAATAAAATTTTCCCCACAAGGAAGTAATAAGAAAATGCACCTTCATCCCTACACTGGAGGTATGGGGGACTACAGGTACGGACCATTTAATAGGCTATCAGATTCAGTTGATTTGTTGGTTACTTTAGGTAACCAACCTCCTTTTTTTTTTTTTTCTTTCTTTCTTTCTTTCTTTCTTTCTTTCTTTCTTTCTTTCTTTCTTTCTTTCTTTCTTTCTTTCTTTCTTTCTCTTTCTTTCTTTCTTTCTTTCTCTTCTTTCCTTCCTTCCTTCCTTCCTTCCTTCCTTCCTTCCTTCCTTCCTTCCTTCCTTCCTTCCTTCCTTCCTTCCTTTCTTTCTTTTTCATTACAAAGAATGATTTAATGGGAGAGGAGAAGGATTCATTCAGGCATGAAAATAATGTAAAAAAGATGTCAATAAAAATTTTAAAATATTGTAAGTGGAAATTTAAGATAAAATGTTTTTTTAAAATCACTTCTCCTGAATGTATTCAAGGGGGGAGGTAGAGGGTGTGTGTGTGTGTGTGTGTGTGTGTGTGTGTGTGTGTGTGTGTGTGTGTGTGTGTGTGTGTGTGTGTGCGCTAGCACGGTGGGGCAAAGGGCACCATTGTTTTTATTACCCTAAACTGTAGGTGTTTTTCTTTTAATTAGATTTTCTCTGTTTCTAGGCAGAAGTCCATTAATTGATTTGGTATTCTGGAGATTCTTATAAATTGAGTCAAGTTATGAGAGAAAGTTATTAATTTAGTTCTAGACACCCATGATTTTTAGCTAGTTGTAAATGAGGTCAAGGAAAACCACTTTTTTGGTGGAGGGTGAATGTATCTGTTCAAACTTTCATAATTATCTTAAGGACTTACTTTGCTGATTCTTTTATAAGTGATGAGAAAGGATGGTACATTATCTTTACAACATATTATGAGTAATAAAAATGAATGGCATATCTCTGCCTTATAGGAGCTTACAATTTGGTTGGAAAGATAAACTATTACAGCTTACATTTATATAACATGTGGCAGTTTTCAATATGAAATACATGAACGTGCAATAGATCTATGATTTTATCAGCACCCTGTGTGGTAATTCCCCACAGAAGATCAAAGCCTACTTATGGCTCCATAGATAAGACCTAGTGAGTTGTCTGAAACATTTAAAGATTAAGTGATTTGACTAATTTAAATACCTAATAAGTATCAGGGGCAATATTTGAATCTAGGTTTTCTTAAACCCAAATTCAGCATTGTGTGTCATGAAACAAATGGAGATAATGGAAGGCAATAGATTTCCATAATTATGAAATCACAGTGGCTTAGATTTGGAAGTGACCTCAGAGGCCAATTCTCATCTGAAGAAGGATTCTATCGAGAACAAATTTGCCTCAGGCTCATTTAGTCACTTCTTAAAGTCTCCAAGTGATGATGAACTCATTATTTTCCAAAGTTGCCATCTTTCCTGGTAGATATTTCTGGTGTGGAGATTTTTCTTATATTGAATCAAGCAACCTGTATGCAAACTTCTACCTATGAAATTATGTCTAATGTAATTGAAAACAAAAGATGTCTCATAATGAATAATTTCATCTTTCCCATTAGTAGCTGAAGTTTAAATATAGCACTGTCAGAGGTATGGACACCTTTTTGATGAATCCTCAAATTTTACATGCCCATTATAGAACGTTTCTTGTTCTCCAGTTTTTTCAGCGATGCTCAACTTTTAATGACCCCATTTGGGATTTTCTTGGCAAAGATACTAAAATGGTTTGCCATTCCCTTGTCCTGCTCATTTGACAGATGAGAAGAGTGAGGCAAACAAGGTTAAATGACTTGTCCAGGGTCTCACACCCTAGAGGGCACACTTGTCTGTCAGTAAATGCCCAATGCTGCATTTGAACTCAGGTCATCTTGTCTCTAGGTCTGGTGCTCTACCCACCACACCAACTCTATGTCCACAGAACACAGCAAGACTCATCTCCCCAGAAAACTTGTGCAAAATAAAAAGGTATCATTTACAATTACAATGACAAATGTATTGTCTTGGAGTCATTTTCTATGAGGGGAGAAGATAGGTGTTTTGCCAACATACAAAAGCAAAACATGACTTTGCCATACAATAGTGCCCATATGTTTGGCAAGATGTGTACCACAACAAAGAAAAAATGTCTTGGTATGGAGAGACTAAGTGAAGGGAAGAATATGAATTATAGCCATTTCTGAGCATAAGAGAAATAACTGAGGAGCTCTGTTTAATCATTTTATGTCTTAATGAAATTACCAGAAATAATTAGAATAACAACTTAAGGAGAAAGGGTCAATGATCAAGATTACACAGGTAACCTACAGAGTGAGGATTTTCACCCAGGTCTTTGGACTCCAAATCTAGTACATTTTCATAATATTATATTGATTGTTTCCAACAAAACACTAGTTAATCCAAAAGTTTTTGAAAGTCACGATAAGCTCCTAAAGATAATTTTTAGGCTTGCAATGATCTAGCAATCTAATGGGCTGCATTTTAAAATATAGAAAATGCATTATTCTGGCTAAATAGCATTGCTGTTTGTTTCTTTCAAAATAACTTCTCATTTTAAAAAAACTTAATTTTTTGCCAGATATAAAAAAATCCATTATTAAGAGATGCTGGTATTGTCTGAAATAATTTATGTAAAGAAAAAGTTTGCATTTATAAATTCTTAAATACAGATAATTAGATTTTTGTTTTACAATTAAAATCTGATTTTGAAATGTGTTTAATGTCAGTTGTCTCATAATCCACAAAACTATATTACAGTGCATTGATAATGGGTCTGGAATGAGTTTGTAACTGCCAGAAGACAAAGATTTAAAGAAACAGCTTAAGGAATAACACATTAAGATAAATATTTGGGAGTCTACATGAGACTATTAAGATTTATTATGGGACCTATGTCAAGAGATGTGTGCTTTCTGTTGGGAAATTCCCACTGGAAATGGTCTAACCATTTTTGGAATTACATTTCAAAAGTTATTTCTTCATTATCACAGGAAAAGGGACATGGTTTAAAATACCAAATCTTTAGATTATAATACCTTTAGTTGAAAGTTCTTCTATGTAGCTTAGTGTCTATGTTTGTAAGACACATTCTGTACATCTTGATTGCCTATAGGAGGTGATATGACAGAGACTTGTCTGTGGGAGTGGCTCTCAGTTTATTTTCAAGGGACTGTCAATACGATAAAAGAGTAGGGATAAATGACCTTTTATTATATGATACAGTTGATGGAATTATTACAAAGTGCTTGATTGTGCATGTGAGACAGAACATTTTGTCCCAGTTGTGTGCATGACATAGATAAGAAATTTACATGTGGACAGTCTAAAGCAATTCACGGAGAGGACAAAAGAGAATTTTAAGTGTTAAATTTGTCCAGCTAAGAATTAAGGGAATGATAGATATCTACAGATATCTCTGTAATACTGACACTAAATAGATATAGATAGATAGATCTGTTTTATAAAACAGAGTATCAGTAGGAAAAATAGAATAATTTTTTAAAAAGTCAGTCAAGTTCTTTTATTTCTAGAAACTCATGAAATATCCCCAAATCCAGTGACCCTCAGGCCTATGTGACTCCTTTCTGCATTTGCAGAGATGGTGTAAAATGAGTAAGAAAGCACTGAGACTCAAATAGTTTATCTTGGTCTAGACCTTGGTCCAGCTTCTGGGAAGCAAATTCCAGTCACCGATGTATACAATAATAGTAGTGTGTATAGTTTTAATTTTTGTGAAGTGTTTTACAAATATAATTTCATTTGATCCTTACAACAGTCCTATTGTACTATTAAGCTCATTTTACAGAGGCAAACAGACATTAAGTGACTTGCCCTGAGTCATAAAGCTAATATATATCTGAAGGAATTGGATTTAAGTTCAGCATTCTGTCCACTGTGCCATCTAACTAGTTTAGTAACTGTTCTGCAATTATAATCTTAGAGGGAACTGGGGGGCATTGAAAAGTTAATGATTTATTTAGGTTCAGAGATAAACCTTAAACCCAGGTATTATTGACTCAAATCTTGCTTCCTTTCCGCTATGCCGTGTTTCCATATACTTAAAACTATCTTCTAAAATGAATTTAGTTGTTGCTACTTTCATTGTATGATTTTTTTACAGTGTTCTGTGAATTGGGACACTACCAGAAGAGCTTACATTTCTCTGTAATGAAATCCTAAAAGTGCTTAACTGTGGAAAGCATAATAATGGCATTGGTTGGAATAAGGCAATAAGGAGTAAAGCAAAGTAGAGTCAAATAGAAAGGGTTAATAATATTTGGAGGGAAGTGTCCAATGGATTGTCCCAAATCTGTTGTTGGATCTGTTACATTAATTTGCATCAATAACCCAAATAAAGGGATAACTGTTGGGTTTATCAAATGTATAGATAACATCAATCTGGGATTGATACTTTGAATAATAGATTGAAGATCCCAAATTATCTCAATAGGAGAGAACACCTGTGAGAATCTAGTAACACAAAATTTAATAGAAAAAATAGTACAGCACTTGAATTTTAAAAAGAACACTTTTTAAATATAGCATGAAAAATGTATGTAAACTATAGGACACACAAAAATCAGATGTGTTAGTGGACCACAAGCTTAGTGCAAGCCAGCATGAGGTTGAGTTAGTTAAAAGGCAACTACAGGCTCCATTAACATGAGCATAGGGTCTTCTAGGATAAGGAGGCGAAAGGTCCTTCACGTTCTGACTTGGTCATACCACCTTTGGCAAGTTGATTTCCTTTTTTGGATCTGGATTTTAGAAAGGATGTTATTTGAGAGATTTCAGTGTATAATAGGACCAGGAGGACCAGAATAAATCCTCCACTTTAATTGCAGGTAATTTGTAAATCACTTGTCTTCTACACTTTTCATCCTCCTCATTCACCTCCCACTAGAAAACCTGAATTCTACTCCCTCCCTGCTGAATCTTAGGCTCAAATAGAAAGCTTTACTTTTCTCCTGCCCAGAACCATCCTCGATGTCACTTCTCAGCCATTTTCAATCTATGGTGGAATGCATATACTCTGCCCTCTAGTTCCCTTTTGGTGCTATCTTTTACTAATTAAAATGTAAGCTCCTTAAGGCAGAGACTGCTGATTACTTACTTGTATATTTGTATCCCTTGTGTTTAACATAGAAAGTGTTCAATAAATCTGTTTTCATTTGTTTAGTATGGAATAGTAGTAAAAGTATTGGTCTGAAGTCAGAGGTTGTTGTTCAGTCATATCCAACTCTTTGTGACCCCATTTGGGATTTTCTTGGCAAAGATACTGAAGTGAGTTGCCATTTCCTTCTCCCACTAGTTTTACAGATGAGAAACTGAGGCAAACAGGGTTAAGTGACTCGCCCAGGGTCAAGACACTAGTCTGAGGTCAGATTTGAACTCAGGAAGATGAGTCTTCCTGACTGTAAGTCCAATCAGATGATTACGTTTTAATTCTTATTTCGTCATTGACCAACTGCGTGTGTCTTCATCCATAAAAATCAAAGGTTTGGATTAAATGGCCTTTAAATGGTTCATTGAGGACTTTGAAACCCTTCCATTTTAACACATTTCCCTATTAAAATACTCCCCTTTTCAATTACATATCTATGTGAGGCTGGATTTTTTTCATACACTTCAACCAAAATAGCATATAGCAATGGATTGAATACAAAAGCAGATATGGGAATTCAACTATCTTCTATTAAGCCAGACAGTAAAGAGATGCAAAATGACATGAAACAGTGCCACTCTCTTCATAGTTTTTTGGAAAATACAGTTATTTTTCATAACATGTATGCTTATGTTAAGATGTAATGGGTCAATTATTGCTATTTTAAATTCACATTTTAAAAAATATTGTTTTTTATTTCTAACATGGTGAATAGCTATAGATATAATTCACATAAACAAAAACTCTTTAGGGTCTTCAATAATTATTTTATGTAAAGGGGTCCTGAGACCAAAATATTTGTGAACTCTGGGACTAGATAACCTTTAAATTTACCCTGCTCTAATTCTATGATCTTATTTGTTTTGTGAGTTACTAACACCTTGATCTGTATATGTTGCCCCCATTAATTCATATGGATATTTGAAATTATGCTTGTAAGAGTCAAGAAAACTGGCTGTTCCTATAATAAAAATAGGAGTGTTACAGAGGAGCACTTCAGTGTGAATAACAGAAGAAAAACATTGAATGTAGATGATACCTCTACTTCAAAGTATATCATTCTTCTTAAAAACAAGTAATTAAAAGCAGTGTATTTTTAATAAATATTTCTCATCACATAGTACATTTCCCTATATTCAAGTTTTGACATTTTCAACTCCCTTTAATAAGTCTCTCTCTGTTGACTTGCAAATCCAAATATGTTGATGAATTAAACAAAAATAAGTTTATCCTCCAAGCAGGTTTTCTCAAGCTCTCTTGACACTGGGAATATTGTTGCAAGTGACCCAAGTTTCAAAACCCCTGTGAAACATAGGCTCCAATGTTTCTCAACTTGACATGAAATTTGCACAGTACGCACAAACTAGTTATAAATTCTGCCTCCAAGGAAAATAGAGAATCTCCATCCTGTTATCTCTGGGTACAACAACTTGGTTGAAGGACTTGCACTGAGAGTATACTATATTCTGCACCAAAAACATTTTAATGGTATCTATGTCAATAACGTAATTGTTCCAAAGGTCTTAAAATTAGACACTACAGTGACACATTGTTTCTAGTTCAAAATAAAATAAACACTCTTTGCAGGATTCCTTCAGTTTTCTAAGAATATACAAGGAAAATAGTAAGTGCCAAAATGAATGATGCAGCACTAAGACCCCTTTAAAAAAATACCAACAGGCTCTTAAACATATTTCAACTCCCTTGGCGTCATCTGTGGCTGATAAAAAGTCAACTTTGAATGAACGGTTCACTGATAGTCACCCATTTATGGTCCAGGCTCTCAAAGGATGCTGAAACAACTAAGCCAACTTCTCATCTTAACTCCTTTCTATGATACTCCTTCAAAATGAAGGTCTTAACCTTGAAAAGTTACGAGTAAGCGTGGTGACTTCTTCCCAGTGAATAGTCTCATGATATGGATTTTCCTCTTTTTTTACTTAAAAATCAGGCATAATATTCTTACATCCACACCTTTTGAAAGAAAATAGTGCAACAGAGATGGTGAGCATGCTGTTGAAAAATACTGAGGCACATATAGGATGGGTTAAATAAGGGATAGATATTTTATTCCATAAGAATATAGTTTTTAATGACACCAAGGAAAGTTCATTTGCAAGTAATGTCTAATACCTATGGCTTCAGGAATTTGAGAAGGGAATGGAAGATGGTTTTCTTTTAGAATTGAAGAGATTTATACCACATAGCATGGTGGTAAGCGATCCAGATACAGTCTAGCTACCCCAAAGGTGAAGTAATGACAAGGGTCCTCAGACATTCTCTCTTAAAATCAACATGCATCACTTTGCATGTACATTTATTTCTTTTTATATATCTTGTATCCCTTTGGTAGAATGCAATAAGGTCTTTGAGAGTGAGGATTGCTTCCTTTTTCTCTTGTCTTTGTATCCACAGCATGAAAAATTGGCTATGGGTGAGTAATAGGATATAGACAATGATTATAATACTTTCATATAAAAAGTAAAAACATATCAATCGTCATGATGATGAAACCAAACAAGCCTTAAAAGCCTTAGTTAGCAATTTCTTGATATACTTGCCAAGCAAAGAGATATGGCAGCCAAAAGCAACAAAGTTTTAGAATATAAGCTCATTTGCAAAATCCTTCAGAGAAGAAAGACAGGAGATTATGAGTGGTATCACTTCATAAAACAGAAATGTGATTATTTAAAAGAGGACTTTCCCAGTCTCCTTTAGCGCCAGTATCTTCTCCCTATGGATTATTATCTGTCTGTCTGTCTATCTGTCTGTCTATCTGTCTGTCTATCTATCTATCTATCTATCTATCTATCTATCTATCTATCTATCTATCTATCTATCTATCTATCTATGTATCTATCTATCTATCTGTCATCTTTCTATGTATATTTACATATCATGTTTGTACATAGTTGTTACGTGTTGTCTCCCCCACTAAATTGCTTGAGGTCAGGGGTTATCTTTTACCTTTTTTCATATTCCTAGTGCTTATCACAGTGCCTGGCACATGGTAGGCAATAAGTGCTAATTGATTAATTGCTTGGAGGGTAAAACCAGAGAGAAGAAAGTCTTAGCAACAGATCTAAGCAAAATCATTCTGAGGGTATTTTAGGATGAATAAAAGGAGAATAACAAGGAGAAGAAGCAAAAAGATCTGAACAGATATTTAAAGCACTTTTCACCCTTAAGGACAGTGGAGTCACCAAAGTATGAGATATACTTATAAAGGAAATATATACATGCATTAAAGAAAATAAAGACTAGAAAAACAGCTAGATGAATCCAAATGTATGTAAAGGACATAACTGTGAGGGCAATGAGGGTCTGATTCACAAGATTTTTGAAAGAGAGCAAAATACCAAAAGATGAGGGAAATAATCTTACACTTTACCTATATGAAAGGCAACAGAGAAAATAAGAAACAACCAAACTTTATTTGCATATTCCTATCATTATCTATCTACTTCTCTCTCTCTCTCTCTCTCTCTCTCTCTCTCACTCGCTCTCGCTCTCTCTCTCTCATCTATCTACCTACTTATCTGTCTATCTTATGAGAATAATCTATACACATGTTAAGGGCATCCTTAACAAGGGCAAGTAAAAGGCAAGATTTATAAGTGAAGATCTAAGTAGACCAAGTAGATCAGTGGGTTTCCTCATTATGATAGTCAGGCAACATATTTAATGAAGATATTCAGTTGAATATTTATGCAATTTATACAATTGCTTTGAAGATATAGAGAATGTAAAGTCCTACTATGTTAACTATTTAAAAAAGCTTTTGATTTAGTAGAACAAAATGCTACTTCAATGGCTCAATTCAACAGGGTATCTCCAATACATGCATTAACATTATGCAAGATTTTTTGAAAGATGGTGAATATAATAAACTTGTTCAAGCACTTTCTGATTGTAAATATCTAGTGATACAAGAGAGGGAGACCTAAGCTCTCCTTAGAGGTTCACCACTGCCATGGAGGAGACTCACTACAGAGCTTATATTAAAAAGGATTCCTACAGATATTGAGCTACTCCAGATAGTCCTGTTGGAAGATGATATTGTGCTTGGTTGCTTCAAAACAGAACTGGACCATAAACAGTTAGTCAGTCAACAAGCATTTATTAAGCATATATCATGTGCCAGATATTACACTAAATGTTGAGGAAACAAAGAAAGGGAAAAAAAAAACTTACTGCTCTCAAGGAGCTCATAATCTAACAGGGGAGGCACCATGCAATAACTAGGTATTAACACAATAGAGGATAAATTGGACACAAAAACAATAGTGGAAAAGCATTAACATTAAGGGTGAATTTAGGAAAGGCTTTTTTTAGGAGATGAAATTTACCTTGGTCTTGAACAAAGTCAAGAGGTAGAGATAATGATGTAAGGATTTCATACATGACATGAAGAGCAGGGGGAGCAAGAATTGGGAGATGAAAGGTCTTGTGTATGGTACAGCAAGAATGTCAGTACCAAAAGATCACAGACTACTGGGAGAAGGGGGTGAGAAAAGTTTAACACTTTATAAGCTGGAAAAGGAGCAAATATTAAAGGATGTGAAGAGCAAAGGATTTTAAATTTTGATCCTGCTGGTAATAGTGACCCAGTGAAGTTTATTGAATAGCAAGGTTAAATATGATAAGACCTGGGTTTTAAGAAAATTAATTTGATAGCTGAATAAAGGATGGACTGGAGTCAGGAGAGACTTCAGAAAGGGGTACAAACCAGTAGTCAATCATAATAATGAGATAATGAGAGCACCAAGGTAGTGGCAATGTCATAGGAGTAAAGGGGGCATATATGTAAGTGATGACATGAAGGTAAAATCAACAGGGGTTAGCAGCAGATTGGATATTGAGGCAGGGTTTTGAGAAAAAGTGAGGAGTTGGGGATAACACCTAAGTTGAGAGTCTGGGTGATTGGGATGCCCATGATACCATCAAGAGTTTGACTTACCCTATCACAGGATTTGTTTAGATTGATACATGTAGTTAGATGGATAATCTATATAGATTATCTATCTATCTATCTATCTATCTATCTATCTATCTATCTATCTATCTATCATCTATCATCTATCTATCTATCTATCTATCTATCTATCTATCTATCTATCTATCTATCTATCTATCTATCTATCATCTCTTCACTTCTTTTTAGCTACTCTGCTTAGTTTGGACATCACAACCATCCTGCTTCCCCCAGGATAAGTGCGTCACCTGAGATGCCATCACCATAGATATTGATTCAGCTTTGATATTCAATACTTCCTCAGCACTATCAGTTGTCTCTTTTTCTGTCTCACTAGAGAGCTGGAGGGTAGAGCAATGAACTCCTCCTAAAATTACGCATTAGAGATGCTTCAGAATTTTGCCAATAACATTCCAGTCAACTGCTCTGTTTGGTTTTCACTCCATGAATTTCATGCCTGGTACTCAGTACCCTCTGGCCTTCAGATACTATCCTCTTTGAACTTTTTGTATATTATTTTCTTTCATTGGATTATAAACTCCTTGAGGGCAGGAACTGTCTTTTTTCTCATTTGTAACCTCAGTATTTAACATAGTGCTTGTCAACATACTGTTGTTGTGGAGTCATTTTAGTCATGTCCAACTCTTTGTGACCCCATTTAGGGTTTTCTTGGCAAAGATACTGGAGTGGTTTGCCATTTCCTTCTCCTGTTTATTTTGCAGATGAGGAAACTGAAGCAAATGGAGTTAAGTGACTTGTCCAGGCTCACATAGCTGGTAAGTATCTGAGGCCACATTTGAGCTTGTCTTTCTGACTCCAGGCTTGGCACTCTCTCTAGCTTCCCAACATATAATGGGAGCTTACTAGTTGTTTATTGACAACTGAATCTCTCTCTCTCTCTCTCTCTCTCTCTCTCTCTCTCTCTCTCTCGCTCTCTCTCGCTCTCTCTCTCGCTCTTTCGCTCTCTCATTGTCTCTCTCGCTTTCTCTCTCTGTCTCTCCTCTCTGTCTCTGTGTCTGTCTGTCTGTGGGTGTCTCTCTCTCTGTCTCTGTCTCCATATTGGGTCTCCCACCTAAAGCTGACCTTGGGGACTACATTGACATCTGCTGACTTCACTATATTGTGGAAGGTTAGAAGAGCCATACTCATTAATGTAGCAACCCAGATAAGGGAATCAGGAATTTCAATCTCAGAGAGATAGAGAGAGGTAATTTTCTGGACTAAAAAGCACAATTTTTCATTAGTTTTAGAAAACTGAACCCTCTAAATTGTCATTAATTCAGCAAATTCGGGCAGCACTTAAGCATGAGTGGGATACCCATATTGCATAGCAGAAAAATAGAGTCTATGAAACCCATTCTCAACTAAGAGCTAACAGGTTATTCAAGGCCATCATTTTTTTTTATTTCTGCTCCTAAAGAAATTTATCATTCCCCAGAGATATATTGTGTTGATTTCTACAGATCTGTTTGGTAATACTTGGAAATTCTTTGGACATAATATAAAACACTTCCTATGTTGTCTGACTTTTTTCAATGTATTGACCAATTTTACTAATTATTTTATATTTTTTCTATTTTTCTTTAAAAAGTATTTGTTACTAAACATAGTTTTCTGAGAGGAAGAAGGTGAAAAATAAAGGGGAAACCTGAAGCAATTAAAAAAGACATCAAGAAGACTGATTCAAAAAACAAATTTTTTGGAAAGTACAACATGTTTCTGTTTCTATCACCATCCACTCTTCTGAAGGCTTTAGGAAAAGTGAATCTCCTCAGTACAGTTTCCATATTTTTTCTTTGGCTCCTAGAAATTTTATTCTACTTAAGCGGCTTAAAAATTACTTTTTTTGCTAGTGAAGACATTTTTAGCAAGTCACAGAGATTACCAACAACTGAATCAAAATTCAAGTGAGTAAAAATAATCTCTCCTAAACTGGAAGTGTTAGTTGACAATAGCCCAAACTCCTTACAATCCTCAGACAATTTAGGCTAGAAGATCTCAGGAGAATGGAAATAGCTATGAAAGTCCCCAGTCACATACTTTTTTTTCATCCCGATCAAGCCAGGAGCTTAGGAAAAAAAAAAATGCGTTTCTTACATCATCTCAACACATCTGCTACTGGTTCCAGCCAGAAACACGAGGCCCAGAGGATCAGAAAAATGAAAAGTGTTATAGTGAATAATATGAAATAAACTCTGTCAAGCATACAAAAAGGCATGCCTCTATTTTAGGTGGAGAGCTAGAGGATGGGGATTCTAGTCAACATATACTGGTTCGCCTAGTCCTGAGTGCAAACACACACAATACGGTTTCAAATAAGAACAAAATCATGGAATATTCAAGCTAGAAAAGATCTCAACTCATTCAGACCAACTCCTTCATGTTTAAGATGAGGAAACTGAGGCTGAAAGAGGTTAATTCATTTGTTCAAGGCCACCAAGCAAGTTAGTGGTAAAGCCAATCCCAGTTCTCAGGTCTCCTGATTGCTAGTGGAGTGGAAATTGCAATTTCCACTATAACACGGTGCTTCATAATATTCTGTCATGTGGATCCTAGATGGCTAATCCCCAAATTGTTTCCAGCCTTCCCCAGACCATGAACTTGTGCTTCATAAGTTCTGTTTCTGTCTTCTAGACAGAAGTTTTTTTTTTCTAATCAATGTTGTAAAGGAGCCAGATTTCCACCTAGCCTCATCATTCACCTTCAAGAATTAACAAAAATAGGGTAAAGGTTTTTGAGACAAATGTTTAGAAACACTTGTCCCTTGTAAAATATTCATCTCATCATCCCTAAAAGTCTTTTGATTTTGAGAAGATACTCCAGGTTTCTATGAATCTATACTGCATAGCAAAGTCACTTCAATGCAGACCCAGTTAATATGGACATTTCAAAAAGGTGCTAGGCTGATATTTATAGATCAAGGAATCACTCATGGTTTCAAGATAGAAGTAATCATCCAAACCATGTGACTTAACTTTTTCATTTTAAAGAAAAGTCACAATATAAATAACAAGGTTCAAATCTAAATGCAGAATGCCTAAATTCAATCAGGGGTGGGCTGGCAAATGTTTAACACCTGATTTTCTAAAAAAAATGTACTTGTCACACATTTTTAAGTTTAATGAATATTACCAACATTTCTCCCCCCCTCCGCCCTCCTTAGACTCTCTAAGTCTAGACAATTAAAACATTAAATCAAGTCTCTATTTGTTGCATTTGCTGAAATTTGACCATCAGTTTGAGCTGGTTCCAGTATACCACAGCTCCAGGGCTCTTTTCACTATAACTGCAGTGAATCTATGTTTACTTTCATAAAGCCACCAATTAGATTTCATCCACATTAAATGATAGTTTTGAATGAATGGTAGAGACAAAAATCAATCTTACTTTGGTAAAAAGTACATCAAGGTTTTTAGAATATTCACTACTTTCATATAAAAATGGGGCAATAGGATAAATATCAAAAATAAGTGTGAAATAAGGAACACCTCTTTAGCTTTCAATTTCAGCTAATGACATTTTATAAATGAGACTCCATAGAGGGTAAAGAGGTGCAAACACAAAAGGAGAGAGAAATGTTAGATTTAAGGTTGTAAATGTACAACATGAGAATAGAAACTCATAATTTAATTATATTTGCTTTCTTTGGAATAAAGAAGTGGGTTTATTTGGGGGCTAGCAAGATTTAGAGCTGGAAAGACTAGGTTTGAATCCTGCCTCTGACACTCTACGTATGTGACTCTGCAAATCTCTTAACTTTCTGAGCCTCAGTTTCCTCATTTGTAAAATGAGAGCAATAATAACACATACTTCATAGGGTTACTGTGAAAATTAAATGAGGTAATACATTTAATGCACTTTGCAACACCTTAGAAATATATGTATATATGTATAACCACATACATATATGTACATATACATATATATATATTTCTTAAATGTTAATGAATGAAACCACAAAGTCTTCACGCATTCTAGCCCCTCAACAGTTTAATCCTGAAATGATGCTTATGTCTAAATAGCCAGATACCACCTATCAGCCTTGCTGACAGGAGAGTACTCAGAGACAAAAGCTCTATTAGCCACATCTGGTACAGTAGAAAGAAAGAGACAGGAGGTCTCAGAGGTAGGAGGTTAGTCCTAGTTCTGCAACAAACTAGATATAACATGAGGCTGGAGAATGTAGCTGAAAAATGACTAATTTCAAAGTAAGAGGACCTAAGTTAAAATCTTGAATCCATTGTTTATTAACTATTTCACGTCAAGAAAGTCACTTGACCTCTGTGGGCTTGAATTCCACCCTGGGTAAATTGGGGGCATGGGGAGCTAGATTAGAATGATTTCTTTGATCTCTTCTTGGTGTAAAATATATGTGTGAGCCTGGTCAAGTGTTTCCTTCAACCTCCCTACTCCTGCATTTCCTCATGAAGTAAATGAGAAGAAAAGGAAGCTAGGAGGGAAATCATAAGGGGACAAGCTAAGATCAACTACCAGGCATATGGGAGCTGGACCAGAAGTCTAGTCTTTTTTGAAGGATCAGAAATTTTTGGTAATGCCTGATATAAAAGGGAAATCAAAATCAGAACCATGTCAAAGCCTGAGAGGGATAGTGATAGAGGAAGTTCAGACTCAGGCTGAAATGATTAGGTAAGAGGCAGGCAACAAAGTTGTTGGGCTTGACAAACAGTTCCATTGCATTGCCACACCTAAAACTTCTTTTCTCTTCCTTTCTCTCCCCTCTCCTTTCCTCTCATATATATATATATATATATATATTCTCAGATATGTGTCTACCTTTGCCCTGTAGCTACCTCAATATTGCTTTCTGGTCCTTCCCCTTCACTGACAACAATGGGCGTTGTTGGTTCTAAGCAGTTGAGAGATATGTAGACACAGGTGACAATCTGATATGTAAAGACACAGCATGCAGTTACAAGATTCAGTTATTTGCAGGGGGAGGGGTGTTATCTTTTCCCTATTCTGCACTTGAGGGGAATAAAATTTACTTTATAATGATTCATATGTATGCTTAATGTGTAATACATCTGCTTCAGAGTGGTTTGGTTAAAAGAGAAGCTTCCATACATTATAAGAATGATTACATTAAAAAAAAATTTAAAATAACCTAACCAATGAAAATGGAATTTTATTGAATACTTTAGAATTGTACAAAAATATCTAAGCTTAAATTCAAATTTCCATTTAATTTAAAAAATAGAATTAATATGCAGTTATCCCTTCCTCATCATGGGGGTTAAAGGCACAGTGCTCTCTGCAATCTAGAAAATCTAAGTAGAATTGTTTGGCCCTCCCTTCAGAACACAGAAGAAGTCTGAATTATTATTGTATTTAAAGATAGAATATGTCGATACATAATATTATACATGTTTTATGCATTTCTGAGTTTCTAAATTTTTCTGTATCATCCACTGGCTTTACATATTGACTGCAGTTTCTGCAAAATTCCCCCCAAATTCCCATTTAATTTCTTATGCTGACTTGCAACATATCAAAACCATGATGTGGAAAGTCATGGTGTGGAAGGGATAACTGTACTGTCAAATAACTAAAAAAAACATCCTAGACTGAAGGAAGAAGTATATGCATTTTATAATAAAGTATGTGGGTGCTTAAACTTATTTAACTGGGCACACAAAAGCCTATCTTTGATGTGAATTAGTATTGTTTTTAATTTGGAGAAAGGCTTGAAAAAAAAGAAATGTTCAATATTTGTTAGTCCTGTTGTTAGATTTCCTCAAATTAGCTGAGTTTTATTGGGCTTTTAGTTCAAATTTACATTCAAAACACTGACATGTCTGTGTTTTACTCCACATTTTAAGCTGTGAAATATTTTGTATTTGCTCTTGTAATATTTTCTGCAAAATTGGTCTTCTTAGGAAATTTTCTTAAGCTCAAAAGAATTTTGTACATTTCTCATTCTTGGTTTCTTCCTCCCCTCCCCTCCCTTCCCCTCCCCTCTGCTCTCCTCTCTTCACCTCCTCCTCCTCTTTTTTACCACTAAGAACATAAGAAAAGAGCCTCCCTCATTCCATGAGGTCATCTGATCTTTGTATCTAGTTTCCCCTTGTAGGTTATAATCTTCTGTTATGACGACATCAACACAAGTTGTTATGAAAACGATAATTTTGTCCTCCAAAGGCCCAATCTCATAAGTAATGCATTAAAACAAAATGGGAGTTGTGCCTATGAAAAAAAAAAGATGCATTGATAGCCCCCAAAGAGTAGTATGGCTTCAGCACCAGAAACAAATGAACCATGAAGTTATGTCTACATTAGCTGAAAAAAACTATTACAAGATTTTAGATGTACTTTGCAAGCTGTTCTTCTGTTTTCCTTGAATCAGTGAGTAAACCCTTTGTAGTATATGAAAACTATATTCCCATAATGACTGAGTAGAGTTTACGGTAAGGGCTCTGAAGCTTTATCTAAAGGGTAGCACCAAAAGGGACTTACGTGGACATCCATTTCAACTCCTTCACTGAGATCCTGAGAGTTGAGGTAATGGGGCTAAGGAAGAAATTACCCAGTCTGTTAATAACAGAGCCAGAACTAAGCCTGAGCAACCCTGACATCTAACTCCACGCTATTTACACTATACCATGCTGCCTTCTTAAAATTAAAATTCATTATTTTTTTGGAAGGGAAAGGGAAATGCTGAAAATAGATAGCCAATGTCAGCAACAGTTTATAAACTAGCTAATTAAGGAGAATGTTCTAATCTCCAGACAGCTAATAAAATGTAATGTTATAAAATAAACTCTATGGAACATATTGTTCAGGACGGTGCTTGGATATAGGATTTTGGAAGAGTTGTCTGTAAGTTTAAACGATCAGTCATTCAATGAGCATTTATTAAACACCTACTATGTGTCAGGAACTGCACTAAGCACTAGGGATTCAAAGAAAGACAAGTTCTCTTCTCAAGGACTTTGTAGTCAAATAGGAGATCATGGGTTTAGAGTTGGAAGGCATCTTAGAGGTATTCTAGTATGCTTTTCTCATTTTACAGATGAGGAAATTAAGGACTGGAGAGTTTAAATGACTGCTCCAAGGTTATAACGGTAGCAAGTGACAGAGCTGAGATTTGAATCCATGTCCTTCCATTCCAAATTCAGAATTCTTTCAACTTTTACAATTCTTTGACAATATATTAACTTATGTTTCAAAATTAACAGTTGGAAATTTTGTATTCTACAGGCAGGTAAGTGGAATGAGCACAGCTAGGTGGCAGAGTGTATGGAGTGTCGGACCTGGATTCAGGAAGACCTAATTTCAAACACAAGCCCAGACACCAGTAACTGGCTGTGTGTCCCTGGGCAAGTCACTTAATCTTGTTTGCCTCAGTTTCTTTATCTATAAAATGTCCTGGAGAATGAAATGGCAAACACTCCTGCATTGTTGCCAAAAAGACTCCAAATGGGCTCAGACAGAGTTAGATGTGACTGAAACAATTGAACAAGTAGAGCAATGGAAAAAATACTGAGCCTGGAGTTCAAATCTAGATTTTCACACTAGCTGTGTGATCCTGGGTAAGTGAACTAATCTCTATCTGCCTCGGTTTATGCTTCTGTAAAATAGGGATAAAAATTCCAACTCTCTCATAGGATTGTTGCAAGGATAAAATGAATTCATTTTTGTAAAGCATTTTGCAAACCTTAAAGTTCTATATATGGGTATACACACATATATGTATGTATATGTAATATATATATATGTATATACACAGCAATTATTATTTAGACATCTATTTCCATTAGTTTGATTTAATTTTTAGAGTGTGCAAACTTTATTAAACTGTATAGAGGCTTCCATTTTAACTAAACAAATCTAAAATATCTTTCCTCATTTCCTGCCCATCAGGATAGAAATTTATAGAAGAAAGCCCCAAAGGGAGAAACATAGTCCTTTTTGTTAAAAAAAATGTAATTTCTTTCAGATCATTGAGTATTAATGATTATTTTGTTTGTTATTTTTCTAAACAAGGACTAATCAGATCCTCTGAATATTACATATGATATATTCATAATCTGACCTACAATTCACCTTATCATAGTTACTGTCATTATTATAGAACTTCAAGGCGGGGGTTCTTTAGGAATTTCCATTTCTCTTTGTGGTTTGCATTGCCTCATATTTCAGATATTGACTTGAGGACGTATTTTTGAAACTTCTTCTTTTATTAATTTTTAGTTTTCCCAAAGTGATACTTTAAAAACATCATAAGCTAGGCATCTATTTTATGCACAAAACTTTGCTTGGCTTCAACACCAGAAAAATACAGGGGGGAAAATGGAAGACACTCTCCTTGCCTTTCGGGGGATTAAAATCTACTTAGGAAGCTCAAACATAGCTTGAATTTGTGTAACACTTTATGATTTGCAGTACGAATTCTGCAAATACAAGAAATTGTAACCAACTCAACAAAAGCAAGATAACAGACTAAGTACTTACCTATAATTTTGCTTTTCATTTCCTATGTGAAATCTATCATACAGTGAATATGCCCGGTTTCCTTCCCAGTCCATTAACTCAATTCTTAGAGAATACTGCCTTTGACTCGTAATTGCAAAGATAAACTCATTTCCCAGCCAGTATTCGCCAGATGGATTACCAAAACCCTGGAAAATATATGGATGAAATGATTGTATTAGAGTAAGACTCTTTCAATTTAACTTTTACAGACTTTTTGCATAATTAAATAAAGTTTGCATAATAAAAGACTGACTCCTAGGTGCCTGCAGTGTGTTTCTGCTATTCTTGGAATACTGGGGGGAATATGGGGTGCTTTATTTAATATAACTGATGTTTAATCAAAAAACCTTATTTCAACCTTGGCTGAGAATCTCTAGAACGTATTTTTGTATATTGTCCTCCTAGTAAGTAAAACGGATTGAGCATATTTTATTCTTTCTTTGATGAATTATCATCTGGAGAGACTTCATAGGGGACATTTTTCTTAGTCAGTAATATATGACTGCTATAGCCTACCTCCCCGATTTGAATTATCACAGCTGAATCGATTTCTGTCTGCCAAAGAAGGGCTTGGTGACAAACCAAGCCTTCTGTGTGAGACTGGGCCCCTTTGTTACTTATTGCATATCAAAATAATTGGAACCCCCCCTTAGGGGAGATTTCCTGCCTTAATTAAAGAGATATTTTATTACATACAGTTTATTGTAATCATTTTGGTTTGCAAGTTGTTACCCATTTTCTTAGAAGAATCTTGAAACTACACAGTTTCTTCAAAATTTTTTGTTAAAAACCCTTTCCAAAGCAAATTTTGCAAAGAAGCCTTACTGGACTTCTCCTCCCTGCCGTATGAAAGCAGTTCCTTCTTAGAGAGTTATTAGTATTTACAATGGAGAAGTTGCCTACCAACCTTCACTTTTCAAGATTATTGAGCACGTGCCATCCTTCAGCTAATTATGAGAAACCGCTTAGTACAGCTCTTCAATCCAGATAACTGCAATAATAACTAATATTTACATGGTGCTTTAAGATTTATGAAGCACTTTACAAATATTATCTTATTTCATCCTCCCAACAACCTAGGGAGGGAGGTACTCTTATTACTTCATTTTACTACTGAGGATACTAAGGCAGGCAATGGTTAAGTGACCTGCCAGGTTCACAGTTAATGGCTGTTAATGATTAATGATTAATGTAAGGACTCGCTGTACTTGGATTTCTCATTACATTTTTATAATATTTGAACTGGGAAGATGCAAGGGGATAATTCTGGGGCAATCATAGTGGCCTTTGATGTATCAACACAAGCTATCACATAGGAGAAGAGTGACAATTAATTCCAAGAATTCATAAAACTAGAACTCAGGTCTTCCTGATGCTAGGTCCCTCACTCAATCCACTGCACTACCTCGCTGCCTACTTAACAGCAACACATCTAAAACAGATAATATTTTTGAATGTATGGCAAGCTTGAGTTGCCCCAAAAGACTAATCATGATATCAGAAAAGATTGTCTACAAACTCAGTCAAATGTATTTTATAACCTTCAGGAACAGATTAAAAGGCAAAAATTTGTTGATTAATGACAACAGAAATAAACCCTTTTCTCTCTGTAAAGAGAAAACAACACTGAAAAATATCACTGTTACCGATTAATTGCTGACTGTCCTTCAAAGACATAGGAAGTGATGACACATGAAGATTTATCAGAGGTTAAGGAAGAAATAGAAAGAGGCATTCGCCTTCTAGTAGCCTTCTCTGTCATGATAAGCTCTAATTTGAAACTGGAAGTTAAACATTGAGCTCGTTTTTTTTTTTTTTCACGTTTTGATAACATGGTGTTAGCACTTTGAATATTCATTTATTTACAGAGCATTCACTGCTAAGAACTGAGGAATAAATAAGACTGCTCATCTTTTCAGCTTTTAAAATATTCCTCTCAGACTCAAGATACATGCAAATCCTTCTGCACATAGATTTTCATTGGACAGTAGTATAGGCACAGAAGAAGCCAGAGCAGATTTAGGCTGAATCTGAAATGATCCAAGGACATACCTCATGGAATTGATATTTTTTATTCAATATCTAAATAAGCTTAATTTCTTGTGATCTTTCTCCCCAAAATAGAAAGTAGGAAAATTATGGTTAATGTTATTATTAATATTTTTGTTAATGATTAGTGTAAGGACTCACTGTACTTGGATTTCTCATTACATTTTTACAATATTTGAACTGGGAAGATGCAAGGGGATAATTCTGGGGCAATCATAGTGGCCTTTGATGTATCAACACAAGCTATCACATAGGAGAAGAGTGACAATTAATTCCAAGAATTCATAAATTTTCCCCTAAAGAAAACTTCTTGCAGCAAAGAAAATAGAAAACAGGATTGCCAATATTATTTGGCAAATGAGTCCTTCCCTCATACTTTCTGCTGCATCCTAAAATGCACTGTTTTTGATTGTATGATAGCAAATATCTATCCCACAATCAGACATATGGTCTAATCTGTCCATCAATACTCCCTAGCATCAAAGTGCAGAACATGCCTAGAAATACAAAGTCCATGTGCTAAAGAAGATAATGAGTCTAGTAATCTCTAAGTACACTTCACAAAGACAGAGAAGGAATACAAACTTGGTCTATCCTTATCCTTAGTCCCATCATCTTTCCCTGCCCTCTTTTCTTTAGTCAGCTAAGCCAGATTTAGAGAGATACTAAATGTGAGAATATGTCTGCTTATCCAAAGCAAAGAATGATGAAGTGGTAAGTATTAGGTCATACATTTCCATGCTGTTGAAAGCTCTGTGTCAATAAAGGCTTTGGCCTTCCCAAGGGAAAAAAGCAATGGTCTCAAGGAAGCCATAAAAATGGAATAACATTAGTGTCACTCTTCTCAGAGATTTCATCCACATTTCTACATGCAAGGATGTGCCCTCCCCTTGAGTTGAGATGAATATCTCTTCCTAAGCAGTCTGCCTTCCTGACTAAACATAAAGGATAAAGACACTGAATGGAAAGTGATGACATGCACTCTTTAGAGATCAAATTCTATTACAACCATCTTTTTCTATCCTCTCCTTTAACAAACCTCCCAGGCTGACAGAAGACCCATGATTCCACACCTGCTGCATTGTTGGATCCTGAGCATTTGTCTACATTGAGTCAAAGAGGGTATCCAAGATAAGCCAGGGTGGGAATCCATTAATAGCCAGATTCAGTGATGGGGAGACAAAGATTTTGGAGTGAGGATGGAAAAAAAAAAGAAATCTTTGGCACATTAAGAAATTTTCTCACACACAAAATCACCATTGTTAGAATCGTAAAATGTCACATTACAAAGGAACTTAAGAGATCATTTATTTCAACCCCCCTTCTATAGATAAGGAAATAATTTCCCTATTGCACTGTATATTTACTGTGGTGTAGCCTGTTCAGTAAATTCATTAGTTTTCCTCCCACCATCTGTTCACTTAATTCATATTTCTGATTTGTTAAGATGACCTTTTCAGAAGGTTTACTGAGGAATAGTTTCATTTTAAAAGGTTCTTTTAAATTAAATCTATAAATTATATGAACTCTAAGTCACTTATTAACATTTATCATTATTCAAATGGAATGTATTTGATAGACTGCTAATATACCAGGAATTCTAAAATAAGGGCAAAGAAGGGTTACTGCATTTATTTGATTGAATCTGGCTACATATGTTTGTCGCAGATGTGGGAGTAATGATAGTCTTATTCTATATAAAAATTCAAGAGAAGATGTCTTAATAACTTCAATGTGGATATTTTATGTGTGCTAGATACTGGATGCATATATATATATATATATACAATAGTTATATATTCAGAATGTATGTATATACACACACACACATAAAAATCTTGCACTCAGTAGTTTACAAAACTAAACTAAACTAAAACTATTTACAAAACTAAAGATTTTGGGGTAAGGATGGAAAAAAAAGAGAAATCATTGGAATATTAAGAAATTTCCTCACACACAAAATCACCATTGTTTGCCGACACCATAGTTGAATATGTTTTTTTGACAAATGATCTCATAGATTGGACCCAAGTTTTGGAAGTCAGAGGACCTGGATTCAAATGCTAGTTCTGTTGCTCACTTTCTCAGAAGCAACTAGGTGTTTGCTGCAATGGATCAAGTGTTGGGTTTGGAATGAGGAAGACCTGAGTTCAAATCTTGATTGAGGCTGTTATTAGCTGCATAAACTTAGGCAAGTCATTTAACCTCTGTCTGCCTCAATTTCTTCTTGAAGATGAATCTTTCTGACTCCAGGACCAGCCTCCCTCTATCTACTGCACCACTTATCTGTCCCAAACGATGATAAAATAGGGGATCACTGAAGCATTTGAATACTATTATGGTAAAATATAAAATATAACTAGTTGGTTTCTTTCTACGTTCCTATCCCTCTCCACCTTGCCTCCCAGTGATGTGTAGGCTCTAATGAAAGGGTAGCACACCATATTTGAGATCCTGAGAGGCAGCATGGAGTAATTAGACAATACCAGCCCTAGAGTCAGGAAGATTTAGTTTCAAATCCAACTTCTGACTAGATACTATGCTAAATATATGGAAAGTGATTTAACCACTTGTTGCCTCATGCAATTCTCTAAGACTAAAAGTTGCAGACCAACTGTTGTGTAGGACTGACAGTAATTTAACATTATTAAAGTCTTATTTTATTTCTGTCACTTATGAGAGTTTCTATACTAGATCTGGTCATGAAAATTTTACATGGAGATGAAATAGAAGATCTACAATAAAAAGGAAGGAAAAAAAGGAACACAAACTATACCCTATCCTCAAACCCCCCAGTATTTATGGTGTCAGCTTATTCCAAATGGAGAGAGAGGGAGAGGGAGAGGGAGAGGGAGAGGGAGAGGGAGAGGGAGAGGAGAGAGAGAGAGAGAGAGAGAGAGAGAGAGAGAGAGAGAGAGAGAGAGAGAGAGAGAGAGAGAAGAGAGAGAGAGAGAGAATATTCCTGGATGATACAATCAGTACAGTGAGATGACAAGGAACATGCATCAATGATCCCCTCATATTCCTTACCCATAGATCAGCAGATAAAACTATGCTTTGATTTCATATTTAGAGACACTTGCATATCTGTTCTTCATTGGGTAGGCTCTCTCCCCTGTATATGTTAGGTATGTTGATGTTTATGGTTGAAACACAAGAAACATAAAATTCATTTTCATGAACTTGTTTTTGGCACATGATTCAGAGTTGTGCACTTAACTGCTTTGGGTAATTTTGTCATTTAGTTCAAAAGAGTTTCAAGCTCACTAGGGAGATACATTACACCTTTTACATATTGCTATATCTTCTTTGAGCACCCTAGCACAGATTATGCACATACCCAGTGTCCAATAAATACAGGGCAGGAAAAGACAAGAGAAAAGAATAAAAGAGGAGAGAAGAGGAGAAGAGTAGAGAGAAAAAAGGTATACAGAAAGAAGAGGAGAGAAGAAAATAAAAGAGTGGAGATGTAGAAACAAAGGAATAAGAAAAGAAAGGAAAGGCAAAAATATAGAGAAAAAGAGAAATGAAAGAAGGAGGGAGGAAGGGAAGGAAGAAAAAAGAAAGGAAGGAAAGAAGGAAACACTGAAGGAAAAGGAGAAGGATGCAACAGAGGAATGAGGGAAAGAAGAAAGGGAGGAAGGAAGGAAGGAAGGAAGGAAGGACTGAAAGGACAAAATGTCAGACCATCATGTTTGTGAATAATATCTGTGGATAGTATGCCATTACACTGTAATGACCTTGCTCAGTTATCTGGAACACTGATATGAAAAGGTTTATTACCATGATTCAGACACTACTTTTATCTTAGATGGCAAATTGTCATTCAAAATCATTTCACTCCTAATTACAACAATCAAAATAAAAATAATGGAATTTTGCTTTAAACTAATAGCAGTCTAAAAATCAACAATAAAACTCTAGAGACCATTTTTGCTCAAAAATGTATTAACGGCAAAGAAAAAAAGTCCTTTTCAATGGCTTTGCCAAAACCTGGAGGAATATCCAATTTGCTTCATATTGTTCCAAGTTCATAAAACAATTATCCCTGTTACTTTCTTTATTTTGCTTGATAATGCTCGTAGGAAGTGTTGACTTTTTATAGACGAAACAAATTGAAACCAGACACACTTGGTATATCCTATGGGGTTCCTCTTCTATTAGACAAATCACCACAGAAAATAGCTAAGAAGTTAGTCTACTATAGAACTCTGTCTTTCCAGAGGCCATAAAGCAAAAATTAGGCTGCTTTTCTCTCCCACTGCTGAGGAGCTCAGCCCAGGTCTTTGAAAGTTTAAGGGAAATCTCAGAAGACCTTTTTATGTCAAACACTTCAAATTGGGCTTGATTCTCCCCTCATTCGTCAATATTCTTTCCCTGCTTAGTTGTAAATGGTCTTTAATTTCTAGAACTAAAAAAACTAAAATCTAACGACATGGAACATGGGCTTAAATTTTTGCATCAATAATAAACATTGTACAAAGTGGGGTTTATTTATGTTTGTGCTTGCGGTCTTCACAGATCGGAAATCAATTAAAGCCTTGTGGTATGATTGCCACAAAATCTCAGAGTGGAAAGAGACATCTAGGCCAAGTCCTACCTGACCTTTCAGAACATTCCTGAAGCAAACAGGTATCCAAATTTCTGTTATCCAGTCAGAAAGTGTTTCCTTGCATCAAGCCAAAATCTGCCTCCAACTTTCATCCAATGAAACTAGTTCTTCCCTTCTCTGGAGCCAAACAGAGCATGGATTCCCTTTTCAACATGGCAGCCTTTCAAATATTTACATGCACCTATCATCTTTTCTGCTCCTAGATCTTATATCTACAGGCAGTATTCCACTTCATTCAACAGAACTTCTTATATCGCATGGTCTCCATCCAACCACATGGCCCCCCCGCCCCGATGGATGCTCTCATATGGCAACACAGTGAAGTGATGGATATAGAAAGATTGATAGGTAGATAGATGATAGACAAATGACTGAAGCATTTATTAGTCACTCACTATGTTACAGGCATAGTTCTACTATTAGCAATTGTTACTGGGGCAATGTACAAAATCAGTAGTCTTTCTGCCAGAAAAAAAGTTCATATGCTTTCCTCAATACCCTATTAAAATAAGCAGTCCAGACAGACCTCCTGTCTTTGCAAATCAGCAGGGGCCTTGACTTTAACGATTCTGAAGAGATTCAAATTTCTTCATGACAGAAACCAAGTAAAAGCAAAACTAGTGAAAGTATCTCCTAGACTAAGGTTAAACTCCATGCATCACATATTTCAGTGGTACCTTTCACAATGTGAAAACTTTTAAAATGCCAATGAGAACATCTATTTTTTGTATCTGTTTTGGTAGGCTCTGTTTACTTCTCTGGGAACGTGTAACTTTTATGAGAGGATCCTAGACTTAGGGCTCAAAGGGACGTTAAAGGGTATCTACTGTGACCCTTACATTTTATAGGTAAGGAAACTGAAAACCCCAGAGTTTAAGAGACTTGTCCAAAGCCACAAAAGGAGTAAGCAACAGACTGGGGAGTGAAACCCAGATCCTCTGACTCCAGACCCCAGAACTACATTCATTATGACATTCTTCTGCTATGCCAAGACAGGTAGTCATTCCACTTTCCCTGACAATGCATTCCATCTTCTGGGAAGTAGAGGTCAGTCTTAGACAGTTTTGCTACTCTGAAATTATCAAGAAGAATCACAGAGTAGCATTTCCCATTATACAAGAGGAGGAAAGTGTGTAAAAACATTACAGTGAGCACTTGTTAATCACTCAGTCTTTATAGATATAAAATGTTTAGACCAGAGCTTTTTCTTGGAGGCCAGTGTGGTAACTGGGGCCTTTTTCCATCTCTTATCTAGACTACTGCCACAATCTTCTAGTTTGGTCTCAGTTTTCCCCATTCTCCCCTCTCCAAATATACTTTTCCAACTGCCAGAAACTATCTTCCCAAACCACAGTCATGTCATTCCTCAGCTCAAGAAGCTTCTTTTGCCTCCTAGTTCTTCTAGGATAAAACATAAATTCCATAGCTCAGTATTAAAAGCCTTTCACAATCTAGGTCAAACCCATCATTTCAGGTTAAATGCATATTTATTCCGATCAGGCATTCTTCATTTCAACCAAACGAGTCCATTTGCCATTACTTGAACTCAGCCTGACATCTCTTACCTCCTTGCTTTACAGGCTTCCAGGTCCTCCTCATAGTTGCCTTTTCAAATCCCTAGCTTCCACCAAGGCTCAGTTCATGCACCTTCTCTTTCCTCATTACTTTCATTGCTAATACTCTCTCTTCCTAGCTCTATTTATGATGTATGTAATTATCTGCTTACAGGTATGCCTTGAAGATAGAAGTTCTTTTTCATTTTGTCTTTTGATCTCTAGAGTCTGCTACATGGTAGACACTTAATAAATGCTTGTGAGATTGGACTAAGTTGACAAAAAATACTTTGTGAACATTTTTTTCAAATTGGAAATACAGGGACATTTTATTTTTTCAAAGGATGTATGCCATAAACCTCAAGAGTTGACAATGAATTTTGCAATGAAGCAAAGGTGGTAGGATTGACATTTTGAAAATTACGACATTTCTTTCAGGGAAAAGATCAGTTCTGAAGGAAGCCATTGATAGACCACATGTTTTAGTGTAAGTAATTCAGGTTAAAACAAGGCAATCAATTCTTGTAATAGTAATATTTCTTACCTCACTTCTGTCTTAATGGCCTCAGTTATGAGAAATATCACTTTTCCTGAACATTGAGGAAATAATATACAACTGAAATACTCTACAAGTTTGAGCATATTAGAAGAAAATAACTGTATCAAGATACTCCTTATCAAACAGAGGCTGATTTCCTTAAAAAGCTAAGACTCCCATATAATTTAAACAACATTCCAACAATGAAAAATCATTTCCTCAAAATGAAGATATTTGGTAAATACATAAAAGCCATGGATCAATTCCATGCTTTACATGTCACTCTTCCTTTATATGTCTAGTTTGCCAAGGCAAGTGACATGATATTATATATAATTCCCTGCTTTGGAATATCACCAATATTAAAAAGTCTTTGTCTTAATAGTGAGAAAAGATATTTGCAGAGACGTGATCTCTTCCCTACCCCTCATTGGCTGAATGTTATCACCCTAATGTGATTCTAATCAGATTTAGAAATATATCTGTACACATCTATATCTCTACATCTACATTCAACATCTCTTCATATCTCATTCCACACTCTTCAAATTCTAGTTCAAGAGAAAATTAGAATTGATGCTAGCAATAAATGCACACAACCGTCTTATAGCTCATAAATGAACTCTTGATGGTGGAGGAACTGAGAGTCACCATGAGAATGAAGAATAATTTTAGGAGGGAGATGGTATAAGAAGAGATAATGAAAGGAAGTTTTGACCAAATAAAGGAAATTATGTCCATAGGATGTGTATTTTAATATTTGTGTTGGGTATATGATGTACTGACATATAATAAAACAGATTTACAAATATGCTGTCAAATGTCTTTTTAAATAATGCTTATCACCTTTTGCTGATTTATGATTTGAGTAATTATATATATAATGGTATATAATGATTTGTTTTGGAGAATCTTGTCAAGTGCTTCATGGAATTTCTCTAATTTACTATCTTATGCCATAGATAGTGGTCCAAAAACTACAATTACCTTCATGGTAGTCATTTTGCTCAAGTTCAATCATTAGCAATGCAATGCAAAGTCAACCAGTGACAACTATTTATTAAGATCCTACTATATGCCAGATGCTGTGCTAAGAATTGGAGATACATAGAGATTGAATTAAACAATCCCTACTTGCAAGGCGTTTGCATTGTAATGGGTGTGTGTATATGTGTGTGTATGTGTGTGTGAAGACAATCAGTGCATATAAATTGCATGTGCACAAATATATACATTTATGTGTTGCAAATTTAATATATACACAAACCTACAAAGGAATTAAATATGAGGTAGTAGGAGAGGAAAAGTACTAGAAGTTTGGGGGAATGAGAAAAGACTTCATGCAGAAGATGGCACTTGAGTTTCATCTTAAAGGATGAGAGGGATTCTCTAAGGTGACACAAGAGCAGCTACATTCCAGGAATGGGGGTTGGCCAGACCAATTAAGTTATGTTTCAGTTGGATTTGAATTCAGATGTATCCAATATTACCAGTTCATTTTCTCTTTCTCCCAAAGGAGCAACTGCTACTAAGAAAGCTTTGTCATGGTAGTATTTCTCCATGGTTGTTTTTCAGTTGTGCCAGCTGTATCTGACCCTTCCAGATCCCATCTGGGGTTTTCTTGGCAGAGACACTGAAATGATGTGTCACTTATTTTTCAGCTCATTATATAGATGAAGAAACTGAGGCAAACAGGGTTAAGCGACTTGCCCAGCTAGGAAGTGTCTGAGGCTAGACTTGAATTCAGGAAGATGAGTTTGATTTCAGTCCTGACAGTTTATTCACTGTGCTGCATAGTTGTACCAAAGACGAATTAAATTTAGAAAAACAACACTCTTCCAGAGCTATAAATATACCAATTTATGTCATTTATTACTTAAAGAAAAAGACATGAATATGTGTATATGATTTAATTTAAATTCATTAAAGTTGTTAAGAAAACAACTCAAGATATTTCTATTGCTGATGACAAGTCATTACCATCATCATATATACCTAAGCATAGATGGAAGAAACTAATGTGGATGTAAACCACGATGGATGAAAAAGGGGTTAAAACTGCATATCCATGTATGATTCACTGCAATATTAATCAGACAATTCACCATGCACTTATTAAGCACTTTCTGTGATTAAGGCATTGTGTGAGACCCTACCAGAGGTGGGGAATTTAAGACCTCAAGGCCACATGTGGCCCTCTAGGTCCTCAAGTGTGGCCCTTTAACTGAATCCAAACTTCATGGAACAAATCCTCTTAAGAAAAGAATTTGTTCTGTAAAACTTGGATTCAGTCAAAAGGCTGTACCCAAGGACCTAGACGATCACATGCAGCCTTGAGGCTGCAGACTCTCCACCCCTGTGCCTAGACATTCAGAAATAAATGAAATAGTTCTTACTGTTAAGGGGCTTGCATCTCACTAGAGAGATATACGTTGTACATGAAATAAATTAGAAGTATATATAAAATAATGTAGCTTGTAAGTCACTTTTTCCTTTTGGGAGAGGCAGGAAGTGAATGGAAAAACAAAGTATGTAATTCCCAGATGTTAGGCATTCTCTTCTAGGTGTGATGCGGGAAACTGACCCCAATATTCTTGATTATCAAAAGATGCTCACTGTATGGTGACTAGAAGTCTAAATGCAGTCAATACTCTACAAACTGGTTCAATATATCATCTTACTCAAAGATTCTTTCATGATATGCACATACAAGACTCATTGCCTAAAATTATCTTGTGCATTGTGTGTGAAGAAAACACCACTGTCATAGACAAAAATGCTCTTTCTACTAGAAAGTTACTCCAAAGATGACTTAAAATAACAGGAATTATGTTGTTGATTTTTGTTTCTCTGAGGGTGGAAGTGTCATGGAAATAACTTGACAATAAAACATCCTAAACTATGAAAAATGCATTTCTCTTACCATTTTATATTCTTTCCAACCTCTTTGAAAATCCAGACTCCCGTCTTCACGATGTTGTATTACTGTCCAGCCTCCTCCCGTAAGTTCCATGTTGCAAAATACCTACAAAAAACAATGGAGAATAATGGAACACTAGCATTGTATTGGTATCCACAGAAAGAAACATGAAATAGAAATTTTTTAGTAGCGAAAGTCATCTAAGTTCAGTCTCAAAAATAAAGATCACATGGTTGAAATACCATATTTGCTACTTACATGCTGTGTTACCCTTGGCAACTCATCAGATTTCTTTGGGCCTCAGTATTCTAATTTATAACATGATAAGATAATCTCAGGACTTTTCTTTCTTTTTTTTTCAGCTCTAAGTTATGGAATTTTATGATAAATGATTGATTTGGCTTTCTTATGGGACTAAACTAGATCTGATCAACTCCACAGAACATTTAACATCAAGACTGATCTAAATAATGCTAAATTAACTGAATAAAAAGTAGCAGGCTTGACAGTCTTAAATAAACCTGCATATGAGACATAAGAAAAAATGAACATATGATCATTGCATTTTAGAGATGGAAGGATCCTCAATGCCTTAATTCAACTCTTCAGTTTTGCAGGTGAAGAAACCGAGGCCTAGAGATATTACGCAACTTGCCCAAGGTCACATAGTAAGTATCAGAAGAGGATTAGAGCTCAAGTCTTCAGATTACAATTTTATTATTATTTATAGTATACCACTCTACTTATCTAGATCTATAATTTGCATGTATTCCTGTCTATATGTATAAATATATATGCATATATATACAAAATATATGTGTATATGTGTAGATATATTGCACACACATACATGATATACAAAAAGAATAAAAAGCTCTTCTTCTATTATTGTTTTGAAATCATATACTAGTATAAGTCAAATATAATAGTTGTTCTGATCCATTAAACACCATTATAAACCAAATTTGGCATATTAAGTGACTTTTATTCCCCAACAAAGGAGGGAGGAATATGACCTGTTATGGTCTTTTTGACAGGGTCACACTTCCTTCCTATGTGGAAAAGCTATTCTAACCTTCCACACACTTGTGTGTGCTTCAATTGTTGTAAAGGTCACAGCATTTATTCATAAGTTGATGTATTTCCCCCCAGAGTCCTAGAGAGAAGGAAAACATATGTAGCACATAATGGTCTTTGGAGAGCAATCTCTGTTTTCAGAGCAGTGTGCAGAGTAGTAGCCACTTGATAATTCAAGACCATCTATGGGGATGAGAATTCCCTTGCATTGCTGAACCAGCAAATTACTGGAACATTTCTGTGGCTGGCTAAAGGTGTGGGTGTGAAGCAATAGCAGTAGTTTGTGTGGACACACAGCATGCAAAGTTTCAATTCAGAGAAAAACCTCAAACTGTCCCCTAAGGCAACGAGTAGGGACCAAAAGAGGGGCAGGGCTCTCAAGCAGTAGTCACAATCCTCATCCAAAACACAGGGTTGCCAATGTATTTACTGTGAAAGGGACTCTTCCCCATAAAATTCCCCATAGAATTTTAGAGCTGGAAGGGACTTTGGATATCATTGAGTTGGACCCTTTTATTCTACAGGTAAAGGAATTTTATTTTTTAAGTACAGCAAAAGGCAATTAAGTGACACATTGGATGGAGCCCTGCGCTTGGTATCAGGAAGACTCATCTTCATGAGTTCAAATCCAGCACTGGAGAAGTCACTAACCCCTGTTGGCCTCAGTTTTCTCATCTGTAAGATGATATGGAGAAGGAAATGCAAATCACTCCAGTATCTTTGCCAAGAAATCTCCAAATGGGGTCATGAAGAGTCTTTTGTGATTAAAACAGCTAAACAAGCAATGACAGAAAAGAGAGTCAGGAAGAGCTGTGTTCAGATCTCACCTCTGTTATTTACGGACTGGCTGTGTAAGCCCAGACTAGTCCCTTCCTATTCTGTGCTTCAGGTTCCTCATTGGTAAAATGAAGAAATGACATTGGGTGGCTTCTAAGGTCCCTTTCAGCTCTAAATTCAAGATCTTATCAGGGTCAGAAAGGTGCCTTGACTTGTCTAGTATCACAGGGCAAAGAAACGGCAAAATGGGTTAGAACCTTCCTTCCCTCCACCCTTCTCTGTCTTCCTTTCTTAGGACCACTCTATTTTATGTAACTTATGTTTTAGGAAAATTGGAATATTTTGCTATTCCGTGATCATAATAACCTACACTGTGTCTGTCCCATGCGCAAATTACTGTTGTGAATATGCAGTCACTTGGCCTTACAGATCACAGACCAGGATTGATGACAAACATCTTAGTTTCACTGAGTATTTCAAGTTTCATATCAAGAACTTCTTCAAAAAATACAGAGGAACAAATGAGGTTCTCTGGTTTTGTGCTTAACGTTTGAAATAACAGAAAACTCAAGGATAGCTTCCTATTTCAAAAAGATGTGATTTTTTCTAAAAATAAATATGGAGGCAGAGGTGGAATTGGTTACTGCCAATGCATCTGTCTTTCCAATTCAGTTCCTTGTTGGATTAATGTACATTATTGTCCACATTACTGTTGGAATAATGCACACTATTGCTCAACTGATGCACTTTATGTGAGAGCAAAAGCTAGCCCCGTTTAGCCATTACTGCCCTATAACTTTATGTCATAAGCAAATTATACTAGTTTGCCTCAAACAAGCATTGAACTTGCCTACTTTAGCATTCTTGTTCACACCATTGCCTCAGTTGTGAATGCTTCCCTTTGAATAGACCCTGCCGATCTAAATTCTTCTCATCCCTCACATTCCTTCTCACTTGCTGCTTCTACAATGAAATGTTCATTGACCACTGTGATTAGGAATTTTCTGTTTCTTCCCTGAACTCTTATAACCACTTGTTTATATGACTCATATGCTATTTATTTCATATTTGCTTCTAGTTCTTGGTACATAGTAAACACTCAATAAACGATTTTCATTCATTCATTCACTCTACTGTTACTACATCATTCATGTCTTAGTTATTCTCATTTCATTGTAAGTTCCTTGGGGGTAGTAACCATCTCTTATTTCTGTATTCCATACAATGCTTTGCACATAGAAGGTACTTAACAAATGTTTTTGAATAAATAAAAAGGAATCAATAATGTACACGTGCAATTTCAGTGACTAAAACTTTGCTTCATTGGGATAGAATTATTAGCTTCTATCTATAGTTTATTGTATATATCATATTTTCTTGACATTCTTTTTTGCTTAAGAATTTTAAGCTACTTAACTTATTAAAATAAATGCCTCTTTATAAACTTTAAATATAAAAATACTATACTATACTATAAAAAAATCTTGAAGGTTAATGTCTTCTCCCACGAATCTAGATGATTTAATCACAAAAATGAAGAAACAAATACATAACAAAGCCTAGAAGATAGTAAAGATGGTAATATGTTAAATGAAATGCTAATGTGTGTCTAGGCTTTGTTGCTTTTTACAAAGTGTAAAGGACGATAAAATTATGGGGCAATTGAGCTGAAGATTGGCTCCAAATGATCTTTCAAAATCTAATCTTGATACCTCTGAAGACAGTCTGGCCTGCCTGAAGCTGAATCGAGAAATCTGACCTCTGAAAGCAGAGAAGAGAGCTGAGGATGTAAGAGAGAAGTCGCCCTGGCAATCTAGAGTAGAACAGCTAATAAAAATAGCCCTAGGGAACAAAACTGAGCCATTTGTGCAGTAGAAATGCTACCCAAGGGGAGCAACTTGTAGTTATCACAAAAAGAAGAAAGGATGCTAGGGCTCTACAGTATCAGTATGGAACTAGAAACATAAGCTGTTCTGGCCATATGTTTCCCTAGGTATGTTTCGCACTACCTGTGTTCTCAGATTGCACCGACTCTTCCCACCAATTTTGTGCCATCTCAGGAACAGCTTTTGCTTTGAGATAATTGTCTACTAGACAGCTATTAAAAGTAAGTGCATTTGTAGGTGAATGATGAGCTCTAGTTTTAGGAAGCACCACAGGGCATACTTTGAACCCTGATAGGTAGCAGTAGCCTTTTTGGAGAACCAGTCACAAAGTTCAAGTACAAGTATGACTACCAGGATGTTACAATAAATACTATTGTTTAGGACATGAAAAACGTATGTATGTGAATCTGGAATGAGACAACTTTCCAGGAGTATCCCTGTGATATGTTTAGCTTATGTATTCTTAAAATCACAATGTGATTGACCTACTTGACAAACATTTATTTTATATTATGCATTTTTGTTATTTATTGAGCATTAGTTTTGTGCATGTCACAAAAAAGTGGTACAGAAAGTAAAGGAAAAGGATTTAGTAGACAACATCAATATAGGCTGGCAAGGCTGTTAAAATTTTATGGGAACAGTGGCATTTGGGCTGAACCTTTAATCAGTGGAATCTCAGAGTCTGAAGGAAGCTTAGAAGACATCTAATCCAAACCATACCTTACGAAGAACCTCTCCTATAATAACTCTTATAAGTAGTTATCTAACCTTCATATGAAGACTTCCACTAAGTATGAATCCAATCCACCTGAAACAGGCCATCCCACTTGTGGGCAACTCTAATCATTTAGGAAATTCTTCCACATATTCAGCTGAAGCCTGAGTCTTCATAGCATCTCTTCTTTGGTTCTAGTTCTTTTCTTTGAGGTGAAACAGAATAAATCTAATCTATAAGTGCTCTGCAAACCTCTGACAACTGCTTTCTTAAACTCTACCACAGGTATATCCTAGAGTATTTCCCTCTTCCCCAGGCTACATAGTCCTTGTTATTTCAATGTCTCTTCCTAGCATGGGCCTGGGGTCCTAAACCACCCCAACTCACTTTTTCTCCAGCTCATTTATGCCCTTCCTAAAATGTTGCACCCAGAATTATGCATTATATTCCATATGTGGCCTGAAAATAAAATATAATGGGACTATAAATGTGACTTATCCTGGTCACTATGCCTCTCTTTTATTTTGTATAAGGTCTCAGTAGCTTTTTAGTTGCCATTGTACTGTATTGACTCATAGTGAACTTGCAATTTATCAAAGTCCACAGATTTTGGAGTGGATGGGTAGGATTTGTTTGGTGGAAATGAAGGTGGCACACTAAAAGCAAATGTACATAGGAAAGAATGAGCCATGTTTGGGGGGACCAGTAAGACTAGTCTGTTTAAACAAAGGGCTCATGGAGGGGAGTAGTTTGGGATAATGTGAGAATGATGCCAAGGAGACATCAAATTAAGTGGGCCCTTGAATCTCAGGACAAGGAGTTTGGATTTTATCTTGTAGGCAATTAGGAGTCACATTAAAGTATTGGGCAGATAATAACATGATTAAAACATCATTTTAGGAAGGTTAATCTGGAGGCAGGCTATAAGACAGAAAGGAGGTAGGACAAACTTGGGTCAAGGAGACTGATGAGAAAGTTGTAATAGTCCAAGCAAGAAGTCATGAGAATATAGACATGGGCAGTGGTGGAATAAAAGGAAAAAAATATGAGATTTAAAAGGCAGAAATCAACAGGATTGGGCACTGAGTAGGCAGAGATTGTAAAGATAAGGACTGAGATGGCTTCATGGTGTTAAGCATAAGTAACTAGGAGAATTGAAAAAATAGGAAAATAATCATGATGAAAGAAATAATCAAGTTTCATTTGGACTTGTTGACTTTGAGATGAAAGCAGGACATTCAAATGGAAATGTTCAGTAGAGTGTTAAAGATATACCACTAGGCTAGAGAGCTGTAGGTAAAGTTGAATTCCAGAGCTGGAAGGTCATATCAAAGAGGTCTTAGAGTCTGACATACAGACATTCACATACACAAATACCCACAGAATCCCATACTTTCAAAGTGATGTGCTAGATTTACCTATAAACCTCCAATAGGAAGAAGACAAACTCTCAGTGGAAACAGAAGAAATAGGTAGAAGGAAAACCAGGAGAGTTAGAATCAGGAAAGTCAAAAGAGAGAAAGGTTGATGGCATCAAATGCCATAGAGAGGTTAAGAAGTTATATTCTAGGCAACTATCTCTTAATTGATTCTGGTAGAAATGGTGAGATTGTTGATTTTGTAGAGAACTGTTTCAGAAGTTTAGTCGTAAGAATGCCAGAGGGAAGGTTCAAGTGTCAACCAACTAACATTTATTAAGTGCCTATTATGCATCAGGAACTGTGCTGTTAGGTATGGAAAGGTATATAGGTAGGAATCAAAAGAAATATAAAAATAAAAGAAAATCAACCACTCCACCCCCATTAGTCTATGCTCTGAAGAAGCTCAAAGTCTAATAGGGGATAAAATATGCAAACCACTACATACAAACAAGCTCCATACAGGATAAATTGAGAGTATTTTCAGAGTCAAGACACCAGGATTAGGGAAGATGGGGAAAAGTGTCCTGGAAAACATAAGGAAATTGGAGAGAATACGCAGATCACTTATTTGAGAAGTTTGTGAAAGAGAGAAAAGAAACTGGGGGCAGGGGAGCAGGCAGCAAGGTCTTTCTAGACAGAGGAAACCTGGCTACACTCTTGTGATGTAGCTGATACCTCTTTCCCTCCCACATTTTTTTGTGGGTTGACTTTCTTCCAGCATGAGACTCGATTTTTCCATGCTTTTCCAATCTTCTATCTTGGGGACTTTGTGATTTTGATACACTTTGCCAAACTTCGCTTTATGAATAGTGAGGCAAGGTAGCTGCTTATTTCCTTTCGGAAAGAGTTAACTATCTACAAGTGATATTTGCCTAGACTGGGCGGGGTAAATTGAATTTTGATGTTATTGTTTAATATCTGGTGGCCATGTTTTCTTGGGTTCAAAGCATCAGAGAATCATGGAATTTAAAAGCTGGAAGGGATGTGGAAGATCATTTATTCTGAACCCTGCATTTTGCTGAATGTTCTTTTTTTGTCATTCAGAAATAGAAGAGCAAAGCTTCTTTTGGCAGTTTTTGTAGCAGCTTGTAAAATGTAAAAAACAAAAACTCTGAGGAGTTTCAGTTTAGGTTAAAGGGATCCTTAGGATTATAGGATTATAGGCCTGGAAGAAAACCTAGTCCAACTGCATTTTACAGATTTTATGGTCAATTCTAATTTTAGCTCTAGATGCTAGAAGCTACCAGTTCCAATCCACTTACTTTACAGATGAGGAAATTGAGGCCCAGAGACTGAAGTTGCCCAAGGTCAGAGAGATAATAAATAGCAGAGCTAGGATGAGACCACTGAGCTTCAGAGAGGTTAATCGCTTGTCTAAGGCATCACAACTAGTAAACAGATAAGCTATTGTTTTCACTGTATCACAATTAACGCATTTTGTTGATATACTTCCGCCGAATGCAATTCTCTCTCTCTCTCTCTCTCTCTCTCTCTCTCTCTCTCTCTCTCTCTCTCTCTCTCTCTCTCTCTCTCTCTCTCTCTCTGAATTGGATGATCCTGAGGGAGTGAACTCATTCCTCCCCACTCCGTACAGTTTCCAGTCTCAAGGTTTCTTCTCCCTCCTACCCAAGAGCTCGAGTGCATCACTATAAGGGATGAGTTCAGTCAAGAAGCAAGTGCTAACTATCTGCCAGGCACTATGTTAAGTGCCAGAGATATAAAGAAAGGCAGAAACATACTTACATTCTAATGGATCATGGAATAACTTGGAGGGGAAAAGTCAAGAGAAATACGAATACTGCTGAAGTTTGAACCACAGCTAGTCTTCAGAGCTCTTCCATCTTTCAATAAACAAAGTTGAGGACATTGGCAAATATTTCCTGGGATGCACAAAAGCCCATTTTTGTTGTTGATAGATTTTTAAGTTAATTTAAGTGATATGTATACTCTATATACAGTTTTAATTTAAGATGTTCTGCTTTCCAGCTTCAAGTCTATCACCATAAACCCCTGACTATAAATTCTAAATCTATACAACATATCATTCATTCCTATAAATGCTTTAGAAAATTTTAGAAATTAGTTTGAGTGTCCAGTCTGTGGAGTTCTCAGAAGCTCATCTCCAGATTTTTTGAAAGATCAGTTCTGTTCCTAACTGTTACTTACTTGTTTAATTTTAGCAGATTCTATCTGTCTCTCTGTTACTCTCTTTATCTGTGTCTCTGTCTTTGTCCCTATGCCTGTCTATCTGTCACTGTAAAATGAAGAATCTAACATCAGATGGCTTTAAAGGTCCCACACAGCTCTAGCATTTCTGTGATTCTAACAATATCTCTCTAGAAAAAGGTCCAGGTGATGGTGATGGGCTAAGATATTTAGTTTCTAAAATAATCCTTGTCTTAGAGTTTAGGTGAGGATTTTATAATGGTTTTCTCCATCTTTTCTGTTTAAACTAGGAGGAAGAAAGAAGCCTCAAAACATGAGACTGAGAGCAAGACCTAGCAAATAAGAAATTTCCTCTGGACCTTACTGGGATTCTCCAAAGGCCATTCCAGACAAAGGTATTAGCTAAGATCTTAGAGTAATCACTTCCTTACAAATTTAATATCTAGAGGGGATAGGCAGAATTAGCACTTGTAAGTAGATTTGCAATAAGGTCAGAAGTATAGACCTTTCCAAGCCTCTAAGAGTCAACATAGCTTGAGGGCATTCACTGCCAAAGCTGCTGCAGGAGTTGCTTGAAACCCTGAACAATTTTGTAGTAAGTACAGTCTCAGGGATTTCTGATTCTGAAGGAAAGGAGACAGGATCAGATTTTAACAAGGCTAGTGGAACAGCAGCAGCCTAGCAGGAAAGGAAAGGAGGAAAGGGAAAGGAGGAGAAGAGAATGGAAGGGAAGGAGGAAGGGAAGGGAAGGGAAGGGAAGGGAAGGGAAGGGAAGGGAAGGGAAGGGAAGGGAAGGGAAGGGAAGGGAAGGGAAGGGAAGGGAAGGGAAGGGAAGGGAAGGGAAGGCAGCAGTTTGGTAAAAGAAACATTCAGGGAGGAGACTTTGATTTGGGCTGTGGTTTTAGGTTTGCTTGGTTATGATATTGCATTAAATCTGTATCTTATGTACAATATCTTTTTCTATACAGCATATTTATTATTATTTATGCAGGTATTTTAAAAGGTATTTATTGACAGTTCAGTCTCATGAAAAAAGTTCTGGATTTGGAACTAAAGAGTATGGCTTCAAAAACCCATCTATTACTTAGTAATGATGACAGTTTTAAGAATTCAGACAATTTCATAGACACACAAACACACACACATATATACATATATACACATAGATATATACATATACACACATATGCATATATCTATGTGTGTGTGCATGTATGAACAGTTTGACTTTAATGATTACCTTCTACTTAGACTTTAATGTTTTCCTTATATTTGTCTGGATCTTTTTTTTTTTTTTTTATCAAATATTCCATTGAGTTCTGTTCTTTTGGTTATGAATACCTGAAAGTCTTTCAGTTTGTCAAATATCCTTTTTTCCCATTCAGGATTATACTCAACTTTACTGAGTAAATTATTCTTGGATGCAACTGCAACTCTTTCGCTCTTGGAAATAAAATACAATCTTTTAGAGTAGAAGTTGCTGGGTCTTGTGAAATCCTGATTTTATTTCCACAAGATTAATTTTCTTTTTGTTACTTGCAGCATTTTCTCCTTAACCTGGAAGTTTTGAAGCCTGGATATCGACATTCCTGTAAGTTTTTCTCCTGGGATCTCTTTCAGGGGGTGAATGGCAGTTTGTTTTTTTTGTTTTTTTCTATTTCTACTTTACCATCTTGTTCTAGAACTTCAGAATAATTTTCCTTAATGATTTCTTATAATACTGTATCTATTATTTTCTATCTGTGTGACCTTGGACAGATCATGTAATTTATCAAGCCTTTCTCTGGCCTGCAAATTTAGGGATTTAGAGTGTTAGACAGAATGACCCTTAAAATCCTTTCTAGCATTTAAAAAAATGACCATGTAGTCTCTTTACAATTAGAGTCTTCGGAAAGACTTGAATCATAGATCTTAGCTACTTAAGGAAACAATAAACTATCTTTAAAAGTATAAGAAAAGCACTTTGGTTAAGAAATATTGAAAATCAAATCAACAAATAAACGCTAATTGTCTACTGTGTGCTAGGCACTGTACTTAGTGTGGTAAAGTGGAACAAGTTCTGGTTTTGGAGTTGGAGAACTTGAGTTTAAACCCTGGCTATCTGATTTTTCTCCCTATGTAACTTTACTAAACCTCTCAGTCTTGATTTTACCATTTATAAATTGAAAGAATTGGACTAGATGGTCACTCCAGCTCTCAAGTTATAATTGTACTATTTTTGCCTGTTTCTGGGAGATTTCACGTGTTGTGACTAGTTTTATGATGACTTCTAGAATTTAGATTGGAATGCTAGTCACATGGAATTTTAGGTCTCCCAATTTTCTTTACTAAAAAAAAAATACATTTAACTGTAGCAAAGTCACATTGCTGTTTCTAGTAAGAAAAGAAAGCAAATGAATCTTTGGTTAACTGATGAGGAAAAGTTCAGGGGGAAAATGGTGGGTTTTGCTGGCAGGAGGATTTGAGACATGAAAAACTTCAAAGGCTCATTTGCCAGCATTGTGTGGTCTGCACTCTCTGGCACGATCCCTACTGGTGGTTGGGGAACCTGTTACATTAGGTATGCTGTGAGTTTATTGAAACTCTGACTTCGACTTAACTCTATCCAGGAAAAGATTGAACTGGCTCATATCCCAGGCAGGGTCAAAGCTTTCAACCATTAAACACCTTTTAACATAACATGGGGGTTGAAATTCAAACAATAAAAATGAAATTTGATTCACTTAATTTTCATGCTTTTCTGCTTTTCTGTAGGAGATGGAATAATGATGCTTAGGGATGCTAATTGTTTTTCCATAGCTTCAGAAGAAAAGATTTAACATATCAGTTATATCCCTCTTCCAAGAATTAGAAGAATTATTAGTTCTAAAATATTTTTAAATAAGAAGAAGTAGAGTTTGGGGGACATTTTGACATTTTACAGATGAAAATATGTTGGCTACAAGACAATTTATGAAATGAAGGAAAATTCATGCTTCCTGTAATAACGCTTAGAAAAGAACCTACTGCATACAATAGCCACAAGTTAATAATTTAAATGTGAAAAGACTCTAAATGCTCAATATGTTCTTATTTCAATTGTTTGAAATGTGAAATGGGTCCAGAAAATTGTCATTCTTCTCCTCATCAGTATTACAGAACAATGCTTTTCTCTTCAATTTTAATTTCAATATTTTGAGCTTTATACATATTTCTCAGTGATTAAAGCAATGCAAATAAAAACAATATTAAACTAATTTTTGTTATTCTTGCAATTTCTGTTTGGCCTACAACATTTATTCATTTTTGGCTGATCTTGCCGGCTCTCCACCTAGATTTTCATACATGGCACCAATTTACCAAGACCAATTATTAGGTCAATCTGACTGAAACAGATTTAGGTTATCAGATTGAGGTTAAGATAGAAGGTTGGACTTCATGTAAGCATGGCATGCATTACTGATTACTACATGAAATCTTGCAAATATTCTTTATCCTATATGCTATTTATAATGGACACAGATTTTTTTACCCCAAAGTCAGAATACGAAATAATTTCTTAGTGTTGTAATATTCTAGATTTTTATCCATATCAGCTACCGATCCCAGATTTTCCAAATCCCTAGACAACAGAGGCATGAATAAGAGCATTTTTGGGGACCTTCAATTAACACTACTGCCAAGTAAATGAATGAAAAGATAAATGAATATAAGTAGAATTTGGGAAGCTTCACACACCTTTCTAATACCATGATTCATAATGACTTTTTAAAACTGACTGACTTTAAACAGTCTTCAAATTAAGGAAAAATATATTATTATAAATACTTAAGACCATAGATGCAGAACTGGAAGATGCTTTAGGTATCATGTTGTCTAATTCCCTCAATTTATCAATAACTCAGGGCAGCTGAGGTAGAGTGACTTGCCTAAAGTCATATACATAATAAGTAACTAATAGAGTTATTATTTGAATCCAGATACCCAACTTCAAACTCACTTTACTTTTAACCATACTGCATTGTCTCCCTTCAGAAAATCCATATTTACCAAGGGGGAAATGTTTTTAAAAGGATGATTATATGAGACCAGAAAAGGCACTCAATGTCTCAAGTGTTCCATCTTTCCTACTATAGCTCCCTTTCTGTTATGCGCCTTAGCCATTATTCAGAAAAATCAATGTTTTATCAAGGTCTTCCCTCTGCTTCCTGGCAGTAATAAGAATAGCTTATCTTCTGGTAACTTTGTGACTTCATTAGGATGATCTTCCTACATGCCATGATTGTGGCTAACCCCTTACCAGATTTTGTAATGAACATGCCACTGTGATAAACTGAGTAAATGTTACACCCTGGGAGGTAGTCTGATGTGATCATACCTAGGGGAGATAGTGAAAAACACAATGGATCAGGTGGATAAAAAGAAATTGAAATTCCAGTTCATATCTGCTGTTAACTGGTTGTTTACTTCTAGTTGGGCGAGTTGTCTCAACTTTCCCATTGGCAAAAGACGAAGCTTATATGACATACTATCTAAATGGGAGGGGCATCGTGACATAGATCCACCTCCCTCCAGTGGCTATTGAGCTACCCTCAAACAATATATTTTTATTAATTTTTTGTGTACATACACATCTCACCAAATAGAATATAACTCCCTGAGGGTAGGGACAATTTCCGTTTTGTGTGTTTGTATCTCCAGTCTGTCACATAGTAGGAATTTAATAAATGCTTGTTGTTGATTAATTGATAGACAATAGAGTGCAGAACTAAAAATGGGAAAGACCTGAATTCTAATCCTACTTCTAAGACTGCTCTCTGCCTATGGGCAAGTCATTGAACTTCTCTGTATCTCAATTTTCTCATCTGTGTAATTCCAATAATAGTACATATGCTAGCTATCTTACAAGGTTGTTGATTTTTTTATTTTTGAAATAGGAATCACAATATCTGGAGTACCTGTCTCAAAGGGTCAAATCAGATACAAGAAGTGCTACATAAACATTATTTATTATCATATTATCATCATCTTCATCATCATCATCATCATTATTCCCTTCTGGGTCTAATTTTTATTCTATTTGATTGTATAATAGAGGAGTATCAAAAGGTTCTCCTTCCATATCACCTTCTCTTTCTATTATCCTCCACTGGTCTTGTATCCTTGCTTCAATGATCTGGGACTTCATCAGTATGGATACCTTGACTGGCTCAGATCACATTTTTGTGTATCTTAGTCTTGAGAGTACCTAGGACTTAAAAAAAATAAAACAAAGTATCTTACAGAAACTAAACTAGAGAAGAATCTCTTTGAATTTAGTTCCTAGATTTGCCACATTGTCAGGGGGCTTGGAGTCTAGGTGTTTTTCAGCTTAGACATGGGGATCATGAATTGCCATAGTTTGCATTCTTCTGGCTTTGCCTTGGTTCAAAGTCACTTCAAAATCCTGATGATACACTAGGCTAAGATTTGGGTGGCCATTGTAATGGCAGAAATTCCCACTCTGTTTCTCTTTTAAATTAAAGAATTGTCTCCTATAAATGAAAATTTTATCTAAAAGATATAAGGCAAAAAGACTTTGTCAGTTATTAATTCCTTATCTTGAATTCATTTCCTAATGCTAGGTCTATTCTGCTAAAAGAAAATATGTCTTAGGGTAGCATCAAAAAAGACCTTGGACTTTTGCTTACTCTGGAAGATATCTGTACTACCAGATTGGAAAAGCTTCGGTTATTGGCAGTGGGATAGACTGTGGACAGGTTCTCTAAGGATCTGCCTAGTTAAGTCCCTAAGCTTCATCATCAGAAAACTGGGTCACCTAGTGATCGTGTTTTGCTTGGGTGTGTGTGTGTGTGTGTGTGTGTGTGTGTGTGTGTGTGTGTGTGTGTGTGTGTGTGTGTGTGTGTGTGTGTGTGTGTGTTTTAATTTCTAGACATTACATCTCATAGAAAGAACTAAGGTTTATGTGGGAGTTGGGGAGATATTGGAAGGTAGAAAGGAGACAATGTGTGCTGGTAAGGAAAGCACTACACTGAAATTAGAGAACCTTTAAAGGACTGAAGCATTGATAGCCCTAGTAAGTGAGCGGGACCCTTGGAAGCAGTGTGATACTAAGGAAGGAGTAAGAGCTCTGGAATAAGAGAATCTGGGTTCAGATCCTGACTCTGCTATTTACCACCTATGTGGTTAATGGGAAAGTCCCTTATAATCTATGGGTCTTGATTTTTCTCTTTGTAATCTGAAAAATGAAAAGACTAGATGTGATGAGCTCCAACATGCAGTTCTAAAACTAGGGTCCTGTAACCTGGGAAACAGGAGAAGTAAATTTAGGTGAGGATAATGAATCTGGATGCGAATGGGAGAACAGGGGTGGCAAGGAGGGACGGCGGTCCTGGAGATACACTGAAAGTGAAGGGCCTGGAGCTGCCAAAAGACAGAGTTGGGGCAAGAAGTATTTGAAGGTAACTGGATAGATAGTACAACTCCCATCACCCCTTCCTTAAAAAAAAAATGTTCAAAAAAGGATGGAACAGTACATAAAACTTTGACCAATTCATGTTTTTTCCCTAAGAACTTTTGTGCTGTAATACTGATTCTATGGCATGATATAGTACGAGGAGGGAGGGAGGGGCATAGTGAGCCAGGACACCTGGGTTCTAATCTTACTTCTATCACCAATTCACTGTGTGACCTTAGGCAAGTCATTTAAAACCTAGATGTCTTTTCTGATCTGTAGAATAAGGAGGTTGGTCTCAGTGATTCCTATAATCCCTTTTTAGCTCTCAGAGGGATTCTCTGATTCCCTGTGAATCCAATTCTCTGACTCAGTTTTAGAAAAATATGCAGAGGAAGCTGTTAGATTATTTAGAAACAAGAATCCCTCTCTTTCCCACCCATCCCACCCCATCCCCCAGGAGCAGTTATTCTGACAAACTGATGCTCCGACTGTAATAGGACATGGTATGGAATGGTGGTAGGGGTTTGAGGGGACATCTGTCCCCCTAGCAATATGGAGGCCCTAACTTCCCCTCTCTCAAACCCTCATGTCACTCTTGTGTGGGCTCTCCATAACCTTGACCAGGAATGTTGGGGCTAGTTCTCTACTCTCTGCCCACCCTAGGAGTGAGCGCAGAGCAAGCAGGAAATACTGAAGCTGCCCAGAGGGAAGGGCTCTTCTTGCCCCTCAGTGACTCAGGAAGGAACACAGGCTCTCTGGGGACAACCCAGCTCACTGATACACTTTCAGCTTAGCGTGTTCACAGATTAATCACAACCTCCCTTCCTCAGTTCAGAGTTCTAGTTCACAACTTGTAAACAAACACCAGCTTTTACCTTTTTGGGCTCTGGCACGTTATTAATATAAATAGTGTAGATTCCACTTTTATTAAACCCAGCTTGATACACATCTGCACAGTCTCTAAATGGTTTGTCCTCCTCTCTTTTTGCACTCTTAAGTAAAACTGCAAAGAAAGAAATATGATATTAACAGGACAATTAGTATCCAAATAAGGAGTTTAGACATAATATTAAAAAAGTCTTACTGTTTTCAATACATCTGACAATCAAAGTCTACTGTGCTTAAAACAATAATAATAATTAATAATAAAAATCACAGCATGATGGGCTAAGGAGCTTTTAAAGCATCTTCCAAAATTAACAAGCTGGCAAAAGGAGGGAAAGGACTTCTCTAAGGCTGAATTGTTTCCTTTGATTTGATTCCCTACAGAAGGTCTATATTATAGCAAGTGACTGATACTCTAACCTAATACGGTGAAATAGAGACTCTTCAAATCCCAGTTCTGTGAGCCTCAGTGAGCTTAATTCCCTGGTTCACTGACCTGCTAAGGCATGATATGAAATTCTACAAACCAATATGCTGCAGCACAGAAAGATTTGTACAGAATAATTGATATGTAAATGGAATAGAGGAAGGCCATTCTGAGTCAGTTGAATCCCATAACTATTTATGTGTCTAGTATGAGGGAAACAGAGTACTGGGTACTGAGAGAAGTTCTGGGGTTGCAAAGACAAAAACAAATAAAAACAGTCCCCTGGAGTCTGTATTGTACTGGAGGGGCACAACTAGTATTCAGATACAGAAATATAAGATACAAACAAATTAAATACTAGGCAACCTGGGCGGGGTAAAGGGTAGGGAATGGGGGTTACTAATGTTTGAGTAAATCAAAAATAGGCTTTTTTCTAGAAGGTTAAACTTCAGTTGATTTTTTGAATGAAAGTAGAGGTCCCCAGTGATGGAGAACTGGGAATGGAGAGCATTATAGCCATGAATAACAATGGACAAAAGCTTGGAGGGGGGAAATGAAACATCATATGCTGGAGATAGCAAATAGGTCTTTTAGCTGGAACACACAGATAGCACAAGAGGGAGTAAAGTGAAAACAGTCTAGAAAGACAGAACAGATTCAGATTGTGAGGGGTTTTAAAAATCAAATAGGAAATTTAACGATGTGATAGACACCTTGAGTGTTGTTATATGCCTGAGAAGCAGCATGGAAGGTAGAAAGAACACTGGACTAAGAAAAATGAATTTGCCTCCAACACTTATTACCTGTAGACTATAGGTCAGTCACTTCTATGCAATTTAGTTTCTTCATTTATAAGATGGAGAATATAAACAGCACCTATATCACAGAGTTGTTATAAGGATCAATTTACAACCCTGAAAACTGTCCTGTAAATGCCAACTATTAGTATTATTAGAGTTGTCCATGACATATTAAAAGAATTAATTTTGGGCAAGATTCACTTTGAAGGTTTTATTTTTTTAAAAAAGGCAAGGACAAGAATTGTGCCAGTTAATCATTCTGGGGCGTGAAGTTTGTACTATGGACTATTTAGGGAAAGAATGCTGAAGAGATAGAATTATCTATTCATATACATATACAAACATACAACACATATACATATATATTCATATACGTATATAACAAAATTCTTTTAAAAATCCTATTTACTTTAATAATTACATGCATATACATATACATATCATAAAGCACTTTGGGGATGAGAATGGGAAAGTGTGTAAACAAAGAAGCAAATTCCAGAAGGTTGGTAATCATTTTTACACTACCTGTCTTTCCACTATCAAATTTTTTCCATAGTTTATCATATAACCTTTCAAAATAATTTACTATGGAAGCAGGTTAAAAAAAAAGTCACTTGAAGTATGAATAAAAGCTCTGAAATTTGAGTTTGAAGATCTGTGTTCAAGTCCTGACACTCACATGTACTGTCCGAGTGACTTTATCAAAACCAGTTCGTATCTCTGAGCTTTACCTTCCTAATATCTAAAATGAGGAGATTGATTAAATGACCAGAAAGACCCACCATAGTTTTAAATTATGACCCTATCATCTTATGGACTAGTTTCTTAAATGAAACTGAAGAAGAAGGGAGGAAGAGAAATAAAAAAATGCAGAAAGTCGAAAGTTTTAAGGCATCCAACATGGAAGGGACTATTACGGAAATTATTAAACTCTATGAAATGTCTCTTATTAATAAAGTTGCTAATTATGGTAAAAAACCATACTATGGATATCGCACTCTTTTTCTTAGGTGCTAAGGTAAAGGCATATTTCCTTAAAAATTATAAAATATTGGCAATCTCCAAAGCTATTTTATTCTATGTGGGATTTCTGCTGTCATTCACTTGACTTTTTCAAATGCTATTATTAAGATTAAGAAACTCTGATGACCTTGATTTTAAAGTCTCTGGCTAGCTAATAAATACCTATGCTATTAATCATTATTATCATGTAATTGGTTATAAAAAGCACAACAAGAAAATTACAAGTCAGCTTTGAAAAGTGACTTTGAGTGCTTTTTAATAATCTAAATTTTTGTATTAAACTGAATTGAAATTGAAATTGAAACTCATTGAAATTTCAAAGCACATTATTTACCAGTTTATACATCATCTAAATTAATACATTTCATATTTATGGAATGAATAACTGCCTTAGAGCAAATATATTTACATTTCTCCTGACATTCCAAATTAGGTTTCCAGCAAATAAAGGGACTGAGCATTATAACTTTTCAAATATCTTCCAGATATGTTGTGGTAACCTAAAAATGACATTATTATACTTCCTAATGCCACATTCCCTCATCTGCCCTTTGTGGGGCCAAGTATGTCTGATTATGTTAACTGCATTAATAAAGCACTGAAACCAAACAAAAACAGAGAAAAGCTTCTAGAGATTCCCTGGGGAGATTGTTTGAAAAGACACAAGGATAGCATAGGAAAGATGGTATGAAGTTGGAATAGACAGAGCATTGCTTAGAACCAGGAAGACCTGAGTTCAAATTCTGCCTTAGACACTTATTGAGTATGCAAGCCTGGGGAAATCACTTCATCTCTGTCAGTATATTTATTCATCTATAAAATGAAGTTAATAATTAATTATAATAATTATGCAGATAAATAATAAAATGAGAATCATAATTTTTAAAATTTCATGTGGTTGTAAAGATGAAGTGCAATTATACATGTAAAGTGTTTTGCAAATCTTGAAGCACTATATAAATTTATTATTACATATATGCACATATATATTTGTGTGTATATGTATATATACTCTCAATTGACTTACCCAGAGTCATGGGTAGTATATATCAAAGAACAGACTTGAACCTAGATAACATGGGATGAAGGATAAAGAACTGTCCTTATAGCTAGGAACATCTGAGTTCAAACCTCACCTCTGACATATATAGGCTATATAACCATAAGGAATTCAGTGAGACAATCAACAAACATTTAGTAGGTGCTTACTATGTCACAGACAATGTATTAAACTCTGGGGAATACAAAGAAAGTCAAACATAAATCATGCCTTCATGGAACTTATTTCTAAAGAAGGAGAAAACATGTCGATAACTAGGAGCATACAACAGTTGATAAAAGGCAATCTCAGAGAGGATGAGACTAGCAGCTGAGGGGACCAAGTAAGACCTTCTGTAAAGGTAGCAACTGAGCTGAGCCTCAAAGGAAGCCAGAAAAACAAAGAGACAGAGATCAGGGAGCATGGAGAACAGTCAGTCCAAAAGGCATAGAGATGAGAAATGGAATGTAGTCCTCAAGGAACTGCAGGTACTTTAATGTATCTGAATCATAGATTATGTGAAGAGGAGGAAGTATAAGAATAGTGAAAGGTAAGATGGAGGTAGGCTAGAAAAACTTTAAATCCTGGAAGCAATAGGGAGCCACTGGAGTTCACTGAACAACCACTTGATCTCTCAATGTTCTAGATAATTCTAGAAGAATATAAGTTGCAGAAAAGATGCCAACTTGCATTGACAGAGGGGACTTCTTCACCTGGGAATTCCCTATGAAAAGGAAATCACAAGATAAGTTCCCATCCTAGTCATTATTATTCAAGTACTGATATGGTAATTATGGAAATTTATTTTCTCATTTCCCCCCAAAAATTTTTGTCTTATTTTCAAATCTTGCACATACCAAAGAATTCAACAAAATGGTTAATCTTAGAAGTAATTATATGTCCAAAGATAATGAAAGAAATTGTAAATAAATGATACAGGTAATATTTTCATGAATTTCTGTGTCATCCTGCAGTTCATCTGCTAATTTAAATTAATGCTACATAATTACTCTAAAGCATGCTTTCTACATAATGCATACATTGCAATCATGAAACAAAAATTAGGCTTTTATGGAATTGTAGGATTGTCACAGAGATGGAGGTGAAAGAAAATTCAGAGGCCATCTAATGCCACCATATCATTCTACAGATGCAGAAACAGGCCCAGTGAGGCTATGTGCTTTGTTCAAGGTCACTCACAGGGAGTGCTATGAATAATAGATATAAATCAGCATAAAATTACAACCAAAATTCATGAGCGGTTGTGTGAATGTGTTAAAACACAGAAATATGACCATTTTAATCTAACCGTCAGAGGAAATTAGTTTTTCCTTAAAAAACATCATCCCTAACATCTAAGACAATGCCTTGTGTATAATAGAGGCTAATAAGTATTTGTTGAATTGAAGGTGCCATTTTTGGTTCATATTGCATTGAATTTGCTGAGGGGAACATTGTTTCTTTCCACTTCTGTACCTTCTCCTTTTCCTCTTTTGTTTTTCCTCTCCAAGTATAGCAAGACCAGAGACAGTATAACAGGTGATGGCACAAGGGTAAAGAAAGAAGAAAAAATATAGATGTTAGAGAAGAAATAGAGCTCACAAATATCTCTTTATTAACTTTTCCATGTCCCAGAATTTTACTTCTGCTTGCTCATAAAAGTGATTGATAGAGTTTTCAAGAAATATTTGTAAATGAGGTGATGACACTACCTTGTGACCTTGGGCAATCACTTAGCCTCACTGGTCCTCATTTTCCTCATCTGGAAAATGAAGGAGTCAAACTAGGTGGCCTCCGAGACTCTTTCACATCTACATTTAGGATGAGCCTATGACACCATCTAAAGCATAATTTTGGTCTCATTGTTAAAATCAGCACTTTTATGATTTAGAAAACATCTGTTTTACAGAAATTATCACTAAATTTGGACATTCAGTTAATAAACATATATTATTAAGATTTTACTATGTGGAAGGCACTATGGTGACACAAAGAGAGGTAAAAGACAGTCCCACCTCTTAAAGAACTCACACTGTAATGGAAGAGGCAACAAGTAAACAATTACACAAAAGCAAGTTATATACAAGATAAAATGGAAATAATCCACAGAGGGAAGGCACTAGAATTAATGAAGACCATAAAAGATTTCTGGTCTTGGGTCTTTGGGTCTTGAAGGAATAGAAAGATTTAGGTTAAGACACACTAGTAATGGTACGGGAAAAGGCCTTAAGTTGTGATTGGGAATCAGGAGCAAATCAGGACAAAAGAAAATATTACTCAATAGAGTAGGAAGAGTATGGCAAGCAAATGAATTTCATGAGGGAAGTCAAGTACATGTCTTCAGACACAGATGGTTTAGCCATTTTATAAGAACTGGTTAGCTATTAAACCCACAACATACATAAACATAGCCTAAGAAGTGTAAGTAAAGTGAGGACAGAAGAACATAAAATATGTCTCTCTCTTATCCAGAAAATATCTTTACAATTTGTTCACCGTAGTTATTTATATCTATAAATGTCCCACGTGGAAATGTAGGTTTTCTTCATGGAAAAGGTTATCATTCATCATGTAAACCTCTAATGTCTTCACCTCATTGTGAGCCAACATAAGATACGAATATGCCAAGGAGCAAGCCCGTTGGAACACTAGGAATCTGGATTCAGAATTTAATTCAGCACTTTAGTTTCAAAAGAAAGAATTAGAACACTTTAGTATCACAGAATAACCAATTTTAAAAGTGGATGTTTCCTCGGTATAAATTCAGTCTAATCCATACCCCAAAGGAACCTCATTATTACTAACAAATGGTCATCCAACATTTGCTTGAATAGCTCTAATTAGGGGGAACTCCCTACCTCCCAAGGTAGTCTGCTTCCATTTATATATAGCGTTGTGTCAGGAAATTTTTTTGCAACATTATGCTTCAATTTACCTCAATGAATATTCTTCTTAAATCAACCATGAAATTATTTTACTGAACTAGTTTATGTGTCCCTTTAATATCTATGCATTATCCTACCACAGGCAGCCAGCAATTTACAAATGAGTTGCAGTCCAAAAGTCAGTAACAGACAATTAGCTTCTTGCAAGTCACTCCATCTCTGAGTTTTAGTTTCTTCAACTGTAAGTGAGGAAGTTGGAATTGAATAAGGTGAAGATAAACTTTGTAAAAATGAATTAATGGATGTTATTGAAAAGATATTTGACACAAAGGGAGATGACAAGGTCTCATAGATAGGTTCTTAGACTATGCTTAGGTAGATACTAGACAATGCTTAATTATGGGAGTAAATGAGAGATCCAGAAAATATACTGTAGGAAAATTTGAAGTGGGAAAGTGCACTGAAAGTGGGGGTAACCAAGGTAATTTGCATGGAGGAATTTGGCACCTGAGGAAAGCCTTGTCCGGTGAGGAGAATTCTGAAAGGCAGAGAAAAGGAGTATATTCTCAATATGGAGGCTGAAGGCAGCATATTTGAAGAAAAGCTGTTCATATGTTCCCCTCATTCCACCAAAATAATTACTTGTGGGAATAGGGAAATCAACGTATATGTGTGTGAATGCATAAATGCACATATATAGATTCATATGTATATAGCATACATATATACACATATATGTATGTAAGAGCCTTGAGGACAGGGACTATTTCATTTTTTATCCCCAGTGCCTAAACCAGCATTTTGTATACAATGTTTAATGAGCCAAATTGAACAGAATAGAATTATATATAAAGTTTATAAAAGTTATAAATATTAAATCAATCCATAAAGGTAGTTTTGGAAACAAGATAGGTTTTAGAAACTTATAAATATTAGACAAAGGAATTCATATTATATCCTATAGACACACTAAGGAACCACTAACATTTTTTGAACAAGTTCCATTGTCATATCTGTGCCTTGGGAAGATTATTTTAGAGCAGTATAAAAGACAGATTGGTGTTAGTATAGGATAACTTATCATATATGTATATACGTGCATACATATATAAGTATATATGTATACATATGTATATGTATTATATATATCTATCTCTATGTGTGCAAACATGTATACACAAACAAGCACACACAGTTGCCAGGCCTAGAGGCCTGTGTGGGCTACCCGAGTCTTCTTACCTCACCTCCGAGGTCTTCAGTTGGCCAAAACCAGATGCTCATATGAGAGAAAGGACGTTCCAGAGTCGAACAAGGGTTGAGCTTTATTTCAGGGTCTAGGTTACAAGTGCAGGGGGGTCTTCCTTAGGAGGAAGAGGGGGAGATTTCCTAAGGAGGCTAAGATCTTAAGGGATTGGAAGTAGAAGTACAAGCGGGGAGAGAGGGGGAGGGGAGAGAGGAAAGAAGAGAAGCGGAGCCTACTGTCCTCTTGGCTCCTCACGTGCTAAGAGAGCTTTCAGGCTTCCTCAATCCTACTTAACCTTCAGCCGCATAGTTTGCATCTGAATACTGTGCTGTTAGGTAACTAGGTGTACCCAGATCCGGGACAATCTCGAGGGCGGGGAGATCTCTCTCCCATCACGTTTCTCACGGGAAGAGGCGGAATTACTCGAGATAGCTCGGTTCACCTCGATTCCCAGCCGTTTCCTGGGGGGGTCTCGTGAGAGCTCTAAGATTTAGAAGCTCCCACCTTTACCCGCCCAAGACTATCCACACGGAATTGAGCTTCCAATCCCAACACACAGTGTTCCAAAAATGCTTTTTAAAATTTGAAGAGAGATGTATCTTTATTTATAGATAACATTCAACAAAACAAATAAAAATATGAATAGAACATAGATAATGTTAATATGTGGTTTTCTAAGTCAGTATGTGGCTACAGAGTCCTTGTGTGTGGTTTACTAGCCCCACATCTATTTGAGTTCAACACCACTGCTCTAGGCACCTCTCTGAGATGATACAATGTAAAGAAGGTATCAAGCTGTACAAGTAGACATTACTCCCTTATTTGGGAGTTCTCAGTATTAATGAAATCATAGGTTCTAACCATTCTCTCTGTCTCTCTGTCTATCTCTGTGTGTCTCCGTCTCTCTGTCTCTGTGTTGTATCTCTCTGTCTCTGTGTGTGTCTCTCTCTGTCTCTCTCTTTGTATCTCTCCTGTCTCCTTATCTCTGTCTCTGTCTCTCTCTCTCTCCTTGTCTCTCTTTCTCCTCCCTGGCTCTTTGTCTGTCTCTGTTTCTCTCTGCCATCTTTCTATATTTGTATCTGTGTATAAGGATACACAACTCCCTTCAAGGTTTCCAAATCGTTCCCCACAACAATCTTTGAGATATATAGAGAGAATAATATAATCCCCATTCTTTAGATGAGGAGACTCAGAGAAGTTAAGCAACTTGGCCACAATCACATAGTTAATGTGAAGACCCAATCCTAGAATCCATGCATTCTTATTCTAAGCCCAATTCTCTTTCCTTTCTACAAAGAATCATTCTTTGTGTACATGCTATCTTTTCTGCTAAACTTAAACTTATCTAATTAATCTTTAAGTGGTACTGGTACATTACTCAATATTTATTTGCCACCTTAAAAATAATTGGTTGAAGAAGAAACTGGCAAGTGAATATTTTAAGTTAAGGAGTCTGGACATGTTCAAAAAAGAGAAGCATGCATTTCTGGCTGACAAGTCCCAAGCTGAGTAGAATGCTGGCCACAGAATTGTCTGGGAAAGATTAGAAATGGTAATGGGAATATTAGCTATTATATTAAAAATGAAGCAGCTACTTTTCTTTGAGAACCAGGGAAGTCAACTCAGAGGTATCACTGTAGCAAAAGAAAAGGGAAAAGAAACTCTAACAAATGATCATTTTTTCCTTAAGTGTTTGCATTACAGACAAATCTCTGTTATACAATGGGAAAGAGTGAGAGAACTAGCAGGTGGATAGCTCCATCTATCACCAGCAATCATTCACTCCCTCATATGCAACCTGAGATGCAGACATGACTGACTATTTACTTTATCCAGTTTTGTCTTACACCTGCCAAATCAATTAGAATCCAATCCATGTAACTTCCATAAGACTGACCACAGGCAAGACCATGAAAGCCAAAGGCTCAGGGTCATTTCAGCTGAGTTGAACCCTCAAGAAAAGAAACTTTTCTGGAATGTAGAACTGGCAATTACTAATCTTAACAACACTAGGAAAGATCAAGAAAAACAATTAGCCCTACCAGCAAAGGACATTTTCAAAATGACAGAAGAGAATCCTATCCATTTCCCTCACTAAAATTTCTTTAAAGTGATAAGATCTTTCTTGGGGAAGGAGTATGGCATTTTTCTGCATTGCTCTTCTTAATGTTGACTTAAACTTAGTTTAATTCTCATTATTGACTAAACATCCTTATAGATGTTTGGTTGTGTGCTGTGTTTAAGCTTAGAAATGAATCTCTTTGGAAAATATAAGAGCATTGAGACTTTTCTCCAATTCTAGCCTGGGAAGGGTGCCCCTAATTTGCCTTTCACTGATGTTAAGTCTGCCTAAGCACAACTCGAAAATAACACAACATAAGCTAATTCAAGGAGGAAACAATCAAACAGACTAGAGAGATGAAACAAATCAACCATTGAACTGGAAACTTCAGATTTCAATTGTATGGGCAACATATTGATATTTCTAGTACCATATAATTCTTTTTAATTTTTTTATATGGCAACTTTATAGAATATGAATTTAAGAGCAAAACATTCTGCATTTTAGAAAGAGTATAGAATTATTCTAGAAATATTACTGTCCCTTGCCCTAAAGTCCTAATAACTGTGTATATAGAAAAACACAGTGCTATGTTCTAAACCAGGGATGGGGAACTTGCAGCTGCGAGGCCACATGTGATCTTCTAGGAACTTGGGTGTAGTTTTTTGACTGAATCCAAGTTTTAAAGAACAAATCCTTTCACTAAGGGGATTTGTTCTGTAAAGTTTAGATTCAGTTAAAGGGCCAAACTTGAAGACCTAGAGGATCTCATGTGGCCTCAAGGCTGCAGATTCCCCACCCCTGTACACCTATTAGCTCTTAGAAAAAAGTTTTGAGCCTGGTTTTTCCACCAGTGTAGAACATGCATGCATATCTGCCTTTTTATATGTAGATAGGTTGGTAGGTAGAGTCAAACTCCTCTGAATGCCTTCCGTTATTGAGTGTAGAAATTAGACTCTCAACTCATTCCACTTTACATCTACTGCAACATCTAGTTTCAAACACAGAAAACAAAATGCTCCTTGGCACTCTACCTCCCCCCTCCCTCTTTCCTACCGCATTTTGTATTGTCTCCCCCCTCTCAGATCAGATTGTAAATTCCTTAAAGGCAAGCACTATCTTTTTGTTAATTGTATCCCCAAACCTTAGCACAATACCTGGAACATAGTAGGCCTTAATAAATGTTGACTGGATTAGACTGGATTTACACACATACATACGTGTGTATGTATATATCTATCTATCTCTCTCTATATATCTATATATATCTATATCTATATATATATACACACATTTATATGTGTTAAATATGTAAAACTATCATTGTTATCCAATTACCTCCAGGATCAAATATAAAATCCTCTGTCTTTTAAAATCCTTCATAACCTAGTCCCTTCCTGCCTTTCCAGTCTTCTAACACCTTATTCTCTTTGAGTATTCTATGAACCAATGGCATTGACCTTGTTGCTCGTCACACAAGATCCTCCATCTCCTAACTCTGGGCATTTTCACTGGCTGTCTCTCATGTCTAGAATGCTCTGCCTCCTCATCTCTGCCTCATAACTTTCCTGCTTCCTTTTAATCTCAGTTAAAGTCCCTTTTCCTGCAAGAAGGCCTCCTTCATCTTATCACCTTAATTCTGAAATTATCTTCAATTTATCCTGTATATATTTTGGTTGTTTGCATATTCTCTCACTCATTAAACTGTGGGCATCTTCAGAACAGGGATTTTTTTGTCTTGCTTTGCATTTCCAGGCCTAGCACAGTATCTAGCACAAGTTGGTTGGTTGTTGTCCTTCATTCTCAAAGAGGACCAAAATGACATCACTATGTTAGAGTTGTTACAATGTGTCCAACTATGGCTGATCAGACCAATATTGTACTCAATAAATGACAATTGACTGACTTTTCTAGTTATCTCATAGAGGAATTACTAAACTTGAAACCTTCAGTTCTATAGCTTAAAAAAGGCACAGTTACAAAAACTGTAGACCACTTTTGAAATGCAAAAATATTCTTTCCTATATTCCCCATGAGATGTAGCATGTTGTCTCAGAAAGAACAGTAGTTTGGAATCAAAAGACTCTGGGCGGACTCTTAAAATCAAGAGTTCTAGGTTTGCCGGTGGATAAGTCACAGAGAATTAGTTTATTTATCTATAAAATGGGAAGAACACTTGAACTATCTACCACTCAGAGTTGTGGCAGCAGAAGCATTATAGAAAAGCCAGGTCTTATAAAAATAATAGTGACCAGTACCTGGTATATTGTATATAATATACTATGTATATATTATGTTTGGTGCTGTGCAGCACTAAAACTTCACTGTAATGACTAATTGTCATGATCAGATAGCCATCAGTTCTTGAAGATAGCTCTTGCTAAGTTTATGCTATGGTATGTCCTATCAAGTTGGTTACGGACTGTATATCTGTCATCTGAGGACCAGTCTAGCTAAGTTTGGAGAGGCTTATCACTAGGTTGTCCATAGAATGATGGATTTTTTTCAGTTGCCTAAATCCTTAAAAGTCTTCTAAAGGCTGCAGATCACATCAACAGAGACAGGATTCACACCAAGAAATCTTTGATCTTTGAAGTATACTTGTATACCTCTACTTAAGCCCTATTCTGATGTTTTACTCTGACCTGGATTCTCAAAGGTCTTACACACAAACTACAAGCTCTAGCATATGCTACCAAGCAGAAGAGACCTTTAGTCAAATCCTAGTAATGGTGTATGTGTCTTCTGTCAAAAATTCAGGCAATTTGAGTAGGTAGGGTATTGTCACCAGAAGGCTGGCTTCTATGTAGTGATTTTTATTAAAGTTATGGGGATGGGGAAATGGAAGGTGTCATGAGAGACAGTGTTGTACAGTGGTTAGAAAGCAGGTTAGAAGTCAGGAGACCTGGAGTCAAATCCTGCTTCTGATCCAGGCTATATGACGCTGGTTGAGTTACCGAAACAGGATGCTAGGAGACTCTCCAAAATTCTAAGTGCCAGGGAAGGCACAGACCTGTACTGGTAGAAGAATTTTTCTTAATTGAGAATACCAGGGAAATCATAGACTAACCTCAGTACAGAGAAATTGAGATTTGTAAAATGTTTCAAATTCTAAAAAAGCATTTGGAATTGAAGAAATTTCCCTCAACTTCCTTGAGCACAGCAAATGCTCCACCAAAGACGTATCTCTGGAAGGAAGCATTATGACTGTTCATTTCACAGCCTGCAAGGAAAGAACTCTACTGATACCTAATTATGTCTCTTTTGGTAAAAGCTGAAAAGCAGTAGAGAAGTGATGAGAGACAAATGAGATAAAAAAAGAAGAAAAATTAAGAGAAAAAGAAGGAATAGAGAAGTAGAAAGCAGAAGCAATGGTGTGAGATTACAATTGGCAGTGCTAGGCCGAGCAGTTGAAGAAAATGAGAAAGGGGAGGCAAGGCACAGGGCATTAGAAGTGGCAACTGGAGGGGGTGTGGATTGCATTGGCAAGAAGCATCAGGCAGTAAAGATTAGAAGTGGTGATGGGGCCTGTGGTTACAGTGGTAGTAGTAGCAGTGTCTAAGGATGATGAAAAGCAGAGACAGGGTAGATAAGCTGCAGATACTCTGACAGTAAAGAAGAAAACCAGCAACAGAAACAGCAGACAGAACTGTTCTTTGGGTGAGAGGGAGGGCCAGCAGTCACCTTCACCTCAAAGACATCAGTATGCCACACAGAAGGCATGGTTACCTGAACTCTTCACAGCCACCAGGGCAGAGTGGAAGGGGGAAGGAGAAGTCGCTGATTACAGCAGTATAGCCACAGGCTTATTCATTATTGCCCAGACTACAGATGATTAGAAATGGCAAATTAGGTGATGGGAAATTGGCGGAGGCAGGTGTTTATACCAAAGAGTGACAGGTAAGGGCTCATTAAGGCGGGCCCCCAGTACTCTCTTGTGAGACCCAAGTCAGAATGTAATCTTAATTGGAAAATATTTTATGTTATTTTTTATTGAGAAATATTAAAAAAAATAAAACACAACAGATAATGTTACTAGGTGGTTTTCTAAGTGAATATGTAGTAGGTTAGTCGCTCCATTTCTATTTGAGCTTATAAACACTGCTGTTGTACTACACACACTACTTTCCTCAGAATTCCTTAAAAGCATCACAATACATTGTATGACAATGGATGTGCATAGCAATGAACTTAAGTCAACAAGAAATAGTTAAATCAACACATTTTCCTTGTAAATAGAAACTAGGCTCAATATTTAGGAACCAGATCAATTTTATACTTTCAAAAATTGAAAAACTGAAAGTGACATTTGGCACACAGGGAGAAACAACATGCTACTTAGCAAGCATTTATTACTGTGTATCAAGTATTATGCAAAGTTCAGGGCATACAAAGAAAGCAAAAACAGTCCCTCTCCTTAAAGAGCATTTATTCTAATGCTGTCATAAGAACTCAGTTCTCAATCTCAGAGAGAGACATAAACCAAGGGCAGGAAGGTTTTACAAATGGCCTTGAGGATCACTGAACTCTCAAAGAGAACGCTGAACAAATCCATTATGGAGAATTTCTGGAATGTGTATATATAGAGAAGATGGAAGCCCTGCCTATTGACCAATGAGCCCTCTGCCTCTTTTCCTTTCTAGTCTTTTATGAGCATGTACAACAGGAAGTGAAACCAAGAGCTGAGCTAACAGTAGTTGAGAAGAACAAAAAACTCCTCAAGTAAGTTGCCAGTGTTGCATAAACTGAGGGGTAATTTCCAGGGCTGTGGATTTTTTTCAAGTTAACCTGGTACTAAATGTTGTAGCCCATGAGCTTAAAGAAAAATGCAGCTATCTGTAGTCTGGGTTAAGACTATTCCCCCAAAAGGAAATAAAATAATTGTAGTCCTAGGAGTCATGTCAGATTTAAACCTACGTCTGCTTTAGAACTGAGTTAAATTTTATATATATAGCAACCCACAAAACTATGTTCTGGAGTGATTTCAATCTGGATTTAGGGAGGGAACACCCACAAGAATAAAATTATGTGACACAGTGGAGAGAGAAGTGACTGAAATCAGAGGACCTGAGATTATATCCTACCTCTGAAACATATTACCTGTGTGACCTTGGGCAGGTCACTTATGCTTTCTGGGTCTGAGTTCACTCATTTGTAAAAGAAGGTTAGACTAGATGGCCTCTGACTGAAATCCTTTCCAATTCTATGATCCCCTGAATCTTTTGAAGTATTGAAAGATACATACACAGTAGGAAAATAGCATATGTAAATGTATTCATGGAAAGCCAAATGTCCTCAGGTCATCGTGGGTGGATAATTATAGCTTTAGTATGCCTTTTTAATCATAAAGCATAGACATCCTTGTCAAGTCATTCAATAAATCTCTCCTTTATCTCATTTTGTTAGTGCATTTCAGCTTAATGCTTAATGTTCTTTCTTAAAGATTTAGTAAGGCACCTGGGAATAAATGAATCTTCAGACTAAATGCCATAAGATTAATCCAAATACAGACTTTGTTGAATCCACAGCATGCTGATTTTTCTTTAACTGACTTAAAAAACAGTGGCTCCCATATGTGTATCAGTATGTTCTGAATGTCCCACAATATTTATTCAGAAGGTTGTTTCATTAATAAAGCAATAGGTGATATGTCAGTGTTTTTTCATGTAGGTTAATATCCCATGTAATGTGTTCAGTGTGACTTTACCGCCCCATTCTCACAGAAATGGTATCCCATACATGTGGAATAGATTAGATGGTAGCTTTGATGACCTGTTGTGGCAAGACTGGTAATTGATTTCAGTGTAAGTCATTAGGAAAGGAAATCAAGTTCTTATGCAATGTGACACACACAGGATGTGCTGTGCACTATTGTCTGAATGAAGAGATGGAGATAAAGGAAGACAGAGAAATAAATGAGTGAATACATCAATGGAAAAATTAAAGTAAGTTTGCTTTGCAACTCAGTGTAGGTCAAAGTCCATTAATGGAAGTCAATTACTGTAAGTTGATAGTTTCTGATCCCTTCTGTTGTAACACACTTGAAGAAATAGTATGAATTCTGGAATGTCTAAATGATGTCATGCTGTCACTTAAGAAATCAGTATTTATTGAGCTCCTACTATATGCATCACATGTTACTAGACTCTGGTGAGTGATAAAAAAGAAAGACAGTAGTACTAAGAAGCCAGCAACTATTTTTGAGGAACCTGAAGTTGAGTTTAAAGGCAGAATGTCCACATATGAAAATGGTTTAAGAAAACTTACAAAGTAGCAAAATGAACTAATAATGGTGATGATAGTTTTCATTTATACAAAACATATAGATACATAGTATCTAAGGTACCTATAGATATATGTATATCTACTATCTATTTTTCTATCTAAACTTATATACATTTATCTAAATATGTATAAATATACTAATATATTTATCTATCTATCTATTTATATATATATACATATATATATATATATTTATCCAAGGGCATGCCAGTAAATTTTTAACAATTGGCTCTCTGGAGGCAAGGGATGCAAGATGTACATTAAATTTTAATCTGCATTATTAACATTTTCTCCATCACTTTCTTAATTCTAGAAATCAATAAAACTAAATCAAACCCTGATATATAATGTTTGCCAATTTCTGAGGTGTAAATAGACATTTACATTGCAAATTTAACAATCAGCTCTCATGAGTTGCTTAATACTACTTAACTGCAACACTATCAGTACATTTATGTAAATATGACAATGTGTATATGGCTATATGTATATGTGTTCATACATTTACATGCATATGCATTGTCTGTATACATATATGAAGAGAGAGAAAAGTGGGGGAAGATAAGCTAGATAGCCTATAGGAAATGACGAAGCTCCTTCAATCACCCTACCCAAACTTCTACATGAAGCAAATGCCCATCTTTTTAATAGTAACATTCTACTTGTATGACTGCATGGCTGATATGGAACACTATTGTCTCCAAGGAGTTAAAAAATAATTGTCATTCGTGAGCAAATGGAGAGATTCACAGTCACTGTGAGAAGGCAGCAACATATAACATACAAGGAGCTACGAAAAAGAACTAAAAAAATGATGTTATAAAAGAAATGTCTGACTGAAAAAGAAGCTAGGCTGGCCATGTGCTGAGACCGAGTGAAAGCCCCTGGGTGCTACAGTGCTATTGCATAGTATCAACAGAAAGTGACAAGAGCCCAGAACATATTAAATGGAACTCCTGTAGCAAACTTGTGGGAGAATGTGAACAAAAGTGACACAGATAACAAGAACATTTATCCATTTTTACAATTATCATTTCACTTGCTCTTTACAACAACCCTGAGAGGGAGGAGCTATCATCACCCCCATTTTATAGAGGAGGAAATTGAGGCAAAGAGGTTAAATGACTTGCCCAGAGCCACACAGCTAGGTCACATTTGAACTCAGGACTTTTTGACTCCAGGTCAGGAACCCTATCAACTGTGCCATCTAGTGAAAATGAGGAAAGTATATAATGTGACTGATTTTATTTAAAACATTTTAATTCCAAATTTAACAAGTACCAAATAAAATTAGAATTTCCATTTAAAAGGCAGAATGGAAAAAGAGGATTTACCTAAAAACTATGATTCCACACTACATACCACTTTCTTATATGTGTATATATTTATGTATATGTATGAGGATGTATGTGTATGCATATCTATGTATATGCGTGCGTATATACACACGTATATGTGATACAGCTTTAAAACAATCTTGCTTTTTCAGTGTTTCTGTCTTACCTTTCTTCAGTTCCTTTTTGTGCATTTATAAAGTTCGTCAGTGACTCTGTTTTCTTCTTTTACTTCAGTAACGCTACCACTAATTGTTTATCTTCCTCCCTTGCCCTGCACCCCAACCCTTGCTTTGGGGAAAAAAATCAATAAAACTTTTGCAATAAATATACACTTACTTTTATTACTTTTGTAATAAATATAAAGTAAAAGTAAGATAAAATGAATCTCACATTGGTGACTTCCAAAAATATGTCTATTCTGCACTTTGAGTCCATCACCTCAAAAAAATCACTTTGTGACCTATTTAAACAAATTAATGATGATGGAAAAAGAGAAGTGGACAGAAGAAACAACATAGACATGGGCATATTCATTTTATATGATAGTTTAACTCTTGTAAATCAACTGTCATAGCAAGATCCTGAAGATACCCATAGTGAGCACACATTTGCTTTTGTGCTAAGTCAAAATATATGATTGCCAAGGGCAAAACTAGTTTTCAATATAAACATATTTGCAAAATCTTACAAAGGAGGATTATGGAATTTGATTATGAGCAGTATTGCCTCATAATGGAGAGCAAAGTAGTGAAGGGTGAAAGTAGCTTTAAAAAAGCCTGGCAAGAAGCCCAACTAATCATAATTATCCTGAGGTCCCTTAAGGATGAAGGTGGAAGATGAATAAAAATCAAAAAGATCAGTAAAGATTTTTAGAACACTCTTTTTTAACCATCATGGACGGGGACAGAGCCTGGAGCTGTGCTGGTGCCTGCAGCTTTCCTTGGGGAAGAAAGCGGGAGGAGTCTGCGGCTGTGCGCTCAGACTCCCCTCCTCCACCTAAAATATTCAGTTGAGGCTAAAGAACAGCCCAGATGGTTCAGATTAGAGTGTGATTGGTGCCTGTTAATGCAGGAGCGCTGGAACCAGGGATACTCAGTCTTTCTTCTCCTGGCTCAGCCTCCTCCAGCTCTGGACTACCCCCCAAGGGCTCCAGTTCAAGGTCCTTTCTGGGAGGGCACACTCCCATCCCCCTTAGCAACTATCTTCCTTTAAAACAAGACTGGATCTATGATTTCTGCAAGTCCAAAGCCAGCTTCCCAAGGTAGGAACACAGGGGTCCCGGAAGGCAATGCTACCCTTCAAAAGTATAAAGGGCTTTTAGCAGATGTCAAGGAGCTTGGGGCACTGTTTCATGTGGGAGTACCTTGGGTATTGCCAGGGGAGGTGGCTTTCATAATACTGGCCCCTTTCTCTATATTTTGAGCATTGGCTTGTCCTTCAGAGATCCCTGTGCCCTTGTCTTACGGAACCATCTTTGTTCTTACAGAATCCATAGACTCAGCTTGGTTTCAAAGGCAGGTAGTTACTGGGCAGCCCAGGTGTATATAGGGCTTTTGCCCTCCCAGAAATGACCTCTGCTACTATTTAATGCAAGATACCCCATAATCTCAGAATTCCCTCTATACCAGACTCAATGCGTGGCTCTCCAGCCTCTGAGAACCTCAGCTAAGAGTCACCCATAACCTCTCATTGTTAGGTTGTTTTCTCTTTATGTCAAGCCCAAATCTGTTCTAGTTCAGCTTCCAAGGACCCAGCAGAACAAATCTAAGTCATCTTTCCTGAAGCAGCCCTTTAAATGCTCTAAGAAGGCTGCCAAGGTTTCTACCAACTCCTACAAATGTCAGTTTTCAGAGTCGCTGCGAGTGCTGGCGCTTCTCTCCTCCCAAATTACTTTATTGAATTTGTTCCTTCCATTAGATAGTTGTAGTCAACGTGGATACTATTTCCTTTGTCCTATTTACTTTATCATGTGTCAGTTCAGGCAAATTCTTCTATGCTTCTCTATGCTGACTACATTCATTATTTCTTAAAGCACAACAATATTCCATTATTTTCATCCACCACGAATTGTTTAACCTTTCCCGGTTAGATGGGCCTCATTCATAGGAGGTGCTTTGTTTCTAGCTCTTTGCTGTTGCAAAAAGGAGTGATATAAATAGTTTGATGTGCTTAGGAACTTCCCTTTCATCAACCACCCTACTGAAGTATAAACATAGTAGTGAAATCTCTGGGTCAAAGGGCATGGATATTTTAATTTCTTTATTTGCGTAATTCTAAAATGGTTTCCAAAATATTTCTATTAATTTACCACTCCACCAACCATCCTTCCACAATCCCCCCAACATTAACTGGTACCTTCCTTGGTCATCTTTGCCAATTTGCTGAGTGTTAGGTAAAAGTTTGGCTACCATATAACATTGCTTACTCATATTGTGCTTGCAGTCTTGTAATTTTTTTCCTTATCAAATTTCATATTATTAGATTCAGGCCAATTTTATAGCCTGTCAAGATATTTTAGGATCCTAATTCTATCATCCAATATGTTATCTATACCTTGTAGCTTTGTGTCATCTGCACATTAGATAAACCTGACAGGTATGGCTTTTTATTGGTCATTGACAAAAAATTTAAGTAGCACAGAATAAAGGTTAGATCCCCAGGGCACACTCCATTAGAAACTTCTTTGCAAATTAACACAGAACAATTATTCTCTTCAGTCTAGCTATTCAACCTTTCCAGATGCATTTTTAAATCATTATTCTGTATTTTGTAATTTCATAAATTTAATTATTCTTTGACACCACATAAAAGAGATGATATAAATATTTTTGTACACACAAGTTATTTTCCTCTTTCAATTCTTTGGGGAATAAGTCTAGTAGAGCTATCATTGATACAAAAGAGTATGCCCAGTTTAGTGCCTTTTTAGATACTGGATGTATTTTAATGCATTTTTTACATAGTCTGAAGAAAATTCTCCTTGGTTAAAAAAAAAAAAGAAAAAGAAAAAATAGGATTTGGATAATCTTATACCCTGTCTTGATTATGATAATAGTTCATGTTTATATAACAATTTGTGACTTACAAAATACTTTTCTCATATCTCTGTGAGATTAGTAGGCAGAATTATTTCCCCAATTTTACACTTCAGGTAACTGAGGCTTAGAGAGACAAAATAATCTCATTCTGCATCACTAGCAGAGTGTTCCATATTAATGACATCTCAGATCCATTTGAGTATATTTGAATAGGATGCTTTAAGACTTTTAAAGCTCTTTTCTTACAGCAACAGTGTCTATCAGTTTGATTTTAATTATTTTGGGACCAAATCTTTCACTGGTGTATAGTCCAATACCACTCTCTAAAAATAGAAGTTTCAGATGAGATGTTAGTATATAATTGTGGAAAGAGTTTCCAGACCTGGAATTCTTCTAACTGATGAAACTATAATTCTAGACCATGATCTTGATTATTATCCATTACTAGGAACACTGTTTCCCAGTGAAATTAAATAGAAGGCTGAACTGTTTTGGACCTGATCCAAGAGGTTTAGCTATCACAGTACAAAAGAATTTCATCTGTAAGATGACTGTACAATAACCCAGCTGTCTAGACTAACAATAAAGCAAGGTTGCAGAGTATATAAATTTAGCCATTGTGTTAAACAAATGACATTATATTTTGCTGTGTAGTGTAACTCCTCAGTTGTTATCTTATGTTTCCCCAACAAAATCAAAGAATTTTTTACACCTTATCCACTTAGGTTTCAGATGCTGATTTTTCTAGGTACATTGTCTGAAAGACCTTTCTTTTTGCCCTCTACAACAGGATCACAAAATTGTAGTTAAATGGACCTCATTTACTTACTAGTCCAAACCTCCCGTTTTACAGACAGGGAACCTGAAGCCCAATGAGATTAAGTGACTTGCCCAAAGTTACAAAAGTAGTAAATGAAAGAGGACAATATATATAAATATATATGTATATACTATAAATGTAGCATTTTTTTCCCACTAGGCCATACTGTTGTACTTCTGTATTTTAAAACAGAGCTGTACAAAATTATACCTCTTCCTATTTCTAGTATTACCATGACCCCCTTAATGCCTACTACATTCTAAGCACTGTGATGAGCACCAAGGTTAAAACAGAAGATAAGTGCATTTTATACCCTAAAGTAAAATGGAAGTTCTAAAGGGATTCACTCAATTGTTGGTACAATGAGGTTCCAGCTAGTAGAAAGTAGGACACAATACAAGATGCTCAGAAAGAAATACAATTTTCATGAGTTCTCCAAGAGTTATTATTGATTCCGAGTTGGATTGATCTGCCGTTGCCTTGATATATTTACTCTGATCTTGAAGGTCAATCATGATGACAAATGCCCATTTTCCCTGTTAAAACATCACTCACAGAAGCATATTTCAGTCTTTCCTCTACTAAATGTCGTTTGACTGAATTCCGAGAATATTTTAGAACCCGATCCCTATTATATGGTGCTTCTATGTTTAAGTCAAATAGATCTGCAATGCATGAGAAAACGGGCACTAGAGTTTGATAGTGGCAATACCAGCATGTTAAAGACCTCGTTCCCATAATCATACCATCCTAGCTGCTTTCTCCTTTTCTGACAAAATCACAGACAAGTATCTGGAATAGTAAAAACCATAACTACAAAAGATAATTAACCAAAAACTTTCAATCCCACCCTACTTCCACCTCTACAATCCCCCAAAATGTGGCAGGTTGGTAATAATTCATAGGAGATGGGTAAAACTGTGCGACTTTCAAAAATTGTTACTTTCTTTTCATTGGCTAATCATCCTTGATTCACATAAGCCTATTCTCTCTAAGTTAGTATTTATGAACAGAAACATTAGGAAGGGTTGCCATTCTGACATTATGGAAACTGGATAATTTTCTTCAAAAATAAACTTTTTTTTGGTGAAATTTAAACAGGCGATGTCTGATGTTTTTGTCTTGCTTTTCTTTTCACCTTATATTTAATTTTATATTCACAGATTTAGAACAAAATATCTTAACTAGATCAATGAAAAAAATTTGTATAAAACAGTTGTTTCCTTTCATTACTTGCTATGGCCTGAGACTCCTAATCCAAAGGATTTACAAGAGTTCCAGTAATCTCAACCAGTTATTGAATGATTTACTTCCTGGGTTCAACAGATACTGCAAGGGTGGTAAATTCCAAGCATATGGCAATATTATTCTGAGAACAGAGCCAAAACACTCCTCAGCATTGGGAAGGAAGAAAATGCCTCATTTCCTCTGGCAAAGAGGCCAGAGTACCAGACACCATAATCAAACATTCCCCAGCATAGCTATAGTCCTTTGAGAAGGACAGCTGTTGAACCCATATTTGTCTTTGTTTTCATTTGTTTTTTGTCAGATGATGTGAGAAGAAAAAAGAAAAGATATACATTCTAATAAGACTACTACCTATTCTGTGACTTGAAGTTCACCAAATTTTATTTTGTGAGAATGAAAACAGGGAAATAAATAGAGAGTTAGACTTGGAGTCTCAGTTTAAACCCTGCTTCATGTACTGAGTACTTGTGAAACCCTAGACAAGTTACATAGGTTTGTCGGCCTCAGTTTCCCTCATCTGCAAAATGGGAATCTACTTCATAGTTGTGAAAATCAAATTTGCTAATTTATTCAAAGCACTTTGCAAATATTAAATGGTGATTACTATTATAGCTAAATACATTCTAAAGTCAAATATGGAAATATTCATACAAGTAAAACAATGAAAGACACCGTAAATTGTTACATTCATCATAGCATCTGTCTTAAATATTAACCTATGAAATGTCTGATTCTTTGATTTCTTCCTTTTCTTTGAACCTTAAGGATTATTTAATTGAACCCCTCATTTTATGGCTGAAGGAACTGAGACTTAGAGAGGTCTAATGGCTTGCCACTAGACTATGTGCTCCTTGAGAGCAGGGACTGTCTCTTGCTTTTCTCTGTATCCCTAGTGCTTAGTACAGTGCCTGGTATACAACTGGTTGCTTGGTTTCTTGGTTGGTTATTGTCCTTCATTCTCAAAGAGGACCAAAATGGCATCATTATGTTGGAATCAAATACCATGTGTCCAACTGCAGTTGGTCAGATCATTATGAGCTCAGAAGGTTCTACCACAAGTTGGGCACAAAAAGTCCCCATGAATATTTAGAGTGGAGATGTCTCTAAATTGCACATCTCACATTTCTTTGGATATACTGCGATCTTTTTCCAGTGTCTCTCATGTCATGTAACTTTCACAGAGACCTTGAGAGTGTCCTTATGTCACTTCTTCTGACTTCCATGCTTCAGTCCCGTGAGAAGACAACCTTATTCCCTGGGTGGCCTTTGGGCAGGGATGTGTCTACAGCTCCCAGTGTACCACACCTGCTGCTTTCTTACTTGCCAGGACTTTGAAGTAGGTAAAAAGGGTACAGATGATGTCTTTTGATTCACACATAAATTGGATTTAGATGAGACAAATTGTGTAAAGTTGTTTGCCTTACTCCATTCCAGAGTCATAGGAGTCCAATGGCAAGATGAAAATCAAGATGATTGGTGATGGCTTAGGATGCAGTGGATGACTTTGGTGTCTTCCATGTCTAACCAAGCTCTAAGTGTTCCACAATGCCTACTTCAGCTGCCTTCAGGTCCTTTGGAACAAATTGTTCTCATCTGCCCATTCTGCCAGGTGAAGTCTTCATATGCTTGGGGTAGACACTCCCCTAATTCTGCAATGGGTTTGAGGCCCCTCAGTTAGCCTCAACCTGGTTTAGACTGTCTGCTAAAGTGGTTTGTAAGAGTGTGGCCACTACACATGCTACAGCTTCTTAGAGCCATAGGTGAGAGTTGGATGAATCAACTTGACACCACAGGTGAAAATCAACCCTGAAAAGGGCTCAGTAGCCCTCCCAACAGAGGAAGTAGTCTTCCCTGAACACCTGTACACCCCAACATAATATAATGTAATAGAAACTTAATAAATGTTTATTGACCAACTGCCTAAGATCATGTTGCTATAAACTAGCAGGTCAAACCTAGGTCTTCTGACTCCAGTTCTAGCACTCTTTCCACTGTATCATCTTGGTAGAGAAGATACATGTTTGGCTCTTTTTATAGGACTCCAAGATTACCAATCCATGTTCAGTAAATTTTTTATGATGATGATAATGCCCAAGGTTTTAATCATGGTTTAGCCAAAATAAGGCAATGGTGCCTATCTGAAGCCTGATGGACAGGAGGAGCTCTTTGCCTTAATGGTTCCTGTTACAGAACAGAGCATTTTGTTTGAATGATACATAGGTTGATCAACATGCACTAGACTTCACAAAACTGAGAGCCCTAGTGAAATTCAAGTTCTCCATCAAAACTAAAATAGATAGAAACTATCATTTTGGTCAACATCCCATTTACAAAGCCTTCTTAGGCCCCTTAGTAATCAGTCATTTTAATAAAAAATCAAGTGAAGAACCACCTGAAGAGTTTGATGAGCAAAACCTAAGGGGATAGTCATGCTAACAAAATACCCACAGTGAAATAAGATAGCACTCAGTTGGGAGAGAGACAGAGGTCAGTGAAATATTGTATGTGAATCTAAGTTTACTTGAGAAGATACATTTCTTCTAAAATAACATTTAAAAAGGATTAGGAAAAACTTAGCTCTGTTTCTGAGTCTCCCTATATATATATATGTAACCTAATAGTTGTATTTACTGACCAGGTCAGAAAAATAAAAAGAAAGAAATGTCCAAACCTGTGATCAGAATCACCCAGACTCCTTGTCTGGCAAGGAGTGCCGATTCTAAAGCCATACTCTTCCCTCTAAGTTGGTTGCTTTATGCCTGAGGCATTACTGAGTATTCCTTTAATGCATGGACTCAAAAGCAAAGTTCTAATATAAACATAAAGACATCTGAGCTTTTCAAGAATCCCTAGAAACCTCTATCTCTGAAATCAAGACAACTCTGTCTGAATCAAATCTCAGCATGATAAAGACAATGTGTTTTCCATCTTTCCAGAACTGTATTAGATTCAATACAAGTACAGGATATGGCTCACTCATATGAATGTTAATTTTTTAATTCTCATAAACTCTGATAAAATTCTTTCTTAAAGTCATCTCAAGGCTTCATTCCAGTAGAACTAAAATGACACTTTCAGGAAAATGGAAATTGGTAAACAGGTTGCTTTCTCTTTCTCAGTCACCTTTTGTCTACACCCAAACGCTTCTCTGGGAACTATTATAATTTTTTTTAAAATTGTCCTACTATAATATGTATTATGAACTTGTTTAACATAGCTAAGGGAAGGGGAGCCAAGGTATGCTGACATTAAAGTGTAATACAAATGACACTAGCAAATCAAGTCATCATTATGAAAAATCCTCTAATATATAATCATAGAGAAAAAGTAGGACATCAAGGCAATTAATTATATTATCTATGATGTTTATATAATTAATTAAAATACTCTTCAATTGAAGAAAGATTTGAATCTAAATCATAGATATTTGCTATACATGCTGATAAAATATGATAATTAAATGAGCTATATTAATTTAATGTGATCCCAATTTCACTTTAAATAACTTAAAGGAAGAGAATCTTTCTTTCTGAAATAACTAAACTTGACTTCATTCACATCTGATTTCAACTTTCTTATTCATTCATGTGAAGCTGCTCAGAGAACTGGACCCTCAGAGATGATCTCAAGATGTGAGTTTAGAATAACTCCACAGAGTGCTGGAAAGATGTGGATATGAAGGGGACAGGGGCAATAACTTTACTAAGATACTAAGCTTCAGATCTTTCGTCATGCTGTAAGGTAGCAAAACCTTCTGGATAGCAGTCATTATCTCTGCTAATTGACTTGGTACCAACCTCAAAAAATGCCACATATTTCCCACTTTTCTTGAGAGCAAGGAGTGTTTGATTTTTGACTTTGTGTTCCATGTGCCTACCTTCATTGCCTGGTTCATTGCTTGATCTCTAAAACATTCCTACTGAATTGAATTGAAATAGCTGCTCACTGCATTTTAAACTATAATCTTCCTTTATCCTTCGTCATAGCAATGTTGTGCTTTCCAGAGATTTCTCCCCGTGTTTTATAAAACAAAGGGTGTTGGATGTTAAGTTTAAAGGTAAGGTGAGAAGAATTCTGTGAAACTCACAGATTAATAAGGGATTAGTTGGGTTGGAAAAGACCTTAAAAATGATCTAATTTGACTTCCTCATTTTATAGGTAAAGAAACTGAAATTCCTACTTTCTCCTCTCATACTATTATCAATTCTTTTGTATTCATCCACATTCCCTTTTTCATTTACTAAGTTCTTTACTATGTGGTTAAAAGTCTTTGCCTCCACAAAAATATGCATGAGAGTATATTTTTAATTTACCATGGCTAAATAGATCAAAAAAAGATAAAAAGGGAGAAGGAAAAAACTATAAGGAAGATTGTATAAACACACAAATTGCAATTACAAAGAAAACCTCTTACTCAGATATCCTACTCCAAAACTACTTAGTACTTTCTGAAATCCTTCTAAGGTCAGATGATTTTAATTTTCAACTCTTTTCTATGAAATTAACTGAAAGTGGTGATTTATAGAAGATTTGAACTATTTTTAAGCCAAATATTTGAAACCCCAAAGTTAAGAACAAGTCCTTACCACCTTCTTTAGTACAAAGATTGACGAGGTTGTGAACTGTGTCCATCAACTCCAGCTGTTGCTTCTGAAGGACACTGTTGTTACTGGTTGCCCTGTTTAACTGTTTCTCCAGTTCCTGGATTATGTATGTCTGACGAGTAACCAGGCTTTGTAGGCTCTCCTTCTCTTCCTTTAAAGTGTCCAACTCTTCCTTGTGTCTTTCTTCCATTTCTAGGATTTTATGCTCTAATAGACTACAAACAGAGAGGTAAAATAAAATTACTTAGTTCTGTACATTTACTGAGTTCCTATCTGCTGTTGGTTTATGGTGTTTCAGATGCATGTAGATTGGATTTATTACGGGCATACTTTCATTTTTAGAAATATAGATTAAAATACACAGATTGGCTTTTAAGAAGGTATCCAAGAACTACATACTTAGCAACATATGAAGACCACCCCCATACCCCCCGCCCCCGGATATAGGTTATTTCCTGGAGGTACCTTATACCCAGAGAGTAGCTTATCCTGGCCCAAGTAATAATTGAAGCCAGGAGAAGAAATATTATAACTTCCATGCAGGGACTGAATCCAATAAGAAAGATCTCATCTGATACAGTGGGACTTGCTGGAAAAGAAACATGCATGGCAATAATCTTGGTGTCTTGTATTTACACAGCTCCATTTACCCATTGTTTTCCAAACGTTAACCAACACTGATGAATTTTCACAAGTCTTCTGTGAGGTAATTAAATACAAAGAGAGAGAAACTGTTCTGTCAGGAAACAATATAATTAAGGTCACATTACAGGGAAGATCTGGAAAGAAGACAGATTTCTATGCTGTCTTGTATTCTAATCACTAGTCTAGGTTATCCCTTAGTCTGAATGTTGATATCTATCACAAGGTCAAACTTGAACACAGATAGATAGATAGATAGATAGATAGATAGATAGATAGATAGATAGATAGATAGATAGATAGATAGATAGATAGATAGATAGATGGATGGACAGACAGACAGACAGACCAGTAGAAACACCTCTCTCTCTCCCTCTGTTCCTCCCTCATTGCATGTTGCCAGTGAATTCTTAATCAACAAATCTAATGGTCTTTTTCTCATTCTTAATCATTTTTGGACTTATCTGTTTCATTTATCCATTGACTACTCTTTCCTCTTGGATACACTCTCTTCTGGGTCTTATACTCCTCCTCCTAGATTGTTTCCTATCTGCCCAACCGCTCCTTTGCTCATTATTCACATCATACCCCCTAACTGTAGACATACCCCAAAGTTCTGCCTTTGTCCCTGTTCTTGTTTTTCTCTACTCTCTCTGCGTTTCTCTGTCTTTCCATCTGTCTCTCTCTCTCCCCTTCTCCCATGTATTTAACTTTCATCACTATACAGATGATTTCCAGTTTGATACACCCAACACTCAGTTCCTCTCACAAGCTCTGGTTCTAGATGACCAACTACCTATTACATATTTCAAACCAGATGTCCCACAGATTCAACATAACTAAAACCAAAATTATTTTCTTCACCTTAAGCTCTCTCATCTTCCTATCCTGTTAAAGCTATCACTGTCCCTCTAGTGTCTCAGGTTCATAATTTCAGCATTATCGTTTACTCTTCACTGTCCCTCACTTACATGTGCAATTAGTTGCCAAATATTATTTCTACCTTCCCAACCTTTATCTCATCTGATCTCTTCTCCCCAGTTTCAAAGCTACCACCTTAGTTCAATTTCTTATTACTGTTGCCTAGATTACTGTAACAATCTATTTATTGGCCTCTCTGCCTCAAAACTCTCGAAACTCCAATCCATATTACATAGTATTGCTAAAGTAATTTTCCATAACCACAGGTCTCACCATGTGACTCCCTTACTCAATCAACTCCAAGGCCTTTCTATCGCCTCTAGGATAATGTGTGCATTGTCCCTGCTTAGCTTTTAAACCATTACAGTCTGATACTACCCATATTTCTAGTCTAATTGAATACCACTCCTCTTCCTTCACTCTTCAATGCAAGCAAACTCTCTTTCTGTTTCCAACCCATAGCACTCCATACTGTCCTCTCCATACCTTTGAATTAGATGTCCTTGCCAGAAATGTGCTCCCTGCTTCTAGCACCTCATAAAGCACCTCCTTTCCTTTAAGATGAATGAAGTCTTTCCTTATTCCCTACTGTAGCTGCTCACCTTCCCAAATTTCCCAGTATTTAACTATTTTGTGTGTCTGCATTATTTATTATATGTATTTTATATTGTCACTATATAAATGCCTATAATTCTTTGTTGATTCCCCTGTATAATTTGCATTCACTGCAGGTAGGGATATTTTCATTATTTCTTCTTGTATCCCCAGAGGCTAGCATTGTGCTGGCATTTGGTAGGTGCTTAATAAGCACTCATTGATGGATGACTGATACTCTCAGATGGGACATTTAATTGGCTTGGACAAAGAAAGACTTCAGTATGCTGATGGCTTGGGTTCACATATGTTGTAAGATCCTTACACTTACAACTATTTAACTTACTGTATTTGCATCCAGGACCGCTTAGCACGGTGCCCATCACATAGTTGACATTTAATAAATGCTTATAGATTGATTGAAATTGGCATTCTTCATTTAGTGCTCTGGAGTTTTCAAGTTAGGCTCTCCTCTCAGAATTCTTCACAGGGTACTCTCCTTGCATATTAAAAAAAAAAAAAAAAAGGACACCATGCAGAAGCACTTTTGGAGTCTAGCAATTGCCTATAATTTTTTTTAAAAAATAGATTTTTATGGAGTGCCTAATCTATTAGTACTCCACAGGGATGTCCAACTCAATTTTTCAATTCAGTTTTCAGAAGGGTCAACCAGTCCCTAGTTTACAAGGTGTTATTCATACCCGATGAACTAGATTATACACTTACTCTACCTTGGAAACAAACATGCTGAATCATTCTGGACATTTTTTAAGAAAAGGGCACCAGGGAGTACTTTAAAATTAATTCTCAGATTCCAAAATAGAGCATACCTCATGAGCCCAATTCTCTCCTTGCCTGTCCTGGGGGACCAGCTATCGCAATGGCTTCTTGGAATATACAGGAAAAAAAGAGCAGAATTGTGTTGGGCTTTTTGCCTCCTCTCCACCCCCCACCAATAAATCCATTTTCTAGTCCATGGATCTGTGGCTCAGTCATCTCATACCCCGATCATTGTATAGAAGCCATTAGCACCAGAGCAGTGTGTGTGTGTGTGTGTGTGTGTGTGTGTGTGTGTGTGCATACGTGTGATGCAGCAGTACATGTAATATAGCTACCCACATTTCTGCCTCTTCGGATGGGAGCCTTATAATATGACAGTTTATATTTCAATAGGGCAGTTAAGAAAGCTTATGGTTCCCTTTTGATAACATATTCATCTCAAAAGGAGAAACAAGTTCTCCCACTACCACTGAAAGCTCTCAATGGGACAACTTAGAAGTCTCTGGAGTGCAGAAATTTGAAGAAAATGATCATTCTGTGTGCTCTCTGATCCTTTTTGGAATAGAAGCTTGGCTAAAGCAGCTAAAGCAAGATAATGGGTAATGGACCTAACAGGCAAGAAGGAATCATTAATGAGAAATACTTTCTTTTATTTTGGTAACATGTTACTGTTAGGGAGGGTCACAGAAAAAGATTTCTCTACTGATAGATTAAAAAATATGAATACAGGTCACTTGTTGGGTAAGCCATTACTCTACCTGGGATAGCATCTTGAAATGCCTCCTAGTAGACTTCGGTTCTGAGGACCATTTGTAAACTGTGAGCTATTTCTCTGCTTACCTTCTTTTTAACTTTGTTTTAACCTGGATAAAAGATCAATGCCAAAATGCCTGCATAATTTCAGATAATTTAACCAAATAGAGGAATCTAACAAGATGCACATGTTATATTAAAGATTAGAACTTAAGAATTAGTTGTTACATATAATGATGCGAAGAATAAAATTCATACTGGTTTAATAAGAACATTATATATAATGATGCTAGAAAATAACTCCAAATGGCATTGTCCCCCTGAAATATGATGAACTGTGATCTCTCCATTTTCCCCAATTAGTATGTGATATGCCCCTTGGCGAACTAATATTGTTGTAATTACTTTCATTCCTTATTTGTCAGGGACCAATAGTGAACTCAGAATTATATAGAATATGAAAGCACACTTTTCCTGTCCAAGGTTCAAGTTTAAGGAGACAAAATCCCAAATCTAGAAAACCCCCACCAGAAAGGTATTTATATCATTAGATAAATCTCCTTGGATTTTTAAAGGTTTTTTTTTTTTAATTTTGTTTTGTTTTAATCACAGTATCATAGAATTGAAAAAGACTTTAGAAGTCAGTTAGTCCATCCTCCCTGTTTTACAGATTAGAAAACTGAGTTCCAAAGAAGTGAAGGGATTTTCTCAAGGTCTTGCACAAGATATTAAGGGGCACAGCTGGCATTCAAACCTAGGTTTTCTAACTCAAAATTCAGGGCTCTTTCTACTACAACACATTCATCCTTCCTCTCCATTTTTTATGATGATCTTTGTTTAGCGAAAATGATATTTTCAGGGACAATTATTGGCAACATGGAGGAAGAAATGCTATCTTCACAATCGGAAGTAGTCAATGGCACAGGGGACAGAGTACTGGGTCTGTAGTCAAAAAGACTGGAGTTCCAATCTGGCCTCAGACACGTACTAGCTCTAAGACCCAGAGCAAGTCCCTTAACCTTTGTTTGCCTCAGTTTCCTTGACTCTAAAATGGGGATAATAACAGCACTTCCCTCACAGGATTGCTGTGAGGATCAAATGAGATATATCTTTTAAAAAAATGCTTTTTCCATTCCCTTCCTTTCTTCAGGTTAGACTGAAAAGAACAGTATCTAGGAAGCTGGAGGATGATCAAAGAGTCTGAATATGGAGAAAATGATTTCCCCAGGCCTTTGGGAAAATCGGCAAATTTGTGGACTTTTTCTGGTAAAGGATTAAGACTTGTTTCTTTTGCTGGTACTAGTTCCCCTTGGTTACAAATCCACTGAACCTCTGAGGATACATTGGGACAAAGAAGCTTGTACTTCACAAGCCTTTGGCATATTTCCCTCCTGTGCGCGCACTTGTTATTCATCTCCTTCTGTTCTCCTCAAAGGAGAGCTCCTTTCCAGTTTTCTGTATTCCCATGGCTAGGTAAAGAATACCACCCTATAGTATAAAAAATAAAGAAGAGGACTGACTGAATCTTAGTCAAGAAAAACAAAACTAAGTGTATAGCAAATGCATGCAGACAGGGAAGACTTGCCAATGGATTCTGAGGTACAAACTTTTTTGTGCTAGTGAATCCAGAGAGGTTCAATGGGTTTGTAACCAAGGGGAACCATCAGCGGAAAAAGAAACAGGACTGGATCCTTTAAGGGGAAAACAAAACAAAACAAAAAGGTCCATTCCCTTTGCTTGAGACATGATGCTTCTCACTGCAAGCTCACATTACATTTACTTTTTTGGCTGCCATGGTGGTGACTCATTGAGACTGCAGACCATTAAAACCCCCAAATCATCTTTGGGTGAACTGTCAAGTAGCCATGCCTCCCCTAGGCTGTACTTCTCAACTTCATTTTTTTGGCCCTGAGTGTAAGACTTCGCATTTATCCCTAGTAAATTTCATTTTATAAGATTTGGCCCAGCATTTATAGCAGCAGTATTTGTAGTGGTAAAGAACTAGAAAAATAAAGCAAATGCTCATTGATTAGGGAATGTCTAAACAAACTGGGGTACGTGAATGTAATGGAAGATTACTGCTCTGGTAGCAACCACGAATATGACGGCTCCAGAAAAATGTTCAAAGACTTGGATGAAATGGTGCAAAGTGAAGCATGAACTAGGAATACAACATAGTACAACAGCACAAATGGAAACATCATCAACCACAAAGCAGGAGAACCAAGAGAAATCAGTCAAGAGGTGAATTTAGACTTGATTTCAACAACAACAAAAAAATCCTTACAATTAGAGCTTTCCAACTGTGGAGTAAGCTTCCTTGAGAAGGGTGGTTTCCCTCTCTATGGAGCTCATGGAGAAGAGTCTAGCCAACCACTTTCAGTTATGTTACAGTAGGAATTCTTTTCCTTTATGTTATTCTACTGATCCCCCTTTAAATTCTCAAATTCTCTGACCCTCTGAATACTGTGAAATTAAAATGGCTAAGATTGGTGCCAAACAAGACAGTACATACCTCCCTCCCTTCTTTTCAAAGGTAAGAGAGCATGGGTATGGAAAATGACAATATGTCAGACCTCCCTATCATGGCTAAAATAACAATAATAACTCAGATTGGTTTAGTGTCTTATAAAAACATGTTTTCTATATATTATTTTATTTGATAGTAATAGCTTCCCACTAAAATAGACATTGCAAGTATCAATATCTCTATTTTATATATGAGGAAGCTGAGCTTTTAAGTAATGACTTGCCCATAATCACTCAGGTAATAAATAGCCGGGTTATGACAAAATCTAGAGTTCCCTCAAAATCTAGTGTTCTTCACAGTGTATGTATTATCTAAGAGGATGATTCACTATCATCCCAATTTGTCAAATGAATAAACTTGGACTCCAAGATATTACATGTCCATTATTCATTACTGGCCTTGTGGTCAAACATTCAACTGTAGGACTACTGAATATCTCCAGTTGGCTATGGCCAAGTAGACAGTCTTGATCCTTTTTCAGATTTGGCCCACAGAGATATCACTTCTCATTTCCCTGATGGCATTCCATTCAGAGTATTGCTCTTGTTCCAACTCAGACCTCTACACTGAATGGAATCCTAATCTCTGCAATTTTGCATGACTCAATAGATAGAAAGCCACTTATCAGAAAGATCTGGATTCAATCAGTCAGTCAAGTAGGTAAGTATTTTATTGTGTTCACTATGTGCCAAGCACTGTACTAAGTTATACAAACACAAGTAAAACTATGGCCCCAGCCCTCAAGGAGCTCCAATTCTAATGCACACAACATGCAAACAACTCTGTTCACACACAGTGTAAATGGGAAGTAATCTTAGAGGGAAGACACTGGGGGACTTGGGAATAGGCAAGCCTTTTTCAAAACACAAGATTTAAGCTGAGTTTTGAAGAATGCTAGCAAAGCCAGAAGGAAGAATTAAGGAGGAAAAGGCTTCTAGAAATAAAGAACAGCTAATTATTTTTTTTTAAAAAAGCAGTCAAAATGTATAAATAAACATTCAAGGAACAATGAAAAGGCCAACATTTCTGGATCTTAAAGTAAGTGCGAGGAGCAAAGTACAAGACCACTGAAGAGGTGGGAAATGGCCAGGTTGTAAATGGGTTTGAAAACCAACCAGAGGATTTTAAATTTGATTGTGAGGTCTAGTTAGAGGGAAACACAGTGGGGCTGGTTGGGATGACATGGTCAGTTCTGTCCCTTAGGAAAATCATTTTTGCCACTGAATGGAGGATTTACAGGGATTGGGAGGAGAGACTTGAGGAAAGGAAATCAGCAGGCTTTTGCAGTAGCTAGACTTGAGGTGATGAGGGCCTGTACCATGTTGGTAACTTTGTAAGTAGAAAGAAGGTTAAAAAAAACAAAATAAAGACCAGGTCACACATTCTGACATACAAGCTAAATTACCTTGGTCAAATCATTTCACCCCCTTAGTGCACTGAGGCAAGTCTTAAAGAAAATTTTCTAATCTATATCAGGAAAGAGCATTTCTACTGAATGCCACCAAACCCCAAGGTTTATAAGTTTGGGCCTGACATTCCATAAGAATAGTTTCTCATAAGATTCTCTGTACTTCCTATTTCCCATCATGCCAGAAATACTTTGAGAATTGACACTGATCAAATTTTGACACTTTACTTTTAGCTTGGGGCAGATGTGCCCTAGGATGAAAAAATAAAAGAAGTGAAATAAATCAGAATTTTGAATTTGAGTTTAAGGCTTTCCATAAGTAAACTTTCGATCCTGGCTGTGGCTTCAGGCTGGTCCTAATATTATTCACCTATTTGTTCTGGTCATAACTGAAAGCAACAAAACTGCTCTCATCATAAAGTATGTCTGTCAGAATCTATCTCAATGCCCTCACAGAAAACAGAAACTGTTCTTTCCTTCCTTGTTGTTTCCTGCAATGTCTTCCTTACCCAGCAGCCAATGAATTCACAGTGGTGACAGTTGATTAGCTCTATTTGTACAAAGGCTGATGTTGTCAGACTGAGAGGAAATGTTGAAAATGTACAAACATTCCCTGTTTATTGGTCTGAACCAGTCTGCAGATGCTTCAGGGTTTTGTTTTGTTTTGTTTTGGCAAAACAAAAATCTTTACTCTTTATAGGGATGGTGTCAACATGTGTTACAAAGATGGGTAGCTGATGGTGGCTCGATTACTAATTCAAGAGGATGGTGAAGTCATCATTTCAATTCTCAGGAATGAAAAGTTTCTCAAAATCAAAAATCAAGACTTTTCTGAGATTTAAAAGTGGGACAACAAGGGTTTTCTATGCATTTCCCCAAAAAATCTATAGAAGAATTGCTAAATTTTCAAATGAATGAATGAATAAATGAATAAAACTTTTTTTAGAAATGCTTCTATAAATGTAAGATAAATTTGTGTGCCTGAAAAGATTTGATTATACATATGGATACTTTCCCTTGGAAAATATGCCTAACAATAGAATTATAGGGTAAAATGAACCAAGGCACAAAAACAACGAAAATTATAAATAAGAACAAAGAGAAATAAAACAATCTTGTTATAACTGTTAAATTATAATAATATATGTATTTACTTAAAAAACATAAATTTGACATTTATCTGCAGTTTCTTATACAAGACTCTTGTTCTTTGTGTAGCAAAACATTTACATTTGTTAATGAATGTTATATTTATAATAAAAAATCTAAAAAAAGAGTGACTGAAGAGAAAAAGTCTAGATGAATAATTATTAAAATATTGTCTGGGGATCACTGGTGGTCCATAAGAGCTATAAAGAGTGGTCTCATTGTAATAACATGAAAGATTAAAATATGTTTTTTCCAGCACACATAATTGATTTATGACACTGAATATAAACAAGCCAATAACTTACTAGTTAGTATCTCATGAGAAGTGTCAATTTTCCTTGAATTTTGTTGGTTTATTGTTTTCCTTTTGATAAATAACTTTCACTGGAATGAGTAAAAATTCCCATGTGTTTTTTGTTCCCTCCTTCCCCTTGTTGTAGTTCATGAAGGGAAATTTTTAATATAATGCCTGTGGCTGTTGATGTCACTGTGGAAGTTATAGGGGGCCAGCAGATACTAGTTTTGTTTTTTTTTTCTGTACATCTCCTTTGTTTCTGAAAATTTAATTAGCCATGCCTTCTTACAACAATTAGCTTGTTTTAAAGCTGGGGCAATATAATGGTTCATTATGTTCCCATGATCCCCTCCTCTAGTATTGAATAATCTCAATATATAATCTCAATAGGTACAAAAATGGCCATATCCTTTACATATTCCATCACTCATAAATGCGAACTATGGAATTCCCTTATCTAATCACACAATGTTGGATTTCTACCTCTCCCTCTACCTTCCCATACCAAATTTGCATCATGACCTCCAATCCCTCAGCCTCTCAGTTCTTTCCCTGTCTATCACCCCTGTACTTGCCACTCTCTGCCTTGTTTGTCTCGACCCCTGGGTGAACCAGCTCAACTCTATGTTATCCCCTTCTCTTAATCTTTGGCCCCTTTATCATATTAATTGTGCCCTGCCAAACCTCAGCTTTGGATCACTGCTACTATCTACTACCTCTGCTCCTGCATACTTGTTGCTACACAAAGGTGGAGAAACTCACACAAATACTCTGAGTGGATACACTAAAATTTATGATACACAACCTCAACTGGCCTTCACTACTACTAGGTAATCCTTCCATATTTCCTTTATTAACTCACTATCTCATTTTCCACAGCAGCTCTTCCAAATCCTTTCAGTTTTCCTCAAACTTTCCCACCACCCTCTCAACTGAGAACTTTGCCTTGCATTTTGCTGAAAAAATTGAAGTCATTAACTGAAAGTTCCTACTATTCCCCTCCTCCTCATCTTATATCATGCCTTATTCCACTGTTATCTTTCACCCTTGTTTGACATGAAGAGTTGGCCCTCCTCTTTGCTAAAGTAAACCCCTCTCCTTGCACAAGTGATTCCATTTTTATCCATTCCATTGTATCCTATCTCTTCCAGCAAACTTTCCCTTCTGTGATTCCTGCTCTCTCACTTCTTTTTAACCTCTCCCCAACTACAGACTGCTTCCCTATTGCCTACAAACATGTCCATGTCTCGCTCATCCTCAAAAACCCTTTACTTTATCCTGAGTGAGAAAGCTGAGAAAGCTATTTACAGTAGGTGCCTCCATTTCCTCTCCCCTCAACTCTCTTCTTAATTCCCAACAATAATACAGCTTTCAACATCATCTTTAAACCAAAATTGCTCTCTAAAGAGCTACCAATTATTTCCTAATTGCCAAATTCAATGGCCTTTCCTCTATCACCTATTCTTCTTGACCTCTCTGCTGTCTTTGACACTGTTAACCAATTTCTTCTCCTAAATATTCTCTTTTTCCAAGTTTTCAGGGCACCCCTCTCTCCTAGCTCTCCTCCTATCTATCTCGTTACTCCTTCTTTGTGTCCTTTCCTATATCGTCATCCAAATCATGTCCTCTAATTATATGTGTTTCACAGAATTCTGTCCTGAGTACTTTTCTCTTTCATCTCTATACTACTTTACTTGGTAATCTCATTAGCTCCTATGGACTTAATTACCACCTCTGTGCTGACAATTCTCAAATTTACCTGCCTTTTCACAATCTCTCTAGTAAGCTGAAATCTTATATCTCCAAATGCCTTTCAGACAACTCAAATTCGACACTCAGTAGACATCTTAAAACTTAATAAATCCAAAATTATACTCATTATCTTTTCTCCTAAACTCCCCGGCCCCCAACTTTCCTATTACTGTTGAGGGCACTCTCATCTATCTAGTGTCCCGGCTCACTACCATCTATTCCTCCCTACCTCTCATCCCCAACATTCAATCTTTTGCCAAATCTTGTTGATTTCCCCCCTTTGCAGCATCTCTCAAATAGGCATCCCTTTCTCCTCTGATATTGATACTGCCCTTCTGCAGACCTTCATGACTGGACCATTGCAATAGTTTGCTAGTTTGTCTACCTTCCACAAATCTCTCCCCCAGCTAATCCGTTCTCCATGTAGCCACCAAAGTGATTTTCTTAAAACACTGGCCAAACGATGTCAACCCATAATAAATACCAGTAACTCCCTACCATCTCTAGGATAAAATGCAAAATCCTCTGTTTAGCATTCAAAACCCTTCATAATCTAACTCCCCGTTACCCATGGAACAACCCCTGCCTCCAGTCTTCCTTCACGTGCATTCTTTTCTAACCCAATGACATTGGTCTCCTTACTATTTCATGAACAAGATGCTACATGTCTTTGCACTGAGCCCATTTCTAGTCATTTTCTCTGGCTATCCCTCATACCTGGAATTCTTTGACTTCTCATCTACACCTCTTGGCTTCTCTCATTTCCTTGAAGTCCCAGTTAAAATCTCACCCAGAATTCTCTCCCCAATTCCCTTTAATTTTAGTGCTTTCTTCCTGCTTATTATTTCCCATTAATTCTATATATGGTTTGCTTGACCATATTTGTTTGTTTCTGGTCTTCCCCATAAGACTATGAGTTTCTCAAGGGCATGGACTGTCTTTTTTCCCAGCATATAGTATAATGTATGACTGCTTAGTAGAAGTGATGCCTAGTCTTTATGTCACAGACTATACATGTCTCTTCCAGAATTTGCTGTCAAAAGTCAGTCTCACACTGTAATTAAAGGATTGAGATGATAGGCATAAATCACTCTCAGGGTTAACAGGGAATGTTTGTCCCTCTGAACTACAAATCCAAGGCTTCTTGTCAGTTCTCAAACCTCAGTCACATTGGCAAAACCACAAATCTATAAGGTTATTTAAAGTTTGTTTTTCATTTGTTTCGGTGGTTGGATTTGTGTGTGTGTGTGTGTGTGTGTGTGTGTGTGTGTTTGTTTGTTTTGTTTTTATTTTTGTTTTGTTTCTTTGATTCTGCATTTAATACCAGTTAAGAAACAAAGCTAAATTAAACAAACTCTCAGAAACTAGGTCAATTCAGACAAAACTTATATCCCTATTGTTTTATATTATTATAGTTTTCAGACCATCATGAACAAAATTGAGAAGTATCATTTTAAACAGATATTTTCTGTATCCCTATATTTCTGGCCACATCCACAGGCCTTAGAAAATTCAAATTACGCTGATTTTAAAATGAAACTAGATTTTATTCCAGTGTGGTTTGAAACACTCACCCAATCTTGTGTAACTATAAACAAAATTACTATAATTCATATTTTATATAATTTCATATTATGCATATCAGATTACAAATATGTTTATCATATCCTTATTGTACTATATAATTTCATACTTAGGGAAATCTAGGAGGAGTAATGGATAGAACCTTGGGTCTGGAGTCAAGAAGGCATGACTTCAGATCTGATATCAACATTTACTAGCACATGACTTTGGACAAAGATTTAACTTCGGTCTGCCCCAGTCAAGTCAATAACCATTTAATGAGCATTTATTATGTGCTAGCCACTGTGCTAAGTTCTGGAAATGGGAAAGAAAATATTTGCCTTCAAGGAGGTTTAATTCTACAGGGGGAAGACAATGCACAAAAGGAAGCCAAAGCAAATCGAGGAGAGGATATTGGGAAGGTGAGAAAGGGAGTGAGGTAGTAAGGTACCAGAGAGAGAGGAATGTGGAAAAGTCCAAAGGAGTGTAGGTGGGTAGGAAATGAAGAGAAGACTGAAGTGGTTGCCTTCCTTAAATGTTGTTTCTGGGAGGAAGGATCCTTCCTTCATTCAGGGGAGTCCCAAGAACAGAATTTTCCCAATTATAAAATGGAGATAATAATGGCAACTACTGCCCAGAGTTGTTAGGATAAAATGAGACAATATTGGTAAAGTGTTTTGCAAAGCTTAAAGCACTACAAAAATTATAGCAACTTATAATAATAAATAATAATAATAATCTACATACTTTAAACTTGGAAGATTTTTTAAAAAGCAGCATGGATGTGGAATCTGGATATTTAAGTTGTAAATCTGACTCTGACCCTTGTTGTGTGACCTGAGGTAAATCACTTAAATCATTTAAATCTCATTTTTCTTAGTCACGAAATAGGAATGATGATAATATTTGTATTATTTAACTTACAAGTTACTGTGATAATGAGATAATAACAATAAAGTTCTATTAAAATCTCATTAATCATTTAAGTTAATAACAATTCATTTTATCGAAGAAAACGAGGCACATAAATGCAGAATACTTCATTATATTGAATTCAAGTCAGAAAAACAAAATGTTGGTGTCTCATCTCATCAAAAAGTCCATACAGCCATTATTTTAGTGAAGTGTATGCTGTTATTCATTTTTCTACTTACAAATGGCAGGGGTCAAGTTGATAAACTTTTGGTCTTCTGGAGAAGTAAATTGTCAAATGTTTCAAAATCACTCACTGTAGACAAATATTGATGATGTCAGCTCTATTTAATATACTAATGTTCTTTCTTTCCCTGTTCCATCATAGGAGGGTGCTATTTTTTGACCTCTTCGGTTTGGATCATAAGAGAGCCCACTTTCCTCTTCCTCTCAGCTAACATCAGGTTGCATCTGGAGAATCATTGGATTGCAGGTACATTTATGACTCCATAGTAGATAGAAAAACCATTTTTTCCATACATATGTGCAGCAGTACTTAGACAAGAGAATCACTTTGGAAGATCGTAGGGGATATGGATGAATCAGAATGACATTCTTTTAACTGCCCCAATTTCTTAATATTCTTAAACCAGGGTCATTTTTCTAATGCTGACTTTTTATTTAAAGACAGGTAGGGAAAAAAATGAACAGCACACATATGGGGAAACAATGTCCCCTCCTATATTAGCCTACGGAGAGATCTAAAGTTTATGAACCTAGATTATTTTCTTCCTAAGCTAGAGGATGGAATTTTCAAAAAGACAAATTTAAATTCCATCTAAAGAACTTCCTAACAACTAAAGCTACCCAAGAGTGGACTGGGCTGCCCCAGAAGGTGATGGATTTCACCTTACTATAGGTCTTCATTTGAAAAACCTACATGATCATTTTCTGAACATATTACAGAAAGAAGTCTAAGTTTTGGGTACCACTTAAACCACATGGGTTCTGAATTTCTTCTGCCTAGGAGACTCTATGATTCCTTTGGTTGAAACAGCAATTGAAATCGAAGAGAGATCTCTGGTTTAAAAACTCCATCCTAACTGCCTAACTTATTCTTTCACTAAACAAATAAAGTAGCATCTAATCAATGGAATGACTTTGTGTCCTGACCACCTTTCCTTCCCAAACAAGAATAACATTGTGCCTAGAAACATACACCCTTGGAGATGGTCAGTAGATGCTGCTGAATGATTACTATATGAGATTGTATGTACTTCCCTACTCCTTGCATACGGACAAGCAAGGAAAATGTGTGTGTGTATGTATGTGTATCTATATTTCTGATTCAATCAAGTGCTTGGTTGTGTAATTTCAATTTTGGGGGCCAAATACTTCCCCAGGACATAAGAGGCTAGTTGATTTTTGTGAGAAGCAAAAGAAAGTGAGACTGAAACTGTAGCATGAAGAAAAGCATCTCTGACAGGCAAGTTTAGAATTTCTCAATGATATTCCAAGGTTACTAATAAAGAAATGAGTGAGTAAATACTGCAAAATTTTAACTCGAAGTATTAGCTCAGACCTTTCAGGAAAGAAAGACTAAATCTAATGAGACAAGAAACCCATTTTCAATCTGATAAGTGATTCATTTTATTTGTCAGGATGTAAATCAGCAGGATAGCTCAGCATGAAAGGACTGTACAACCTCATACGTAAAATACTCCTCCTCTTTCTTCCAAAGAGGTGACACACTCCACAAGGGGGCTGTTGTACTAGCTCCCAGTTGAGATAAAACTCTTCTAAAAGGTGATGAAGTAGCAACCCATAGATACCACCCCCTGACATTCCTGTGGGAGGAAGCAATGCTTAATTTAGATAATCCCTTTTGCCAACTTTATTAACTGATCCAGACCAGACCTGGCAGATTAAAGGAAAGCTGTGCTTAATTTCTGAGGCTTTTTTAAAGAAATAATGTCTTATCACATTTGTGAGATTAAGATTAGTTGAAGAGGCTGGGGGAGGAAATCATCAAGAAACTATTTTAAAAGTTTAAACAGTCTGGTGATTGACTTTGGTTTCTAATCCATGAAAATGGGAAAAAGTCATGACTATTCTTCTAGGTTGTACTTGGCCGGTATCCCTTTAATTCCATTGTAGTTTTGAAAAATGATGATAATGATACTGGAAAAGCATGTTGTGTATTGCAAACAGGCAAGTTTTGACTATCTGGACAAGGACAATGTTTTTCCAAGTGTGTCGCATGAAAGCAATGTACCTCAGAATGAGCAGTGTTATTCTGCCAAAGCACTATTATGCACATATGGACACGGGCAGACAGATGGGTCGATAGATAGAACAGATAGACATAACAAAGCAATTAGATGCATCAAATTGCTCTGAAATGATGCCAAAAAATCACCCAGAAATGCTGGGGAATTTAAGGGTCAAGGATAATTGGGGAAGAGAAAGGACAGCATGCAGGTATGTGTCTGAGAGGATATGTGCCCTATAGAAACACAGGTTTAATGCTTAAAGTCATACTAAGACTTTTGGGACACTCTACATCACTTAACAGTTGCATTTAAAATTCACTTCAAAGACTCAGGCTTACATTGGAAATAGATGGTCAACTAGAAAGAATTGTACTAAAATCTATTTCAATTCATGGGGGAACAACTTATTAGCAGCTGATAAAATATGTTAGATTTTATATATAACATTCTGGGTTTGGTCTTGAAGAGAGAATTTATTGATGGCCAGGTCTGTTATTAACTAAACCTTTCTTAGCCATTTGGGTGTAGCTAGTATTGAACTGATTATGATGCTAGGTCAAAGGCACTGCATATGCTGCAGAAATCTTGGGGTCTCACTTTAACCACCAATAGCAAAACTATTTAAAAAGTTAGAATTCTTATATATTTTTCACTAACAATATTATTGATAGGCAGATAATCCATCTAAAGTTGCACACACTAGAGCCTCACAATTACCCTGTGAAACTGTTTGTTGTTTTTGTCGTATGTTCTCAAAGAAGACCAGTGACATCGAGAAGGTCATATCTTGACTTGCAAGTAAAATGGATTTAAGTAAGGCAAAGCTGCACAAAGTCATCAGCCTCACTCTCTTCTCCAGAGTCATTGGAGTTCTGTGGCAAGACATAGGTCAAGATGAATGGCACTGGCCCTGGATGCAGTGAGAGACCCTGGCCTTTTTAATAGAAGGTCTTTCCCGGGTCTCAGTTTGTCTGAGGCAACACTCATTCAGTAGTTAAAGGCTAGGTAAGAATTCAGGTAAAAGTTGGTCTAGTTTGCCTAATCTTGTGAAGTAGATACTATATTTAGATGAGGAAAGTAAATGCCAGAAAAGGTTACTTGACCTTGATTGATTAGTCAGTAAGTGACAGAAGTGGAATTTGAGCCTAAGTCACACAGAGAGCACCTAAGCAGCCCAGCATGATGACAGCATCCAGCATTGAAAAGTATAAACAAAGCAGACTATGAAAAATTAGAGCTAGAATAGACACCATTTGTCATACTTGAGGCAGGGTTGGTACTAAAGAAAAAAAAGGCAAATAAATATTTTTAAAATCACTTTCTGATTTTCAAGGGGAAGCACTCCTACTTGCAACAGGGATAAGATTTTAACATCTTATGTCCAGTGGAGACATAATAATTAATGCTGAGGATAAGGATATTTATAGCTGGTATTTATATAACATATTGAAGATTATAAAGTTTTATATGCATTAATTCTCATTAAAATCTCAACAGCTCCAAGAGGAAGATGCCATTATTTTCCCCATTTTGCAGATGAAGAAAATGAGGTTCCCACCTGTTAAGTGAATTGCCAAGGATAGTCCAACTAGTAAGTGCAGACATGATTCAAACTCAAGTCTTAATGTCTGAGAGGCAGCAAGGTGGCACAGTGGATAGAGCACTGGGCCTCAAGTCAGAAAGACCTGATTACAAATCTAGTCTCAGATATTTACTAGCTGTGTGACCATGGACAAATCACTTAAACTTTGCCTCAGTTTTCCCATCTATAGAATGGGGATAATAAAAGAACCTACCTCCCTGGCTTGTCAAGAAGATCAAATAAGACATTTGTGAAGTCTAACACAGCACCTAGCACATAGCAGGTACTGTATACATTTTAGCTATTATTATTACTATTTCCAACCCACCTCACTATGCTATACTGCCTCTTAATGATGCATATGTTGGGAGTATTTCAATCAAGAGATCAGTAATTCAGTGCTATGCTCACCATTTGTCAAAGATAACTTGTGATAACACACTTGTTGAGAGATGGTTTACACCACAGGTGTCAAATATGCGGCCCACAGACCACATCTGGACCCTGATGCTGCCAAGTGCAGCCTGAAGCAGATGAAAATGTCACTGGAAAATATTGAACAAAATAAATAAAATTAAAATAAAACATTGATGGTGTTAATGTGGTTTTCTGAGTCAATATGCAACCCACAAGGATCCACATGTATGGTTTCATTGTCCCTGCTTCTAGTTAAATTTGGCACCACTGGTTTATTACATCCCTAAGACAAGAGGAAAAGATAAAGGAAGACAAACCTACCTTCCTTCTTCTTTCAGAAAACACACACACACACACACTCATTTTGAACTGCTTTGGAAGAGTAACTTTCAATGAGATCTTTTAGTTCCAAATCACAATGGTCAACATGACATAAAGGAAATGCATCATATGTCAAACTTATTTTTAACTGTGTCAAGATACTCCTTCCAAGAGGCCTTGCCTAGTCCCCATCTTGAGGCCAGTGTCATCCCCTCAAAAGTCACCTTTTATTTACTCGTTTCTGTTCTGATTTACATATAGGATCATAGATTGAGAACTAGATAGGACCTCAGAAGCCACCCAGTCCAAGTCCCAAATTTTGCAAGTGAGGAAACTGAATCCCAGGGAGGTTAAATGACTTGCCAGAGGTCACGTGGCAAACAAAAGAGGTGAAATGTGGACCCAGGTCTTCTGATTGAAAAGTTCATAAATTTCACTCTATAACATTGCCTTCCCCGTTAAATGCAAGTTCTCAAGACAGACATTGTTTTTCCTTTCTCTACTATCTTCATTGCTTAGCACACTGTCTAGCAAAGAGTAAATATTTAATAAATGTTGATGACTGATTGATCCTATATATAATCCTGGATCAGTCACTTAATATTTCTGAGTGTCAATTTCTTTATCTTAAAAAATTTGTGTAATAATGCTTGCAATATCTCCCTCACCTCCAAGAGAAAATGTACAATCCTTTCTTTGGTTTTTAAAGCTCTCCACCACTGGTTCTCTTCTTTCTTTTCAACTGTTCTTGGTCTCTATTTTCTTTAGAAGTACAATTCAGCAGTTATGGTCTACTTACTGTTCCTTGTACTGGACACTGTTTCTCCTGACTCTGTGCCAATTCATTCATTACATCCCCCTATGCATGATGTGTTCTCCCTCTTTACCTTTGCTCAAGATGATACTGGCTTCCTTCAAAACCCCAGACTCAAATACCACCTACTATAAAAGGCCTTTTTCAGTCATCTCCCACCCTACCTCTGACTTCTTGCTAGTCCTTTTCTTTTGAAGTTACTGAGATTATTGATCATTTACTATCTATCTATCCATCCATCCATCCATCTATCCATCCATCTGTATGTCAGTCCATTCATCCATCCATCCATCCATTCATCTATCCATCCATCTGTATGTCAATCCATTCATCCATCCATCCATCCATCTTCATGTCAGTCCATCCATCCATCTCTATCTATCCATTTTTATCTTGTATATTCTTAGTTGTTTGAAGGTAGTCTCCCCATTAGAATGTGTGATCCTTGAGGACATAGGTTTTACTTTTGCTTTTATTTGTATCCCCAAAACTTAGCATGAAGTTTGGCACAGAATAGGCATATAATATTTATTATTATTTTTAATACTTATCTTACAGTATTATTGGGAAGTTCAAATGAGAAAATTTATTTTAAGTACTTTGTAAGCCTTAAAATCTGACATAAAACTCAGTTGTTGATAGCAGTGGTAAGTGGCAGAGTTGGGATCATGTCTTCTGAGTATAAATTCAGTTTTCTTTCCATACTATCAAAATGCCTTTCCATACAAAACACACCATACTATTATTTCTTGTTACTACTAACTTTGCATTTTAGTATGAAGCTAAACAACCCTGTTATAATTTTTTCAGGTTGGACAATTAAACCTCCCCCTAATTATACACTCAAAGTAGCTGTATTCTCTAGTATAGGAAACACAAGGGTAGCAGCACCCTAACAAAGAGCAAAGAATATAACTCATCACCCAAATGCTATAAAGAGAAAGTTTTCTAGCTGCACTTTTCTGTTTGTCTAGATATTTAGATTCCTAAAAGAAAGAGTTTATGTCACATTTCTATCAATAATCTTAAAGTCAAAGCAAAGTCAGCCATAACTGTACTACTTTCTATGATATTGTGATAGCATCTAGAAAAGCTAATTTATGGGATTAAAATAATGTTATTTTTATCCAAAGCTACTATTAATCTAAATTTCATAAAGAAGCAACTTGAAATACACAATGAAAAGCTACCTTTTTTGGGGGGGGTTAACATTAAATGTTAGAAAAATGATATTCTAAAGTGGATGGAAATTACACCTTACTATTTGTGTCTCAGTAACGCAAAAGAACATAATCCAGCAGTTTCTCTAGTTCTCCAGCCAGGATCACCTTGAGCAGAGGCCAAAAGGGAGAGCATGTCATGCATGGGGGATAAAATCAATGAACAGGCACAGAATCAGGAGAAAGAGTGTCCAACGCTAGGGATAACAGTAATTAAAAATACCTAAGAAGAATTAGATCTAGGCTTCTATAAGTGTTTTCTTTCCAATTTATTGTAATGGAGACTGTCAATGATTTTGGTATCAGGGTCTCATGACTACTGGTAGCTATATCCCAATGCCTAAAACATCAAATAGTTTTACAACACAAGCAAATTTACAAAACTTCCCTCATACTCAACAACTCTGTCATCAAGTATTCTTCTCTGATTCTCTAGCTCTTCCTCCTTCCCAAACACATAGCTCTCCCAGCATAGTATATTAAGCCAGTATAAAGGGCAAGGCAGAAGCCTGGGTTCTCCTTGCTTTAATCCATTGTCTAAAGGCAGCCTCAGAATAGTAGAGAAGTAGGTATACAGTTTACTATTATTAGTAACAGTTGGTGTCTTTCTACCTCACAGATCCATGGTCCTTTCTGGATTATGTTAAGACTCAATTAAAAACCACAAATAGATCATTGTAGAAATAATGTAATAGCAGTCATTTAGCAGTATAGTGATGTGTTCTGAAGAAAAAGAACCCAAAGGAAACTATCTGAGGAGTCTAATAATGTAACCTCACCTGTTTTTCTCGTGAATTTTTAGGATTTCATGTGTCTGTTGAAGCAGTTGTTTTTCTAGCTTGTAAGTTGACAAGGAATTCTCCAATAGCTGAATTTCAAGTCGAGATGTTTGATTTAGGACCTTAAGAGATAAATGAAAACATTTCAAGAATTGAATATTTACAGAACAGCAATACAAATGTCAAAAAATAATTTGTTTCTCTTCAGTTGTTGTTAGTGATGTCTGAAGGAGAATTCACAAAATTGGTGAGTTCCTATTGTCAAATACTTTAAATACCTCTCTAGAATACGATTTCTTTTGGAACGAATTGTAATTGAACGATAAAGAGAAAAAATAGAACCATCAAGTCCATTTTAGCAATGATGGCAAAGAAAAATGGCCAGAAGCATTGTTATACACAACACACTTGGAAAACTGTCAAATATTTGACATATTTTGGATGTATGCCAAGTAGATCTATCAACAGTTATGTAAACAGAATTTTTAATACTGAATCCTCTTAAAGATGTTCCTTGGTTAAGATTCTGAGCTTTTTGTTGGTAATTTTCCACAACTAAGGCTAGAGAAACTAAAAAAAAATTCAGGCTTTGTTCTGTGCAATAATTCTCATAATCACAATCCAGTCACTTCTGAGATGTCAAAAATTTGCTATATATTGTGGAGGTATACATTAAAGAGAAGGAGCCTTTGGTCATACCGTAATAGGATAACAGGTTTCGCATGGTTGGCAAATCTATTATTGAGACAGTTTATCTATATGATATATGTATTTGCTGAATTAACCATGAATTCATTTACATAAATTACTGGGAGACTTGAGGTCTCCAACAACCTGAATAACGGAATCACCTAACCTGAACTGAAGAGGGTTCATAATCATCCAATTTACTGTTTATATTCTGCCTTAAGGAATCTGAATGGTTTATAGAATTGGCATCAGAGCTCCAGACTTTAAAGTTACCTAGTCCTAACTCCTCATTTTCCCAAAGGGGAAACTGAAGTTGAGAAAGGTTAAAATGACTTCCCTAAGTCTGGACAGATATTAAATGTCAAGATTGAGATCCAGATTCAAAACACAACATATTTCCAGATGTATCTTTTTCTAGTCTAGATAAGATGGCAGAAGGTTACAACATGGTGCTGATGAAGCCAAGCTTCCATCCAAGCTTTTGTCTTCGTACACTTATACCCAAATTCTTTTTTCCTTAGTATGAACTTCAAGTAAAGCTATCCCAAATACACGGCATTGATAATATATTGTCACATAAAAACATGTAGGCATGAATGAGAAATAATAGAATTACTTCCATTTTGAAAAGAATGTAAAGATCTCTTTAAAGAAAATGACAATGGATGAAATTCAATCAGAATTTTGATTTTGGATAGGAATAGTGAATATTTTTTAAAGGTTTGATGCAAAGAGGAGCTTAAGACTATTGGATATAACTCATTACATCTTTCCTACAATAGTCTTTCTAATTTACTTCTTTGTCTCATCCCTTTCCACTCCAATTCAGATATATTTTTCAGCTACTGAGGTGATTTTCTTAAAGCCTGGGTCTGACCATATCACTCCCTTATTTAATAAAGTACAGAGGCTCCTTATTACCTCCAGGATCAAAAATAAACTGGCACTTAAGACCCTCCATAATCAGGCCCTTGCTGGTTTTCTAGTGTTCTTACATTTTATTCTCTTTGATTCATTCAATAATTCTGTTTTATTGGCTATATGCTTTTCTTCAACTTTCCATTCTGTGACCTTTCAAGGGCCATCCCTTGTGCCTGGAATGCTCCCCTTCTTTACCTCTGCCCCTTACTTCCTCTGGCTTCTTTCGAGACTAAGTTCAAATTTTACCTTCAGTAAAGTAAGGTCAAGGAGGCCTTTCCTGACCAACCCCAGCTACCAATGCCTTTCACTCTGAGATTACGTCCACCTCCTCTAAAGAAGCTCTCTAGGATGTACCTAGTTAGTTTCATATGTTCTTCCCATTAGGCATGTGAGCTCTTGGAAGACATGAAGGGTTTTGGCTTTTATTTATATCCCTAGTTCTTAGCAAGGTGCTTGGTATGTAGTAAGTTCTTACCAAATGCTTTTAGATTAACTGAAAAATCTACTGGGGGGAGGATAACTGAATTCAATTTAATTCAACACAATTCCACAAACATTTATCGTCTTTATGCTGGGTAATAGGTATAAGAAGAGGCACTAAGACACAGATTCCACCCTTAAGAAACTTAACTAGTCTGGTATGTATTTTAGGGAGGAGGGTGAAGGACTATGTGGATTATTTCTACCAGCCCTACCTGTTATTTATCTTTGTGTATATTTCCCTATACCTTTGAGGATAGAGGCTTTATCTTGTGTCTGCTTTAAGCTCTTTCTATAGAGTAAGGTTTCAATAAATTTTGGTTGCTGTTGCTAATGATTATCATGAATTGTTTTTTCATCAGAATATTAGAGAATGTATAGATGAAAGGAATGTGGTAAGCATTAATTGAACTAAATGAAAAATTGGAAAAAATGACAAAGCTACCATGTAAATATCCTGCAGGCATCATTTTGAGCAAACATTCCATTTGGGTAAATGAAAGGAAACAAGCCTTTATTAAGCACTATTATGTATCAGGTGGTTCAGTGGATATAGTGCTAGTCCTAGAGTCAGTGAGGAAGACTCAGTTTCCTGAATTCAAATCTGGCTTCAGACACTTACTTGCAGTGTGATCCTGGACAAGTCCCTTAACCCTGTTTGCCTCAGTTTCTTCATTTGTAAAATGAGCTGGAGAAGGAAATAGCAAACTATTCCAATATTATTGCCAAGAAAAACCCAAATGGAGTCAAGGAGTATTGAACAAAACTGAAACGACTGAAGAGAAACAATAAATATACCAGGTACAGTGCCAGGTACTGCACAAATATTATGGCATGTGATGATCACAATAACCTTGCAACATAAGTGCTATTATCATCCCCATTTTACATGTGAGGAAACTAAGTCAGATAGAAGTTAAGTGAGCGTCTGCATCTGAGAGACCTGAATGGATGCCTATTTTATCCAGTTTTTGAATAATAATATTTCACAGGAGTGGTCAGGATAAATCCTTCTGTATAACAGTAGCTGCTACATATAGAATACTTTTTATATTAAAACACTATGGATTTAGAACATGGCTTCTTTCCAAAAGCTCCAGGTAGAGTGGTTTGGCTCCAACAATTGACAGAAGGAAAAACTGAGGCTACTCAGAGTAAAGTGATTTGCTCATTGTGATACAGCTAGAGGTGAGAAGGGTTTTGATCCCAGTTCCATTTTACTACAAATTCAAAGTCTCTATATTTGTCAAATCAATCAAATGGAAAGAAAAAAAATGTCTTTTCCCAAAGGAAGTATGTTAATGTTATCTTTGGAAAAAAAATCCTGTGTAGTATATGACTGAAAAACCAAGGCCAGATTTTTCTTGACTTTTAATTTGAGAACTGCAAATTTGTTACAACAGAGAAAACAAAAGGATCCTTCTAGTACACAAATGTATAAGCAGGTAATCAACTCCAAATATTCTCCTTCAAATATTCTACAGTTGGAGTTTTATCCCTTTAGCTTGAGACTTTGATCCCAGTTAAAATGCAACAACTAAGCATGGTCTATTGCAAAGAGTATTGGATTTGGGGTCAAGGGACTTGGGTTCCAAACTAGACTCTACTACTTACTATCTAACTTTAGACAAGTTGCTTTACCTCTCTCAATTCTCCTATTTAAAATTATGTAAAATATGTAAAATTAATTGGCTTAAATTTAGATGATTTCTAAGGTCACTCCCAGCACAATATATTATGTTAACTATTTTTATTTTTGGAGGGGAGAAGGCAAGGCAATTAGGGTTAAGTGACTTGCCCAAGGTCACACAGCTAGTAAGAGTCAAGTTTCTGAGCCCTTTGAAACTCAGGTTCTCCTAACTCCAGAGCCAATTCACTGTACCACCTACCTGCCCCTCATGTTAGCCATTTTCACCTTAGCATGAAGAGAGGATCTGAAAGCTGGTTTTAAAAATACTGGATAATAAGGGTGAATGAAGTTTGAGGAGAACTGGACATCCAAGTCATAATATGGAAAGAAGACCCCAATGAAGTAGAAAAGGAGCACAAAATCCACCAGCTAGCCACTAAAGAAAATCATAATCTACTGCAGGGATAGACTCCCTAATAGCAGAGGTGGTCATGTGTTCCTCCATTTTGTCAAAGAGGTCCAAAGAGTTTATGGAAAATGTCATGTTTGGATCTTGGGTTACTGGTTATAAGAAGGTAGCAGAAGACCTTAACTTTGCCCCTTTTTATTATTGTGAGTTATTTGGATGGTATAGGTCAGATAAGAAAGATGATCTTCTGGTCCAGGAGCCTCATTATATGCTTGTCTTCCAGGGGGAGTACACACAACAAGATAGCATTCTCAGTCCTGGGGGCACTATATAGAACCCTCTTGAACAGGGATTTCACTAGAATGTCAGAGTACTGCTATAATCACAACCCCAGGATCAGAACCCTCCCAAAAGGAGATCTAAATAACTACAGGATACTGTTGAGTCCTGGAACCCAATAAATAAGTGAGACCCACCAGGGAGAAAGGAGAATTGTGCTGATAATTTATAAGATGGCTTCATAACCTGGACTCTATAGACTCCAAAGGGGTTCATATTGCAGGCAATCTGGGAACTTGGATGGGAATAAAACTCCCATTTTATTTTCACTAACTTCCAACAGAAATTTATCATTTCCTTCAAATTTGAATGTAGGTAACAAGGCACAGTAGTATTGACTTTAATGGATTCCCGAAAGTGCCCAATGCTCAAAAAAGTTAAGATCCCCAGACTTAGAAGTTTATAGGGATTTTTGTTTGTTTGTTTTTGTTGATTCTATTTGTTTATGCATTCCCATGAGTCATTTGGTTGTAATATCTTTGAGAGAAGGTACTATCATTTTGTTCATTTTGTTTCAGCATCTAACACAGTTAATGGCTCATGACGGGAGATTAATGTGGGTTTTGGTTGATTCATTTGTATTTTCACTTAGAGCTAACCTATAGGTTTTCCCCTGAATATCTCCTAGGCAAAGCAAGTGGTTCAGTTTTGCTGTTTTACTGTCATTTGTTCCCTGGAAAGTATAGAATGGCCCCGCCATTAACAGTTAAAAACAGCAGGGCATTTGGCAGAACTGTAAGGCTAGTCATTTTAGGTTGGCTACTTTCTTGTCATTAGTTCCTTGGTCCTCCTGCTTAGCAATGATCTAACTGTTCCTATTAAACTGACAGAACCCATTTCCTTCCTCATGAGGAACACACCCCAAGACACATCATTGTTTAAAAAAAGAGAGAGAGAATGTGGAACAAGCCCCCAAGGAACACTTTCTTTTTTACAAGCTTAAATTTTCCAAAACACATAAGACAGAGCAAAAAGAGGAGAGATGGGCATGAAATTTAAGATTCATAGACTTTTAAATTTCAGTTCTTCTCTTTAAAAAATAGTTGCCTGGATAAAGGAGGCAGCAGTGGAATGTCTGTTGGCCAAAACAAGCATTCACTAATGTTTTACTATGTGCCAAGCACTGAGGAGGCAAGGTAAGTTTAAAAGAAATAATCCTTGCCCTCAAGGAGCTTATGTTCAGTGGAGGTGATGACAAACAAACAAATGTACATGGAAAATGTATACGGTGAGAATGAAAGATAATCTCCTAGGGAAGCCACTAGTAGTGGAGGGTACTGAAAAGACATTCTACAGAAGACGGAATCTGAGCTGTCTTGAAGGAAGTTGGGGGAGCCAAGATGTAGAAGTGAGGAGGGAGGCCCCATTCCAGGGTTGGGGAAAGAGACAAAGCAAAGGCCTAGGGCACACACTGAGAGACCTGAGAATGGAATGGCAAGTAGGCTAATTGTAAAGTTGTATTGTAAAGACAGAGAAAAAGAGTAAGAAGACTGGAAAGGAATGAAGGGGCAAGTTATGAAGGGGCTGAAAGGTCAAACAGAGTAGTTTATATTTGACATTAGAGGTAATAGAGAGCCACTGGAGTTTAGACAGAAAGAGGGAGAATAAGAGACAGAGACAGATACAGAGAGAGAGAGACAGAAACATAGACAGAGACGGGACAGAGACAGAGAGTGCGTGTGTGAATGGCAGGGTATGGGGGTGGCTGTATCATCATGGTCATATACGTGCCTTAGGAAGATCACTTTGACAGCTAAATAAAAGACAGGTTAAAAGGGTAGAAATTTCAGACAGAAAGCTTTGCAATAGTTCAGGAATGAAGCAATGGGGACTTAGGGGACAAATGTCACTGTGGGAGTGCAGAGAAGTCGATATACAGCAAAAGAGAAGTTGGGAAGGTAGAAAGAGCAAGATCTGGCAAAATGTTTGACTAATGAAGCAACTATATTTCCTTTTAATGCCCTGAAGGGTGTCTTCAATTATAACCACCCATAAAAGAATATAAATACCAAGAGTCAGCTAAGTAGTACAGCGGTAGAGCATTGACCCTGGAGTCAGGAATATGCTTCAGAAAATTACTAGCTATGTAACGCTGGGTAAGGGAATAAACCTCTGACTGCTTCATTTTGAGGTTTCCTCATCTACAAAATGAGATAATAAATAGCACCTCTTTGGCAGGGTTGTTGTGAGGATGAAATGAGATAATATTTGTAACATGCTTAGCACAGTTCCTCGTAGATAGTGGGTGCTTAATAAATGCTTACTTCCTTCACTCTCTAAGAAAGAATATATGGAAAGGCAAACATCCTACACAAACCTTTAATGCATGGCTAACAAATTTCAAGGTTTTGTTTTGTTTAACTTTCCAAGGATCTCAAATAGGTGTTTGGTTTTTTTAATACATTTTTCTTAGTATTTAAAAATGTTTTATGGCTGCTTCTCAGTCATTTTTCAGTCATGTCTGACTCTGTAATCCTATTTGGGGTTTTCTTAGCAAAGATATTGGAGTGGTTTGCCATTTCCTTCTCCAGCTCATTCTGCAGATAAGGAAAGTAAGACATACAGGCTGAAGTGACTTACCTAGGATCACACAGCTAGTTAAGTGACTGAGGCCAGATGTGAACTCAGGAAGATGAGTCTTCCTGACTCCAGACCCTGCACTTCATCTGCCATACTACCTACCTGTCTCTTTAAAAATATGTCTAAAAAAGATGCTTATTTTCCAATGCAGGAGTAAAAAGGGAAGGCCTCTTTCTTGACAGGTAAGGTGTTTACTTCTTTATTTGTTTGTTTACCATGATAGCGTTCATAAGATGTAAAGGCAAACATTGTCCACAACTATTAAGTTTCAATAATTTGTCATTTATTGCCTTTTGTTCTTCTCTATGATTTTATTATCTAATCAAATCTAATCTAATGAACATACTTCAAGTATTTACAATATATAGATATATAGATATATAGATATGGCTCTATATCATGATAAAAATGATAAAAATGACAAGCAGCCCCTGCCTTCAGATGTTACAAAGTCTATTGCACTGAAAAGGGAGGAGTCGATACCACAGCAAGCCTAGAAGAGACTGAAAGGTAGAAATCAGGAGGCAATGCATCCCAAGTGTGCAGAGAAGCTCTTGCAAAGTCACAGATGAGAGAAATGGAATAACAGTTTTAAGGAACAGCAAAGAGGCTCCTTTGATTGAAACAGAATATGTAAAGAGAAACATTACATATATGTGTGTATATATAAACATAATATACATATATATTGCATATATAAACATATAATATATATACATATGTGTGTATGTATGTATATCCTTAAAGTTTACAAAATGCTTTACAAATATCATCTCATTCTCACAAGAACCCTAGGAGGTAGGTGCTATTATTTAACCCATTTCACAGATGAGGAAATGGAGGTACAGAAAGGTTAAACAACTTGCTCAGGGTCCCACAGTTAATAAGTTTCTAAGGCTGGATTTGAACTCAAGTCTTCTTAATTCTAGGGCCAGTGTGCCATTCCCTCTACTACCTGCCTATCAAGGAATATGCCTGGAAAGATGAACTGAAGCCAGATTGAGAAGGGCTTTAAAATGCCAAATAGTGGAGTTTGTATTTCATCTTAGATGTCACTGAAATTTCTTGACTATAGATGGGCTTTGTTTCCCAAATACAGTGTAGAGAAGAAGTCACCTCTCTGATTTCTCTGCCATTTTCCCTCTGTGTTGATCTATTATTTCTCTCTCAAAGTATTGCCTCTCTCCTAAGGCAAAAGAAGCTGAGGCAGAATATCTAGCTTCTGCAAAAGTCTTATTTCTCCTCCATTTTGTAAATGGAATTCCCAAAAGGCTAGTGTCCTCAAGTTACAAATAGGAGGCTTATTTACAATGGTAAAGGGAGTTTTGATAATGGAAGTTCTCCACACTGATGAAATCACAGATTGGGACCAATATTTGGTTAACTGATGAGGTCCTTTAAATTCTATGAAAGCAGAACTGAATCTTTTCCATTTCTCAAAGAGCATGGAATATCAATAGTAATTATATTAATTAAATTCCTTAATGAACATTAATAGGTAATTGAGGCAACTCTCAGTTATTATATTCAGGTGCTGATCTTGCTCTAATTTATCTCATTTTTTTCTAGTTGTCAGTCTTTGGGTCATTTACTATATTACATTTCTATCTAATCATCAACAATCATTTAAGTCCCCAATATGTTTGTTTAATGTTGGAAATTCAAAGAAAAAAATTAAGTGGTTCCTATACTCAAGAAACTTACATTCTAACAAAACATATGCATCTCTTTTCTCAATTCTTCCAGCGCATCCCTCTCTCTTACTCTTTCATTTTTTTGTAGATCATCCCAACATAACTGAATCATATTCATGTCCTCTGCCTATGTATATTCCTTCTAATTGCCCTAATAATGATAAAGTCGTTAGGAGTTATAAGTACTATCTTCCCATATAGGAACCTAAAATGTTTAAACATATGAAGTCTTTCAAAAAAGGAAAATGATGAATGTTGGAAGGGATGTGGAAAAATTAATGCACTGTTGGTGGAGCTGTGAACTGATCCAACCATTTTGGAGAGCAAGGTGTAACTATGCCAAAAGGGCTATTAAACTGTGTACACTCTTTGATCCAGAAATGCCAGGTGCATATCCCAAATATATAAAATGGGGGAAGACCTATTTGTAGAAAAAATATTTATAGTAGCTCTTTTTGTAGTGACTAAGAATTCAAAATCAAAGGGATGCCATCAATTGGGGAATAGCTAAACAAGCTGTGGTATATGATTGTGATGGAATATTATTGTGCTAAAAGAAATGATAAGCAGTATAATTTCAGAAACCTGGAAATATTTACATGAACTGATTCAAAGTGAAGTGAACAGAACCAGGATGTTGTACACAGTAACAGTAATATAATACAATGAAGAATTACGAATGACAGCTATTTTCAGCAGTGTAATGATTTAAGACAATTCCAAAGGACTAATGATGAAGCATACTCTCCATCTCCAGAAAAAGAAATAATATTAGTTGAATACAGACTGATGCATGCACTTTCTTTCTCTATCTCTCTTTCTTCCTCCCTATCTTCCTTCCTTCCTTCCTTCCTTCCTGATTGCTCATGAATAACCTATATCTGATTGTTTACTGTCTCAGGGAGGGGGTAGGAGAGTGAAGGAGAAAAGGATAGAATTTGAAACTCAAAATTGGGGCTTTGTTTCCCAAATACAGTATAGAGAAGAAGTTACCTCTCTGGTTTCAAAAAATGTTGAAAATTGCTTTAATATGAAAAAGAAAATATATTAATAAAAAAGGAAAAATATGAAGTCCTATATTATTTCTCTTTTATGTTTACATTTTCATGCTTCTCTTGAGTCTTGCATTTAAATATAAAATTTCTGTTCAGCTCTGGTCTTTTCATCAGGAATGTTTGAAAGTCCTCTGATTAAATTCCATTTTTTTCCTTTGAAGGATTATACTCAGTGTGGTTGAGCGTTAATTGTAAAATTTGTGGTAGTAAAATTTGTTGGCTGTAACCTTAGCTCTATTACATTCTGGAATATATATTCCAAGTCTTCTGCTCCTTTAACCTCAAAGGTGTTAAATCTTGTGTGATCCTGACTCCATGGCTCCATGATTTTTTAATTCTTTTTCTGGCTGCTTAAATATTTTCTCCTTGATCTGGGAGTTCTGGAATTTGGCTATAATATTCCTGGGAATTTTCATTTTGGAACCTTATTCAGGAGGTTCTAGGTGGATTCTTTTAATTTCTATTATATTGTCTGGATCTATGACATTAGGGCATGATAATTTCTTGAAATACAGTGTTTATGCTGACTTTTATTTATTGCCTTCAGGTAGCCCAAGAATTCTTAAATGATCTCTTCTTGATCTATGTTCCAGGTCAGTAGTTTTTCCAATGAGATATCTTGATTTCTTCTATTTTTCCATTGTTTTTGTTTTGTTTTATTATTTCTTGATGTCTCATGGAGTCATCAGCTTCTACTTGTCCAATTCTAAGGAATTATTTTCTTTAGTGAGCTTTTATACCTCTTTTGTTTCCCAAATGTGGCCAATTCTGCTTTTTAAGGAGTTCTTCAATGAATTTTTGTATCTTCTTTTCCATTTGGCCTATTCTGCTTTTTAACAAGTTCTTTTCTTCAGTAAAATTTTGAGCTTCTTTTACCATTAGGCTAATTTCTGTTTTCAAGGTGCTATTTTCTTCACCATTTTTGCCTCTTTTACCAACATGTTAATTCTCTTTTCACAGCTTTCTTGTACCACTCTCATTTCTTTATGTATTTTTTTCTTCTTCTATTCTTAATTGATTTTGAAAATCTCTTTTTAGCTCTTCTAGGAATTTTATCAGGATTGTATCCACTTAGCATTTTTCTTTGAAGCTTTTGTTTATGGCTGTTTTCACATTGTTGTCTTCTTCTGAGTTTCAGTCGGTCTTCCCTACCACTGTAGTAGCTTTTTATGGACAATTTCTTTTTGTTGTTGTTGTTGGTTTCCAGTCTATTTCTTGACTTTAAAGTTTATATTAAAGTTGGGCTCTGTTCACCTGTGAAGGCATTCTCCTAAGCTTCAAGCTTTTTTTTATGCTGTTGTATTTAGATCTATTTCTAGGGGGCAGGGGGAAAAAGGAGTCTGCAAGTTTGCAGTGCTTCTTAGGTGTTATGATCCAGGGATAGGTATGGGCACTCTCGGTCTGCACTCTGGTCTTTACCCAAAAAGGGCTCCTGTTCCTATGAAGCTGCAAGTGTTTGAACTCCTCTTGGCACTGGAACTATGAGCAGGTCCTTTTCTCCTTTGTGACCAACCATAAGGACTCCACTTTTCACTCTGGAACTGTGACCCAGCACTGCTTATGGGCAATAGAGTTGCCATTCAGTGCCAGCAGCATTCAGTGACAGCAAAGGGTTCCCTGTAATCCCTTTCTAACCAGTTGTCTGACCCCTTACCACATCTGGGCTGAGAGCTCCTGAAGCTGCTGCTGCTGCTATTGCAACCTCCAAGCCAGTTCTACTGACATTTGAATGAACTCAGGACTGGCCCTCACTCTGGGTGTCACAGACCTCTCCTGCCAAAATCCTAAGTTGAACTGGCTGGAAAAATGTCTTGCTCCAATATTCTGCTGGCTCTGCTACTCCAAATTTGATTTGAGGCGTGATGTTAAAATTTTATAGGAGAATGTTAGGAGTGTTCATCAAGGTTGCTGTCCATACTCCACCATCTTGGCTCCACCCCCAGACCTTTTATGCATCTTTAGAAAAATCCCTTTGGAATCAATCTAGAGAGTGCAATAGAGTGGGAAGAGACTCAAGGTAAGTTGAAAAATAGGTGACTAATACAAAAGTTCAATCAAGAGGTAAGGATGGCTTAAGCTAGAATATTGATCCTGTAATTAGAGAGGAAGGAATATGAGAGAAATATGTTGGGGATAATATTTAGTAAGTGATTACGTATGATTATTGAGAGTGAAGAAAACACTGACAATAGATGACTAATTAGTGCTGCTCCAGACAACAATGAGGAAATCTGGAGAAAGGTGGGGTTTGGGGAAAATTTTAATGAATTCTGTTTTGTACATATTCAGTCTGAGATACCTACAGAATATCTAGTGCAAATGGTCATTTAGGTAAACGGATGGAGAACTAACAAATGAGGATATCAGAAAAGGCTTCTGCAAAGAGCCAAAGCCTGAGCTGAGCACTAAAGGAATTCAGGGAGCGGAGAAGGTTGCAGTGGGGATAGGCATTTCCAGCATGGAAGAAAGTACATACAAAGCACAGAGACAGTAGATGGGATGTTGCGCGTAAGGAACAACATGGAAGCCAGTTTAACTGGAGTGTCAAGTCTTTGAAGGAGTCGAAGTGGAAAGGTTTAAATGCCAAATAGAGACACTTTCATTTTATCCTAGAGACAAGAGGGAACAACTGAAACTTCTGGAGTAGGAATGACATGGTCAGACACATGATATTTCTAAAGAATATCGATACACTAGGACAACCTGGTATCAGTTCCTGCCTCTGTCACATGCTGTTCGTATGACCCTGGTTAGGTCATCTATCCCCTTTATGCTCTAAACAATTCCCTTAGACTACACAAGTTGTAAAGAAGGTGCCCACTTTCTTTGGAAAAAGGTTTTCTCACTCAGGATTTCTCTATCCAGTGAAACCACAGACTCATTACCAATTCATTATCGATTTGGCAGCTATGTATAGGATACTTTGAAAAGAGAGAAAGAAGGGATATAGGGATACCAATCAGAAGTCTTTTACAAAGAGATAATGATAACCTGCCTGAAGTAAAATAGTTGTATTATGAGAGAAGTAAAGAGAAAGTAAAATAAATGTTTCCAGTCCAGTTTTACTATGTGTGTGTATCTTTAATTTTTAACTATGGTGTTTATATGCATCAAATTTTGCAGCACTGTTTTCTAACTTATTCTGCAACTCTTTGATTTTATGGAAAGTTGAATTTCCCTAACATTAAACTATAATCCATTGAAATTTCCACTTCATGTATTACACTCTGCCAAAGATCACAGAGGGACACAGAGGGATCTACTAAACCTTCCCTTATTTTACAGAAGTGGAAATTCAGGCCTAGAGAGATTAAGTGATTTGCCTAATGACAAAGCTGGAATTAGAACTGGATTCCTCTGACTTCAGATCCTATAAATGTTTCATTGAATTGGTGGATGTTCTCTGTCTGAGCTACCAACCGATGTAAATTAAGCAGAATTTACTGTTTATTGAGAAGTGTTTACCAAACACCTGTTATGTGCCTTACATTATACTAGTCACTATAAGATGATATAAAAATAAATATATGTGCCTTACCCTTAAAAAAAATTACATTTTATTTGGGTAGGTAGGCTTTACATACATACAGGAAGCTATTAAAAATGTTAAAATAATATTCTACTGTGGTTTATAGATTAGTGCGGTTTGTAATAATTGGGGGAGATGACCTTGAAGGATAGGGTTAGATTTAAATAGATAGTCCTGCTATGAAAACAAAACAAAACAATAAACAAACCCTGTACTAAGACAGAGGTGGTGTCCAATAAAGATGCAGCTTTATATACTTACTAGAAGGCTAGTGCTTTTTGGGTAGTATAGTTGTTACCAACTACGTTACCTGGGCAAGTTATTTAATCTCTGTCTACCTCAATTTCCTCATTTAAAAATGGGCATAATAGTTACCTCCCAGGGTTGTTGCAAGGATAAAATAATATGATAGTTGCAAAGTGTTTGGCAAAACTTAAAACTCCATATAAATGCTGCCTATCATTGTTATCATTAATTATTGTTATACTGTTGTACTTGTTACCCCACAGGGTTGTTGTAGCACATCTGATCACCAAATTTTAAAACTAGAAGAGACAGGGGATAATCCAGTTTAACTCCATCCTTATCTCATCAGGAGAATTGAGATCCAGAGAAGTGAGTGAGTGCAGGTCACACACATAGAAAGTATAAAAGCAAGCATTCAAATTCACCCAGCTCCTCTAACTTTAAACAGTGTTTTCTGACTCAGTGAGCAGTTATTGTGGCTCACTTATCTGATTATATATTGTATACCTCCTTTGTAGGATAAAGTTACACCTACACATATAGTGTAAGATCTTCAAGGGCAGGAAATATGTCACAGAATAACAGAACTTTAAAACTGAAATAGACCTCAGAGGCAATCTAGTGAAACCTAAGCCCCTCAAAGAATCCCACCTACAAAAAACAGTCATTTGTTCTCTGAACACTTATTGATGAAAGAAAACTGGTCACTTATTGAGACAGATTAATCACTGTTGGACAACTCTAATAATTGGTATTTTTCTAGATATCAGATTAAATTAATTCTTACCCACTGCTCCTGATTCTGGTATCTGGAGCCAAAGAGAGCAAGTTTAATCTTTCTTTCACATGACAGTCCTTCAACTACTTGAGCCAAGTCTTCCCATCCCCAACTCCACCCACTTGAATTTTCTCTTTTCCAGGCATCCCTTCAACCAGATCTCCAAAGCTCCTTTACTTTCCTGCTTGCCCTCCTCTGGAGGTCCTTCAGCTATTCAAAGGTCTTCCTAAATAATGGTGCCCAGAACTGTGGAGAATGCTGCAGATTTGATCTGAACAAGAATGAGTAAAATGAGATCAGCATTTCCTTACTTCTGGAAGATATGGCTCTATAAAAGGTGGACTGCATTAACTTTTATATTTTTGAAGGAGGTGTATTTATATGAATCTTGAAGTTCATTAAAATTTTAAACTCTTCTTCAAAGAAAGCACTATCTAACCAAGTCATGTTGATTTTAACATTGCATTTTCAGAGGTTTATGAAATGCTTTACGTACATCAGGTATTTAATCAAAGCATGCTGGAAGAGCAAGTATGGATTTTGGTAAAATGCTTCAATATTAGTAAGAAGGAACCATGGCAGCAAGGTTCTGATCTACTTGTCTACATCACTATTTGAAAGACAGGTTACAATATATTTCAAAAATTCTGTGACAATATCATGTAGCTGTGTTCCATTACTGTAGGTGAGAAGTCCGTTTTAGAAATAAGAATGCTCCCCAGAATGCAGAAAAGTATGAAAGGAAATGAAAAATAGAGTATTTGGTCATTACTAGGGAAAGGGGCAGATCTAGACAACCAAAGGAACAATTGGTTTTTTTTGTAAAGGTCTGCTACACAATGCGCCTAAGTAAAAATTTGGGATGGATTTTGTAAACTTGGACCTGGGTCAGAACTTGAGTGCAAAGAACACAATTTATCACAAATAGGACACATCCTTCTACAACAGAATAAAGAAATAAAATTCATGCATCTATTTGCTTCCACTAAACAGGCTGAGCCCATTACAGTGATCCGGACTCCGTCCCCTCCCCCAAGCTAAGAGAAAGTTTGTAATTACAGCAGAGTGTGTACAGAAGCCTCTGTCTAACGTTAAGCAATCTGTGGTCCCATTGTTTCAAACTCTTCATGACCTCAGTTGGGGTTTCCTTGGCAAAGATAATGGGGCGGTCTGACATTTCCTTCTCTAGTTCATTTTACAACGAGTAAACTAAGACAAATAGGGTTAAGTGATTTGTCCAGGGTCACAAAGCTAGTGAATGTCTGAGACCAAATTTGAACTCAGGTTTTCCTGACTCCAAGTCTGGCACTCTAGCCATTGTGCCAACTAGCTGCCAAGAAAGTTAAACAATAGCCAGAGGGCAAAGTTTAATCCCTCCTTAAGAAGGGGTTTAGTTTTCTCTCCTAACCAAGATCTTGTGAGAAATATCTGGGGAGCAGCAGAATGAAACAAAAACCCATAGTGGAGAAATTTGGACTCAGGTTCTGGACTAGATGTGTGATGCCAATCAGGTAAATTATCCCCTCTGAATCACTGTCTTCTCATTGACTCACTTGAAACAATCAGAGTTTAAATGGAAATAATATTGGCCCTACCAACCATTCAGAATTGTGAGAAAAATTATCTGTCAATAATTTCTGAGTGTCAAATATGTGTTCCCTTTCTAGATGGAATATACTAGTTGTTAAATGACACTTTAGAGTTCGCAAAGTACCAAACATATTATGTCATTTAAATGAAAAAAAGAAAAAAAAACATTCATTGAGTGCTTATTATATGCAAAGCCCTGAGAGTACATATGTATATATATCTATCATCCTTCTATCTATCAATTAATCTATCGATCATCTAGCTAGCTAGTTAGATTTTGTATATATTTGTATAAGGAACTCCCAATAAAGAAATTCCTTTTGCCAATACAGATCAGCATTTGCTTTATACCAGTTACTATGAAAGAGTTGTGAAGAATGGATTTGTTCAGATTCTCATAGTCAATCTGTGTTAGGGGAAAGAAGGAAACAAACATTTATTGAATGCCTACTGTATGCCAGGTACTGCGCTAAATATTCTCTCATTTGATTGTCACAACAGCCTTGAGAGGCAGGAAACTGAGGTAGATAGAAGTGACTTTCCCAAGGTCACATACCTCATAAGTGTCTAAAGCTGAATTTGAACTCAAATCTAGCACTCTAACCACTTCTCCGTCTAGCAAAGGGTGGGACTTCAAAGATTTACTTGACTCTCTTTCTTTATCTGTCTCTCAAAGTGCCTTATGAATATGATCTATCACCATTGCCAATTTTCATGTGAGTGGTAGAAAATATGTCTTTCCTCCTCCAAGTTGTTTCTTGAACTGAGTATTTATGGGCATGTGGATCATCTATCCATGAAACGAAGTAGTAGATAAAGGAAGTTCTTGAGCTCTCTACTAGCTCTCTGTTCAAAATTATGCCTTAAGTTCTTAAGTACATATTAATTATTTTAAGTATATGTTAATTATTTTATTACTAATATTTATAATTATTTAAAAATATTTATAATAATTTCTAAATATATTAATATAAGTGTAATATAATAAATTTAAAGTAATTCATAATTATTCTAAATGTATGTTAATTGTATTTTTAATATATGCTATGAACATATAACATGCTATAAACATGCATAAATATGCATTAAACATAAAATATGCTATAAACGTAAAACATGCTATAAAATCATAGTACATTAGAGGTGGAATGAACCACATATAACATCGGATCTAACTATCATTTTTTACACGATACAATTCCATGCCCAAGGTCACATAAGTAGTTAGTGGAAAGACTTAAATCTAGGACCCATGTCTCTTGATTCACCTCTTAGTGCTCTTTCCACCACATCACTCTGTCTCTTCTCAAAAAGTAAATTCTACACATTCCTGTAAGTTAATAAATTCCCTTTGTGTGCTCTTCTCTGTCAGGCCTGCATAACTCCATGGGGACCACAATGTTCCAATTGCTGGAAAGTTATTTTAGAAAATACATGAAAGTTCATATAATAATGTGACAAGTTGAAATGTTCATCAAAGGCACCATCTTGACCTTACAAATGATTTATTTTGCTTGACACTTAAATCACTTCCCAGTTGGTAGCCGGACAGTTTATTTGAAGTTAAATGCTGATTAGTCTTGTTGCCAGTACTTTTTTTTTCTTACAAACACATACAAAGATAAATTTACCAATCCTCATTAAATCAAAAGAGCCATACATAATAAGCCAGTCAGTCCGTATTGTTGTGAGCAACATGTACTTCTACATACAATAGAGTATGTAATGCTCCTTGAATCTCTGTATTGAAATGCATTCTTTGTTTTGGTAGAGAACTTAAAAATGAAAAAAAAAAAACCACACACATCTTCATAGTTAACAGCTTGTCCAGTCTGGCCCCAGGGACATACCTGGGTCTCAACATCTGTAAGTTTTCTGGTCTGCTCTGCTGTCTGACTGAGAAGGCTGGTTCCTATCTCGAGCATGGTGGCCGTATGGTTCTGAACAGCATTCTGCTGTAGCTGAGCCATCTCCGACTTCATATTTTCCACAATGTAATTCTCAAGCTGTGAAGGATAAAGAAAGAACATGATATATGCTAAGTCAAACCTTTTCCAATGAAGCATGTATTAGATAATATAACTCAACAAGGCACAACTGGCAAATCAGTCCTCATCTGATGACGGTTTGCTAAGAGACATAATTAACAATTATGGCAGACAGGACAGGCAGAATGAAATTCATGCACTAAATCAACATTTCAAATAAAATCCAATTGGGTAGCAAAGGCAGAGGAAGACAGAAACCTAGGGGGAAAAGAAGTCCGAGGCTAGAGAGAATGACATTTGGGGAGAAGCCAGGTAGGACAGGGTCAGGAATATAGCCAAAGGGTGGCCACAGGGGGAAATTACATTATCCAGTAGTTTCCAATTTTAACTGCTAACTCATTTGTTTCAATGCAAACAAAGGAGTATAAGTGCCATCAGAGTCTTTTTAAAGGTTGTTGCTATAATGCAAATCTCAATACTCCCTAGCCTACTCATGGCTCTGCTTCTACTTCCCAAGTAATTGTAGAAACAGTGGAGAAAGCAATTAGGTTCTCAATTCTACCAGTTTATCAGTGCAGTTGTCATCAGTATAATAACTTAAATATCTATCAATCAATCATCAGGCTCTTATTGATAGTTTATTATGTTTTAGGCACTAGAGATACAAAGATAACAATGAAAAAAACCTCTCCACCCAGCAATATCGCTTCTAGGGCTGCATCCCAAAGTGATCATAAAAATGGGGAAAGGATCCACATGTACGAGAATATTCATAGCAGCTCTTTTTGTGGTGGCCAAGAACTAGAAATCGAGGAGATACCCATCAATTGAGGAATGGCTGAATGAGTTGTGGTATTTGAATGTAATGGAATACTATTTATTGTTCCATAAGGAACGATGAGCAGGTGGACTTCAGAAAAACCTGGAAAGACTTATATGAACTGATGCTGAGTGAAGTGAGCAGAACTAGGAAAACATTGTACACAGTCCTCACACACTGTGGCAGTTACTGTTTCTAATAGACTTAGCTCTATTATTGCACAGCAATGCAAAGATCCAAAACATTTCCAAAAAGTTCTTGACGCAAAATGCCATCCACATCCAGGGAAAGAACTATGGAGTCGGAATGCAGAATGAAGCAGACTATTTTCTATTTTATTATGTTCTGTTTTGTTTTTTCTCATGCATTCATTTTAATTCTTCTATACAACATGACTAATGTGAAAATGTGTTTAATAAGAATGTACGTGTAGAACCCAAATAAGATTGCATGTTGTCATGGGGAGGGAGGGTGAGAAAATTTAAAAGTTATGGAAGTGATTGTTGAAAACTGAAAACAAATTATGTGTGTGTGCGTGCATGTATAGAAACAACCCCTGCCCTCATGAAGGTTACATTCTGTTGGGAAAGACAGCACTTACATATATGAATCCATCTAAGATATATCCGAAGAAATACAAGGTAATTTTTTTAAAGGTACTAGCAAGTAAGGCAAAAGCCTTCTGTGGCTTTAGCTGAGATTTGAAGAAAGCTGAGGACTCAAAAAGGTAGAGGTGAGAAGGACATGTTTTATAAGCACAGAGAACAGCCTGCTCCAAGTCATGGAGGGTCATGTGTGAGTACCGGCAAGAAGGTTGATTTGACCTGATTGCAGTAATCATGGAGGGAAACAACATACGATAAGGCTGGAAAGGAAGATTGGAGCTAGACTGTTAACAGCTTTAAATGTAAAGCAGAGAAGTTTACATCCGACCCAAGAAGTTACAGGAAGAAGCCACTAGAGTTTCTTGAGTAGGGGAATTTCATGTTTAAATGTGTGCTTTAGGAATATTACTGAAGTTCACAATTTTCAAAGTGCTTTGAGCTGGAGAATTCCATTAAATCCTCACAATGAGGTGTAGGAAGGACATTTTAGGTATGAGAAAAGTACCTTTCAGAGGTTTAAGTGACTTGCCCAAGGGTACAGAGCTACTAAGTAACAAAACCCATTGCTTTTTCTCACCCCATGATTATGCTTATTCAAGACAATAAGATCAGATTCCAATTTTGATTCCTACTGATAATGTCTTCATGTAAAATACAGAATCATTCCAGAGGCAATGAAGGATAGCTACCAACGCTCCTGCTTTTAAGAGGTTGTCATCACCAAGTTTATACAAAAGGAGTTGCAGAGGAGAAGTGGAGGGCTTCATTGGACCATTGGGTGAGAATGGAGCACAGAGTTGCATAGTGGAGCTATAGTGATAGTGTATAGTGTAGTTCAAATGATGGTCAACCCAGAAAATACCATTGCCTCTTCCCAGAAAGATCACCATTTAATTCCTCATCATCCAATCACATAGAAGTAGGGATCTGGAGAAATTAACTGACTTAATATCAGGGAGCAAATCAAAGGAGATGAAAGGCTAAATTTTCTTGCACATATATTGTCTGCTTACTCAATTCTCACATGTCCGTTCTGCAGTGGCTACATTTTATGATCCCAATTACACATATGTGGAAGTTGGAGCTCAGTAAAATCAGCTTCTAGGCCACACACCACAGTAATAGCTATTGCTGGGTTTGAACTCTGAAGTCTTTAACTCTTACCACAGAGCCCTCAGTACTTGATTGCCATGCTAAATGAGTGCTCACAAACCTCATTCAATATTATTAGCAACTTCATATATGTTATTTTTCTTTTATTATAGGTTTAATGAACCATTTGTTGTCTTATATTTTGCTATAACTTTAAAAAGTGTTTATAGTTTTGGTCAAATCACAATTTTAAGATTACAAATTGTAGGGAAGCTGCCAACCTGATTTTGTAGATGTTTACTCTGCCGGCAATTTCCTATGCTAATGAAATTACAGGTCCAAACTCTATTCCTAATTACACATTAGTATGTAATAAACATCTGCCTAAACTGAATTTATTTTCTTTTTGAATTTTGGGGAACTTTAATGTAAAACATCGCTATTTGCTGATTCCCAGTCTTATATATATGGCACACTCCCTAGTTGAGGAAAGGTAGATAGGGAGTGGCAAATGACAATAAATTAAAGCTTTGCAAATTTGGGGGCAGCGAGGTGGCTCAGGGCATAGAGTGCCAGACCTTGATTCAAGAAAACAAGTTAAAATCTAACTTCACATACTTACTAGATGTGTGACCTTGTTGTTTGCCTTAGTTTCCTCATCTATAAAATGAGCTATGGCAAACCACTCTATTTTCTGCCAAGAAAACCTCAATACGAAGAGTTAGACAAGACTGAAAAGCAGCTGAACAACAACAAATTGTAAGTTTTGCAAAGCTCCTTACATATATTATCTCATTTATAAAACCACTGTGAATTAGAGTCTACAGGTATTTTAATACCTATTTGATTAAAAAGGAAACTGAAGCCCATAGAAAATTGTTAACCAAACAATTGTTAATCGGGGTCACAAAGCTAGTAAATGTCAAATGAAGAACTCGAACCCAGGTCTTCCTTACTCTCAAGTCCAGCACTCTAGACATTACCCAATTTTGTCTTTGCTTTTGGTCAACACTAACCAAGCAGCAGGACTGTTTAATGTCAGCATTAAACAGATTGACTGTAAAGAGACTCAGAGAACTGCCTGATCATAATTTTTGGAGGTCTCAAATCTGCTATCAAATTCTTTATTAAGGCGGCCGCCATGAAAACTACCAATGCCTCTCTCCTTAATCCATTTTTAATCAAATGGGCCTGCCTTCTACAGCAGTAATGAACTAACTGCCTTTTATTGTTTTTAAAAAAAAAAGTAACGTGCATGGTGAAGTAGCAAGAACCAGATGTAGCTGATTTAAAGACTGAGCTGGGAAGCAAAAGTCAAATATACAATGTGTGATTAATAAGGAGGACCTCTTTCATCTTATCTATAAACATTCCTCAGCAGATGTATAGCTGTGAAATCCATCCTGATGGGCCACATCAGCTGAGCCCAGAAAAAATTTACAACAAATTTGACTGTGTGTCCATATTCCCTACTGATGTTTAAACCACGTTTACAGAAAATGCCAGCTACCTAATAGTTAAATATTTTATGGAACTTTCAGATTTGAGCCTTAAGCTTTGAGAACAGGGACCATAAGGTCTGCCAGGATTATCAAGCAGAGGACTCTCAAACCACAGCCACAGTCTTATATAGTCTTATATAGTCCCAAAGATTATCCATAACCTAAGAAGGTAATGGCTTAGTAACTTGCTAGAAGATGCAGTTTGATCATGGACAAAGTAAGCTTCAAGATGTGCTTTTATCGATTCATTAGTTTTAATTCATTCAACATTTACTATATTAGAACTTTAGGAAAGGTAGACAGGAGAATAGCTTTTACTCTATGCAACCAAATCATAGCCTAAAAGGGGCTAAGGACATGGAGTGATGCCAACAAGAGGTGAAAGAAGGTTAGGGAGTGGTTTGGACACAGTCCGTTCACTGCACTTTGGCTACTGCCTCCTCTCTTGGGACCCTTGAGAACCACTGGTTATTAACCACACTGTGCTCTTAGAATGTGGACTCTCAGCCAAGTTTTCTCCCGTTCCCATTCTATTTATCACGAATGATTGTGACATACACCATGTAGTAAAAGACATTCAATTCCCAAGCAGGCTGCCCAGCTTTGTTCTGAGAGGCAGCCTACTGAACATAATACACTGCTATAAACCCCCATAGATAGAATCTAGAACTCAGTACCTAATAGTGTCTAGCATACAGAAAATATTTAATAATCATTGAACTAAATTAAATGGAGGAGTATAAAATATGAAAGGCATACTAAAAACAAAGAAAAAAGGGTTTTAACAAGAAATGTTTTCTCCTACAGAGGAAGACATTGGTTGATTCCTTGGCAAACACAATATTTCCCTTTAAAATGAAAGTTCTTAAAATCCATGATCTGCTCTAACTTCAAATATGAAGATACTATTACTCCTTCTGAACTCAACACATAACAGACATTTTTAAAAACCTTTGCACTCTAGGCACACGCAGCAATATTACACCAAAACTCTGTTCATTCACTACCTAAGTGACCTTGGGTAAAACATTTAATCTCTCTCTGGGCCTCAGGTTACTCATCTGTAATTTGAGAGGGTTGGATTAGATGCCCTCTCAGGTCCCTTTTCAGATGGAAATAAATGACGATGAACAGGTTTAGGGGGAATGAAGGCACAAGCACAAATTATTAAGAAACACAGGAGAGTGAGATAAATACAAAAAAAAACAAAGAGCCAGACAGGGGTCTGGAAAGAATTTGAAAAGAGGTTTCATAGGACAGGTGATATTAGAGTTGGGCCTCAGAGGAAAGGGAAAGATTTAAATAGCCAGCTATGGGGGAGGGACGAAATATTATAAGCAAGGAGGATACTGTGAGTGAAGCCATTAAGGAAAGAGAAGATTCAGTAAGAATAAGGGATAGACAATAGTCTAGTATGACTAGAAAACAGAGAACATGAAGGGCAATATGAGAAATCTGCCTGCAGCTGATTTGGAGCACCTTGAATCATGCCAGAATCAGGGGTTCTGAATTTATTTGTTAAGCAATAAAGAGATAATGAAAATTAGTGAGGACAGCTGTGCATTAGAAAAATTATTAGGGTGCCAGCTATGGATTGGATAAGGAAGAGTTGGAGACAGAGACTCTGGTTAAGAGGTTACTATGATAGTTTAGGCAAAGCATTAAATAGAATTCAAGCTTCTTAAACTAGGGAATGCTTCATTCTCTGTATTCGTAATGCCAGCACCTAGTTTATCACCTGGTAAATAGTAGCTGTTGGTCATCCTTTGTTCTAGAAAAGGAACAATGACACTGCAAGGGTGATGTCTTGACTTGCCAATGAATTAGATTTAAGTGAGGTAGAGCTTCACCAAGTCCTCAGCCTCACTCTCTCCTCCAGAGTCTTCGAAGTTCAGTGGCAGACAAAAGTCAAGAAGACTGATCATGGCCTAGGATGCAGTGAATGGCCTTTACCTTTCTAAATTAAGATCTTTCCCAGGCCTCCATTTGTCTGAGGCAATGCCTATTCAATAACTAAGGGCTAATAGTTACCAATTATTTGGGGGGTGGGGAAGATCTTATACTAAGGCATTGAGAAAGGGAGTAGAAAGGATGGAGCAGATACAAGATATTCTGTTGAAAAAGTAGGGTTTCTCAGTGTAGTAGTTGTAGAGGATGAAGATGAGGAGAGAAGAATCAGATGATTCAGATATTTCAAGCCTGAATGGCTGAGGGGATTGTAGTGCCATCAACATGGAAAAGTTAGAAAGAGAAAGAAATGTAGTGCTAACAGATGCCAGTGAGACTTCCATATGGAGAGAATCTGTCAAGAAATTATAGATATGACTAGTATTCTAGAGAGTCTTGTCTATTATTAACTTACATTCATTCATAGAGTAGCTAGATGGTATACTGGGAAGAATGCTGGGCTTGGAGTCATGAAGACCAAACCATGAGCAAGTCACTTAACCTCTGTCAGCCTCAGCATCATCTGTAAAATGGAGGTCATAATAGCATATATCTCAGAGAATTTGTAATGATTATTTAATGAGAAAATATATAAAGCACTTTATAAAACTGTATGAATACTAGCTATTATTATTAAGGCAAGGTGATTGCCAATGATAAAAGTCTTCCACTTGTATCTTCAATCCTACTTCTTCCTTTTCTTCTGTGATATATTATTTTAAACTTTCAAGAGCTTTGGAGAGCACAGTCTCTGTAATTTAATCTCTTATCTTTCTGTCACCCACAAATTAGTAAAGATGCCACACGGCTAATCAATAAAAATGTTGAAAAGCAAAAGTCAGAGATCCTTAGGGCATTCCACTGGAGACCTCCCTCTAGGTTGGCATTTGTCAATATTTTTGAATTTCAGGTGGTTCCAAATACAGCTAACTATCTGATTTTCATAATGATGATAACTGAAGACATTGGAGTGGGTGAAGTTTCCCAAGGGAGAGAATATACAGAGAAAAGAGGGGGAAGGAAAACATTAAGAACTCCCAAAATTAAGGAACTGGAGGATAAAAAGTAATCAAAAGAGAGGAATGGAGAAGGAGAAACATGAGTGTAATGCTGAGGAAGCTAAGAAGGAAGGAATGGACAGCAGGATCAAATACTGCAAAGAAATGAAGGAAGATGAACACCAAAAAAATCTACTGGAGTAATGGATAAGATGAGAGTCACAGAAATTCAAAGTTGATAGGCATCTGTCAGTAAAGAGTAGGAACAGACTTTCAGATCATGACAGCATGTCATAACTAGGTCAATGTAAGGATTTTTCTGGATAAAGAAAATCTAAGCATTTTTATATTTATAGATGTTGAGGAAAGAGTGAGAGATGCATAAGAAAAACAAAGTTATTTTTGATGAAAAGGATCACAACAGAGATAGGATGAAATGGGATTGAGGCTATGAGTGGATGAGTTCACTTGTCAACTCCTATACTATTAGAATTTAGGGAATACAACAAGATGCCCAAAGTTGATACCAAGTTCTCTCTCTCTCTCTCTCTCTCTCTCTCTCTCTCTCTCTCTCTCTCTCTCTCTCTCTCTCTCTCTCTCTCTCTCTCTCTCTTTCTCTCTCTCTCACACACACACACACATACACACACACACACTACCTTATGGGGCTGTAGAACTTCAAAACAGATTTTTGTCTCTGTTATCTCATTTGATCATGATGTAGGCTAATAATTCAAGTATTAATAAAGCATCATCTCTGACACATCAAGAGTACATAGAAAGGAAAACAGCAAATATCAAGGGATGATTATTGTTAATTCCAAAATCTCAGAATTTCATAATCTATATCCTACTCCATAATGGGATTCAGATAATTTTTAGCATGTTTTAACTGTCCCTTTACTCCTCTGTTCCTCACAGCAGCTGAGATGTTTGGAAAGTTCAATTAAACTAATTTCTAACCAACTTCAAATCAAATAAAGACTGAGAAATTAAGGATTAAGTAACTGATACATTCTTTAAATGAATTCATTAAAAATGCCTTTCTTGACATAACAAAGGTGATATGGCTTGTCTGCTGTCTGCCACTTAAGTTCTTGAACTTGAAAATTAGCAAATGCAGTCTATTCTGCAATCATGTATATATATATATATATATATATATATGTATATATATATATACATATATATATATATATACATATACATATATGTTTCAATGCTGTTCATTAATAGCTGATAGATGACATGGTGTAATAGTCAGAGAGTTGGCCTTGGTGTGTTCATAAGTAATATTAGTTCTACTTTTTTAATTCTTAAAATTCACACACCAGCTTTTTAGTGTATGGCAAGCTGAAGATAGGTTTCCTTCTGATCCTGAAGTCTTTTGCTCTTTCATGTCCACACACAAAAGCTTTCTGTGAGTACAAGATTTAAATTCAGTAAACACTTGTTAAAGACTACTATGTGTAAGACCCTCAGAGGGGTTTGATGAAAGAAATGAGAGAAAGTATGAAAGATACAGTGGCATGGATTGAGTGATGATCTTTGATTCAAATAGACTTGGATTCCATTCTTTCCTCAGACGCTTATATCCATGTGACCATGGACAAGTCACTTAACCTCTCTCAGACTTGATTTCTTCATATGTAAAAATGGGAATATAGCTCAGTACTAATTAGTACCAATAATGACTCTCCTGAAGTGGTTGTGTCATTTAAATTCACTGTGCATATTTCCATTGGGCTGAAAACAATTGTTTTACATAATTGTAACTTCAAACTGTGTGAATTTGAATACATACAACTACTCCAGAGGATTCATTATTTATAGGAATTAGCACTCAACTGTGATACTAGCACATGCTTTACATCAGATGTTTCATTACATTATACCATATATAACTTTAATTTAGACCATGTTATAAGTCTAAATAAAATGTTTAGACCATGTTATAAGTCTAAATGAAATGTCTGTAAAGAGCTTTGTAAACAATGCACTATATTAATCACAGTAACCAGGAGTAGTAGTACTAGCAGTACTAGTATTACTACTCACTAGAGGAGATGCAAAGACAGTGTCAATCATCAGGAGATTTAAAATCTACTAAGAAAGAGAAAACATGTACACAGATAATAAGTATTTAAAAGAAAATATAAGTGCCCATGACAGGTCCTAATGAAGTGCTTTAAGTGAACCAAAGGAGAAATAACTTCAAGCTAGAGGGAAATAAAGGAAAACTATTATGCAGATATAGTTCAAACTTGGCCTTGAAGGATGGATTAAGTTTTAAGCACATATAATTTCAAACCAAAGTCATTTGGGGGTAAGGAAGAGGAAGGGAAAGGGAGTGGATTCCATGTGTAGTAAGAGTGACCAAATAAACTGAGAGAATGATAATAATTGCTGACAAGGATATAGTTCTTCAAAATCTTTTCAAATGAAGAAAAAAAATGTGGTATGGTAGACAGAATTTTAAATATAAAGTTAGATCTTTTAAATCCCAACTCAGACATTTATAATCCGTACCACCTCTCACCTTGTTGTACAAGGGCATATGTTGGACCATGGCTTCGATGACTAATTACTCAAAAGCTGTATTCCTATGATAAAATCATGGAGATAGGAACTGAACCCAGGTCTACCTAATTCCAAGTACAAGGCTTTCTCTGCTATCACTTGGTGCTGCTGTGACAGGAAAGGGCAGGGCCAATTTGGTTTTGCCTTTGTATCACTAGCACCTAGCACAATACCTTATGTTCCTCATTACAGTTCATAAAAATACCAATGTCAACACATTTTTGTTTTACATCTTGTATAGGAAATCCTTGTTTGAGCCTTCCCTCTGCCCCCAGTTCCCTCGTAACAACTGGGATGCACACCTAACTGTAATTTAGACTCTTAGAATGTTGCCTAGGGCACATAGAGGTTAAGTTACTTGCCCAGATACATGCAATCACTGTGTCCCAGGTAGGACTCTAAGCCAGGATGCCCTGACAACAAGGTTGAACCTCTAAGAGTTCAATAAAAAATTTTTGAATTGAATTGAATAGAGAGGAGCCCGGTGGTCAAGAGTCACAGAGTATCTGAAGGAAAATAATGTGAGATAAAATTGAAAGTGCATTTTGGAGCAGATTACAGAG